>NC_138777.1:84504284-85170934 GCF_965119305.1 Pelophylax lessonae | reverse complement strand
TCCAACTCTGATGCCTGTCCTGTGGCAGCATCTAAGGCCTCCTTGCTCACATATAAATCTGCTGTTGATGCTGCTTTACCTATATTAGAAGAAAGTAAAAGAAGACACGCTACCCACTATAACAGGGATTCCCAAACTATGGCCCTCCAGTTGTTCAGGAACTACAATTCCCATCATGCTTAGTCATGTATGTGAATGTCAGAGTTTTACAATGCCTCATAGGATGTGTAGTTCTGCAACAGCTGCGGGGCCATAGTTTGGGAATCCCTGCACTATAAGAAGTAAACAGATGTCACCTTCCATTTGCTGGATGCACATTGGGAAAACATGATGGTGTCTAGAACCTCATGTTTGTCATCATTGATATCCTCACATTGTTTTGCTTAATAAACGAACCATAAAAGCATATCAGATGAAAATACAATTTTCTCTTTTTGACTTAAAACAAACCATGAAGTGCTCTGTTTCCAATACATTCATATCCTAGAAATAAAGACTTGCAGCACAAAAGCAAAAGAAGCCCAAGGTCTAAATGTCTGGGTTTTGCAATGGATGCCGGACACTTTAGGATTATCTGTATCAGGATATAGTCAGAGAGGGCAGTTCTTACCTGATTGGTCTTTGAAGTTAATAGGATGGGTTCAAAGCAGTTGCTACTAGGGAGGGGATAAGTTTGCAGTGAGACACAGATTAGCCCGCATAGGGTAAGCTTCCTGCCCACCTGCCCCAATTTATCTGTTTGCTATTTGTTGCTTTGACTTAGTTATAATTTCATTGCAGTATGATGGGGTCTTAAGGTCTTTGAATTTACTCCTCATGGTCGAGTGGGAAAAACGTTGGGGATCCACCTCAAGCATGGTGCTCTTTTACTAAGTTGAAGTTGTGGTAACCTGTGGTCTAGAGTGTTACTTGAAAACACTCCAGACTCTAGCAAATGTCCTTGAGGAAGTGGGGTGCAGCAGGGGACCAAATAAATGGTTGCATAAACTAGCTTTCTTTTCATTGTTAATTTGCCTTCAACGACCTTATATCACATTTTGGTTCATTTTTTTGCCACTTTTTTCCCACTGTTCTAATAAAAGGCAGCTATGGTCATTCAACTCCGAAAGGTGTGTTTTGTCTACTTATTCAGTATGTAGGTTGGTAAACAGTATGAAAGTGATGTATTGGTAGCCGTATTATAGTCATGAATTCACTTGCAAGGAAAGACACCTTAGAACAAGGAGACTTATCTTTTACCTTCTCCACTGTTTGCCATCCATTAAACTGATGGCATCCTGACTACATTCACACTGGCGACTAGTGCACACAAAGCGCATCCAGCAACAATCACTGCAGGTAGTCTCTGGCTGAGTAGACAACCACCGATAGCCTATCATTGAAGTGTACAGGGCTCGGTGATCGCAGATAGCCATTCACAAGTGCAGCAACAGCCCACCGGCACTAATCACCCAGGCAAATGTAACCTTAGGAAGGAAATCTAAGTCAGACAGACAGACAGCTTTTGTCGCCTAGAGATGCCACATCTCTAAAATAACTATAGCATAGAAGTATATATTGGGTGGAACTGTAAAGCCACCAAGATAACTAACCACAGATAAAATGCATACAGTTTATTGTACAAACGTTAAAAATGGACAATAAGGTTGCATTACAAAGACCACATAAAAAAAAAAAAAACATATCACATCACTGGATATGGATACCCATCAATCCACTAAAAAGAGATCCATAAGGTCACTAGCACATGAATAGAACTTCAACGCGTTTCAACTTCAGTCGTTTTTAACGTTTTTACAATTTTTTTATGCGTTGTATCTGTGGTTAATTTTCTTGGTGCCTTTAAAATCCCACCCAATAAACTTCCCAACTTCTATTAAGTGTCTGAACATAGTAAGTATATTTCCTTTACCTTTTGCTCATATTTCCTTTACTTTTTGCACAAGGCAAATATAAATTTGGTGCTGAGTAGAGTATGACTCATATCAGTTTATTCATTTATTATTTATTTTACTGTCTGTGTCCTATTGGGAAGATTTCCATTTAGTTACTGTCCCGGAGGCACACAAATATGTGCAAGGAAATCTCTTGGAGAAGGAGAAATTCCCTTTTAGTTGTCACAAGAACAGGTTTACAATATTTTACAATAAATATACAAACTTTTGAATATATATATATATATATATATATATATATATATATACACAATAAACATATTTTTTGTTTATACTTTTAAATAAAATCTGGCTATTTTCAGTTGAAAATGCAATGATTACCTATTGAGAGTGCTGGACCTTTTTCAATACAAGCAATGCATTTTTAAGGTTAACTTTTTAAATGTTTTGACAGATTACATAACAGCTTAAAGAGGAAGTAAATTCTAAGGAATAATTCGTACCTATAGGTAAGCCAATACTAAGGCTTACCTATAGGTACTGTAAATATCTCCTAAACTTATACCGTTTAGGAGATATTTACATTGCATAAAGTCAATGACGTCATCGGTGCATGCGCTCTGAAGGAACGGTCACCTGTTTCTTCAGATACCTGTGCCATGAATGATGGCTCCACCACCCATGTGCGGGAGTAATGTCATCGCGGCTCTAGGCTTTCACACTGCCGGAGTCCGTGGACCCATATGGAAGACCTGGAGGAAATGAACGCTGCCTCCAGAGACTACATTGCATCTCTGGAGGGCTTTGTTTTCAGGCAAGTTTCACATAATGTACTAGTATGCGATGCATACTAGCACATTATGCCTTTACCTTGCAGGCCAAAAAAAAGAAAAAAAGCAACCAGCGGTTTACAACCATTTTAAATGCATGGTTTAGGCTAATAACCTTAGCCCTTTCCAGCTTTTTGCTGTATATGTAATTGCTTGTGCATGCAGCTCATCCTCTTTCTTGGTTGACACCTTTGAGAGCAATAACAAAAAGTGTGGGGTCCTCCCCAGAATCCATACCATTTCCTTATCCAATTTTTATATGTCATGCAGCCTGGCTGGTTAGGAAAGGGAAGGGGCGAGCAAACGCCCACCCTACCTGAACCATAGTAGGCCACATGCCCTCTTAATGGGGGGGGGGGGCTCTGCCTCAAAGCACCTTGCCATTTTTTTTCCTAAATTTTGGCATGGGGTTCCCCCTCAAAATCCATACTAGACCCAAAGGGTCTGATATGTATTTGGAGGGGGGACCGCACGCATCTATTTATTTAATTTTCTCAAAGTCGGAGCAAAATCAGATCCCATTCATTTAAGTCGCATGGAAGTCTGATCAATGTCTGACCGATGTTGCAGGGAAAAGTCGGATCGACAGTCGTACGACTTTCACCAGTGTGAACCTAGCCTAAGAGGTTTTTACAACAGCTGTTCATCTGGCCCAACCCACTCCAAACTGTTGATGGAATGTTTCTCCCTCTTCTAGAGTAGTATCATGGCAATGCAGATGTTGGCTATGCATCTTAATATTGTTTTTCATACATTTTATGTTATATGCATTTCCTGTTTAGGTGGAGCTTGACAATCGCTACAGGAATTCTACATGTGGTATGTGTGGCAACTTTGATGGAGATCTATCCAATGATCTCCAAATTAATGGTTAGTAATTTAAATATTCCCTAGTGTAACTGGAGGTAAACAATTTATATACTATTATGGATTTGTAACATTGGTCAGTATTGTTCTTAGCTTTGCTTTAGTCTCATGTATGAAACCTGTTCTAAGGGATAATGTTTAGGGTTGAGCGGACACCTAGATGTCCGTGTTCGACGGGTTCGGCCGAACTTTAAAAAAAAGTCCGGGTCCGTGTCCCGGACTTTTACCGAACTTTTCCCGGACACCGAACCCCATTGAAGTCAATGGGGACCCGAACTTTAAGGCACTAAAATGGCTCTAAAACACCAAAGGAAAGGGCTAGAGTGCTGCAAATGGCAGCAAAACGTAATTAAGAGCATGGCAAGTGCTCTGCAAACAAATGTGGATAGGGAAATAACTTAAAACAACAAAAAAAAACAGAAAAATAAAACAATGTTCTTCTTCATCTCTGAAGGACGAGGCCCATATGGAGTAGGAGGGAGGTTGAGGTGGTGGTGGATGTGGCGGTGACATAGGCGTGCGCACAGGGTGTGCTGGGTGTGCCTGGGCACACCCTAATCACCTAGGGCACATAGCATTGCCAGTGAGGAGATGGGAAAGATCTCCCTGGGACCTGCTCTGCTCTATTTCTCCTTGCCTACAGGTACATGGCCCCGATACATTACTCTCCCTGCTGGCAAACACATGCATGTGTATTTCAACTTTGGGGTGCACACCTTAATGCAATAGGCTGCGCACACCTATGGGCGGTGTAGGTGGAAGCGGCGGTGGAGGAGGACCAGGGCCGGATTAACAGCATCATGGGCTTGGTGCTGAGGATTTTGAAGGGCCTTAAGGGCCGTGCCTTGCCATGCACCCAGAGGAGGAAGGGTGCAGCCATGCATGCCTAATTCAACATGGGATGCTGTCTCTGAAGCCCATAAACACATCCATGCATCGCCAACTGTCCCTCCTTGTCCGGCCTTCACGCTGTGTGGGGAGGTTCTGAGGGTGCTGCCTGGGGAAGCGAGCATAGAAGCCAGACTTCTGTGTTTACAAGTGACAGAAGAGCGGTAACAGTGAATATGGCCAACCCGGGGCCTATATAAAAGGTAGGGGCCTGGAGCTGCAGCTCCAATAGCCCCTACATTAATCTGGCCCTGAGGAGGAGGACGAGGTAGCCAACACTGCTTCTTTTCAAAAATTTTAAATGAGGGTACACCCCAAAAGAGTGAGAAAGAGCAAAAATGGAACAATGGGTGGGTAAGGTCGGTATCCATTGCTATTCTGCATAAGGTACGGAAAAGTCCCGTGGGATCCATGCCTGGTTCATTTTAATGAACGTGAGCTTGTCCACATTGTCTCTGGACAGGCGGCTGCGCTTGTCTGTTATAACGCCCCCAGCCGTGCTAAATACCCGTTCAGATAATACACTGGCTGCAGGGCACGCCAGCACCTCCAAGGCGTAAAGGGCAAGCTCAGGCCATGTGCCCAATTTGGAGACCCAGAAGTTGAAGGGGGCAGACCCGTCATTCACTACATGTAGGCGTGTGCACACATACTGCTCCACCATGTTGGTAAAATGCTGCCTCCTGCTAAGACGTTCCATCTGAGCTGCTGGTGCTGCTGTTTGTTGTGGCGTGCTGACAAAGCTTTTCCACATTTCGGCCATGCTAACCCTGCCTTCTGAGGTGCTGGCGGTGCCCTGGTTGCGTTGGCGACCTCCTCCTCCTCCTCCTCTGCCTTGTGCTTCCACTGTGGCCCCGCTGTCAGATGGGAATGCCAGCAGCATGGCGTCTACCAGCGTGCGCTTGTACTCGCGCATCTTGCGATCGCGCTCCAGTGAGTGAATTAAGGACGGTACGTTGTCCTTGTAACGGGGATCCAGCAGCGTGGCCACCCAGTAATCAGCACAAGTTAGAATGTGGGCAACTCGGCGGTCGTTGTGGAGACACTGCAGCATGTAATCGCTCATGTGTGCCAGGCTGCCCAGAGGCAACGAAAGGCTGTCCTCTGTGGGAGGTGTATCGTCCGTGTCCTCTGTATCCCCCCAGCCACGCACCAGTGATGGCCATGAGCTGGCCTGGGTGCCACCCTGCTGTGAACATGGTTCCATCTCCTCCTCCAGCTCCTCCTCCTCCTCATCCTCCTCATCCTCCAGAACTGTGCCCCTGCTGGACAATTGCGTCCCTGGCGTTTGCGTGTGCAGGAACCCACCCTCGGAGCCCCTTGCGAATGACTGCCCTGAAAGCCTTGGAAATGTTACCTCTTCATCCTCCTCCTCCTCCTCATCCTGTGCCACATCCTCTTCCATCATCGCCCGAATTGTTTTTTCAAGGAGGCATAGAAGTG
This sequence comes from Pelophylax lessonae, assembly GCF_965119305.1. Taxonomy (NCBI): domain Eukaryota; kingdom Metazoa; phylum Chordata; class Amphibia; order Anura; family Ranidae; genus Pelophylax; species Pelophylax lessonae. Next base: position 85,165,011 of record NC_138777.1, on the reverse strand, counting down.
GGATAGTTAAGCTGAGAACGGCGTCATTGCCACTGGCCATGTTGGTGGAGTACTCAAAACAGCGCAACAAGGCACACAGGTCTCGCATGGAGGCCCAGTTAAATTAAATAGCGGAATAGAAAATATGATCCAAAAAAAGTGTATGTATATCACACGTACACAACCACACTGGGCCCCAATTACTATTGTTTGTACCCCTAAAAGGCTAGATGAGGAGTAGGGGGAGTATGGAACAGGCAGCACCCTCAAACCTTCAGAAGTATGAGATGAACCCCAACAACTTGGAAAGGTGGATCTCTCTCACACGTACCAACACAGACTATCCCCCAATTTAACTGATCCCCAAAGGTTTTTGATTAAATAGCGGAATAGAAAATATGATCCAAAAAAAGTGTATGTATATCACACGTACACAACCACACTAGGCCCCAATTACTATTGTTTGTACCCCTAAAAGGCTAGATGAGGAGTAGGGGGGGTATGGAACAGGCAGCACCCTCAAACCTTCAGAAGTATGAGATGAACCCCAACAACTTGGAAAGGTGGATCTCTCTCACACGTACCAACACAGACTATCCCCCAATTTAACTGATCCCCAAAGGTTTTTGATTAAATAGCGGAATAGAAAATATGATCCAAAAAAAGTGTATGTATATCACACGTACACAACCACACTAGGCCCCAATTACTATTGTTTGTACCCCTAAAAGGCTAGGAGTAGGGGGGGTATGGAACAGGCAGCACCCTCAAACCTTCAGAAATATGAGATGAACCCCAACAACTTGGAAAGGTGGATCTCTCTCACACGTACCAACACAGACTATCCCCCAATTTAACTGATCCCCAAAGGTTTTTGATTAAATAGCGGAATAGAAAATATGATCCAAAAAAAGTGTATGTATATCACACGTACACAACCACACTAGGCCCCAATTACTATTGTTTGTACCCCTAAAAGGCTAGATGAGGAGTAGGGGGGGTATGGAACAGGCAGCACCCTCAAACCTTCAGAAGTATGAGATGAACCCCAACAACTTGGAAAGGTGGATCTCTCTCACACGTACCAACACAGACTATCCCCCAATTTAACTGATCCCCAAAGGTTTTTGATTAAATAGCGGAATAGAAAATATGATCCAAAAAAAGTGTATGTATATCACACGTACACAACCACACTAGGCCCCAATTACTATTGTTTGTACCCCTAAAAGGCTAGATGAGGAGTAGGGGGGGTATGGAACAGGCAGCACCCTCAAATCTTCAGAAGTATGAGATGAACCCCAAAAACTTGGAAAGGTGGATCTCTCTCACACGTACCAACACAGACTATCCCCCAATTTAACTGATCCCCAAAGGTTTTTGATTAAATAGCGGAATAGAAAATATGATCCAAAAAAAGTGTATGTATATCACACGTACACAACCACACTAGGCCCCAATTACTATTGTTTGTACCCCTAAAAGGCTAGATGAGGAGTAGGGGGGGTATGGAACAGGCAGCACCCTCAAACCTTCAGAAGTATGAGATGAACCCCAACAACTTGGAAAGGTGGATCTCTCTCACACGTACCAACACAGACTATCCCCCAATTTAACTGATCCCCAAAGGTTTTTGATTAAATAGCGGAATAGAAAATATGATCCAAAAAAAGTGTATGTATATCACACGTACACAACCACACTAGGCCCCAATTACTATTGTTTGTACCCCTAAAAGGCTAGATGAGGAGTAGGGGGGGTATGGAACAGGCAGCACCCTCAAACCTTCAGAAGTATGAGATGAACCCCAACAACTTGGAAAGGTGGATCTCTCTCACACGTACCAACACAGACTATCCCCCAATTTAACTGATCCCCAAAGGTTTTTGATTAAATAGCGGAATAGAAAATATGATCCAAAAAAAGTGTATGTATATCACACGTACACAACCACACTAGGCCCCAATTACTATTGTTTGTACCCCTAAAAGGCTAGATGAGGAGTAGGGGGGGTATGGAACAGGCAGCACCCTCAAACCTTCAGAAGTATGAGATGAACCCCAACAACTTGGAAAGGTGGATCTCTCTCACACGTACCAACACAGACTATCCCCCAATTTAACTGATCCCCAAAGGTTTTTGATTAAATAGCGGAATAGAAAATATGATCCAAAAAAAGTGTATGTATATCACACGTACACAACCACACTAGGCCCCAATTACTATTGTTTGTACCCCTAAAAGGCTAGATGAGGAGTAGGGGGGGTATGGAACAGGCAGCACCCTCAAACCTTCAGAAGTATGAGATGAACCCCAACAACTTGGAAAGGTGGATCTCTCTCACACGTACCAACACAGACTATCCCCCAATTTAACTGATCCCCAAAGGTTTTTGATTAAATAGCGGAATAGAAAATATGATCCAAAAAAAGTGTATGTATATCACACGTACACAACCACACTAGGCCCCAATTACTATTGTTTGTACCCCTAAAAGGCTAGATGAGGAGTAGGGGGGGTATGGAACAGGCAGCACCCTCAAACCTTCAGAAGTATGAGATGAACCCCAACAACTTGGAAAGGTGGATCTCTCTCACACGTACCAACACAGACTATCCCCCAATTTAACTGATCCCCAAAGGTTTTTGATTAAATAGCGGAATAGAAAATATGATCCAAAAAAAGTGTATGTATATCACACGTACACAACCACACTAGGCCCCAATTACTATTGTTTGTACCCCTAAAAGGCTAGATGAGGAGTAGGGGGGGTATGGAACAGGCAGCACCCTCAAACCTTCAGAAGTATGAGATGAACCCCAACAACTTGGAAAGGTGGATCTCTCTCACACGTACCAACACAGACTATCCCCCAATTTAACTGATCCCCAAAGGTTTTTGATTAAATAGCGGAATAGAAAATATGATCCAAAAAAAGTGTATGTATATCACACGTACACAACCACACTAGGCCCCAATTACTATTGTTTGTACCCCTAAAAGGCTAGGAGTAGGGGGAGTATGGAACAGGCAGCACCCTCAAACCTTCAGAAGTATGAGATGAACCCCAACAACTTGGAAAGGTGGATCTCTCTCACACGTACCAACACAGACTATCCCCCAATTTAACTGATCCCCAAAGGTTTTTGATTAAATAGCGGAATAGAAAATATGATCCCAAAAAAGTGTATGTATATCACACGTACACAACCACACTAGGCCCCAATTACTATTGTTTGTACCCCTAAAAGGCTAGATGAGGAGTAGGGGGAGTATGGAACAGGCAGCACCCTCAAATCTTCAGAAGTATGAGATTGTGTTCACTGTACCCCACAAAGATTGAGTTCACTGCACCCCACAATGATTGTGTTCACTGCACCCCACAAAGATTGTGTTCACTGCACCTCACAAAGATTGTGTTCACTGTACCCCCCAAAGATTGTGTTCACTGCACCCCACAAAGATTCTGTTCACTGTACCCCACAAAGATTGTGTTCACTGCACCCTAAAAGGATGTTGTTCACTGCACCCCACAAAGATTGTGTTCACTGCACCCTAAAAGGATGTTGTTCACTGCACCCCAAAAAGATTGTGTTCACTGTACCCCCCCAAAGATTGTGTTCACTGCACCCCACAAAGATTGTGTTCACTGCACCCCAAAAAGATTGTGTTCACTGTACCCCCCAAAGATTGTGTTCACTGCACCCCAAAAAGATTGTGTTCACTGTACCCCCCAAAGATTGTGTTCACTGCACCCCACAAAGATTCTGTTCACTGTACCCCACAAAGATTGTGTTCACTGCACCCCAAAAAGATTGTGTTCACTGTACCCCCCCAAAGATTGTGTTCACTGCACCCCACAAAGATTCTGTTCACTGCACCCCACAAAGGATTTTGTTCACTGCACCCCAAAAAGATTGTGTTCACTGCACCCCAAAAAGGATTTTGATCACTGCACCCCAAAAAGGATGTTGTTCACTGCACCCCAAAAATGATTTTGTTCACTCCACCCCAAAAAGATTGTGTTCACTGCACCCCACAAAGATTGTGTTCACTGCACCCCAAAAAGATTGTGTTCACTGTACCCCCCAAAGATTGTGTTCACTGCACCCCATAAAGATTCTGTTCACTGTACCCCACAAAGATTGTGTTCACTGCACCCCAAAAAGATTGTGTTCACTGCACCCCAAAAAGGATGTTGTTCACTGCACCCCAAAAAGGATGTTGTTCACTCCACCCCAAAAAGATTGTGTTCACTGCACCCCACAAAGATTGTGTTCACTGCACCCCAAAAAGATTGTGTTCACTGCACCCCAAAAATGATTTTGTTCACTGCACCCCAAAAAGGATTTTGTTCACTGCACCCCAAAAAGGATGTTGTTCACTCCACCCCAAAAAGATTGTGTTCACTGCACCCCAAAAAGATTGTGTTCACTGCACCCCACAAAGGATTTTGTTCACTGCACCCCAAAAAGATTGTGTTCACTGCACCCCAAAAAGGATGTTGTTCACTGCACCCCAAAAAGGATTTTGTTCACTTCACCCCAAAAAGATTGTGTTCACTGCACCCCACAAAGGATTTTGTTCACTGCACCCCACAAAGATTGTGTTCACTGCACACCAAAAAGGATTGTGTTCACTGCACCCCAAAAAGATTTTGTTCACTGCACCCCAAAAAGATTGTGTTCACTGCAGCCCAAAAAGATTGTGTTCACTGCAGCCCAAAAAGATTGTGTTCACTGCAGCCCAAAAAGATTGTGTTCACTGCAGCCCAAAAAGATTGTGTTCACTGCAGCTCACACACAGAAAAATGGATGTGGATCACTGACACCTGCCTATCTCCAATCCCACACCACACAGCAATATCGATTGTAGTTTGTAGAACACAGTTTCCCTAAAATTCAGCAGACTCTGTCCCTAACAGGATTGAGAAGAGATCGTAGATCAGGATTGAGTGCAGATTCACCCCACCCCCCACACAGCAATATCGATTGTAGTTTGTAGAAGACACTGACCCTATAATTCAGCAGACTCTATCCCTAAAATGCCTACAACTCGCCCTGCCTAAACACTCCGACCTGTCCCTCAATTCTATCCGGACACAAATGGTTTTTTCCTGCCTATCTTTCCCTAATCAGCAGCCAGCACATTGATGTGTGCTCTGTCCCTTAGCTAAGCAGCAGAATGACGCTGCTGCGGCGGCTGCCTCGAACTTATAAAGACTTGGTCACATGCTTCAGACGGCCAATCACAGCTACTAAGACATTTGCAGGCATGGCTGGGATGGCTTAAGGCACACCAGTTAAACGATTGTTGATTGGCTGTTGAAAGCCCGCCATGAAAAGAGCGCCAAAGCATGCAAAACCCGGAAATAAAACGACCGAACACGGATTTTTACCCGAACATACAGTAAAGTGTCCGTGTCCGTGTTCGGGTAAAAAAAATCCAATTATTCGGTACGAACACGAATAATACAGTCCGTGTTCGCTCAACACTAATAATGTTATGTTTTCCATGTCAACAAGGCAGCTTATACCTCCCATATTTTAAGTACAGTTTAACATATAGGGACAAATCCAGATCTAGTTGCATTAGAAAATCTTTCATACAGTATATGATACCTGTTCTGTATGATTTAATGTAATTTTAAAACTTTGCAGATAAGACCAGGCCATTTCTGACACTTTTTGTGTACATGTAAACATCCTTTTTTGCTAGAAAATTACTTAGAACCATCAAACATTATGTATATATATATATATATATAATTATATATTCATATATATATATATATATATATATATATATATATATTGTGACAGGAAGTCAGGTAAATCTGGGAATGTAGTCACAGGAAGGAGATACATTCCCACCTGCTTTGAAAAATTCCCTGATACTATAGGGTGTTGGCTGCAAAAAGAGCCAGCAGGAAGTTGAAAACCATTCAGCTGTTCAGAATGAGGAGATCAAGGCCTCTATAATTTGTCCAGAGAAAATCTATTGAGTGCTGCCTCCTGTCGCTGTGTGAGCTGGGAAGAGGAGGACAGACATACGTGTACCTCCCGACGCCGTGTGGGCATGGGAGAAGGACTGCTGCCGCCTGTCGCCGTGTGGGCTGGGAGAGGGGGACAGTCGGATGTGTGCCTCCCGACAAGCTGGTGAGCATGGGAGAAGACCCCCTACAGCGATGTGAAGCTAAGGAGGGTAACCACGAGTGAAGACGTCTCAAAGGTGAGAAGACAAAGTGTTCCATGTGAAGAGTGTGAAGAGTAAAGGGACCTGTTAAATGAACTGTGTTCAATGTGAAGGATCTGAAGAGTAAAGGATCCTGTTATAAATGAACATGTGCTGTGTGAAAGAAAACAAAGGGACATGTTCAATGGACAATGTTTGTGCTGTGTGAAAAGCAAACAAATGGACATTTGAGTGTCTGCTGTAGGATCAGCAGTGTCGGCCCAACAGTAGGTTGGGAAGACTTCTTAGGTAGGTTCCAGCGTGAGAAGGTAGCCGCCCACAGAGGCAAGGATTTATTTTGTCTTTTATTTTATTTTGGCTGTTTTGACGCTTGCAATTATGTGAAGTAAATTGCATGAATAAATCAGTCTTGTTTTCAACCTCTGCTCGGCTATCTCTCTGTGAAAACGCACCCCCAAAGGGGTCACCCATACGCCTACCACCGAGCTAATCCCTTACATATGGTGGAGGTATGCAGTGGGCATAAGCAGAGATCCCTGCAAGGAAGTGCAAATGTTTGATGAACTTTGTCTGGTGCATGAGATTGCACAATCTATGTGTGCAGGAGAGAAGATCCTGACAGAAAAAAAAAAAAAGTGTTTTAAAGAGACAGCGGTCTCAAAATTATTTGATGAACTTTGTTGTGTCTGGTGCAAGTGACTGCACAAACTGTGTGTGCAGGAAAAGAGATCTTGCAAGAGAGAGAAAAACTACATGTGTTAAAGAGACAGTGGTCTGAAAATTTTTGCTGGACTGTGAAAAATTTGTTTGTGGAGTTATTGAAGATGGGGCGATCCAAACGCCTGAAGAATGCAAAGATAGATGAAATGAGAGACCGGATTCTATGGATGGAGGGGATGTTACCGTCTGAACCAGCCCCATCCATGCCTAAAGAGAGTCTACTAAAGAGGAAGGTTGTTGTCCCTAGCAACACTGATGAAACTGCTATGGAGACGCAGTGTGCTCAGATGAAAAGTAAACCCAAAATGGGGGAGATGCTGAAACAACGGAGCTTTGCAGCTCAACAAAAGGCTCATCAAGAGAGCATGGCAGGCTGGAAACAGAGACGCCAGCAGCCAATGGAGGCCATCGGTTTGGAGGAAACCGAGTATGTGTGCAGGGCTGAGTTGGATGCCTTGCAACGGAAAATGGAAGAAAAGGAACAAGCCTTGGAATTGCTTAAAATGGAGCATAGAAACTTGCAGGAAATGAATGAACTACTCAAGTCTCATGTGTTACAGTGGGAAGAATCCACTGCTCTTCTTTTGGTCGAGTTGCAAAAATGTCAAGACACTATAAAGGAGAAAGATACCATCCTCATGGAAAAGGAAATTGAAATTCAGACTTTGCAGAAGCAAAGTATGTGTGAAATGTTGGAGTTGCGTAATCAGCTGGAAAAAAGTCTTCAGTGTTTGGAAGTTACAAAAATAGACCTGCAGGAGTCGCAGGAACAGAATGTTGCTCTGAAAGCGACATTGTCTCTCAGCGACAACGAGAAAAGTGAAAGAGAGGCTAAATTACTGAGTACTGTGTATGAGCTCACCACTTTGAGCAATGTGGTAGATGAATTACGTGCAGACTGTGAAAGTTGGAAAGGTGAAGCCCAACGTTTCCAGCAGCAGTTAAAGGAGAAAGAAGCCTGTGTGGCAGAATTACAGTCTCATTCCCAGAAACTAGCCAATGAGGTGAAGGCTCTTATGCAGGGAAAAGGAGATTGTGAACATAAGAGGGAAAAAGTAGAGGCACAGCTTCTGGAATCGCAAGTCAAGGTGTCAGAAGGTGACCGATTGTGTGCTAAGCTGTCAGAGAAGGCAAACCGACTGCAGGTTGAGTTGGACAATGTTACAAATCAGCTTTCTCAAGCAGACAGAAAATCTAGAGAAATTGCGGAAGATTTTTCTATCTTGGAATCGCAGCTGCAAGACACGCAGGAACTCTTACAGGAAGAGAGGTGTCAAAGGCTGAGTTTTAGCACAAAGCTCAAACAAATGGAAGATGAGAAAAATGGCTTCCTGGAACAATTAAAAGAGGAGGCGGAAGCAAAGAAAAACCTATCAGAGCAAGTCGCAACATTGCAAGCTCAGATAGCGGATATGAAAAAATGCATGGAAGAAAGCGTTGGTTCATTACAGTGTGTTGAAGATGTGAAAAAGAAGTTTGATCAGATGCTTGGTGAAGAGAAGACTGTGTCTGCAAAATATGCAGAAGAACGCGCACGTGCAGAAACGGAGGTGCGTGATAACGAGAGCAAAGCCCTGTTCTTGGCTCGCTCTTTGGAGGAAGCTCTAGAGTGTAAGGCTGAACTAGAAAGTGTTAACAAACAGCTGCGTACAGAAATGGAAGAATTGGTCAGCTCCAAGGATGATGTTGTGAAAAGCGTTCAGGAGCTAGAAAAGTCTAAGCGAGCCTTAGAACAGCAAGTAGAAGAGATGAATATTCCGTTGCAGGAACTGGAAGAGGAATTCCAGGCAACAGAGGATCTGTCCCAAAGAGGGGATAGTGTGCCTGATGCAGTTTTTAAAAGGATCAGTGTTTTGGGGTCTGTCCTGAGTGAGCCTCAGAAATGTGATGACACGTGGCTTGAATCACCCCTTTGGAATAAACCGTTCCTTCAAAAACTTCAAGCATTGGAAAATGTATCATTAGAGCTTCAGCAAACAAAAGAGTTGTGTAAGAAATGTGATGATTTCTCAGTTCAGGCTGAAAACCTAGTGGAGAAAACTAAAGCGGAGAAAACTAAAGCAAGTGATATAAATCTGGGAGAAAAAAGCAAACGCCACCTAGTGGAGAAAACTAAGGCTGTTGGTGAAAACGTGAAGCAAATGAATAAGTGCCTTTCAGGGAGTGTTTCCAAAATGGAACTGGTGAAAGACGGGTGGCAGAAGTTTGATCGTGATCTTGAGATACATTCCATGTGGAATTCAGATAGAGAAAAGGAACTAGGTGACCTTGAGCGGTCAAATAGTTCAGCAGAAAGTGCATTGAAGAAACCTGTAAAAGAATGTGTTGCAGTTCCATGCTTCTTCACTGATGCAGAGAGGAGGTCTATAATGGATACCACCCAGATCGCTGGGTTCAACTGTGTTGTTGCCTTTAACCCCTATGTTGGTGGAAGGAAAGTTGATGATGTTCTGGTTGGCTACTTCTGTGAAGAGTTTGGCAAGAAATATAAACTGAATATCAAATCAAATAGTAGGCCTTTACTGCGACTCGCTCAGGAGGGCGAAAAGTTTAAGAAGTTGATGAGTGCAAATGCTTCAGATCTGCCTATGAATATGAAATGTTTGGTGAATGATATTGATGTCTCTGGGAAAAGGAACAGGGGTCACTTTGAAGAAATGTGTGACAGCCTGTTGTCTCAATTGGAAAATCCTCTGCACAGCATCTTAGAGCAAGCAAAGCTCAAGAAGGAAGATCATTCCCTTTTACAACAAAAAGTCAATGATTGTGTACAGCTGTATGGAGAGGCAACTCAAGTCACAGAGGGATGTCAAGAGTCCCTACTTGGAACAAACCTTAGTGAAGCAAAGGTTCTCAAAGTTTTGTGGAAAACATTTATGGATTGCAGAGAGAGGCGTCTTAAGAATGTTGAAGACATTAAGACTAGCCCAATTGAGTTGCTTATGGATCACGGTCCTCCATGGTGGATTGGACAGACGGTTATGAGGGACAAGCCGTCTGACATTTATGAGAAAGCTGTCAATGAAGATGACAGAAACGAGAAGGAGCAAAATTATGCCAAAAATGCAGTTGAAGAATGTGTATATGAGATGAGAGACAAACTGTGTGGCATTTATGAGAAATCTGTCAGTGAAGATGACAGAAACAGTTTCATCCGGAAGCTTGAGGATAATAGGAGGCTTATCAGTGAGTCAGCAGTGCCTGACACATGCGTGCCTGGAAATATGTGTCCCAACCCTAGGGTTGAAACAAGAGGGGGGGGTATGTGACAGGAAGTCAGGTAAATCTGGGAATGTAGTCACAGGAAGGAGATACATTCCCACCTGCTTTGAAAAATTCCCTGATACTATAGGGTGTTGGCTGCAAAAAGAGCCAGCAGGAAGTTGAAAACCATTCAGCTGTTCAGAATGAGGAGATCAAGGCCTCTATAATTTGTCCAGAGAAAATCTATTGAGTGCTGCCTCCTGTCGCTGTGTGAGCTGGGAAGAGGAGGACAGACATACGTGTACCTCCCGACGCCGTGTGGGCATGGGAGAAGGACTGCTGCCGCCTGTCGCCGTGTGGGCTGGGAGAGGGGGACAGTCGGATGTGTGCCTCCCGACAAGCTGGTGAGCATGGGAGAAGACCCCCTACAGCGATGTGAAGCTAAGGAGGGTAACCACGAGTGAAGACGTCTCAAAGGTGAGAAGACAAAGTGTTCCATGTGAAGAGTGTGAAGAGTAAAGGGACCTGTTAAATGAACTGTGTTCAATGTGAAGGATCTGAAGAGTAAAGGATCCTGTTATAAATGAACATGTGCTGTGTGAAAGAAAACAAAGGGACATGTTCAATGGACAATGTTTGTGCTGTGTGAAAAGCAAACAAATGGACATTTGAGTGTCTGCTGTAGGATCAGCAGTGTCGGCCCAACAGTAGGTTGGGAAGACTTCTTAGGTAGGTTCCAGCGTGAGAAGGTAGCCGCCCACAGAGGCAAGGATTTATTTTGTCTTTTATTTTATTTTGGCTGTTTTGACGCTTGCAATTATGTGAAGTAAATTGCATGAATAAATCAGTCTTGTTTTCAACCTCTGCTCGGCTATCTCTCTGTGAAAACGCACCCCCAAAGGGGTCACCCATACGCCTACCACCGAGCTAATCCCTCACAATATATATATATATATATATATATATATATATTATATTATATTATTTTTTAAAGCTGAGTTCCACCCATTTATTAAGTTGAGATGTACATAATCCCCTTTAAATATGCTTTTACCAATGCAAACTATTTTTTTCTTTTTTTGTAAGGAAATACCGTTTTTCTTCTTTATTCATCCGCACTTCCGGATCCTGCTGCCTTTAGGCGATTACGTCACTCGGCGATTCGCAAGGGCTCCTGGGATAGCAGTTTCATGTATCCCAGCAGCTCTTGCGAATCACCTAGTGATGAAATCTTGCGTTATTTCCAGACCGGTACCAGCACCAGCTGTTTTCAGGGATGTATTGCATTCAGTCCGCGCTCCTCCCCGCCTCCGCCCTGCTTCCTCTCAGTGAGCGGGGACTGAAAGCATTACATTCTGTAGAGCTCACTGAGAGGAGGCGGGGCGGAGGTGGGCGGAGCGCGGACTGAATGCTATACATCCCTGAGAACAGCTGGTGCCGGTTTGGAAATAATGCGAGATTTCATCACTAGGCGATTCGCAAGGGCTGCTGGGATACATGACGCCGCTATCCAAGGAGCCCTTGCTAATTGCCGAGTGACGTGATCGCCTATAGGCAGCAGGACTAGGAAGTGCGGATAAATAAAGAAGAAAAACGGTATTTCCTTACAAAAAAGAAAAAAAAATAGTTTGCATTGGTAAAAACATATTTAAAGGGGATTACGTACATCTCAACTCATTAAAATGGGTGGAACTCCGCTTTAAACAGAGGCCCTAGAGAATAAATTGGTGGGTTTTGTAATTTTTTTTGCAATTATAAAAAAAAAATAACATGTCCTGCTTTAAAATTGTGCACGCTCGTGGAATGGCTCCAAACTACAGTATTTAAAGATCTCCATAGACGACACTTTAAAAGCGTTTACAGGTTACCAGTATGGAGTTATATAGAAGGTCTAGTGCTAGAATGATTGCTCTTGCTCTGATGTTCATAGCAATACCCCATAAGTGTGATACGATCACTGTTTACGTATGCATGCGGGACCAATGTGTGGGTTCGTCTTTGTGTGTAAGCATGGTGAGACGGAGGTGCTTTAAAAAACTTTTTTATTTTATTATTTATTTAATTCCTTTTTAATCACTTCATGGAGCATTATGGGGTCTTTTAGACCCTAGAGGTCTCCTCTTCCCCTAAAACCCAAGATCAGTGTGATCAAATTCATTCCCAGTTTGAAAATAGCACTGTTTACATTCAGCATAATGGGAAGTGACAGAATACTTGTCGCTTGCCGTTACCTATATCATTGAGATGATCTGGGACATTCCTGTCCTGATCACCTCTATGGTAAGCTGGTGGAACCACAGTCTTAAGTGCCAGGTTTTCTCCTGGGACAGGAGAGCCTGAAGAGTGGCGGGAGGGGGAGGGCCCTCGGCCTACTGTAAAAGCGGCTAATTAGCCATTAGGATTGCTTTTACAAGAAAAGAGAATTGCCTGAGGAAAAAAACAATACCTATCTGTAGCTGCTGGCATCATCCGCCTTATTCCACTTGACACTTGAAGTAAATGTACGTTAGGCAGTCTGCAAGTGCTTAAAAAAACATCCTTCTTAATTTCCTCTCTTATTTCCTTCATCTCTTCTTCAGCATAGGTACATGTATTTAGATAAACTAACATGTAAAAAAATCCATTCTTCTTTCATGCCTTTTTTTTTCAACCTTTCACCTCTTCTCCTGTGATCCTGTTTTCTCCACTCCCCGCCATGTCGATTCTACCCTCTCTTCTTTCCTCTTCTCCCCTCTCCCCACCCATCCTCTCCTCCCCCTATTCTCCTTTCTACTTTTCTCCTTTGCCCTCTCTTTCTCATCTCTCCAGGTTTTATGGTTTTACGTTTATAGGAATCAATGTCTCTAACATAATGTATGGAAACAGACATAAGGCCAGTACACCTGAACATGAGTGCCCAGATGTGATAGATAACTCTTTAGAAAATGGCCTTGAAGAAGAGGAAAACAAATGTGAGCAGCAGGTTAGTATGACGGAGCAGATCCAATTATATACCAATATCAAAACATAATCACTAGTACTTCCAAATTGAATAATTAGAAGCAACAATTATGGGACTTAATAAAATAAATATACACTATATTACCATATATTAATATATTCATCCCAAAGGTGTTCTATCAGGTTGTGGTCAGGACTCAAGTTCCTCCAACCCCAACCTCATAAAACCCTTGGCGATGTATTAGAGCAGAGACTGCGAGCCAGGCCTTCTTGTCTACATCAGTCCTGACCTCACAACTGCGCTTCTGGAAGAATGGTCAAACATTCCCATAGACACACTCCTAAACCTTGTGGACAGCCTTCCTAGAAGAGTTGAAGCTGTTATAGCTGCAAAGGGTGGGCCAACTCAATAATGAACCCTATGGACTAAGACTGGGATGCCATTAAAGTTCATGTCCGTGTATAGGCAGGCGTCCCAATACTTTTGGTAATATAGTGTATGTTAATTTGTAAATATAAAAATGTGTCTGTTTGTCAAAAAATTGGTGTAATCTACTTTATCTTGTCAGAAAGCGCATGTGCTTAACCTGCAAGCCCTTTGTCCTCCCCTTTCCTGTTCCAAGTTGTTCATAGTTGGACAGAACTGGCAGTAAGGTCTACTCATTATTCATCATTTGCTGATACAAAGCCACAACTGTTCCACCAAAATTTCAGAATTGTTTGGTATGCATACAGTGGAGAGAGTGTTTCCATTTTTTTTTTTTTTTTTTTTCAGTTTAAAAGGAAAAGGTGAAACCTCTGTCACAAATTTCTAATCTGCTGGTTAATTTTTCCAATGACCTCAAGTGCTGGATTAGTCATATGATGCCATGTGATGCTCATATTATTTTTAGAACTTGGGAATGTTATATATTGCATTTGTCCTTAGTTTTTCTGCTTGCTTACATTTTTATATTGGTTACGGGCACAGTTTGGTTTTGCTATAGTCATTACTGCCTCACAATGCTTAGGTTTACATGTTTCTCTTTGTGTGTTTTGTCTAGTTTTCTACAATTATTCAATTACAGGATGGCATTTGGGGTGAAAACTAGATACAGCTCCTACTTTGGTTCCATCTTCAGTTAAACCAATCATTCATGACTATTTTCAGCAGGTCATTCCCTTTACATCACATTCTTTAAAATTTAGTCATTTCAGAAAAAAAGATAGTATTTGCCAGTTTTTTTTCATTGTCAGCAACAGCAATTTTAGCTTTTGTTTCCAAAGTTGCCCTGTTTATCCAATGATTAGATGCATTTTTGCTTTCCTTAATAATATATTTGATTGGTGATTAGAGTTTTTTTTTAAATAATGCATTCGTGTTTTGTTTTACTATAGAGGGAGCAGTGTGATAATATAATGTCGAGTATGGGGGACTGCAAATACAAGCTGAAATCATATCAGGATTTTCTGAACACCTGCAAAGAAGACTTGTGTCACTGCACATCTGAAAATAAAACCCTGTGTCTGTGTAGCAACCTGAACCAGTTTTCCAAAGACTGTGTAAAAGCAAGGGGGCATCCTGGGAACTGGCGGCGTTCAGATTTCTGCTGTAAGAATTTTTTGTTTTCCTAAATTTTGGAGATTAATTAAAAAAAAAATAATTTTGGAGCGTATGTGTGTTTGGAAAGATCTTTAGCTTTTAGTTGACCAAAATCTAAGTATCTTCAAATGATCTACTAACTAAACTGCTCTTTTAAGTACACTCCCTTTATCTTGATAAAGTGATCCATGCGTGTCTTTCTGGCACATCATACAACCCTGGAGATTTTTTCATGTGTGTTGTGGTCTAATTTCGGTGAGGACAAGAGGTTTCTCACTAAACAGAAAAAAAAACCCTCCTTCGTTATGCTGTACTTCTGTGCACTGTATATTTTATTCATTCTCCCAAGAACATGACAATGAAGAGATGTGCTCGCCTTGTTCTAAAAAAATAATTTTTGCCTGACTGCGTCTGAAATCAATAATTTTTGAGTTACAGACCTAAAATAAGCATCCTGGAAATAAGTGCCAAAACAATTTCAGAATTCATTATTAATAAGCTTGTTTTAGTTTCAATAAATTTTTATTGAGAAAAATGGTAAAAAAATACAATAACAGCAAGTAAAACCAAGATAAGTAATCATCACTACTGATTCGTAATACAACTTACATCAGTTACGCAATGTGTAGCGTGGAGCACATGGTAAAAGAGTAGGAAACGAGGAGCCTGGAAACACAGGCTTACAGTTATCGTGAAAAATTCATTAGACAGGTTTTTCAGAGAAACACAAAAAAAATAAATAAATAATAGTGTAAAAGAAAAAAGGGACATGGCTCAGTCATATTGATCAATAAAGGTTAAAGTTATAGACAAAAACAAGGTCTATTCCTTTGGCCTTTGAGGATGCCGTGCACCCAGAGGTCGCGCCTGGTCCCAAGCACCTGGTGAAGGTTGCGACACATTTGGGATCCCAGCGGTGTATCAACCTAAAAGAAAAGAAGGGGCCCTTCAGAGTTAATAAGCTTGTTTTAAGTCAAAGACTGAAGAAACCAGTGCATCAGAATTTAAAGGCAGGCAACAATCATTTTTAGAAGGAATGGAAGTCAGCATTGTTAGCCTCCATGATTATTGAATGGCATAATACCAAAATAGATGCTTATGTACCAATGTATTGTCCACAAAGTAACTTTCTTTATCTAATGCGTGAAACTTTTTTTGACCTAATGCAAGCCTAATTCAATATTAATTAAAAGGAGCTGGCTTAAAAATGTGATGTTTCTGTGGGACCGGCGGTGAGAACCTTTCGCTCTCTCCAACATGAGTATGACCTCCCCCCTAGAGAACACTTTACTTACCTTAGAATATGTCACTGCCTACGTAAAGTGAAATACCAGCCATTGCTCATTCCCTGGCATATAGCCCAATATTTTACTTCCACTATCCCTAAGGTTAAGGGTATCTCTCTTTCTTAACCACAAAACCACTTTTCTCAAGACCACTCCCTTTGCCCAATGGGAAAAGGACTTTGGTAATTCCTTTACAACCTCCCAATGGCAGAGGGCTCTCTCTCTCACGTTTAAAGCTACTAGATCTACTGGCCTATGGGAGTTGACCCATAAAATCAACCTCAGATGGTACCTTACGCCGATACGGATTGCTAAATTTAACCCACGGGCTTCTCCGCAATGCTGGCGTGGTTGCGGACAGGCCGGCACACTGTTTCACATGCTCTGGAGTTGCCCCACACTAAACGCATTTTGGGCCGGTATTTCATCTCTCATCTCTAAGACCCTAAAGTTTTCAGACCCACTAACACCTGCCCTTGCATTATGTTCCTCGGGGATAGAGTGCATTCCCAATCATCTTAGGACAGTCTTTCTTCATATCCTATTGTCAGCCCGCCTCACCATCCTCCGACACTGGAAGGAGGATGATCTTCCCACACTTGCTGAAGCCCTAGATATTATGCATACTCACGCCTCATATGAGCTTATTTTCTCCTCTGTTATTCATAAATACCATCTAGTGAGTAAACTTTGGGAACCGTGGACCTCATGTCACCCTAATGTAGTCTAGTGCCTGCATTCTACCCCTCCCACACCCTCCTTTCCTTCCTCTTCTCTCCCCTTTTTTCCCTTTCCTACCCGTTACCTCAGTTTGAAGTCCACACGTCCAACGACATGCAATTGTAATGCTTACCTTCTCTGACTTGTATGCATCATTATGGGGGCGGTGACTCCCTCTGGCTGATGTTGCTCCGCTGTGCTCTGCCCCTCCTTTCCCCTGGCCGTTTTGAGAGACATGGGGGTGGAGGGGAGAGCTCTGTGGACTGAGGGTTCCCACACCTCTAGTTATTTGACCGATACATCCTGTTTACTGTGTATTTGTTCTATGCACTACTGTTTATTGTTTATTGCATTGGATCACGGGATGACCTGCGTGTCATGTGAGGTTTTTTTTTTTTTCTCTTCTCTGTTCTACGTTCCTTTGTTTATACCTTGAAAATCCTAATAAAAATGTATTGAAACTAAAAATGTGAAAGGAAAACCTTTCTGAAAAGAGATGCCTTAGTATTAATGTACATACATACATAAAGTTTCCACATATTTTTATGTTCATCATTTGTTCTTTTTCTCTTTTAGTTGTACACTGTCCTGCGTCTATGGAATTTTATGAGTGTGTTTCTCGTTGTCCTGACACTTGTTCTAACCCAGCTTCCAGTAAACTGTGCATTGATGATTGTAAAGAGGGCTGTGCTTGTCCTCCAGGTAATATTTTTTCTTATATAACTGTATATTTAAGAAGGAGTTTTAAAATTCAAAAGAAAAAATATAGAAAAAGGATAAAAAGAAAATACATTATAGGTACCATACATATGGAAGCAGGAGATTGAGATGTACTAGGCAGAGAGGAAAGTCTGAATGAAAAGGATACCAGACCCCATGAGGCAGAAGAGAAAAAGACAATCAGCGTTTTCCAATCCAACGTAATTAGGAGCTACTCAATGTTAAATATGTTTCCCAGACGTTCCAAATAGCAGAAGATTGGTATGTAATTTAGCTGCGTGGTATTCCATATACAGTATCTCACCTCCCTAAGACGTTGTATCAAATCACAAATGATTGGAAAGATGTCTGTTTCTACCCAATGGTGATTAAGCATCTCGATGTCTTAAGAATATGTGACATCAATTTTATTAAGATTTTTCCCTAGGTCCTGAACAGAGAACCCTAGAGGATGCATTAGGGGTTCAATATCTGCTACTTTGGGAAGAGTAGTGAGTTGACTTTTTCCCAAAAAGGTACAATTTTTTGGACATGTGACACAGAGAAACCCACCACCGAGTTACATCTCCAGCATGTATCAAGGACAAAAGGGTATATAGTGTGTAGCAGCTCTGGAGTGTAGTACCATAATAACAAAATAACATATCAACATTATACATAATATAATTTATTTTATACAATATGTTTTATACAATATAATAGTATTTTATAGGTATTTTTCTTTTAGACATATTGAGCTTTTGTGGGCCTGCAACCAAAGTGCCTAAGAGGTTTCCATGGAAAGTTCCTGGCCCAGTAACACTTCCCATTTCAGCACATAAGAGTGTTTAGGAAAAGGTTCTACCATTATAGTAAATGACAATATTGCTGTGCTAAAGTTCACAATAAATCAAACATAAATTCATCTAAGAACGGAAAGCAGCCACACAAATCTGGAATAATATACAGATCCACAGGAAAATGTTGTTAATAATGTGGCGCTACTCCTATATGTAATGTCCCAAAATGACTGGGCAAAGCAGTCCTTTAGTGTCCATTTCAAACAGAAGAAAAGGTGGAAAGCTGTAGACCCGGAGAACCGCTACCAAACACACTGATCACACCGCCTCTTACCAAATGAAGTTGACCTCCATTACAGAGATCCGATATGGCCAAATGTATAGGGACAGAGAGCGATCCTCCTTCCAATGAGCAGGGCTCACAGATTCCACCGTATACAAAATACATAGAATAGAGAGCAGGACACTTTCATAGCGCAGACTGCATGTAACCTTTAATAGCACACCAGATTAAGAACACTTACAAAATGATTGAATAAAACAGGCATCTTAGCTGTTAATCGGTGTTCCCCTCCGTGTGCCGTGCTGTGTTGCGAAAACCTCCAAATAGATCGCCGCTGCGTCTCCTCCGTACCGGCGTTCGTCACCGTGAGCGCCAACCGGCGCGTTTCGTCATCAACAGACGTCGTCTAGGGGTGTGGTCTACCATTATAGTAGCTAGCGCCTGATATGCTGTATGTCAGAAATCAAGGCTTTTCCACAAATATTCATTCAAAAGAAGTTAAAGAGATAGCTATAAAAAGAAGAGGCTGGAAGAGTATATTTATTCTGAAGGTTGAAGAACGGTAACAGCCGAAGTGTGCAACGATCAACTATATCCTTTTACCAGTTAAGGACTGGAAGATTTTACCCCCTAATTAACAGGCCACTTTTTGCAATACCGCATTGGCGCGGTTGTGCAAAACTTTACCCAAATAAAATTGATGTTCTTTAATTTCCCACAAATAGAGCTTTCTTTTGGTGGTATTTGATCACCTCTGCAATTTTTATTTTTTGCACTATAAACAAAAAAAGAGCGACAATTCTGAAAAAAAAAAATATATATATTTTTTACTTTCCACTATAAAAATTCCCAATAAAAAAATGAAGAAAAAAAAACAAATGTTTTCATCATTTTAGGCCAATATGTATTCTGCTACATATTTTTGGTAAAAAAAATCCCAATAAGTTTGCTAGCAATAGCGGCGATCAGCCATTTTTAGCGGGACTTCGACATTGCGGCGGACAGATCGAACACTTAACTGACATTTTTGGCACTTTTGGGGGGACCAGTGACATTACTACAGTAATCAGTGCTAAACATATGCATTGTTACTGTACTAATTACACTGGCAAGGAAGGGGTTAATACCAGGGTTGAGCAAAGGGTTAAATGCGTGTCTAGAGAGTGTTTTCTAACTGTGTGGGGGATGGGCTCACTAGATGAACACGGAGACCTGTGTTCCTAAATAGGGGTAACACAGGATCCCTGTGTTCATCACTCACAGAACAGAGGACTGCCGTGTTTACATCGGCAGACTGCCGTTCTGTCTCTATGGGGAGCGATCGCGGGTGACCCGCTGATTGGCTCCCCTCTAGCCAATCGTCACGCACGCACCCTAACTGCTACACAAAGCGACATACATTTGCGTAACAGAGCTGACCTGGCAGCTGGTTGGCAAGTGGTTAAACAAAGGTAACATCGTATATGTAGTTAAACCATCAGAGATGTTTGGGTTACAAAGAAAAGAAAGCAATAGGGACTTTGCAGAGGGTAGATTAAATTTATCTCTGGTTATTGCCAAATATGTTTTGTTAATTGAATTGGGGCAAGTGGAGTAATATCTGAATCTTTACAGTGAGAGCCCCAACTTTTCCAATTTCTCTCCAACAGTTCTACAATCCTTAGGTAGTCCAGAAAGCCAGATGCTGAATGTGTGATGTCCGGCACCGCCAAGCTTCCTTGAGATTTAAGTGTACAGATAAGCTTCCTGGACAATCTATGCCTCCTATAATACCATATAAAATCAAGCAATGCTGATTGCAGCTTTATATCTTATAGTCAGAGTTCAGAACTGCCATGGGGCGATAGTTAGCTGCCTTGTGAGGATCTTTTCCCAGTTTAGGGAACACCATAATAAAGAAATGTGACATCATGGCAGGAACCAGAGGGCCGACCATGAAAGCATTTAAGAGTGCAATCATGCAGTATAAGGGCCTAGAGTAGTGGAAAAACATTTTATAGTAAAAATAAGGCAGGACATCAGTACCAGGTGATTTATGAAGCGTGATTTATTAAGCGAAAACCTCTGGGGTAATCCAGGATGGAAAAGGACATGGGGGGCCCTAGCAGATGACAGGCTCAGCAAAGGCATGCAATGCCAAGCTGCTGCTAGCCAGTGGCAGCTGGTGCTCAAATTTTTTTGGGGGGGGGGGGGGCGCAAAAAGAAAAATGTAATAGGTATTGCTTCGCGCCAAAAAACGCAGTAAAAAAATTGCGTGACTTTGAAGCTGTGCCCCCTTCAATGCAATGAACACTGTGCTGTGCCCCCTTCAATGCAATAAACACTGTGCTGTGCCCCCTTCAATGCAATAAACACTGTGCTGTGCCCCCTTCAATGCAATGAACACTGTGCTGTGCCCCCTTCAATGCAATGAACACTGTGCTGTGCCCCCTTCAATGCAATAAACACTGTGCTGTGCCCCCTTCAATGCAATAAACACTGTGCTGTGCCCCCTTCAATGCAATGAACACTGTGCTGTGCCCCCTTCAATGCAATAAACACTGTGCTGTGCCCCCTTCAATGCAATAAACACTGTGCTGTGCCCCCACAATGCAGAGTTCAGCGTGCATGCCCCCTTCAATGCAGAGCGCCACAGCATTGTCCCCAATCACTGCAGAGCGCCACAGCATTGTCCCCAATGATTGCAGAGTGCCCACAGCATTGTCCCCCAATGATTGCAGAGTGCCCACAGCATTGTCCCCCAATGATTGCAGAGTGCCACAGCATTGTACCCCAATGATTGCAGAGTGCCCACAGCATTGTACCCCAATGATTGCAGAGTGCCACAGAATTGTACCCCAATGATTGCAGAGTGCCACAGATATGTACCCCAATGATTGCAGAGTGCCCACAGCATTGTACCCCAATGATTGCAGAGTGCCACAGAATTGTACCCCAATGATTGCAGAGTGCCACAGAATTGTACCCCAATGATTGCAGAGTGCCCACAGCATTGTACCCCAATGATTGCAGATTGCCACAGAATTGTACCCCAATGATTGCAGAGTGCCACAGAATTGTACCCCAATGATTGCAGAGTGCCACAGCATTGTACTCCAATGATTGCAGAGTGCCACAGCATTGTACCCCAATGATTGCAAAGTGCCACAGCATTGTACCCCAATGATTGCAGAGTGCCCACAGCATTGTACCCCAATAAATGCAGAGTGCCCACAGCATTGTACCCCAATAAATGCAAAGTGCCCACAGCATTGTACCCCAATGATTGCAGAGTGCAACAGAATTGTACCCCAATAAATGCAGAGTGCCCACAGCATTGTACCCCAATAAATGCAGAGTGCCCACAGCATTGTACCCCAATAAATGCAGAGTGCCGACAGCATTGTCCCCCAATCAATGCAGAGACCAGCGTGCGTGCTCCCTTCAATTTATTGCACTTACCTGGCGGCGGCGGCGGGTTCTTCCCTCCTCGATCCAGTCCGTCCTCTCTGCGGCGGCGGCGGCGGGAAGGTGAGCGGCTTCTCCCTCGTCCTCCGAGCGGCGGTGACGGTGAGAGACTGACTCACGCACCGGCACCGCCCCCATTGTGACGTCAGGGATCGGATGTCCTGGATGATGATTGGTCCAGGCTGGAGACTGGACCAATCACAGCCAGGATATCAGAAAGTGGGGGTGTCCAATTGCAAAGACTTGCGCTCGGGTTACGCCCCCAGAAGGCTGTCGATCGGCGCCTCTTCTGGGATGTAACCCCACCCCCCCCCCAGCCACCACTTCCATTACAGAGGCCGGCGAACCCAATTTTTTTCTTGTAAAACTTTATTTGTTCGCTTTGTCATTTTTCTTTTTCTTTTTTTTTTCTTTTTTTTAGGGGTAGGGGGGCGGCGCCCTGGCGCCCCCTATGCACGGGCCGTCACTGCTGCAAGCAAAGGGGATTCACTCCAGAGATAAAACAACAATTCTCCCACTCTACAAGACTCTTGAGTATGCTGTCCAGTTCTGGGCACCAGCCCTCAAGAAGGATGTGCTGGAACTGGAGAGAGTCCAGAGAAGGACAACAAAGCTAATAATAGGGACTAGAGGATCTCAGCTATGGGGTAGACTACAAGCATTGAATGTATTCTCTTTGGAAAAGAGACGCTTGAGAGTGGATATGATAGGAGGATATGATAGTGATGTACAAATACCGTACTAGAGACCCTAGCATAGAGGAAAAAACTTTTCAGTGAAAGGGAATTTAAAAAGACGAGCGAAAGTTGGAAAAGAAGTGATTTAAACTGCGTAGAGGGTTCTTTACTGTCAGAGCGGTAAGGTTGTGGAATTCTCTTCCACAAGCAGTGGTGTCACAAGGGAGCATTGATTGTTTAAAAAAACTATTACTGTAGATGGGCACTTTAACAATCACAACATACAGGGAAATACGATGTACTATTGACATAAACACATGCACACTCACACACCACATGTTTAACTGGATGGTCTGGTGTCTTTTTTCAATTTTTCCCACTATGCAACTATGTAACGGTATGCAGCAATTCCTTCACTGTTATTGGGGCATTAAGTTGTAAAACACTCGTACACTTTTAATTTAGGCAGGGAATATTTTACTAGGTAATCTCAAGTGGACAAATCGAGTCGCTGAGAATCAGCTACTACTGAATAAAACAATTGATAAAAACTTCCAGAAATCATGGCTATGTGCTCTGGGCTATAGGCTAGGGAACCTGCAGGGGTTTTAACTAGGGATAGACTGATTATCGGCAAGGCCGATATATCTGGGGCCGATATGCACTTTTCCCAATACATCGGTATCGGCCCTGGAACTGGCTGATGTTGCCAATATTTTTGTGATGTCTTTCTGCCTTCTTAGGCTGCCTCCCTCGCCTTGGACAGCCTCGTCTGGAGTCGGGACTAGTCTCGCGGGAGTGTATCACAGCCATACACCCACCCACAGCAGCCCAGTGCCAGCCAGCCACCCACATCCACAGGCCCTGTACCAGCCAGCCAGCCACAGACACTGTACTAGAGAGCCAGCCAGCCACCCACAGGCCCTGTACCAGCAAGCCACCCTCAGGCCCTGTACCTGCCAGCCACAAGCACTGTATCAGCCATCCAGCCACCCACAGGCACTGTACCAGCCAGCCAGCCACACACAGGCCCTGTACCAGCCAGCCACCCACAGCCCCTGTGCCAGCCAGCCACCCATCCACCACAGGGTGCCAGCAAGCCAGCACCCACCACAAGGTGCCAGACAGACAGCTACCTACAGACAGGGTGCCAGCCAGCCAGCCAGCCATCCACCACAGTGTGCTAGCCAGCCAGCCACCCACCACAGGGTGCCAGCCAGCCAGCCATTAAGCATTAAACAAAAAATAACATGTTCAGTACCAGATTTAAGTCAAAAATTGTCTTTATTTTTCAAAACTTTAAATGTACAAAATATCTACCCACATTGGCCGATACCGATACATTGTGGCCAAAATATCGATATCGGTATCGGTCCTGAAAAAAACATATCGGTCTATCGCTAGATTTAACCACATGCAGCATAGATTTTAAGGCTTTATCCCGTAGCTGATTCACCAAAAGAGAATCAGCTTTGTTACCCTTATCCAGGTAATATTTGAACTTATACTATCTGCTACATTAGTTTGAATTCAGTTACTTTCCTCTTTTTTTATTTTGACTCTGGTAGTTTTTGGTGTAGGACCTGGAGCTTTTGGCCCAGATAAATATGGATCCACAGGAGTTACAGGTTAGGGTTTAGGTTAAGATTAGGGATAAAATGGCCACGCATACACAGTTGTGATTGTTAACGATACACCAAACTGACATGGGTTTGGTTAAGAAGGGGTTTGGCAAACTTCAAAGAAGTTTAGATGCCAAACCGAAACTCAATTTAAATCAATGTGAGCCGAATCTGTCAAACTAAAAATGCCTATTTACTGGCATAATGGCATGGGGATGTAAAATTTTTTATGGGGGGAGGGAGCGGGTGGAAAGAATTGTCCTAGGTATATGTACCAATGCAGAAGCAGTGGTTTGTTAAATGCTTAAAGTAGAACATTAAAAATGTTCAATTCCTGTAAATAACATGCCTGGGGAGTCTTAATCCTCCCTGTGAAAAGGTGCATTTCTGTGATGAACAGAAAGTGCCTCCAAGAGTGTTCTGTGCATTTTCTTTGTATAATATTATTGTATTATATATTATTATATGTTTTTTTTTTTAATCTAAAAAAAGAAGCTTCCAAAGACAGCTGTCAAAGTAATTTGCTGGCAATTTAAACTGATCCAATTTTTATCTTTAAAAATGATATTTTTTTTTTTTTTTACACAAAGTTGTCCATTTACAAGATATTTCTAACACATAGCATGTACATACCAAAAATTACACCCTAAAATACATTCTGCTACTCCTCCTGAGTATTGCGATAACACGTGTGAAACATTTAATTTAAGGAAGAGAGCATTGGTCTAGGCAGCAGGCAAGGACGTGGACAGCGAACGGAATTGTCCAGGCAGCAGGCAGGAATATTATCCATAGTCAGTACAGACAGCAGGCAGAGATATAGTCAGCACAGCCAAAATATTGGTCTTGGTAGTAGGCAGGAGCATGGTCCATACTACAGGTAGCAGACAGTGGTGTGACCAGTTCATGTGGCAGGCAGAGGCATGATATCAGTAAGTCGGCAGCAGGCAGAAATATCAGGCTTAGGGTCTCGGTCAGGTAAAACCTGGGCACAGAGGTAGAGGCTTCTCCCTTTGAAGCCTTTGATCTCCAGACCCTAATCTGGAAATTACAAAGCCCAGAGAAAACCAAAAAAATTTTCTCCATCCAGAAAAACTATTCTGAAGGCCCCCCTTTTAAAATAAATTCCACCACTACTGCTGGACGCTGATGAGATTGCACTGATGGGTGCTGATGAGCAGTGTTAATTTTGGCAGCAAATGTCGATTTAGTTTTTGTCTTAGTCTTTTGACTAAAATGCCATTTTATTTTTCGTCCAGTTTTAGTCATCTGCAATTGTTTTATTTTTAGTCATATTTAGTCGACTAAAATCTTTAGTCGTCTAAAATCAAATTGGTTTAGTTAAATTGTAATGCATTTTTTAAGCATTTCTCTACAATTTCCAAACTCCTTATATACTCCTGGAGTGAAAAATCTAATATGTTATTAAGTTTTGAACATGCACTACAGAGACAGATTTAGGGCTCTTTCACACGGTCCGCCTCCGTAGGCGGATCCGTGCTGCTCAGCGGGGATCGATCTGCCGATCCCTGCTGAGGCGGCGGATGACAGCTTCGTCTCCGCTTGCAGTGCGGAGAGGGAGGTGTCACAGCCCCCGCTGCTCTCTATGGGGGATCGGATGAGAGCGGACCGCCTGTCCACTCTCATCCGATCCCATCCGATCCCCAGGACGGATGGAAAATAGGGTTTCCATCCGTCCGGATTTCACAGACAGGATCGGATGCGGATGGCAGCGGGTGTCAGCAGACATGTCACCACTGACGCTGACATCCGCTGCTCCATAGGGCTGAATTGGCATCCGATCAGATCCGCCTAAAAAACTGACAGGCGGATCTGATCGGAACGCCCGTGTGAAAGAGCCCCTAGTCGTGTCATCTTTAAGGTAAACAAAGTTTTGTTACAAGAATATTGCTTTTTTTGACAGAAGTGTAACGTTAAAATAAACAAAAAATATTAAAAACTTTTTAATCTTTGCTCTTTATGTGATGATGCCACCATGCAGTGCATGGTGCAGCAGCCAGTCTATTTTTGAATTTATGTTTTTCATATCCCACTGTTTGTCAATCAAATTGCCTATTTTAGTTTTCTTTGGAATGGTCAGCTTTCTATCTACTGTCTCCATCATGTCCTCAAAGTCCTCATCTTCAATCTTTTTGACTGGTAATCTGGTGCGCCCAATCTATCTTGGTATGGCCTCCTCACTGATCAATTTTGTATTTTGAAGCACCTAAAAGAGCAGTGCAAATAGTTTGCTGTGGTGGTGCACTGGTTGACCTGGTCCATCATTGGAGGTTTTATGTATCTGTGTGGTTGAATTAGGGGGAAAAAAAATTAGGCGGTCCCCAGGTTACAAACAAGATAGGGACTGGAGGTTTGTTCTTAAGTCGAATTTGTTTGTAAGTCGGAACAGGTACATTTTTTAAGTTTAGCTCGAGCCAAAAGAATAATTTTTAGGTTTTTTGGATAGCATAAGGAAGAGTTAACACCCCTGTACCATTTGTTTTGCTGAGAAAAAGACAAAAGAAAAAGACAAAAGAAAAGGGGCGCACCGACCTAGTGCATTACCACTAAAACAATTTATTAAAATTTAAAAAGTATGCAATATACTCACAAGGCAGGTGTGACTATACACACATCAACATTGTACATAAAATCTGAAGTATCTCTCTTCCCTCATATTCCACTCGAGCGCAGGAGATTTGTTTTACCATTTGTTTTGCTGTCTGTGCCCCTGTTTAGAAGATTTCCCCTCACTTTCTGTCCCTATGACAACTGGATCTTGAAAATGTTGGGTTTTTGTGGAAACAAGAATTAGCGATACAGCTTCAGAGGGGACACCTTTTTCCCATGAGAACTCCCTCCCTTTGTAAGTAGGAGTCATTTGTAAGGCAGATGTTTGTAACCCGGGGACCACCTGTATTCTGATTTTACACTCTCTCTAACGTCTCATCCCACACAGTCAGCTCCAAGTTGTTTCTCTAGAATATACTATATGTACGGCCCTTCACAGGGCTAGCCTTAGGCCTTCAGGCGGCGGTGCCCTGTGCTGTGCGAAAATTTACAGTGCCCCCTCCCAGAGACCACATCCCTCTATATATACTGTATTTTGGTGAGATTCAGGGAAAGTAGCAGCTAATAGATATTATGAAATCGCTCCCATTAGGATTCAGTGACTAAATGCACAACATGGACAGACAAACAAACAGCTATTACTTCAGAATAACAAAAGGTATGAAATCTGACAAAGTTTGTTAAAAAAAAATCCCTGTAATGTACATAGATAAGACTGTTCTCAACAAAAGTGGAATTAAATGTGCAGTGCTTAACGTTATATGAATTTGGGGATGAGTTGTCCGCAAATGATGATTAAAGTTTGTTGTATTTTTACCAGCGAGTGTTGCTCCACATGGTTTGCAAAGGGTCTTGTTGTCCTTAACATCAAATGTAAAATACATCTATAGATCTTGTCTTCTTTTTCTACCAAGACTACCAGTCACATATGCCGACATTTCCTATGTAGTTTGTGCAACAGTGGGGATGGGAAAATATGAATGACTCAGTTTGAGTCTGACTCGCCTTGGTGAGGTCTGGACATGGACAGTGAGCCTGCAATGCACAGTGCTCTGGACTGTCTGAGGGGAGTGAATAGGCATGTAATGCTGCACAGTGCTCTAAACGATGGCTGTAAAGCTACACAGTGCTCTGGACGGTGGTCTGAGGAGACCCGGGTCGGCCATTCCGTTACTACCCGTAATGCTGCACAGTGCTCTGGACGGTTGTCTGATGAGGCTGTAATGCTTCACAGTGCTCTGGATGGAGATCTGAGGAAGCCTGTAATGCTGCACAGCACTCTGGACAGTGGCTGTAATGCTGCACAGTGTTCTGGATAGTGGCTGTAATGCAACACAGTGCTCTGGGTGGTGGCTGAGGAGGCCTGTAATGCTGAAGAGTTCTCTGGATGTTGGTCTGAGGAGGCCTGTAATGCTGCACAGTGCTCTGGACGGTGGCTGTATTGCTACACACTGTGCTGGATCTAGATGGATTTCTCAAGTCTGAGGGATGGCCTGTAATACACATTGTTCTGGATGCCGGTGGTCAGAGGAGGCCTATAATGCTGCACAGTGCTCTGGACAGATAGTGGTCTGAGGGGAGGCCTGTAATTGTAATGCATACAATCACACTCTACTCTGTACAATTGTTGTAAGCACAGTGCTGCTCTTGATGATACAGTGCCTATAATGCACAGTGCTGCTCTTGACGATCGTCTGAGGACTCAGAGGCCTGTAATGCTGGCCGCACAGTCGGTTGCTTGCTGTGAGGCGAAATTAAGCTCCTTGGAAAATGGAAGTTCACAAGTGTAAATGTCCCTGCCTCACATTTTCATTTTGTTTTCATTTATCGAAAAATGAATTGATTTTGATCATAGTTTTCGTTAGTGGATGAAAATGTGGTGTACGCTTAGTTTGCATCACTGTAAAAGGCTGCTGATTGACTAAATTATCACTGCTGATGAGCCTGCACGGATGGGCACTGATGAGGCTGCACAGATAGGTCCTGATTAGGGTTGAGCGAACCCGGACTGTATTGTTCGGGATCGTACCGGACTTTTGGGTATTGGGTACCCGGACACGGACCCGAACATTTCACTGTATGTTCAGTTTTAATGGCGTGGTTTCAACAGCTGCAAGGCAGCCAATCAGCAAACATTTAGCTAGTGTGCCCTTAGAAGCCATCACAGCCATGCCTACTAATGGCATGGCTGTGATTGGCCAGTGCAGCATGTGACCCAGCCTCTATATAAGCTGGAGTCACATAGCGCCGCACGTCACTTTGCTCTAACTATACTAGGGACAGGTTCCTGATTCTGCTGAGGGAGAGATAGGAGATTATTGTAGGGGCAGGCTGGAGATTGCTGCCAGGGAAAGAATAGGAAGAATCTTCTTTAATCAGACAGCAATCTACATTCATTTTATTGTGTGGGGGTGCAGTGCACGATCTTTTTGCCCTGACCTGAGCCCAGTGAGGAGGAGGGAGAAAAAAAAACTTTTATCAGTCTGTTAGGTGGGCGGCATGCGGCGTGCAGCGGCCATGTAATGCAAGCTCAGTGCATATGTGTCTGCTTAATCTGGATTTAAAAAAGAAAAAAACTTTTTTCCTTCATATTTTACTTTGACATAACGTGTTTAGAATTCTTTTCTAATCTGCTATTCAACAAGCACCAATTAAGGGGACAATTATTTTTCAGTTTTTCATTCATACTTTACTGTGACACTGTCATACAGCATTTAGACACTGCTGTTCAAATCTGCTCTTCAAAAATCACCAATTAAAGGGAAAAATAAAAATGTTTCCTTCATACGTTACAGTGAGATACACCCATTGGATATTGCTGTTGTATTCCGCTTTGCAATAAAAACCCATTTAGGGGAAAAAAATTAAATTGCAGCCTAGTCTGCATATATTACAGTGAGATACACCCATTGGATTCTGCTGTTGTATTCCGCTTTGCAATAAAAACCCATTTAGTGGAAAAAAATTAAATTGCAGCCTAGTCTGCATATATTACAGTGAGATACACCCATTGGATACTGTTGTTGTATTCCGCTTATCAATAAAAACCCATTTAGGGGGAAACAATTTAATTGTGGGCTAGTCTGCATATGTTACAGTGAGATACACCCATTGGATACTGTTGTTCTATTCCGCTTATCAATAAAAGCCCATTTAGGGGAAAAAAATAAATTGCGGCCTAACCTGCATATGTTACAGTGAGATACACCCATTGGATACTGTTATTCTATTCCGCTTATCAATAAAAACCCATTTAGGGGGAAAAAAAAAATTGTGGCCTAGTCTGCATATGTTACAGTGAGATACATCCATTGGATACTGTTGTTGTTGTATTCCGCTTATCAATAAAAACCCATTTAGGGGAAGAAAATTTAATTGCGGGCTAGTCTGCATATGTTACAGTGAGATACACCCATTGGATACTGTTGTTCTATTCCACTTATCAATAAATAAGTCAATAAGTCAATCAATAAGTCTGGCCAGCATGTGCAAGGTGGAGTTCCACCTTGTGGGCACATCACATATGAGGCGGTGAGAGGGAAGGCCGAAGTTACGCTGCAGCGCTGACTGGCGAGCAGCAGCAGGGTGAGAACGCCGAAAGTGCGCATAGACGGTCCGCACTTTCTGCAGCAGCTCTGACATATCGGGGTAATTTTTAAGGAAGCTCTGTACCACCAAATTCAGCACATGCGCCAGGCAAGGGATGTGCGTCGAACCGGCTATGCCCAGAGCTGCTACGAGAGTTTGACCATTATCGCACACCACCAGGCCGGGCTTGAGGCTCACTGGCACCAACCACTCATCGGTCGGCTGTTCCATGCTCCTCCACAACTCCTGCGCAGTGTGGGTTTTTTTCCCCCCAAACAGGCAAATTTTAAAACTGCCTGCTGTCGTTTACCCCTGGCTGTGCTGAAGTAGGTGGTGAAGGTGTAACGCTGACCGGATGAGGAGGGGGTAGAGGATGAGGAAGCAGAGTAGGAGTAGGAGTTAGGAACAGGAGGCAAACTGAAGCGCCCTGCAATCCTTGGTGGTGGAAGGACATGCGCCAAACTGCTATCTGCCTCAGGACCAGCCGCCACTGCATTTACCCAGTGTACTGTTAGGGAGATATAACGTCCCTGACCGTGCTTACTGGTCCATGTATACGTAGTTAGGTGGACCTTGCCACAGATGGCTTTGTGCAGTGCACACCTGATTTTGTCACCCACTTGGTTGTGCAGGGAAGGGATGGCTTGCCTGGAAAAGTAGTGGCGGCTGGGCACGACATACAGTGGGACAGCCACCGCCATAAGGCTTTTAAAACTCTGCGTCTCCACCAGACGGAATGACAGCATTTCAAAGGCCAAGAATTTTGAAATGCTGGAATTCAGGGCCAGGGTTCGTGGGTGGGTAGGGGGGTACTTCCTCTTCCGATCCAGTGTTTGGGAGATAGAAAGCTGAATGCTTCCCCCGGACATTGTGGAGATGGTTGTTGGTGACCCAGGTGGTGGTGTTGCTGGCAGATCCTCTGTTTGCGGGGTGGCAGGTGCCACTCTCACTACAGAGGTGGATGAAGAGGCCGAGACTGCAGCAGCAGAAGAGGAAGCTGGAGGAGCCAGAGTCCTCCCATGTACTCATCTTGAGACATAAGTGGTTAGGCATCGGTGCACTCAATCTCTTCCACTTCAGGTGCAGGGCTAGGTGGATGGCCCTGGGGAACAGAGTCATCAAAAAGAAGAAGAGACTGCTGCATGATTTGGGGCTCAGACTGCTTGCCTGATTTGCAAGGGGGTGAGGTTAAAGATTGATGGACATCGGCTGCAGGTGCCAACTCTGACTTTTCAGCAGAAGACTGGGTGGAAGACAATGTGAAGGAACTGGAGGCACTGGCAGTAACCCAATCTTCTATCGCCTGTACTTGTTCCAGCCTCAACATTTGTAGAGGCGCATTAGGCCCTGCCAAATACTGCTGCAGGTTCTGTCGCCTACTTCCAGCTGAGAAAGGTGTTTCACTTGTGCGTGTAGCTGGCACACATCAACCACGTCCTCCTCTTGCAACAGGAGCTCCACCAGCAGCACCACAACCCAGCACTAACAAGGTGGAGCAGTATGTGTGCACACGCCTAGACATACTGAATGACGGGTCTGCCCCCTTCAACTTCTGGGTCTCCAAGTTGGGCACATGGCCTGAGCTTGCCCTTTATGCCTTGGAGGTGCTGGCCTGCCCTGCAGCCAGTGTATTACCTGAACATGTATTTAGCACGGCTGGGGCGTTATCAAAAACAAGCACAGCCGCCTGTCCAGAGCCAATGTGGACAAGCTCACGTTCATTAAAATAAACCAGGCATGGATCCCACAGGACTTGTCCGTACCTTGTGCAGAATAGACATGTATACCGGCCTTACACAGCCATTGTTGTATTTGATCTTTCTTACTCTTTTGGGGTGTACCCCTAAATTAAAAACCAAAACCAGTGTTGGCTACCTCATCCTCCTCCACCACCGTCGTTGCTTCCACCTACACTGCCATATCCACCGCCGCCTCAACCTCCTACTCCATATGGGCCTCGTCCTCCTCCTACATCAGTGTTTCTCAACTCCGGTCCTCAGGGCACACTGACAGGCCAGATTTTAAGTATTACCTTGGGGAGATGCAGACTGGAATACTGCAATCACTGAGCGGCAAATGATATCACCTGTGATGTATTTTAGTTTTCTTGCAAACCTGACCTGTTAGTGTGCCCTGAGGACTGGAGTTGAGAAACACTGTCCTACATCATTCAAGATAATTTTTTTGATTTTTATGTATTTTATGTTATTTTAAGTTATTTCCCTATCCTCATTTGTTTGCAGAGCACTTGCCATGCTCTTAAGAAGAGTTTGCTGCCATTTGCAGCCCTCTAGCCCTTTCCATGTGTTTTTTAGAGCCATTTTAGTGCTCAAAAGTTCGGGTCACCATTGACTTCAATGGGGTTCGGGGTCAAGTTCGGGTTAAGTCCGGGCCGAACCCGGACATCCAGGTGTTCGCTCAACTCTAGTCCTGATGAGCCTGCACTGATTGGCACTGATGAGGCTGCACTGATGGGCGCTGATTAGGCTGCACAGATGGATGCTAATGAGCCTGCACATGCTTCATAAATTTAGGCCAAAATGTATCCTACTACATTTTTTGGTAAAAATAACCCAGGTCAGTGTAAATGATTTAGTCTATGTGAAAGGTATAGATTTTGCAAACTATGGTATTTTTATCTGAAAATTGATCAATCCTCATGTACTGACAGCTTATCTAATTTCTTGAGACCCTAAAATGCTAAAACAGTACAAATACCCCCCAACTGACCCTTTTTGGAAAGTAGACAGTCTAAGGTACACTATATTGTCAAAAGTATTGGGACACCTGCCTTTACACGCATATGAACTTTAATGGCATCCCAGTCTTAGTCAATATTGAGTTTGCCCACCCTTTGCAGCTATAATAGCTTCAACTCTTCTGGGAAGTCTGTCCACAAGGTTTAGGAGTGTGTCTATGGGAATATTTGACCATTCTTCCAAAAGCGCATTTGTGAGGTCAGGCACTGATGTTGGACGAGAAGTGTAAAGGTATGAACATTTCAACTTCCTTGCTATTATATTGTCTATCTATCTACAGTGGGTACGGAAAGTATTCAGACCCCCTTAAATTTTTCACTCTTTGTTATATTGCAGCCATTTGCTAAAATCATTTAGGTTCATTCTTCTTCCTCATGAATGTACACATAGCACCCCATACTGACAGAAAAACACAGAATTGTTGACATTGTTGCAGATTTATTAAAAAAGAAAAACTGAAATATCACATGGTCCTAAGTATTCAGACCCTTTGCTCAGTATTTAGTAGAAGCCCCCTTTTGATCTAAAACAGCCAGGAGTCTTTTTGGGAAAGATGCAACAAGTCTTTCACACCTGGATTTGGGGATCCTCTGCCATTCCTCCTTGCAGATCCTCTCCAGTTCTGTCAGGTTGGATGGTAAACGTTGGTGGACAGCCATTTTTAGGTCTCTCCAGAGATGCTCAATTGGGTTTAAGTCAGGGCTCTGGCTGGGCCATTCAAGAACAGTCACGGAGTTGTTGTGAAGCCACTCCTTCGTTATTTTAGCTGTGTGCTTAGGGTCATTGTCTTGTTGGAAGGTAAACCTTCGGCCCAGTCTGAGGTCCAGAGCACTCTGGAGAAGGTTTTTGTCCAGGATATCCCTGTACTTGGCTGCATTCATCTTTCCCTCGATTGCAACCAGTCGTCCTGTCCCTGCATCTGAAAAACACCCCCACAGCATGATGCTGCCACCACCATGCTTCACTGTTGGGACTGTATTGGACAGGTGAGGAGCAGTGCCTGGTTTTCTCCACACATACCGCTTAGAATTAAGGCCAAAAAGTTCTATTTTGGTCTCATCAGACCAGAGAATCTTATTTCTCACCATCTTGGAGTCCTTCAGGTGTTTTTTAGCAAACTCCATGCGGGCTTTCATGTGTCTTACACTGAGGAGAGGCTTCTGTCGGGCCACTCTGCCATAAAGCCCCGACTGGTGGAGGGCTGCAGTGATGGTTGACTTTCTACAACTTTCTCCCATCTCCTGACTGCATCTCTGGAGCTCAGCCACAGTGATCTTTGGGTTCTTCTTTACCTCTCTCACCAAGGCTCTTTTCCCCCGATAGCTCAGTTTGGCCGGACGGCCAGCTCTAGGAAGGGTTCTGGTCGTCCCAAACGTCTTCCATTTGAGGATTATGGAGGCCACTGTGCTCTTAGGAACCTTAAGTGCAGCAGAAATCTTTTTGTAACCTTGGCCAGATCTGTGCCTTGCCACAATTCTGTCTCTGAGCTCTTCGGGCAGTTCCTTTGACCTCATGATTCTC
The DNA here is from genome assembly GCF_965119305.1 of Pelophylax lessonae. Classification (NCBI taxonomy): domain Eukaryota; kingdom Metazoa; phylum Chordata; class Amphibia; order Anura; family Ranidae; genus Pelophylax; species Pelophylax lessonae. The sequence continues at coordinate 85,130,418 of NC_138777.1, read as the reverse complement.
ATTTGCTCTGACATGCATTGTGATCTGGAAGGTCTTATATAGACAGGTGTGTGGCTTTCCTAATCAAGTCCAATCAGTATAATCAAATGAAGGTGTAGAACCATCTCAAGGATGATCAGAAGAAATGGAAAGCACCTGAGTTAAATATAGGAGTGTAACAGCAAATGGTCTGAATACTTAGGACCATGTGATATTTCAGTTTTTCAGTTTTTCTTTTTTAATAAATCTGCAACAATGTCAACAATTCTGTGTTTTTCTGTCAGTGTGGGGTGCTATGTGTACATTCATGAGGAAGAAGAATGAACCTAAATGATTTTAGCAAATGGCTGCAATATAACAAAGAGTGAAAAATTTAAGGGGTCTGAATACTTTCCGTACCCACTCTATCTATCTATCTATCTATCTATCTATCTATCTATCTATCTATCTATCTATCTATCTATCTATCTATCTATCTATCTATCTATCTATCTATCTATCTATCTATCTATCTATCTATCTATCTATCTATCTATCTATCTATCTATCTATCTATCTATTTTACATAGTTACATAGTTAGTGAGGTTGAAAAAAGACATCAGTCCATCCAGTTCAACCTATGATGTGTGTGTGTGTTTGCTTTTAACCGTACATTGTATACCCCTGTATGTTGTGGTCTCTAAGGTGCCCAACTAATAGTTTTTTGAAACTATCAATGCTCCCTGCTGATACGACTGCTTGTGGAAGAGAATTCCACATCCTTACCGCCCTTACAGTGAAGAACCCCTTACGCATTTTAAGGTTAAACCGCCTTTCCTCTAGTTTTAGTGAGTGGCCACGTGTCTTATTGTATTTCCTTACTCTAAATAGTTTGTTCCTTATGCTAGGGTCGCCAGTACAGTATTTGTACATTGATATCATATCCCCCCTCAAACGTCTCTTCTCTAGAGAGAATAGGTTCAGTGCTTGTAGTCTTTCCTCATAGCTGATGTCCTCCATTCCCCTAATTATTTTTGTTGCCCTTCTCTGGACTCTTTCCAATTCCAGCACATCCTTCCTGAGGACCGGTGCCCAGAACTGGACAGCATACTCCAGATGTGGCCGGACCAGAGTCTTGTAGAGCGGGAGAATAATCTCTTTATTTCTGGAGTGAATCCCCTTTTTTATACATCCCAGTATTCTGTTGGCTTTGCTTGCAGCTGCTTGGCATTGCATGCCACTGCCAAGCCTGTTGTCTACCAGTACCCCCAAGTCTTTTTCCATCCTAGACTCCCCCAGAGGTTCCCCCCCTAGTGAGTAGCTTGCTTTCTGGTTTCTGGCCCCCAAGTACATTACTTTACATTTATCAACATTAAACATCATCTGCCATGTAGTTGCCCACCCCGTTATTTTGTTCAGGTCCGCTTGTAAGGTTTCCACATCCTGCATAGAAGATATTGGCATGCTTAGTTTAGTATCATCCGCAAATACTGAGATTGTACTAGATATCCCCTCCTCTAGATCATTTATGAATAAATTAAACAGGATTGGTCCCAGGACCGAACCCTGGGGGACCCCACTTTCCACACCCGCCCAATCCGAGTATTCCACATTAATCATCACCCTCTGGACTCTCCCCTGGAGCCAGTTCTCTATCCAGGTACTCACCTTATGGTCCATACCTACCTTCCTTAGTTTGTACAGTAAGCGTTTGTGGGGAACGGTGCCAAAGGCCTTTGCAAAGTCCAGATACACCACATCCACAGGCTTACCTTTATCTAGGTGGCAGCTCACTTCATCGTAGAAGGTTAATAGATTGGTTTGGCAAGAACGATTTTTCATAAATCCATGCTGATTACTACTAATTATATTGTTTTCATTACTAAAGTCTTGTATGTGGTCCCTTAACATCCCCTCCAAAATCTTGCAGACTACAGATGTTAGGCTGACAGGTCTATAGTTACCCGGGATACACCTTGGCCCCTTTTTAAATATTGGTACTACGTTGCCCTTTTTCCAATCTGCTGGCACCATACCTGTCTGTAAACTATCCTTAAAGATCAAGAATAATGGTCTGACAATCACCTGGCTGAGCTCTTTAAGAACCCTCGGGTGCAAGCCATCCGGTCCCGGTGATTTATTTATGTTAAGTTTCTCAAGTTTAGTTCTAAGTCTATCTTCTGTCAGCTATGGGGGTACTTCCTGAGGTGTGTTGTTTAGTTTGGCCTTACAAGCTGGGTTCGTGTAGCCCCCCGATTCTTTTGTGAAGACTGAAGAGAAGAAATTATTTAACACTTCCGCCTTTTCCCTGTCCTCAGTGGCCATATTTCCTTTGTCATCTTTTATGGGGCCAATGTGTTCTGACCTCGCTTTCTTACTGTTTATATACTTAAAGAACTTCTTGGGGTTCTTTTTACTCTCTTCCGCTATATGTCTCTCGTGTTCTATTTTAGCCGCCCTGATTTCATCTTTATATTTCTTATTACACTCTTTGTAATGCTTAAATGCTGCCAATGACCCCTCAGCCTTGTATTTTTTGAAAGCCTTTCCTTTAGCACTAATATGCATTTTTATGTTGGAGTTTAGCCACCCAGGGTTTAATTTTGCTCTTTTAAATTTATTTCCCTTTGGAATGCACTGGTCAATCCCCTTGTTATCTATCTATCTATCTATCTATCTATCTATCTATCTATCTATCTATCTATCTATCTATCTATCTATCTATCTATCTATCTATCTATCTATCTATCTATCTATCTATCTATCTATCTATCTATCTATCTATCTATCTATCTATCTATCTATCTATCTATCTATCTATCTATCTATCTATCTATCTATCTATCTATCTATCTATCTATCTATCTGTCTGTCTATCTGTCTGTCTGTCTATCTATCTGTCTGTCTGTCTGTCTGTCTGTCTGTCTGTCTGTCTGTCTGTCTGTCTGTCTGTCTGTCTGTCTGTTAGACATGTGCAGAATGGAAAAATGTGTTTTGTTACGAATAGATTTGTTATGTTACTAAATTGGTTTCGTTAATTCGTTTCAGAATTAGTTTAGTTTAATTCGGTTTTGTTTATTCATTTTTAAATGAATTGCAAGTTTTCGGAACAATTCGCATTTGAATCGATCAAAAAATAATTGACCGATTCAAATCCTGTGTTAAGAATGGCTGGTTGTTAAGGAGCGGGAACTGCTGTCCATGGGAAAGAACCCTAGACAGTCCCAGATAATTGTACTCCAGATAGTGTCAGGGAGATCATCAGCAGATATGATAGTCATTTTGACAGTTCCTTTTTCCATGGACATGTCTTCATTGGAAGTTCATTTATTATTTCTTTTTTATTGCAGGTACCATCCTTGATGATGTGAACCAACGCAAGGTCTGCATTGAACAACGGCTCTGCCCCTGTGTTCACAATAACAAAGTTTACCAGCCTGGAGATTCTTACACTGCTGGCTGCCTGAAATGGTAATGTGTACATGCTTTTTATTAATGTATCTGGGAATATCCTAGGGGACCCTGAAAACAAAGCAGCTTTGGCCCAATCATATTGTCTTCAAAGTACTTTATCAATGAGTGTCTATGTTTTTGACTACATTCCTAATCTCATTTATAAAATGCTAACTGTCTCTCACCTCACTTTCTAAGTAACTGACTCTGAATAGGCATGCATTAAGGCAAGCCAGAGCAAAGTCAGATTTCCTAATCTGCATATGCATTTTACATCAGTGGGGTTGATTTAACAAAGGCATATAGGCAGTCAACTTTGCAAGGGAAATTGAACTTTGTAATGGAATTTTCCATTAGCCTAGTGAATGTGGTGAACATTCACTTTGCAAGGAATACTTAATCATGTGCAAAAAAAAAAATGAACAGTATTTTTTTTTTTTGCACATGATTGGATGTTGGAAGTCAGCAGAGCATTACCACATGTACTAAGGTAAGGGCAAATTAATTCTCAAAGTGCGAATTCCCTTGAAAAGAGAAAAGTCTGTTTGCCTTTAGTAAATCAATCCCAATGCCTCAGAAGATAATGATGTCCTTAGAATAATGAACAGGCAACTAGCATTTTTAGAAAAACAGAGATCGGCATTGGCGGTCCTCAGTTATCCACATAGTTACATAGTTACATAGTTACATAGTTAGTGAGGTTGAAAAAAGACATGAGTCCATCCAGTTCAACCTATGATGTGTGTGTGTGTTTGCTTTTAGCCGTACATTGTATACCCCTGTATGTTGTGGTCTTTAAGGTGTCCATCTAATAGTTTTTTGAAACTATCAATGCTCCCTGCTGATACGACTGCTTGTGGAAGAGAATTCCACATCCTTACCGCTCTTACAGTGAAGAACCCCTTACGCACTTTAAGGTTAAACCGCCTTTCCTCTAGTTTTAGTGAGTGGCCACGTGTCTTATTGTATCTCCTTTCTCTGAATAGTTTGTTCCTTATGCTCGGGTCGCCAGTACAGTATTTGTACATTTATATCATATCCCCCCTCAATCGTCTCTTCTCCAGAGAGAATAAGTTCAGGGCTTGTAGTCTTTCCTCATAGCTGATGTCCTCCATCCCCCTAATTATTTTTGTTGCCCTTCTCTGGACTTTCTCCAGTTCCAGCACATCCTTTCTGAGGACCGGTGCCCAGAACTGGACAGCATACTCCAGATGTGGCCGGACCAGAGTCTTGTAGAGCGGGAGAATATTTCTGGAGTGAATACCCTTTTTTATACATCCCAGTATTCTGTTGGCTTTGCTTGCTGCGGCCTGGCATTGCATGCCACTGCCAAGCCTGTTGTCTACCAGTACCCCTAAGTCCTTTTCCATCCTAGACTCACCCAGAGGTTCCCCCCCTAGCGAGTAGCTTGCTTTCTGGTTTCTGGCCCCCAAGTGCATTACTTTACATTTTTCAACATTAAATCTCATCTGCCATGTAGTTGCCCACTCCGTTATTTTGTTCAGGTCCGCTTGCAAGGTTTCCACATCCTGCATAGAAGATATTGGCATGCCTAATTTAGTATCATCCGCAAATACTGAGATTGTACTAGATATCCCCTCCTCTAGATCATTTATGAATAAATTAAACAGGATTGGTCCCAGGACAGAACCCTGGGGGACCCCACTTTCCACACCCGCCCAATCCGAGTACTCCCCATTAATCACCACCCTCTGTACTCTCCCCTGGAGCCAGTTCTCTATCCAGGTACTCACCTTATGGTCCATACCTATCTTCCTTAGTTTGTACAGTAATCGTTTGTGGGGAACGGTGTCGAAGGTAACAGATCAACCGACACCCTGGGTACCTCCATTGACGGATGTTCCTAGTGCTTCCGGAGGGCTCAAAGCACTCCCCAGAGAGTGAAGCAGGAACAAGAACAAGCTCTTACACAAGCTCTTACAAGAGCTTAGTGATTATCTAAGGGAGTATGAAGGACATAGCAATCCCTTGTAGCATATTCCCCCAATGAGAGACAGGACTCTAGATTGAGGGTGAAGTATAACTCTTTATTGAACAAGAAACATACTTTATACAGTTTTCCCCACAAGGTTATGGCCCAGGTGGACCTCGTGGAGAACTGGACATGACATTCACAATCCAATGAAAACAGAGTTTTACACTCCCAGTGTACACAATCCCTCCCCTCTGGCTGATTACAGTATCATATGCAGATGAAAGTGTATACAGGAACATAACTAAACTAATTATCTAGCCATCTGGACAGAACAATGTGAGGTCATTAAGATTTAACAATGGGACAGACACAACCCACATTCCTTTCCAATACACAAACAATAGGGAAGTCTGCCAATGACAGTCTGTGTGTCTCTCTCACAGACAAGCCCACGGAATACACATTATCTAGAAGTCATACTTCATGGAAATGGTCTATAACAGTCGAAGTCTCCCAGTGTAAAGTGGGAATAAATCTTTATATTTCTATATATATTGCTGACAAATATTACTGTCTCATCTGAAGCAATTCCAACCATTAATTATCTGCTCCTCACCTTCAGCGATGGTGAATACCATCACACCCAAATGGTCTTTTATATTGGTCACACTGGCCTCCATCAAACCGTACAATTTATAATCTATAGTACCTAGTTTGGTAAAAAGGTACAAAATAAACATACCTCACAATCTAAACATATAAAAAAATAGCCTGAAAAGGGGAACATGCAACATGCACTGTATGTCAAGATTTAGGTTGGCCATGGATAAATTAAAATTTTGCTGGTTCAGAAGGGACCACGCACATTTCGTTCAGTGTTTGGCCATCCTTGCTGGACAGAGGTCAGTTGTTAGATCAACTTCTGTCGAAGGAAAGAAGATGGAAAACGTTTGTTGACCTGCAGCTGCTGATCAGTGCATTCCAACAGAGCAAATTTCCCAAATTGCAATGGTGGGGGTGTGAAGGATTCCTCCGTCCACCTTGTTTGTGTAGATAGAGGAATCTGTTCTTTTTTTTTTCAGATCACTGACTGAAGAACAACAACAACAACAAAAAAATTATCTATTACCAGCTTGACAATCTTTAAGTCTAAGGATAGTTTTCTATTGCATACAATTATTGACTTGTAAAACTTAAATTGTCAAACTACGTTAGAAACTCTGTGAACCAACACACATTACAGTCTGTACAAATAAATATCAACATTTAAAGTGTATCTAACCAAAACCTAATCTTATAATTTTTGATAGAGTAGGAAATGGTTAAAACCTCTGTGGGTTTTTTTTTTTTTTAATGCAGTCTCTGTGTGCCTGCTCAAGAGATTCAGCCTCTTTAGTTGTACTAGTGACCATTGTCGCTAAAACAGAAAGTGATGGGGAATCCAAAATATCACTGAACATCACAGGTGAGGGTACACCTTTTTAAGTGACAATTGACTTAAACAACTGTCCATTCACTTTTTGTGCTGTGTCTATAAAAATCTGCACAATGGCTAACAAGCACACACAAAAAAAAAAAAACCCTAATAGGTGCTCAAACAATTCCCTACTTTATCCAAAACTAAAAAAAAAAAAAAATAATTCTGCAAGTTGTGCACTTTGAAAGCTCAGTAAGGTTAATTGTTAGATTTGTTTTCCACTGGATGGCAGCAGATCTCTACTGTTACATGAAGCTAATGTACTCGAGTGGTATTCTAACAATTAATTCAACTATATAAAAATTGCACAGGTACAGAATTTAGTAATAACTGTGGTTCGTTGGCCATTAATATGTCAACAAGCAAGTTTTAACAGAACTATAAACTTTCTGATCTGGAACAATTACCATATTTTTCCCTGTATAAGACGCCCCCCACTTTTCCAAACCAAACTTAAGAAATCAATATTTTAAACATAAAACATGACACATTTCTGGACACATTTATATTTAGTAATTACCAGTACTGCAGGTAATGTTTACATAATCGTTCTATGATATTATGCAGCATATTACTTAATTCTTCATCAGTTTAAATTTCTTCAACTGCTATTGCCATGCTATTTTGTATAGCTAATTACATTGTTTGAATTTTTCAGAGTAAGACAATCGCTTACCAGTATTCATTTTTTTATTTTTTGACATCTGGGCTCAGAACGTTCTCTTGAATCTTTTTCACTCTCCACTTCAAATGGGATTGCATCTGCACACTCTCCACCTTTACGGCATCAGCTGATGTCCAAAGCATGCGATTGGAGGAAGCCTCTTTGACAGCTTATGGGCAGCTATTCACCCGCGTGGCTCTCTATTCTGCTGACTGACTGTGTATAGGACGCCCCTCGATTTTCAGCATAACAATTTTAGAAAAAAGTCGTGTCTTATGCACAGAAAAATACGGTATCAACCCTGATTAACTTCTAGGTCAGGGGTCTCCAAACTACAGACCACGACCAGATTGTTTCTTGCTTGCAGCTTATGGCCAGAGGAAGCTGCCTTTTATCTCAACCTTAATAACCACCCCCCAATGCAACTGGGAACTAAATTGAGGATCTTGATGTAAGAGGGGCAATGATGAGGACCCTGACACAAGGTGGACTCTGATAGGGATCCTGATGTAAGGGAGACTCTAATAGGGACCCTGATATAAGTGGGGGGCACGTATGGTGATGCTGATGTAAGGGGAGCTATCGTGGGGATTTTTTTTTTGTCCTGTGAATATTTGTAAATTATATGATGTGTTCCTTGTACTGAAAAGTTTGGAGACCCCTTTCCTAGATCATGAGGATACAGTGAACTGAAAAGCTCAAAAACTACATAAATCTACATAATCCCTGCTGCCTAAATAATCTCATAATCTAGTTTCAAACTGTTCAAGATTTCAACATATATTTATTGGGTTTTGGTTTGTCTGCACAGTTTATACAGGACAGTTTTGGCATGTAAGTTATAAAAAAATAACGCTGGCAAATAGTATCTGTGTTGTAGCTTAATGTGATGTTTTTCCAATAAGATACTATGAAATATGATTAATATAATTTAAAGAGGAATTTTGCCCGGGCTTGTAAAAATGTAAAATGTAAAAGTCAGCAGCTACAAATACTTATCAGCCTAAGAAGTGCAAAACTATCTTCCCCACAGCCAATTCTTCTTAGGGCTTCAGACCTTCCGTGGGTTTGGGAGCCAGCTGTTACTTCTTTATTGACTCACAACTGGCTCCCCACATGCTTGAGATCAAGGGGGTGCAGTTAGACTGGTCTTGTAGCCTCCTGTAATGCGTGATATTATCCCAGGAGGTTGCAAATAGGGATGGGGGGGGGGGGTTCAGGGCGACGCCATACTTTTCTGAGGCTGGGGGGAGGAGGAGGATGAAGGTAACTTTCAGTTTCAGGTTAAGGTCTGCCTTAGGTTGATGATTAGATATACAATAGAGACACAATCCCCTCCTATTAAATATGTAATTAGGCTCTAAAGGTCCTATATGCATTACATTGTACAATGCATTTTTGAGAAAATATGGTAGCTTAAGATAAACCTGTGCCTTGTCCATGAATGGCAAATTTTCAGATTTGCTTTAATGCCTGCCTACACCCCAGCAGAACATAGTCATCTATACTTTGCTCCCCCACCATTCACTTCAGGCACTGCAGGTGAGGACAGAAAGCCCTGTGTAAGCTCTGAGTTACTCTTGTTGAAGCTCACACAGTTCAGGCACTGCAGGTGAGGACAGAAAGTTACGTGTAAGCTCTGGGTTACTCTAGTTGAAGCTTATACAGTTCAGATACTGCAGGTGAGGACAGAAAGCCCTGTGTAAGCTCTGAGTTACTCTAGTTGAAGCTTACACAGTTCAGGCACTGCAGGTGAGGACAGAAAGCCCTGTGTAAGCTCTGAGTTACTCTTGTTGAAGCTTACACAGTTCAGGCACTGCAGGTGAGGACAGAAAGTTATGTGTAAGCTCTGGGTTATTCTAGTTGAAGCTTACACAGTCCAGGTACTGCAGGTGAGGACAGAAAGTCACGTGTAAGCTCTGAGTTACTCTAGTTGAAGCTTACACAGTTCAAGTACTGCACATGAGGACGGAAAGTCATGTGTAAACTCTGGGTTATTCTAGTTGAAGCTTACACAGTTCAGGTACTGCAGGTGAGGACAGAAAGTCATGTGTAAGCTCTGGGTTACTCTAGTTGAAGCTTACACAGTCCAGGTACTGCAGGTGAGGACAGAAAGTCATGTGTACATTCTGGGTTACTCTAGTTGAACCTTCCACAGTGCTCAGGATTCTCCCCTTGCCCTCTTGTTTCAGTGCTGAGCCAATCACCAAACACCAGTGCTAGTGCATGAGAAGTACCCAGTATTTTCTTTGCAGGGGGGAGCACTTAATAGGTAAGAAAAAAATGCGTTCAGTGTCAATCCATGGTCTTTATAGTAATTCACTTTCTCTATGGTGACCTATGGTCAAAAAAAGGTCGACTGCTCACAGCTGCATCCCAGCTACCCATCTTGAGAATTTAACAGAATCTTTTTGCCTTTTAGCACTTGTATTTTGGGTCAGTGGACTTGTTCTCAAATTGCCTGCTCTGGAAACTGTACTCTGAAAGGAGGAGCGCACATAAACACATACGATGGAAAAGAATACACATTCCACGGCAACTGTCAGTATTTAATGTCCAAGGTAAGAAAGCATGTCAGCAGATTTAAAGCTCAAGTGTAAAATGCCTTTATTATGCCTTCCCTAATGTCAATATATTAATGATTTATTTTTTTAAATAAAACCCTCTCTGTTTTTGTTACGTACTTAACCACTTTACGACCGCCCGCCGCAGTTATATTTCGGCAGGCAGCCGCTCCTGCGCAAACCGCCGTAGGTATACGTCGGTCACGTGCAGTTAGCTAGGGGGCATCAGCGGAGAAGCCAATGCACAGGGCACGCGGCTCTGATAGCCGCCTGACACCCGTGATCCTTCCCCGCTGAGAGAGAACGGTCAGCTGTTGTAAACACAGTTGACTGTTCTTCTCCTTGGAATGATCACAGAGCCCCTGTGATCCTTCTATATAGGAACACAGGTCTCTATGATCATTTCACAAGCCATGCCCCCCCCACAGTTAGAAACACGCCCCTAGGTACAAATTTATCCCCTTGATCATCCACACAGTGTCATTATTACAGTAACAGTGCATATTTTTAGCACTGATTACTGTAGTAATGTCACTGGTTCCCCCAAAAGTGTCAAAAATGTCAGTCAGGGGTCCAATCTGTCTACCGCAATGTCGCAGTCCCGCAAAAAATCGCAGATCGCCGCCATTACTAGTAAAAAATAAATAAATAAATAAAAACTACATAAATCTTTCCCGTAGTTAGTAGACGTGATAACTTTTGTAAAAAAAAGCAATCAAAATACGTTTATTGCGATTTTTTTTTTTTTTACCAAAAATATGTAGCAGAAAACAAATTGGCCTGAAATGTTAAAAAATGTTGATTTTTAAATTTTCTTTTGGGAATGTTATATAGTAGAATGTGAAAAATATTGTTTTTTTTTTTCAGGATTGTCACTATTTTTTTGTGTATAGCACAAAAAAAAAAAAAATCACACAAAGATCAAATACCACCAAAAGAAAGCTCTATTTGTGGGGGAAAAAGGAGATCAATTTTATTTAGGTACAGTGTCGCACGAACGTGCAATTGTCCGTTAAAATAACGCAGTGCCGAATCGCAAAAATGGCCTGGTCATTAAGGGGGTAAATCCTTCCGGTCCAGAAGTGGTTCATTTAGAACCAGTGATGTCAACACTGGATCTCAATGCTTCTCTATACAATGCAGGCAGATTATGGCTGGTAATAGTGTTACTGTATGTGTATAGAAAATTGTGCGCAGGATCTGTGATCAAAATAAAGCTGCTACCTTAGAACCAATTGGGGATAAACGTGTGTATAAAAAATCAGGTGCGCTAAATTTGTATGTGTCACAGGTCAGAGGTGGAATTGACACTATATGGAGTGTCACTCACACCTCTGGGGTGTGTGCCGGGTTTATTATACAGTAAAACTGTATATCTACTGTAGATGAATGTGCACCAAAGTGCAGAAAATATCTGTGTTGGGTGATGATCAGCACTCTACTTAACAAATAACAGTGCAAGTTTGGGTATGGGTGTCCACAACCACATATGCAAATGATAAATAATCATCCAAAACAAACAAAAAGGCAAAAACCCTCAACGGGGTTGTGATGGATATGATAATCAACAAACGTAGATGCAGGTGACAAATAAAATGTCTGTGAGTAAATAAAGAAAGCAATAACCCTCAGCGGGGCTATGACACTCAGTTCAAAGGGAAAACACCACTGTGAAATGTGTAAAGAAAAAGGGGAAGTGTCTCTAGTCCCAATTGAATTCCCACAGGGATGTGGAGAGATCCTAGGGAAGAATCCTCTTGAGACTGTCAGGTGCAGAAAGATCCGACCACCTTAGTGGAGACAAGCCCCTTACCAGAATGGAGAAGATATGAGAGCGTTCGTATCAGCTCAGGTATGAAATGGATGCTCAGGAGAGGGAGTGGAGTCACTCAGATAGGGGGGGTTTCAGCCTCTTACCAGATCTTGACAACAGCAGGGCTGGTGTACACACTCCTATACTGGTGGGTCCCCTCAGTCCTGGCACTCTGGGCTGTATTCCTCTGTAGCCAAAGTGAAGTCTCCCCGATATATCTCACAAAGATAGAAGCCAGACCATAGTGCAGTACCACTAACAATTTATTGTAAACACAATAGGGTGCACTTACAATTGGCAGTCTTGCTATATCGCTTGAAAACAACTCCTGGTACGAGAGAGGCCGTGGCCGCCTGCAGCAAGGTCCGCGGAAACTGGTGATGACGATGCGGCGCTCCTCTCTGACGCGTTTCCTCCCAAATCGGACGTCAACGGAGATAGGAATAGTGTTACTGTACATTGTGCTTCCTGAAACCATCGCCACACCCTGCCTCAGTACTGCTCCCAAAAGCCTTTAGATTTGATTCAAGCAGTGGCCTGGCTCTTGAGAGGACTTTTGCAAATATCAAAATGCCTTGGTGTATGTATGTATGTCAGCCTGGAGGAATGGGCGTTCCTAGGCAATCTACATTAGTATGCAGACTGACCCTTCTAAGCTAATATAGGGGGAGCCACCTTTTCTGATCAGCGAATGAGGAAAGTAGCCTCTGCAAGATGTAAGAAATAGCATAGGTAAAGTGGTATATTTTACATCTATAATGTATTAAAGAAAAATGTCCTGTTGTTCAGAGGACATTATCTCTTTTGTTTGTTGCATAATGCTGGCTCTAACTTGCACCCCATTTGCCCTTTAAAAATCTGTTCATAGTATGTGTAAGGATGCCAAGCGCAGTACCAACACAATAACAAGGCTCCTTGCGTTCTTCATTATGAAGGCAGTTTACACCACTGCATGCAGTACGTTTTTCAGCACAGTATGTTGTGACGCTAACCAGTATTTCACAAACTGCTGCAGTAAATAAAACTGATTGAAATATTATTTGTTGCATTTTAATAAAGTTACAACAAAAAAGAAAAATGTCAACAATGTGAAGTGCCACAATCAGTACATTGGCACTGCTCCACCCAGGGCACACTAGCTACTGTGCATTCAGAGCGGCTGCTGGTGTGAATGCTCCCTCAGTCTCTAAACAATGCTGAAAAATATGGCTGCCATGGGAAATACACTCCTGCCAAAGTCTCTATACATTCAATAGCTATTCTGTATTGCTGATTTGTATCTGTTCCTCCTATATATAAAATCATATTTAGAATTGTGCAATCCCCTTCCTTGTCCTGGCAGTAGAAACCAACTTTAAGGTACTATCTAAATAGGACCTGGTTCCTACAAGGTTTGACTAGTCAAGTTCTGGCTACTCTTCTGCCTGTTTTTGGAATTGCCACAACCCTGGGAGCCGATTATAATTGTAGTGCCGCTCTAAACAGAAAAGGAAGATATATATTGTCTCATTGGTGCTCAGGAATGGGGTGTCAACATGAAATATCACCATCCAGTAGTGTGTAATATGCTTAGAAAAATCACTGCTCTCTCTGGGAGAGCAGCCATTTTTCTAAGCATCCCACAACCCTGGAAAATGCTTTCATACCTGTGATCATGTCCCAACGCACAGCAATTTGGGCAGCACTTTTCTGTATTATCTCAACCAACAGTACTACCAGACTGTCACTGTCAAGTAGCTCTACAAAATGTTGAGTGGACACAATTTAACAATACTGTACCCAATTTAAATTGCTAATACAGGGGGCATGGCTTGGCGTATGGAGCTGTATGATGTGTTCCCCTGCAGCTCCCGGTCCTAAGGGCTGCCACGGGGCTCCATTCTCTCGTCTTCTCCCCCAAAACTGCACAGATGGGCAAGGATGAAGGAGGCGATCGGGGTCACTTTTTCACCCGTTCCTCGGCCGCTTCACAGCACCAGAAGAAATCCAAGATGGCGCCAGCGCCTTCCTCCCCGGCCTGTTCTGAGTCAGCAGGCATCATTCAGGTGAGCACACAAAACCGCTCTGCATCCCCTGTGGGTTCTGATCGGCTCACACACCACTCCCAAAGCCTCTCACGAGCCTCCCTCTATTCTGGGGATGAATGGGACATGGAAACCCAGATTAGATTACTCCACACATATATACAATCTCTGCCTACAAAAGTGGACTTTGAGCAATATCTTAAACGTATTGAAAAAACCTACAGACAAGAGGTCTATATGGAGGACACTGAAAACACCACAGATGGCCTTTGTAATGCTGTTCAGTCCCATGAGGAGACTTTAAATTCCCACACTGTTTTACTGAAGCAGCTTATGTATCAGCAGGATGATATTAAGGATAGAAACCTTCAAATCTGTTGAACATAAAAATCTAGCTGGGGCAGTTACCACCATCTTTAATCAGCTACTGCAAAAGCCTAAGGATTCCCCCCTTGAATTGGACAGAGTTCACAGGACCTCAAGCCAGAGAAATCCGGAATCCTCTTTTGTGCACGACACCTAATGCAGAGTGCACTTCTACAAGGTTAAAGAGGAAATTATGCAAGCTGTCAGTACACAGGACTCTATCCTGCTAAATGAGACCCCTGTCATGCCTTTGCTGGATCTGTCCCGCCAAATTTTGGCAATGAAACGGGCCTTGAAACCACTCACTTTGCTTCTGCAGGAGAGATACATCAAATATCAGTGCCGATTTTCATTCCAGCTTCAGGTTAATCACGAAGACAAAACTGCACTGTTCTGCACCCTAGGTGATTTACAAAATTTTCTCAGCACACTGGAATTACCATAGGTCTCCCTGCCGGATTGACCTTTCTCTCCTGCAACTCCTGGCCCACCATTCTCCCACAGTGGCAAAAAGCAAGGCAAGAAGAAGCATTCCAGATCTTCATCTCCCAGGTCCCCGGATGACTGACCCCAGTAATCTGTATTTTTTTCCCCTGGAAAATGCCTCCTTTTTTCTTTAGGCCAGGAACACTCTTTTGCCTTCATTCAGGGCTCACACCCAGCAACTGTGACCCCTAGTTTGGTTTTCAATGCTATTTGTACACTTCTCTTGTTTTATATATGTTTTTCTATATTCATCATGATCTCCTTTGTCATAGGACATTTTTGATATGACTTATTAGTATATGCATATTTTGATAAAGTTTACTCTTTTAGCCCTATGCCCGTATTTTTACTTACATAGTTACATAGTTACATAGTAGGTGAGGTTGAATAAAGACAATAGTCCATCCAGTTCAACCTGTGTAGGTGTGTGTGGCTGTAATCATCTCACATAGCCCTGAATGTTCTGATCCTTGAGATGTACGTCTAAGAGTCTTTTGAAAGCCACCATACTTCCCGCAGAAATCACCTCTTGTGGTAGAGAATTCCACAATATTGTAGCCCTAACAGTAAAGAACCCCCCACGTTGCCTGAGGTTAAAACGCTTCTCCTCTAATCGCATTGTATGCCCTCGAGTCCTCATGCAATCCCTTCGACTGAATAGCTGTTTTTCTATGCCGAGATCCCCATTGAGATATTTATAAATTGCTATCATGTCCCCCCTCAGGCGTCTCTTCTCCAGGGAGAATAAATCAAGCGATTGCAGACGCTCTTCATAATTAAGGTCCTCCAATCCCCTAATCAGTTTAGTTGCCCTTCTCTGGACTCTCTCCAGCTCCAACACATTCCTCCTGAGGACTGGCGACCAGAACTGGACAGAATACTCCAGATGTGGTCGGACCAGAGTTTTATAAAGTGGAATGATTATAGTCTTATCTCTGGAATACATCCCTTTCTTTTTGCATGCTAATATTCTGCTGGCTTTGGCAGCTGCCGCTTGACATTGCATGCTATTGCCTAATCTATCATCAACCAAGACCCCCAGATCTTTCTCCATTTTTGATTCCCCCAAGGGTTCCCCCCCTAACGTGTATTGTGCTTTTATGTTTTTAGTCCCCAAGTGTAAAACTTTACACTTCTCCATTATTTTTTCCAGGTCATTCTGTAGGATATCTGCTTCATGCTGTGCAGTTATTGCCCTGCCCAATTTTGTGTCATCTACAAAAACTGATATCGAACTACTGATCCCATCCTCAATGCTTTTTATGAATAAATTGAACAAGGTTGGTCCCAGGAGCCTTGGGGGACCCCGCTTACCACCTCAGACCAGTCTGAGTATGCGCTGTTTATTACCACCCTTTGGATGCGCCCTTTTAGCCAGTTACTATTGAGGTCCGTTTGGGCCTACACAACCCTTGAGTAGATTGGTTTGGGGGGGGGGGTTTGTTTTGTTTTATATTATGTTATTCATCGTTACCCTGTGGGATACCGGGACTGAGGGATGTTCTATGTGCTTCACACGACTCCCCCAAGGTCCCTCAGTGCTTTAATATGCACTGTTCATTATACAGACAGTTTTATGCTCTGTTGATATTTTTGTTTCCCCTCCTTGATCTATTGCTGCCACCTAGTGGCCTGTCAATTTAATTTGGTTGGTGGTTTCCCTCTCCTGCGGTCCAGTTATCCTTTTTTTAATGGCAGCTTCGGGAGGGGAAACACATCAATTTCCATCCTATTTCTCTCTTCTTTTCCTTTTCCCCCCTTTTTTTCCCTTTCTTATTGGCTCCCTCACTGTACCCCCTTCTTGAGAAAATGTATTATCAGCTGTAGCTATGCATAGGTTTTCATCATTTTCTTCGTTGTCCTTTTTAACTTCTGCCATGATGTTCCGTAGTGCTGTCGCATTTTCCTCTTTCAACTGTAGAGGTTTTAATACCCCGGAGAAGAGGAGCCATATACTGTATCATTTCCATATAGCTCAGACTAAGATATTACTTCTACAGGAAACGCATTTCAGGAGCGTCAGAGTTCCCGTCCTCCGCAATCGCTTTTTCCACACATGGTTTCACAGTACTAACCCACAAACCAAATCGAAGTCGATCTCCATAGCTTTCCATAAATCTTTTAATCCAGAAGTCTTAGATACATTTATTGACCCCTCTGGTCGGTTTATTTTTCTCAAACTAAAATTTCAATCTTCTATGTGGCGAATGTGTATGGACCCAATCAAGACCAAAATAGTTTCATGTTTACTGTTCTCGACAGATTAACTTCCTTTGGCAGGCCCAGTTTCTTTCTGGGAGGAGATTTCAACGTTGCTCTGTCCCCATCAGCGAACACATCCTCTGGTAAGTCATCCATCCCCCACTCTACTCTCACACACTTTAAATCACTCTTACCCTCCACACAATTAGTAGATGTCTGGCGTGTACTACACCTCTTTGAGAAGGACTACAGCTATTACTCAGTTGTCCTTAACTTTTATAGTCGTGTTGACTAGTTTTTTGTCTCCCAATCCCTATTAGATCTCCCTATTCAGATGTCTATGGGGAACATCCTGTGGTCAGACCACGCTCCTATACATTTGAGATTAGCCCATTTTCCTAAGATCTGTTCATGCTTTTCCTGGCACCTGAACGATAATCTACTCAAAGATGTTCCTTATGTAACCGCGGTTAAGCAGGCGATCCATAACATTGTCATGGATCACAAGTCAGATGACACTAGCCCTTTGGTTCAATGGGAGGCACTGTCCACATAGTCTTTATTCAGCATGGTTCCCGGCTAAAGAAAGCTAGGTCCGTTGACATTACTCTACTTCTGTCTACTGGTAGCCACTCTTGAAAAAACTCACAAATGGGACTTGCCTGCCATTATTGTGGACCTTTCTAATGCTAGACATGACTTACTCTGGTTTTTAGACTCTCATTCTCTTATAGCTAGGGACAGAGCCTGTAACTATAACTATTCCTTAGCTAATAAATGTGGACAATGCTTAGCAAGGGTCCTCCATCCACGCCCACCACGTCGTCCCATCCAACTTATTCATACAGCCTACAAACAGTGGATCTGTAATACACATGGTATCTCAAAGGCCTTCCAGCAATACTGCTCTCAACTCTATAACTTACCCTCACAATCGGGGGCTGGCCCAAAGAATTCCCCACCATCTACCATAGAGGCTTACATATCAGAGACCGCCCTACCAACAGTGGATGATCGAGAAGCATTGGATCTTGATAAACCTATATCGCAACCAGAGTTTCTTGGGGCCGTTAAAGGTTTGAAATCTGGTAAATGTCCTGGATTTTCACCTAGATTTTATAAATCTTTTGCTCCATTTCTTGCCCCTTTATTGACGGCGATGTTCAACTCAATCAACGATTCTCATTTCCCTTCTAAAGATCTTTTATCCGCTAACATCTCCATTCTCCCTAAACCAGGCATGGACTCTTCCCAGTGTAGCAGCTATCGTCCGATATCCCTCTTCAGCTTAGATTTAAAGCGGTTTGCTAAAGCGCTGGCTAACCGGCTATTCCCTCTTTTACCTGCAGTTATACACAAAGATCAGGTGGGTTTTGTCCCTAGACGAGAGGCCAGGAACAATACTATGAAAACCATTCATCTCATTTTCTGCATAAAGAGACATAAGCGGAAGGCCTGCCTTCTTTAGTTTGAGAATGCGCTTGACCGAGTAAATTGGCAGTTCTTATGTCTCCCTGGGACAGACAGGTTTTGGTAATGCCTTTGTTTCTAAGGTCATGTCATTAAATTCTCTACCCACAATGTCTGTATTAGTTAATGGTTCTTCTTCTAAATTTCAAACAGAACTTGACAGGGCTGCCCTCTCTCACCTTTACTCTTTGTTTTAGTAATAGAACACCTAGCTTGGGCCATACGACAAAATGATTCCATTGTTGGCATTCAAACTCCCACCCTACATCACAAGCTCTCCCTCTATGCGGATGACCTTCTTGCGTATGTACAACAACCTCATACTTCCCCCTACCTTCCCTACTGCCGGAATTCTGTAGGTTCAGAGAATTTAGTAACTTTAAATTGAACATGTCCAAGACGAAAGCCCTTAACATATCTTTACCAGCAGTCACCCTTTGCTCAACTATGTTCTAACTTTTCCTTTCTTTGGACCTCTAAGAGTATCTCATATTTGGGTATCAGAATTCCTTCTAATCTTTTTGGACCTTTATACCCTGAATTATGTTGTCTTACTAGCTTGCATTTGGAATGATCTGGATGACTGGAACTTATCCTCACTACCCTGGTTTGGCTGCATAAACACACTTAAAATGGATACTTTCCCTAAACTGCTTTATCTCTTTCAGATGGTCCCCATAATTGTCCCTAAGCAATTCTTTGTCACCCTGTGATCCCCTTCTATACGCTTCATCTGGAACCGAGGCCTCTCCCGCTTATGCCACAAATTACTCCCATACCACTACCCTAAACTTCAAGGGGGTCTCAGGCTACCAGATTTTGACTTTTACCACAAAGCAGCTTTGATGGCACGGGTATTAGAATGGTTCCCTCGTCCCCTTTACTAAAGCATCCACTATGGTTGAGCAGGACCTTTTTCAGTTTGATTTATGGGCTCTCCTCTGGGGTCACAAGCAGGGTTTACAGAGGCTCTCCTCTTTGTCTCCCTTGACCACTGCTGCCATACATTTGTGGTACAAAAGAGGACTGTGTTCCCTCTTATCCTCAGACCCATCTCCCCTTACCACATTGTTCGATAATCCTGCATTGCTCAGAGCATTGGCTCTGCAGGGTAGACCGGTGCACTCAAATTCTTCCTGGCAGGTGACACGCTCATTTATTCACCCTAGTTCTGGCCGATCTGTCCTCCCAGCAGGCCAGGGGAATTGGCTTACTGCCCTCCGGTTGTCTTCTTTTTGCACCAACCTGTTTACCTCCTCTCAAACTCATAGACCTCTGACTGAGTATGAATGGCTCTGTTCCCTGCCTGAGATACCCAGACATCTACTTTCCTCAATTTATAAACTATTACATGCATTAATACATGATCAACTCCCAACGTACACCAGGATGTGGTCCGCGTATTTGGGGAAAGAACTAGCGATGGCTGATTGGCAAACTTCATTCCACTTTATGCATAAATCGACAATATAAAACTCCTATCCAGATGGTACAGGGAGCGAGGGTCCCATCAGTACCCGCCACTTGTTGGCAATGTGGTTTGACTGAAAGTATGTATCTTCACATCTGTTGGGAATGTACTCAGATCCAACCCTTTTGGTCCCAGATTTTTTCCATATACAATAGCCTCTATGATGAGTCCCCAACTTTCACATCAGAAATAGCACCACTATCTATGCTCCCGGGCTTGATAGCTTTGCAGAAACGGAGCCTATTGTGCTTTTTTTTGTCTGCAGACAACTGATTCCTTTATTTTGGAAGACAGCTGTCACCCCCCCCCCTCCCCGTTATACTTGTGGGTTTCCACTGTAAATTATATTATGCATATGGAAGAGATGCTAGCTTTAGATAATGATACATTCGAGAAATATAAGGTTTTATGGTTAATTTGGCTTTTACTACTCTACCTCAGACACTCTTAAACATACTGTATGGTGTCATCTCACGACCAGTTCAGTACCAAGCCCTGATCATCTGTGCATGACTAGGGATGATCGAATGGTTCGGGTCGACCATCGGTTCGACCCGAAAATTGGGTGTTCGAAATTCGGCCGAATTCTGAACTTTTTGCTGAAAAAGTTCGGAATTCGGCAACCAGAACCGACCAAAATGCAATGGGACAGGAAATGGGCTTTAAAAGCCCGTGATTGGACCAAAATCATCAGTAAAAGCCAATTGAGGGGGCAGGAGAATGCTAGGAATGTGATTGGAGTGACTAGGGGGTCCAGAGGCCAATCATTAGTGAATACGCCCCCCAGTATATAAGATAGCCCCGCCAAATTCCTAGCATTGTAATACAGGGACGTGGAAGAGAGTGGAAGCAGTTCTGTTACTTCTGCTTCAAAGTGTCATTTAGCAATTATTAGTGTGAGGAAAGGGATATCTAGTGTAGTTAGGGTGCTATTTTCCACTTTAGTTAGATTCAAAAATCTAGTTTCTGTAGGGAAAGTGTTAAGTGCCAGGGTGACCGTAGTGTAGTGTAGGGTGAACTGACTCTGACTGCTATGGCAGGGTGACCAAACCCTTCCATGTCAGGGTGACCGCTATAGAGAAAAGATTGTTTCTCTTATAGGGTTGAGCGGACACCTAGATGTCCGTGTTCGACGGGTTCGGCCGAACTTTAAAAAAAAGTCCGGGTCCGTGTCCCGGACTTTTACCGAACTTTTCCCGGACACCGAACCCCATTGAAGTCAATGGGGACCCGAACTTTAAGGCACTAAAATGGCTCTAAAACACCAAAGGAAAGGGCTAGAGTGCTGCAAATGGCAGCAAAACGTAATTAAGAGCATGGCAAGTGCTCTGCAAACAAATGTGGATAGGGAAATAACTTAAAACAACAAAAAAAAACAGAAAAATAAAACAATGTTCTTCTTCATCTCTGAAGGACGAGGCCCATATGGAGTAGGAGGGAGGTTGAGGTGGTGGTGGATGTGGCGGTGACATAGGCGTGCGCACAGGGTGTGCTGGGTGTGCCTGGGCACACCCTAATCACCTAGGGCACATAGCATTGCCAGTGAGGAGATGGGAAAGATCTCCCTGGGACCTGCTCTGCTCTATTTCTCCTTGCCTACAGGTACATGGCCCCGATACATTACTCTCCCTGCTGGCAAACACATGCATGTGTATTTCAACTTTGGGGTGCACACCTTAATGCAATAGGCTGCGCACACCTATGGGCGGTGTAGGTGGAAGCGGCGGTGGAGGAGGACCAGGGCCGGATTAACAGCATCATGGGCTTGGTGCTGAGGATTTTGAAGGGCCTTAAGGGCCGTGCCTTGCCATGCACCCAGAGGAGGAAGGGTGCAGCCATGCATGCCTAATTCAACATGGGATGCTGTCTCTGAAGCCCATAAACACATCCATGCATCGCCAACTGTCCCTCCTTGTCCGGCCTTCACGCTGTGTGGGGAGGTTCTGAGGGTGCTGCCTGGGGAAGCGAGCATAGAAGCCAGACTTCTGTGTTTACAAGTGACAGAAGAGCGGTAACAGTGAATATGGCCAACCTGGGGCCTATATAAAAGGTAGGGGCCTGGAGCTGCAGCTCCAATAGCCCCTACATTAATCTGGCCCTGAGGAGGAGGACGAGGTAGCCAACACTGCTTCTTTTCAAAAATTTTAAATGAGGGTACACCCCAAAAGAGTGAGAAAGAGCAAAAATGGAACAATGGGTGGGTAAGGTCGGTATCCATTGCTATTCTGCATAAGGTACGGAAAAGTCCCGTGGGATCCATGCCTGGTTCATTTTAATGAACGTGAGCTTGTCCACATTGTCTCTGGACAGGCGGCTGCGCTTGTCTGTTATAACGCCCCCAGCCGTGCTAAATACCCGTTCAGATAATACACTGGCTGCAGGGCACGCCAGCACCTCCAAGGCGTAAAGGGCAAGCTCAGGCCATGTGCCCAATTTGGAGACCCAGAAGTTGAAGGGGGCAGACCCGTCATTCACTACATGTAGGCGTGTGCACACATACTGCTCCACCATGTTGGTAAAATGCTGCCTCCTGCTAAGACGTTCCATCTGAGCTGCTGGTGCTGCTGTTTGTTGTGGCGTGCTGACAAAGCTTTTCCACATTTCGGCCATGCTAACCCTGCCTTCTGAGGTGCTGGCGGTGCCCTGGTTGCGTTGGCGACCTCCTCCTCCTCCTCCTCTGCCTTGTGCTTCCACTGTGGCCCCGCTGTCAGATGGGAATGCCAGCAGCATGGCGTCTACCAGCGTGCGCTTGTACTCGCGCATCTTGCGATCGCGCTCCAGTGAGTGAATTAAGGACGGTACGTTGTCCTTGTAACGGGGATCCAGCAGCGTGGCCACCCAGTAATCAGCACAAGTTAGAATGTGGGCAACTCGGCGGTCGTTGTGGAGACACTGCAGCATGTAATCGCTCATGTGTGCCAGGCTGCCCAGAGGCGACGAAAGGCTGTCCTCTGTGGGAGGTGTATCGTCCGTGTCCTCTGTATCCCCCCAGCCACGCACCAGTGATGGCCATGAGCTGGCCTGGGTGCCACCCTGCTGTGAACATGGTTCCATCTCCTCCTCCAGCTCCTCCTCCTCCTCATCCTCCTCATCCTCCAGAACTGTGCCCCTGCTGGACAATTGTGTCCCTGGCGTTTGTGTGTGCAGGAACCCACCCTCGGAGCCCCTTGCGAATGACTGCCCTGAAAGCCTTTGAAATGTTACCTCTTCATCCTCCTCCTCCTCCTCCTCATCCTGTGCCACATCCTCTTCCATCATCGCCCAAATTGTTTTTTCAAGGAGGCATAGAAGTGGGATAGTTAAGCTGAGAATGGCGTCATTGCCACTGGCCATGTTGGTGGAGTACCCAAAACAGCGCAACAAGGCACAATATATGCAAATGTCAAATATGCAAACTATGCCGCAATTTAATGTTTTTTACACCAAAAGGGTGTGTATTGAATAGCGGAATAGGATAAAAAACTGTGTATCTCACACGTACAAACACAGACTAGGCCCGATTAAATTTTTTCCTACCCTAAAGGGAGGATGAGGAAGAGGAGTATGGAACATGCAGCACCCTCAAATCTTCAGAAGTATGAGATGAACCCCAAAAACTTGGAAAGGTGGATCTCTCTCACACGTACCAACACAGACTATCCCCCAATTTAACTGATCCCCAAAGGTTTTTGATTAAATAGCGGAATAGAAAATATGATCCAAAAAAAGTGTATGTATATCACACGTACACAACCACACTAGGCCCCAATTACTATTGTTTGTACCCCTAAAAGGCTAGATGAGGAGTAGGGGGGGTATGGAACAGACAGCACCCTCAAACCTTCAGAAGTATGAGATGAACCCCAACAACTTGGAAAGGTGGATCTCTCTCACACGTACCAACACAGACTATCCCCCAATTTAACTGATCCCCAAAGGTTTTTGATTAAATAGCGGAATAGAAAATATGATCCAAAAAAAGTGTATGTATATCACACGTACACAACCACACTAGGCCCCAATTACTATTGTTTGTACCCCTAAAAGGCTAGATGAGGAGTAGGGGGGGTATGGAACAGGCAGCACCCTCAAACCTTCAGAAGTATGAGATGAACCCCAACAACTTGGAAAGGTGGATCTCTCTCACACGTACCAACACAGACTATCCCCCAATTTAACTGATCCCCAAAGGTTTTTGATTAAATAGCGGAATAGAAAATATGATCCAAAAAAAGTGTATGTATATCACACGTACACAACCACACTGGGCCCCAATTACTATTGTTTGTACCCCTAAAAGGCTAGATGAGGAGTAGGGGGAGTATGGAACAGGCAGCACCCTCAAACCTTCAGAAGTATGAGATGAACCCCAACAACTTGGAAAGGTGGATCTCTCTCACACGTACCAACACAGACTATCCCCCAATTTAACTGATCCCCAAAGGTTTTTGATTAAATAGCGGAATAGAAAATATGATCCAAAAAAAGTGTATGTATATCACACGTACACAACCACACTGGGCCCCAATTACTATTGTTTGTACCCCTAAAAGGCTAGATGAGGAGTAGGGGGAGTATGGAACAGGCAGCACCCTCAAACCTTCAGAAGTATGAGATGAACCCCAACAACTTGGAAAGGTGGATCTCTCTCACACGTACCAACACAGACTATCCCCCAATTTAACTGATCCCCAAAGGTTTTTGATTAAATAGCGGAATAGAAAATATGATCCAAAAAAAGTGTATGTATATCACACGTACACAACCACACTAGGCCCCAATTACTATTGTTTGTACCCCTAAAAGGCTAGATGAGGAGTAGGGGGGGTATGGAACAGGCAGCACCCTCAAACCTTCAGAAGTATGAGATGAACCCCAACAACTTGGAAAGGTGGATCTCTCTCACACGTACCAACACAGACTATCCCCCAATTTAACTGATCCCCAAAGGTTTTTGATTAAATAGCGGAATAGAAAATATGATCCAAAAAAAGTGTATGTATATCACACGTACACAACCACACTAGGCCCCAATTACTATTGTTTGTACCCCTAAAAGGCTAGGAGTAGGGGGAGTATGGAACAGGCAGCACCCTCAAACCTTCAGAAGTATGAGATGAACCCCAACAACTTGGAAAGGTGGATCTCTCTCACACGTACCAACACAGACTATCCCCCAATTTAACTGATCCCCAAAGGTTTTTGATTAAATAGCGGAATAGAAAATATGATCCAAAAAAAGTGTATGTATATCACACGTACACAACCACACTAGGCCCCAATTACTATTGTTTGTACCCCTAAAAGGCTAGATGAGGAGTAGGGGGAGTATGGAACAGGCAGCACCCTCAAATCTTCAGAAGTATGAGATTGTGTTCACTGTACCCCACAAAGATTGAGTTCACTGCACCCCACAATGATTGTGTTCACTGCACCCCACAAAGATTGTGTTCACTGCACCTCACAAAGATTGTGTTCACTGTACCCCCCAAAGATTGTGTTCACTGCACCCCACAAAGATTCTGTTCACTGTACCCCACAAAGATTGTGTTCACTGCACCCTAAAAGGATGTTGTTCACTGCACCCCACAAAGATTGTGTTCACTGCACCCTAAAAGGATGTTGTTCACTGCACCCCAAAAAGATTGTGTTCACTGTACCCCCCCAAAGATTGTGTTCACTGCACCCCACAAAGATTGTGTTCACTGCACCCCAAAAAGATTGTGTTCACTGTACCCCCCAAAGATTGTGTTCACTGCACCCCAAAAAGATTGTGTTCACTGTACCCCCCAAAGATTGTGTTCACTGCACCCCACAAAGATTCTGTTCACTGTACCCCACAAAGATTGTGTTCACTGCACCCCAAAAAGATTGTGTTCACTGTACCCCCCCAAAGATTGTGTTCACTGCACCCCACAAAGATTCTGTTCACTGCACCCCACAAAGGATTTTGTTCACTGCACCCCAAAAAGATTGTGTTCACTGCACCCCAAAAAGGATTTTGATCACTGCACCCCAAAAAGGATGTTGTTCACTGCACCCCAAAAATGATTTTGTTCACTCCACCCCAAAAAGATTGTGTTCACTGCACCCCACAAAGATTGTGTTCACTGCACCCCAAAAAGATTGTGTTCACTGTACCCCCCAAAGATTGTGTTCACTGCACCCCACAAAGATTCTGTTCACTGTACCCCACAAAGATTGTGTTCACTGCACCCCAAAAAGATTGTGTTCACTGCACCCCAAAAAGGATGTTGTTCACTGCACCCCAAAAAGGATGTTGTTCACTCCACCCCAAAAAGATTGTGTTCACTGCACCCCACAAAGATTGTGTTCACTGCACCCCAAAAAGATTGTGTTCACTGCACCCCAAAAATGATTTTGTTCACTGCACCCCAAAAAGGATTTTGTTCACTGCACCCCAAAAAGGATGTTGTTCACTCCACCCCAAAAAGATTGTGTTCACTGCACCCCAAAAAGATTGTGTTCACTGCACCCCACAAAGGATTTTGTTCACTGCACCCCAAAAAGATTGTGTTCACTGCACCCCAAAAAGGATGTTGTTCACTGCACCCCAAAAAGGATTTTGTTCACTGCACCCCAAAAAGATTGTGTTCACTGCACCCCACAAAGGATTTTGTTCACTGCACCCCACAAAGATTGTGTTCACTGCACACCAAAAAGGATTGTGTTCACTGCACCCCAAAAAGATTTTGTTCACTGCACCCCAAAAAGATTGTGTTCACTGCAGCCCAAAAAGATTGTGTTCACTGCAGCCCAAAAAGATTGTGTTCACTGCAGCCCAAAAAGATTGTGTTCACTGCAGCCCAAAAAGATTGTGTTCACTGCAGCTCACACACAGAAAAATGGATGTGGATCACTGACACCTGCCTATCTCCAATCCCACACCACACAGCAATATCGATTGTAGTTTGTAGAACACAGTTTCCCTAAAATTCAGCAGACTCTGTCCCTAACAGGATTGAGAAGAGATCGTAGATCAGGATTGAGTGCAGATTCACCCCACCCCCCACACAGCAATATCGATTGTAGTTTGTAGAAGACACTGACCCTATAATTCAGCAGACTCTATCCCTAAAATGCCTACAACTCGCCCTGCCTAAACACTCCGACCTGTCCCTCAATTCTATCCGGACACAAATGGTTTTTTCCTGCCTATCTTTCCCTAATCAGCAGCCAGCACATTGATGTGTGCTCTGTCCCTTAGCTAAGCAGCAGAATGACGCTGCTGCGGCGGCTGCCTCGAACTTATAAAGACTTGGTCACATGCTTCAGACGGCCAATCACAGCTACTAAGACATTTGCAGGCATGGCTGGGATGGCTTAAGGCACACCAGTTAAACGATTGTTGATTGGCTGTTGAAAGCCCGCCATGAAAAGAGCGCCAAAGCATGCAAAACCCGGAAATAAAACGACCGAACACGGATTTTTACCCGAACATACAGTAAAGTGTCCGTGTCCGTGTTCGGGTAAAAAAAATCCAATTATTCGGTACGAACACGAATAATACAGTCCGTGTTCGCTCAACACTATTCTCTTAGGCCACTTATAGAACAGCGATATGACTTCTCGCCTGTCACCCTGCTTTTTGCTGCAGGTGTTTATAGGGCTTTTTTGAGGACATGTTTGGAGTCAGGCATGACATCTGAACTTCTGTATAGGGGTATATATACACACACACTTATATGTATATATACACATACACATACATAGGTGTGAAAGTAGCAGAACACTATGCTTGCGCTAATGAAATAATTAACAGGCATATGTCTCCGCTCCTATCACACCTATATATGTGTATGTGTATAAATACATATAAGTGTGTGTGTATATATACCCCTATACAGAAGTTCAGATGTTTTGCCTGCCTCCAAAGACCCACAAAAAATGCCCAAAAAAAAACAACGCATGCAATAACACACCTGGGCGTTTTTTTTTTTTTTTTTTGGCGCACGCGTTTTTTTGGGCATTTTTTGTGGGTCTTTGGAGGCAGGTAAAAAAATCTGAACTTCTGTATAGGGGTATATATACACACACACTTATATGTATTTATACACATACACACATATAGGTGTGAAAGTAGCAGAACACTATGCTTGCGCTAATGAAATAATTAACACCCATATGGCTTCTCTGCTATAACACCTATATATGTGTATGTGTATAAATACATATAAGTGTGTGTGTGTGTATATATACCCCTATACAGAAGTTCAGATGTTTTGCCTGCCTCCAAAGACCCAGCTGTAAGTCGCTTGGGGTATGTCTCTATCAGTTTTGCACATCGATAGACTAAAATTTTTGCCCATTCCTCCTTGCAAAACAGTTCGAGCTCAGTGAGGTTGGATGGAGATCGTTTGTGAACAGCAGTTTTCAGTTCTTTCTACAGATTCTCGATTGGATTCAGGTCTGGACTTTGACTTGGCCATTCTAACACCTGGATATGTTTATTTGTGAACCATTCCATTGTAGATTTTTGCTTTATGTTTTGGATCATTGTCTTGTTGGAAGACAAATCTCCGTCCCAGTCTCAGGTCTTTTGCAGGTTCCATCAGGTTTTCTTCCAGAATGGTCCTGTATTTGGCTCCATCCATCTTCCCATCAATTTTAACCATCTTCCCTGTCCCTGCTGAAGAAAAGCAGGCCCAAATCATGATGCTGCCACCACCATGTTTGACAGTGGGGATGGTGTGTTCAGGGTGATGAGCTGTGTTGCTTTTACGCCAAACATAACGTTTTGCATTGTTGCCAAAAAGTTTGATTTTGGTTTCATCTGACCAGAGCACCTTCTTCCACATATTGGTGTGTCTCCCAGGTGGCTTGTGGCAAACTTTAAATTACACTCTTTATGGATATCTTTGAGAAATGGCTTTCTTCTTGCCACTCTTCCATAAAGGCCAGATTTGTGCAGTATACGACTGATTTTTGTCCTATGGACAGTCTCCCACCTCAGCTGTAGATCTCTGCAGTTCATCCAGAGTGATAATGGGCCTCTTGGCTGCATCTCTGATCAGTCTTCTCCTTGTATGTGCTGAAAGTTTAGTGGGGCGGCCAGGTCTTTGTAGATTTGCAGTGGTCTGATACTCCTTCCATTTCAATATTATCGCTTGCACAGTGCTCCTTGGGATGTTTAAAGCTTGGGAAATCTTTTTGTATTAAAATCCGGCTTTAAACTTCTCCACAACAGTATCTCGGACCTGCCTGGTGTGTTACTTGTTCTCTGCGCTTTAAACGGACCTCTGAGACTATCACAGTGCAGGTGCATTTATACGGAGACTTGATTACACACAGGTGGATTCTATTTATCATCATTAGTCATTTAGGTCAACATTGGATCATTCAGAGATCCTCACTGAACTTCTGGAGAGAGTTTGCTGCACTGAAAGTAAAGGGGCTGAATAATTTTGCACTCCCAATTTTTCAGTTTTTTATTTGTTAACAAAGTTTGAAATATCCAATACATTTTATTCCACTTCACGATTGTGTCCCACTTGTTGTTGATTCTTCACAAAAAATTACAGTTTTATATCTTTATGTTTGAAGCCTGAAATGTGGCAAAAGGTCGCAAAGTTCAAGGGGGGCGAATACTTTCACAAGGCACTGTAGGACACAGCTAAGCATAATAATTGGCTGAAACCAAAGCTAGATTTATGGCAAGAATGACTAATGAGAAAATAAAAGTTGCTTGATAAACAACATTCCTAACAATATGGCATGCCTGGATTGATAAATATCTATTACCTGACTTTGACAGTACCCTACTGTCCCTATAATAGGATTTTATGGCTCTTCCTAATTTATGCATAGGCTGGGTTCCCCCTGGCCTCCCAAACCCTACCAAATCCATTTCCTATTCCCGCACCTTTACCTATCCCTTCACTTGGGGATAAGGGGGGGCTTTACATGGTCTTTCATCGTCAATTAAGTTTCAAGACATAAAGTATGCCACATCAACATCACTTATATGATTGATGATCTATGAAGATAAAGCCTTTATTCACTACGCAACCTAGTGTTTTGCAATACCATTATTTATTGTTTCAATTTCATACCGGCAACCCAATACACATTCCACATAAATCTTTATTATATCTCTATAAGATCTATATCTAAGTTATAATACTCACAGGGATAATCCGAGTTATTGTTGTACCCTGTCTTGAAATATTGTTAAATCTACAGTAAAAACTATTGAACAAGAAAAGAAACATTATTACCATCAAATCTTTATTTTAAATTTTCTGTTTCAAAATCTTGTCTAGGATGCATACTACTAAAGCCCAGCCCTCTCTTTTTAGCAGTAAAGGTTGAAGATACAGTGAGAATAGCTCTTGATGATGTGAAAGCAATGACTGGGCACTTCCTGCCTTACATTGCAGTTATTTTTCTTGTTGCAGCTTGCGCTAGGACATTGCCTAGGACTATGGTTGGCTCTGTGGTCAAACTAGGGTATGGGCTAGAGTAAGGACTAGGTTTTCAAATAAATGCAAACTAAGAGATCCAGACAATGTTGTGCAATCGCCACAATATTTTGGTCAGGACTTTTTTTCAAGTGACCACAGTTTAGTGTCAGACAGTGATATAACATGTAAATATTCTTACCAAGCATTTTTTTTCTTAAAGAATACATTACATTAATTTCATATACGGTAAATAAGTATAAACAAGGAGGAGGAAATGGTTCAGCTTCATTACATGGCAAAGATTAGCCACTAGGGATGGGCTTATTGTTCAAGTCAAACGTAAGTTCAACTCAAACATCAGCTGTTCACTGAACACATGAACAAATGGGGTGCTCGGCGGGAAGTTCGCCCGCCGATGAGTGCCCCATAATGCACTGCGCTGGTGCAGTGAATAAATTACTGATGATTGGCCAAAGCATGCACATCACCTGTATGCTTTGGCCAATCACGGCACAGTGTCCTGTCAGAGCCATGATTGGCCAAAGGCAGGTTGCCTTTAGCCAATCATGGTTCAGGGGCTAAGTCCACACAACACACTATATCAGGCTGCTGTTTACACGGTAGCTGTGTATAGTGTATGTTAATAGAGATTAGGCAGGTAGTTAGTGGATAGTGTGTTGAGTTAGATTAGTGTAGTCAGTGTAGTGAACAGGCATACCCCACTTTTATAATGTATAAATATGTTGTAGTCCTGGGTCCCCTCTCAGTGCTCCCCAAGTTTTGTGTCCCTGTCACTTATGGTTTGTGAGCAGTGCCATGCCAAGCTGACTGAGATTTCCCATAGACGCCAATGAGCACTGAAAGATGAAAATTGGTCTAGGCAGGAAGGGGGTGAAAGTGCCCTGTATTTAAGTGGTTAAGGGGAACCCTATGACAGAATAAAAAAAAAAGCGACCTGCCCCCCCCCCCCCCCCCCCAAAATGCATACCAGGCCCTTCGGGTCTGGTACAGATTTTAGGGGGAACTCAACACCAAAACTGAAAAAAAAAAAACGGCGTGGGGTCCCCCCAAAATCCATAAAAGACCCTTATCCGAGCAACCAGCATGGCTGACCAGGATGGGGGGGGGGGAACAAGCAAGCGCCCCCCCTCCTGAACCATACCAGCCGCTTGCCCTCAACATGGGGAGGGTGCTTTGGGGTACCCCCCAAAAGCACCTTGTCCCCATGTTGATGGGGACAAGGGCCTTTTCCGAACAACCCTGGGCTGTGGTTGTCAGGGTGTGCGGGTGGGGGGCTTATCGGAATCTGGAAGCCCCCTTTAACAAGGGGGCCCCCAGATCCCGCCCCCTATGTGAATGGATTTTGGGTTCATCGTACCCCTACCCATTCACCAAAAACGTGTACAAAACAAATAAACACAAAAGCCAGTTTTTGACAAGTTCTTCCTTTATTAAAAAATAAAAAAATAGTGTCCCCTGATGTAAATTCATCATCAATTACGTTGGCCGCCCCACCTGAAAAATAGAAAAGAAAAAAAAAAGACGCTTTCGCTTCCTCACATGCCTCCTGGCTAATGAGCCGCCTGAGCCATGACAGCTCTTTTATAGGAAAGGGGCAGGGACACCCGGTTACATGGTTACACGGTGGCACCACCCCCTTCTGACATCACGTGACGTCAATGATATGAAAAAAATGGCGTGAGGCCCCCCCGTCCATACCAGGCCCTTCGCCAAAGCTGAAAAAAAAATAACGGCGTGGGGTTCCCCTTAAAACCCTTACTAGACCCGAAGGGCCTGGTATGGACCGGGGAAGGGGGGAATTCCACGCAGGTTTTTTTTTTTTATTTTTTTTTTATCTGTATTGTCTAGAGCAGACAATACATTACACCCGCGAGCAAGTTTAAATTACATTTTTTCCTTTATAAATGTCAGTATTGCTGTAACAGGCTACATACATCGTGCAGATGTGCCACTTGCCAGGCACATTAAGGGGACCCCCCCCCCAGGCATGATATTTAAAGGAATTTATCATTTTTCTTTTTCACTTTAAGCATTATTAAAATCACTGCTCCTGTAAAAACGATTGTTTTTAAAAAAAAAAGTTTTTTGCATTGATACATGTCCCCCAGGGCAGTACCCAGGTCCCCATACACTTTTTATGGCAATAACTTGTATTTAAGCCTTTAAAATTAGGATTTTTGATTTTTCATGTTCGTGTCCCATAGGCTTTAATGGAGTTTGCATGTTTGCTAGAACTTTTTCCCTGTTCGAGATGTTCTGGTGCGAACCAAACAGGGGGGTGTTTGGCCCATCATTATTAACCACATATTGGGTAAGAAATTGGTACCAAGGATAAATAGCATGAGAAGGTAACTTACACTTCGTTTCAGTTTCCAACAGAAATCCTCTCATAATTCTTAGAGTGTGTGAAGCACTGGAAAAAAACTGCAGTCAAAGCCTGAAGATTAAGACTCACCAAGCATTTTATTAGGTTCACTACAGTATATAAAGTGTGGCCATTATTAGATGCACAAAACACAGTCAGGCTCCATGCACAGTGGGTTTGAAAAATGCCAGTTCCCTTGAGGCGAGGCCTGTTCTGAGTGGAACCTCTCCTGTTAAACCGCTGTATGGTCTTGGCCATCATGCTGCAGCTCAGTTTCAGGGTCTTGGCATTCATCTTATAGCCTAGGCCATCTTTATGTAGAGTAACAATTCTGTAGAGTAACAATTCTTTTTTTACATCCTCAGAAAGTTCTTTGCCATGAGAGCGATAACACCAAATTTTACACACCTGCTCCCCATTCACATGTGAGACCTTATAACACTAACAAGTCACATGACACCGGGGAGGGAAAATGGCTTATTGTGTCCAATTTGGACTTTTTTACTTAGGGGTGTACTCACTTTTGTTGGCAGCGGTTTAGAAATTGTGTTGAATTATTTTGAGGGGACAGCAAATTGACACTGTTATGCAAGCTGTACACTCACTAGTTAACATTATAGCAAAGTGTCATTTCTTCAGTGTTGTCACATGAAAAGATATAATTAAATATTTACAAAAATGTGAGGGGTGTACTCACTTTTGTGAGATACTGTATATAATGTTTCCTTTCAAATTGTTTTTTGTAATTTTTTTAAGAAATTTAAACTTTTTGTCATTATTTTGTAAGTTTATCTTCAAAAATGTCAGAATTGTAAAAATATTTTTTCTAGTAAATCCAGAATCCAGTACATTTGGAAAACTGCAATTCAGTAAAATGTTACTTTTATATCTTTTCTTCTGATTTTCCTCTGCTTTTACCAATTGATTAAACCTTGTATGTCTTTTTCTCCAGCTGTAAAAATTATAGCTGTTATATAGACCTGGTGTTTACAGGTTAAACATAGAATTACATATAGTCATGTATTATAACTAAACATTAGCCATGTGTAGCAATATATTGCCCATCCACCTGTTTCACAAAGTAAATATTCTGGAAGAAGCAGAGTGATATTTGTTTAGGTGTGTAATGATCTTTCAGGTAAACTGCATTCCATGACCAAGTGGATGTTGTGTGTCAGATTACCATTACCAGTCAAGGTGACAGGAACAATGGACACAAAGATTTGCAGGGTGTGTGACTACCCTAGGTTTATATGAGAGGTATATAGGTAAGCATTGTGAAATAATGTTTTTTTTTATGGCAGATTTTATGACCTTATAGTACAGCTAATCCCAAGATCAGATGTTGAGAGTTTAAATGTACCTGTCCTTGGATGTGTTGGCTGTATTTGTTTTCTTTTTTATTCTAAGTACATTTTATGCAAGTGCAGTGTTGGTCCTACTTGTATCCTACCGTGTTTCCCCGAAAATAAGCCTGGGTCTTATATTAATTTTGACACCAAAAGACACAGTAGGGCTTATTTTCGGGGTAGGTCTTATAATGTTCTGTCCCTTTCTGCCCTCCCTGCCTGCTAGAAATCCTGTGTAAACCTAGTTTAGTGTATATAAAATCCTAGGATGCACTTTATTAGTGTTTTTGTAATACAATTGTGTGAAATACCTTTATTATGGTACATCGCTGCTCTGTGCTCAGCTAATCTCCTGCTCTCTCCTGTCTTTCTCCTCTCATACGGTAGCTGTCAGAGGAGGATCGCAGCCCCTTCCCTCTGCAGTGTACACAGAAGAGTCGGTGTTCCGTGGTAGATTAGATTAGAATAGGTTTAGCTGATCTGCTGTCCCCTTTTCCCTGGTATTTCCCACAATTCTAATCGAACAACCGGCGCTTCTGTGTACACTGCAGAGGGGAGGGGCTGAGATCCCCCTCTGACAGCTACGGTATGAGAGGAGAAAGACAGCAGGGAATCAGCTGAGAGCAGAGCGGCGATGTAAGGAAGGTATTTCTTTGTATTATATTACAAAAACACACTGGACATTATTTAAAACACTAATAAAGTGCATCCTAGGATTTTTCATACACTAAACTAGGGCTTATTTTCAGGGTAGGGCTTATATTGCAGCCCGCCCCGATAATCGAGATAGGGCTTATTTTCGGAGTAGGGCTTACTTTCGGGGAAACACGGTAGTACCTTCCTGTGTACTGCACTGAAAACTCCTTTGAAGTTCTTCAACAGAACAAGAACATACCCAAATCCATGGCTCGCCCTAAGACTTGCTCCTCTCACCACACATGGACAACCTGAGTGCCAGCCACCACAGCCTGTCTCCACTCTTCGTCAAAGATATTGAGATATTTGGCCACGGTCTTAACTTAGCTCCTCTTTCTGTATTTATGGATTGTCAGAAAGACTCCATCCAAAAAGCAAACTTCCTTGATGATTTTCACCATTCCTGGTTTGCTCACAAGGCTTGGGGGAGTCCATATCCTCTATGCTTGTGAGCAAGCCAGGCGTGGTGAAACGTGTCATAAAAGGTTAGGTTTGGGTGGAAACTTGATTGTGTGCAGTCTTTTCTGACAATCCGTGAATACAGAAAGAGGAGCTAAACCTATTTTTCATATCTTTTACAGAACAACTTTTATCTGTGTAATACAGATGAGCAGAAGGGGAGATGTTTAGATATCAAATCAGGGGTACAGCCTTGGTTGACAATGTTGCTCCTCAATAGATACAGTACAGTGAGTAATCTAAGAACTGGTAATCTGCTGCCAAGAACAAACATACCATTAATACTCACTAATACATATTTTGGCAAGAAAGAGATTTTGTCCTAAATGACCGTATGTACAGAGGAGCCCTAGGGCCAAGGAAAAAAGACAAAACTGTTTTGACGGCTTTAAGATAACCTTTAGAATCCTGATAGTGTCTCAGGACGTCAGGGAAATATACCAGGAGCAAATATGTACAAAGACAACTTTGAACTATGTCTTATATTTAAAGAATTTTATCAGACATATCTTCCACCTGAGGCTTTTTTATTTCCTTGACTTAGGCCTTCTCCTGGGGACCTTTCACAGCACACAACACATGTGATAGCACGTGCATAGGTGTGAATGGGCACATATAGTTTCTCTTACAAAAAACAAACTGCAGTGCACAGATGTTATTCAGTGATATTAAAAATAGTGAAATATCTGCTTGAAGTAAAGTGATTGCAAACGATCCCCTTGTAAAACAACCCATTCAGTTTAATATGCAGAACATTTTTTGTATAGATATAAAAAACAATTCTAAATACCTTTTTTTCCCTTTTCTATATATGATTACATTCACTTTGTTCTCAGATGCATAAGAGCTGGGGGAGGAGAAGAAACCGTACACTGAATTCCCCAGTGAATGGCTATACATGGAAGGTGTGTCAGGGCAAGTATGATCATTGGAGGGGAGCATACTGAGTTCCCAGCACAGCTAGAGAACCGACCATGGTGTGCTCTCCTGTTTAGTGTGGTCAGTTTTTAATAGGAAAGCAGAGGGACTGGCAGGAACACCAGGGATTTCACATAAGGAAGGCGGTACAAAGAGAACAGAATATTTTCTCATACAAGTACATGGTACAGCTGTCACATATCAGGACTTTGAAGTGTTGGGGTAACAAATACTTTAATTTTTATGAAGTAAAATACATTTTATTTCTGTTAAAGAACAGAAAAAATGCAAATAGGCCCTTTA
The DNA here is from genome assembly GCF_965119305.1 of Pelophylax lessonae. Taxonomy (NCBI): domain Eukaryota; kingdom Metazoa; phylum Chordata; class Amphibia; order Anura; family Ranidae; genus Pelophylax; species Pelophylax lessonae. The sequence goes on along the minus strand of NC_138777.1, from coordinate 85,094,019 downwards.
AGTTGAACTCCAAGTAAACATTAACCATTCCCGCCTAAGGATAAAACAAATGTTAATGTCTAAGCCCAATTTTGCAACTTTGACATGTGTTAGTATACCTGTACATATCATCACAACTACTTTGTGCATCCAGGTGGATTATACCTTGTTTTTTCAGGACCAATTGGGCTTCTATTTGGTGGTAAATGGTAATGGATGTCTCTGCAAGGACAGAGAAAGATACAATGTGTCTGCCTTGTCCATTTAAAGAGGCAGAAAACATGGGGGCTTCACAGTGACTGATTAGAGGCTGTCACAGCAATCAGGTGACCCGGAATGGGGAGTTCCTGGTCCCAATCTCTGTGCTGGGTGCACTCCCAGTACAAAGGGAGATATGCAAATATGCACCCCCCGTGGAAAAAAGCACAGTCCAGCAGGGCCGCATATTTACGTACAGTCAGCACAAAGGGGTTGAGAAACACCATTTACTCTCCAAAACCAATGCTCTGCTATGTCAGGTTGGAAGATGAACCACGCAAAATCCCAGGCCTTGAATCCATCTCTAGATGATCAGATGGTCAAGATCATGCAGAAAAACTTTAATTTTATCTGGCAGTTTGATTCTTTGCCCTATTCGGACATCCACCTATCCCCTTCTCTTTCATCCCAAAAAATAATTATCCTCCCATCTAAGCACCTAACAGCAGATATGGATTACTGGTTTATTACCCTGCCCTCTTGGTACAGAAGACTGTATGTCATTAAAATGGACATTTTACCCAGGCTTTTGCTGATAGCAATATCCTCTTCTGATCTCTTGAAGTTTCAAAACAAGGTTCAGACATTTATCTGGGGAAACAAGAGGCCCAGTGTAAACAAGCGCACACTGCTCACTCCCAAACTTAAGGGCAGCCTGGGGGTCCCTAACCATTAAAAATATTTTCACATTGCCCAAATGGTGCAACTGATTCGCTTCTATATCAACTAACCCTTTCTCCCATGGATGTCAATGGAATCCTACCCATATCCTTCCATGCTCATTAGTCCCCTAATGTGGCTAACATCTAGGGATAGACTTTTAATATCATTTCCTACTTTATCTTTTTCATTTGGCTTATCGGACAGATTATGCACCTCACAAACACTTAAATCCGCCCACACCTGCCTAGCTCCATTATTTCTCAATCCAAAGTTTACCCTGGGTCTCGCAAAATCAAGGTTTTTTTAGGATTGCAGATATGAGTTAGAATAATAGTGTACTGTCTATACAATTATTGCGAGAGTGTACTGTCTATACAAATATTGCGAGAGAAATACCAGTTCCCTGACACAGAACTTTATTGTTACTCATAAATCTCTCATTTTATAACTTCTCTAAAATGTAACAGCTACCTGTCTTGCATGACAGCTTTGGAATTTTGATAAACGTTCTGGCCATATCTCAGCATTGTACTCGGAAATGGATTAGGACGAATGGTGCAAGATAGCGAGCTATGCCTCCAAATCTAATATAAAACAGTCTATCATTGAAGTTATTTCCAACTAGTTTGGCCTCCTTTGTCTCAGGAGCCTCTGCATTATGTTTTTGAGGTTGCTTTCAGGAGGGCGCACTCTACTATGTTTGATGGACGTGTCCAAGAGTAAAACGTTATTGTATATCTTAATTTTTTTTGTTCCTTGACCCAAGCAAACCTCGAAAAAATCTCCACAACAGGCTTTATTAGGTTATCCTGTGTAGGAGGCCTATAAACACATGAGGAGAGTAATCTTCTTCATATTTATAGCAGCAACAATTACCATTGTGAGATCCTGGAAGTCTGCCATCAGTCCATTTGATATGGCCAAAGCTAAGCTATCATGGATCATGATAAATGAAAGTCTTTCTGCGATCCTAAATGACAAATTGAAACTGTTTGAAAAGATTTGGGATCCATGGATTTCTTATCTTTTGGGAAATGCCTAATACAATGGCCACTTACATCGGGGAGCAGATGGTCCTTTGGTTTTACTTTTCATTCTCCTTCCACACTTTACCACTTTTTTCTTCCTTTTCTTCTTCCTCCCGGGGGGAGGGTTGTCCTCGGACCCAGTGTGGTATCCCATGACATATAGTGCCCGGCTTTGGAAGTGGGACGTGACAGTGGAGGGGGGCCCACTCATGGGATGTCTTTCCAGTTTGCCTAATATGGGTCAGTTTGAGCTACTTTAGATTGACACATTGAACTGAGAATAATCATTTAAGCATACTGATTGCGGTTTCTTTGTTTCAATATTGATTTTGAATGCTTCTGTTCTAATATTTGGTGTTATCTAGGCTGACTTATTTGTCACCGCACATGATTAGAGATAAGCAATGTGTCATTTACCCTTTATAATCCTCTTTAAATGATGCATTGTTTTTTTTTTTTTTTATATATTTGGGGAAAGTTTGTACTTATGTGTCAACCCTGCAATGCTTTGTTCATTTTCCTAAAAATCATAAAAATGATTGAAAACTAAAAAAAACACTTTTTACCATTCTGAGCCCTAAAGCCCTAATATTATTATTTCTTTGCTGCCATGTGCTTCAGTCTTCCTCTTTGTATTGGGATGGGTCCTAAAGGGAATATGTAAGGATAGAAATATAAGCAATAGTATAACCAATTTGGTTTACTATCTAGTTACCCTTAGGATGGCAACCCTGAAGACTCTGAAGACTACAACTAAAAGAAAATCTTTGACGATAGAATTATGGGAGCTGCATTTCCTGAGTTTGTTTTTTTACCAGCAAATTTGAGGCTGTCATCCTGATCCTGCCTTCACAGCATAGTAATCACAAAACCTGCACTTTTAGAAAAGTGTGGCAATGGCAGCTCCAATATGTCTATCCTCATGGGTTTACTTTAGTCTGGCTTTAAACATTAAATGGTTGATGTATGCATGGGTATAATATAACCATCACATCTGGAAAGAACAACACACTCCTGCGCTAGAGTCAGCTGACTGTGTAGTGTCACAGGTGCCTGGTCAAATCGTGGATAATCTCATAGATGCCTTGCTGCCCTCTAGGACTGGGGTTGTCCTGACAATGCTGTGAGAATAGAAAAAGAAAAGAGAATGCACTGGCCCAATGCATTATCCAACAGATTTATTAAAATATATGAATAAAATCATAAAGATGTCTACTCACAAACATAAGTTAAAAACACACTTGTCAGGCCACATGTGTGGCTATCTCTCATTGGTTGCTTGAATCACTGAACCTGGGAGTGGATGGTCCTGGATGAGACCCCTCAGACTGACGCGTTTCGAAGGACTGTCCTTCTTCAGAGCCTAGCTTCGGCGAAGGGCAGGCTAGTCCTTCAAAACACGAAGGACTGAGGGGTCTGATCCAGGACTCCCCACTCCCAGGTTTGGTGATTCGGTTACAATGCGAGATTGCCACACATGTGGCCTGACAAGCGTGTTTTTAACTTGTACTTGTGAGTAGACATCTTTATGATTTTTTATATATATATTAATAAATCTGTTGGATAATGCACTAGGACAGCACACCCTCTTTTCTTTTTCTATTCTCATAACCCTCACATCTATCCGCCCAAATTTGGGGTTTCACAGAGTCTTTAATAATTCATTCCTCTATATTGATGCATAGATCATCAAACATAAATCATAGATGCTTTTGGTTGTAAAGATAGAGGAAAGAGAACAGCCATGTTAGCTTTCTTTCTTCCGCCTGTTCCCTACAGTCTCAACATATCCCCATGGAGCAAATTATTAGATAAAATAAAGTTTACTGGTACACAAAGAGGATTATCACTCAATTTAGCTAAAATTTTCTTTTTTTGTATATTGGTCCTCCAATGTCCTATACGTATCAGAAAAGTGAAAGAAGTTGGCATTACCACTTATTTGCACATCAAAAGTACCAAGTAGTTGTAAATTCAAACTTAGAACAATCTTCCAGTTATTGACAATCACTAGAACTAAAACTCAGGATATTTTTCAATGTTACCATTCATCATTTGTGTTTGTTTTATTTTTATATGCATAGCTGCTTCTTACAATGTGTTAAAATCAGCAGCAGCAGCACTTCCTCCTAAACCACCGTCTAGGTGCTCTGGGAGTCCTCAGACTCAGACATACATATACAAATAATCAGATTAAAGCAAAAATGCAATAAATAAAATCTCATATAATCTTTATGAAATCTTTTTTTTTTTTTTTTTTAATCAAACAGGTTCTTTATTGAACTTAAAAAAAAAACAATTACACAGATACATGCCTGTGATAGTCAGCCATAGTCTACATAAAGATTACAAGGAATATGCTTCACTTATAAAAACACAGAATTAGAACATCTATATACAGTATACGTCCCAGATGTTGACATACAAGATGGACCTCATGGAATCAAATTAAATATACACAGCCTCCAATGTGTTATTCGCCATACTTTGCTTAGATTATACAGGTCTGTCTGGACATTGCACCAACCACATCTGAACAAGTTCACGTCCAGCCATGGCGCCAATATTCTTTCAAACTTTCCTGAGCATCCCCTGTGTCGGTACACATATTTAAAAAAAAAAAAAAAAAGGGTATTCCCCATGTGCATCACCCACATTTAGTGCGAAGGAGGGTCAGGTGATTTTTTGGGCTTGAAAGAGAGCGCAATTAAACGCTATTCTCATGGGCTTCTCCGGTATGAGATTGCCTAATATGCCTAACAGACAATATTTGGGGTCTAGCAGGACAGAAGATTGGAATACTCTATTAAGGGTACCCAATACAGCTGTCCGATAGCAGTGCAACTTAGGGCATCTCCAGAGAAGGTAGATGAGGTCACCATTAAATCGTTTTAAAATGTAATATAAATGTCTCTCAATTAATTCTAATACTTTCATCTTAAGTTTTTACCTAGGGAAAAATCTCAGTTTCACTTGTCCCTCTAACGCCAAGTATTTTTCATTTTGGACTTCTTAGTAGAGTTGAGCGAACACCTGGATGTTCAGGTTCAGCAGGTTCAGCCGAACTTGAAAAAAAAGTCCGGGTCAAAGAAGTCAATTGAAGTCAATGGAGACCCGAACTTTTGAGCACTAAAATGGCTCTAAAACAAACATGGAAAGGGCTAGAGGGCTGCAAATGGCAGCAACATCATCTTAAGAGCATGGCAAATGTGGATAGGGAAATAACTTAAAAGAACATAAAAAACAGAAAAATAAAAAATAATAATCTTGAATGATGTAGGAGGAGGACGAGGCCCATATGGAGTAGGAGGTTGAGGTGGCGGTGGATATGGCGGTGTGGGTGGAAGCGGCGGTGGCAGTGGAGTAGGAGGACAAGGTAGCCAACACTGGTTTTGGTTTTTGATTAAAAAAAATTTTAAATTCGGGTACACCCCAAAAGAGTAAGAAAGATCAAATCCAGCAATGGCTGGGTAAGGCCAGTATACATGTCTATTCTGCACAAGGTACGGATAAGTCCTGTGGGATCCATGCCTGGTTCATTTTAATGAAGGTGAGCTTGTCCACATTGGCTCTGGACAGGGGACTGCGCTTGTCTGTGATAACACCCCCAGCCTTGCTAAATATCCGTTCAGATAATACACTGGCTGTAGGGCAGGCCAGCACCTCCAAGGTGTAAAGGGCAAGCTCAGGCCATGTGCCCAACTTGGAGACCCAGAATTTGAAGGGGGCAGACCCATCATTCAGTATGTCTAGGCGTGTGCACACATACTGCTCCACCATGTTAGTGAAATGCTGCCTCCTGCTAAGATGTTCCATATCAGCTGCTGGTGCTGCTGCTTGTTGCGGCGAGCTGACAAAGCTTTTCCACATTTCGGGCCATGCTAACCCTGCCTTCTGAGGTGCTGGCGGTGCCCTGGCAGCGTTGACAACCTATTCCTCCTCCTCCCCTGCCTTGGCCTTGTGCTTCCACTGTGCCCCCGCTGTCAGGTGGGAATGCCACCAGCAGCGCGTCTACCAGCGTGCGCTTTTACTCGCGCATCTTCTGATCACGCTCCAGTGAGGGAATTAAGGATGGTACTTTATCCTTGTAACGGGGATCCAGCAGGGAGGCCACCCAGTAATCAGCACAAGTTACTATGTGGGAAACGCGGCGGTCATTGCGGAGACACTGCAGCATGTAATCGCTCATGGGTGTCAGGATGACCTGAGTCAAAGAAAAGCTGTCCTCTGTGGGAGGTGTATCCTCGGTGTCCTCCGTATCCCCCCAGCCACGCACCAGTGATGGCCATGAGCTGGCCTGGGTGCCACCCTGCTGTGAACATGGTTCCATATCCTCCTTCATCTCCTCCTCCTCATCCTCCAGAACTGTGCCCCTGCTGGACAATTGTGTCCCTGGCGTTTGTGGGTGCAGGAACCCACCCTCGGAGTCACTTGAGAATGACTGCCCTGAAAGCCTTGGAAATGTTACCTCTTTATCCTCCTCCTCCTCCTCATCCTGTGCCACATCCTCTTCCATCATCGCCCAAAGTGTTTTTTCAAGAAGGCATAGAAGTGGTATAGTTAAGCTGAGAACGGTATCATCGGCACTGGCCATGTTGGGGGAGTACTCAAAACAGCGCAACAAGGCACACAGGCTTCGCATGGTGGCCCAGTTATTGGTGGTGAAGTGGTGCTGTTCCGCAGAGTGACTCACGCGTGCGTGCTGCAGTTGAAACTCCACTATGGCCTGCTGCTGCTCGCACAGTCTGGCCAGCATGTGCAAAGTGGAGTTCCACCTTGTGGGCACGTCACATATGAGGCGGTGAGCGGGAAGGCTGAAGTTACACTGCAGCGCTGACAGGCGAGCAGCAGCAGGGTGAGAACGCCCGCACTTTCTGCAGCAGCTCTGATATATCGGGGTAATTTCTAAGGAACCTCTGCACCACCAAATTCAGCACATGCGCCAGGCAAGGGAAACCGGCTAGGCTCAGAGCAGCTACGAGATTTCGCCCGTTATCGCACACCACCAGGCCGGGCTTGGGGCTCACTGGCAGCAACCACTTATCGGTCTGCAGTTCAATGCCCCTCCACAACTCCTGCGCGGTGTGTGGTTTTTCACCCAAACAGGCAAGTTTTAAAACTGCCTGCTGTTGTTTACCTCTGGCTGTGCTGAAGTTGGTGGTGAAGGTGTTACGCTGACCGGAAGAGGAGGCGGTAGAGGATGAGGAAGCGGAGAAGGAGGAGTTAGGAACAGGAGGCAAACTGAAGCGCCCTGCAATCCTCGGTGGTGGAAGGACATGCGCCAAACTGCTATCCGTCTCAGGCCCAGCCACCACTGCATTTACTCAGTGTTCTGTTAGGGAGATATAACGTCCCTGACCATGCTTACTGGTCCACGTATCTGTAGTTAGGTGGACCTTGCCACAGATGGCGTTGCGCAGTGCACACCTGATTTTTTCAGCCACTTGGTTGTGCAGGGAAGGTATGGCTTGCCTAGAAAAGTAGTGGTGGCTGGGCAAGACGTACTGTGGGATAGCCACCGCCATAAGGCTTTTAAAACTCTGCGTCTCCACCAGCCAGAATGACAGTATTTCAAAGGCCAGGAATTTTGAAATGCTGGCATTCAGGGCCAGGGATCGCGAGTGGGTAGGGGGGTACTTCCTCTTCCGCTCCAGTGTTTGGGAGATAGAAAGCTGAACACTGTGGAGATGGTTGTTGGTGACCCAGGTGGTGGTGTTGCTGGTATATCCTCTGTTTGCTGGGTGGCAGGTGCCACTGTCACTACAGAGGTGGATGAAGAGGCCGAGACTGCAGCAGCAGAAGAGGAAGCAGGAGGAGCCAGAGACCTTTCTTGGTTTTTGAGGTGTGCACTCCACTGCAGCTTGTGCTTTGGACTTAGATGCCTGGTCATGCAGGTTGTGCTCAGGTTGAGAACGTTTATGCCTTGCTTCCGGCTCTGATTGCACAGCGTGCAAACCACTCGTGTCCTGTCATCATCACATTGTCTGAAGAACTGCCAAGCTAGGGAACTCCTGTGAGCTGGCTTGGTGTCCCTTGCTGCGTTGGGCAGTAGCATGCATAGTTTCTAGGGCACGGCCGTTCCACTTTTGCACCCTGCTCCCTCTTCTGCTGTGCTGGTGGCTGTGTGCGACCACCGCCTCTTCCTCCAAACCACTCAGGTCACCTGCATGACGTTCATTCCATGTGGGGTCGAGGACCTCATCCTCCTCCACATCATCTTCCACCCAGTCTTCACCCCTGCCCTCCTTGTCGGTCTCCACAATTTGGAATTCCGCAGCAGTTGGCACCTGTGTTCCGTCATCATCGGAGACCTGCTGCGATGGTCCTCCCATGTACTCATCTGGAGACATAAGTGGTTGGGCATTGGTGCACTCAATCTCTTCCACCTCTGAGGCAGGGCTAGGTGGATGGCCCTGGGAAACCATGCTGACAGAGTCATCAAAAAGAAGAAGAGACTGCTGCATGACTTGGGGCTCAGACTGCTTGGCTGATTTGCAAGGGGGTAAGGTGAAAAAGATTGATGGACATCGGCTGCAGGTGCCAACTCTGACCTTTCAGCAGAAGACTGGGTGGGAGACAATGTGAAGGAAGTGGAGGCACTGTCAGCAACCCAATCTACTATTGCCTGTACTTGTTCTGGCCTCAACATTTGTAGATGCACATTAGGCCCTGCCAAATACTGCTGCAGGTTCTGTCACCTACTCACAGCTGAGAACAGTGTTTCAACTGTGCGTGTAGCTGGCACAGATCGACCACATCCTCTCCTTGCAACAGGAGCTCCAACAGTAACACTCCGACCCAGGCCACGTCTCTTATTTGACCTTCTCCTCATATTTATTGAATTTTGGATCTTCCACAAAATGGGTTTTTATTGCAAAGTGCAATACAACAGTATGCAATGGGTGTATGTCACTGTAACATATGCAGACAGGGCCGCAATCAACTTTCTTTACCCCTAAATGGGTTTTTTTATTGCAAAGCGCAATACAACAGTATGCAATGAGTGTATCTCACTGTAACATATGCAGACAGGGCCGCAATCAACTATTTGTTTGCCCCCAAAATGTTTTTTTTGTTTTTTTTATTGCAAAGCGCAATACAACAGTATGCAATGGTTGTATGTCACTGTAACATATGCAGACAGGGCTGCAATCAACTATTTTTTGCCCCTAAATTAGTTTTTTTTTCATTGCAAAGCGCAATACAACAGTATGCAATGGGTGTATCTCACTGTAACATATGCGGACAGGGGCGCAATCAACTATTTTTAACCCCTAAATGGGTTTTTTATATTGCAAAGCGCAATACAACAGTATGCAATGGTTGTATCTCACTGTAACATATGCAGACAGGGCCGCAATCAACTTTTTTTGCCCCTAAATGGGTTTTTTTATTGCAAAGCGCAATACAACAGTATGCAATGGGTGTATGTCACTCTAACATATGCAGACAGGGCCGCAATTAACTTTTTCGCCCCTTATTAGGTTTTTACTGCAAAGTGGAATACAACAACAGTATGCAATGGGTGTATCGCACTGTTACGTATGAATGAAAATCTGATAAATAATTGTCCTCTTAATTGGTGCTGGTTGAATAGCAGATTTGAAATGCAGTATCTGTCTAAACACTTTAAGTCACAGTAAAATATGAAGGAAAAAAGTTTTTTTCCTTTTTAAATGCAGATTAACACATATGCACTCAGCTTGCAGTAAATGGCCGCTACACACCGCACGCCTAACAGGTTGAATACTGTTGTTGTTGTTCTATTCCACTATTGAATAAAAAAAAAAAAAAACATTTGAATGAAAAACTGAAAAATAATTTTTTTCCCCCTAAATACTGAAAAATTATTTTCCTGGCAGTCTCCATGGCAGCCTACGTGTGGGTTAACCCCGCCTCCTCTCCAATGGTATAGGACCCCCCTCTATAAATTTCAGCTTGCAGGCACAGCCAGTGTTCCTTTTTTGTCCTCCTCCAAGGACCCTATTTGGATTATTTCCTGTTGGAATTTGGTCGGCTTACCTCAGAATGAAAAGTCGGTGTCTATGTCCAGGGCCCAGCCATGGGCGGGTGAGTGACATTTAAAAATCCCCTTTGGCTGATAACTGTGCGGTGCTTCGGATGGCCGACGGATATCCTGACAGGGTCTGAAGATTTGTCTCCTCCATGGAAGTGTTTTTGTTATGTTTGTCTCAAACTACTTTCTTTGCTATCCCTGGTGGCCCAATGGCGGCTGGAACGCTCCGTGCGTTCCAGCCATCTCCTTCCTGCTCCCCCTCCACTCAGTCCGGCGGACGCATGCGCTGTGTGGTAATGGAGCTCCGCTCGCTGCCTGCGCATGCGCACTTCGCCGCGATCGGAAGCGAGGCCCGGTCCGCGCATGCGCACTTGCGATCCCGGCCGGCCGTCGCTGACGTCATCCTGGCGCGAAAATTTAAACGCCTGTCAGCTCCAGGGCAATTGGGAATGCACTGTGGGCATAGCGACGTCTTCCCGGTACCTTGTCCGTGTGAATACCAGGTATGTGAGGACCGGATGCTGCATACCTTTTGGCGGTGTGCAGGGGGGGGGGGCGGTTGGATGCATATTAGGACAACACCTGAATGTTCCTTATTGCCTTGTAGTGATCCGCTGTATGCTCTACTTCCTTGTCAGTTTTTGGTTTTGCCTGAAACATGGATCCTGCTTCACCGCCCCCTTGTGGCCAGCTCTCTCACAACAGGTGAGTGCTGGTACATTTTAGGGGGATATGAAGGGAGGGATGCTGACTCATGATTCATGGCTAAATCCTGTGTCTCCCTGGATTTCTCTTTCTCCCAGCTCTTCCAGGTCTGGTCAAGAAAGAGACCCTGTCAGGCCACGAAGAGAATCATCTTCAAGGTCAAGACGCCATGAGTCTCCATCAGGGAGCAGGCATGAAAGGAGACACTCAAATTCCTCCTCCAGACACCGCACACACAGCCACAGTAGCCATACGGCCCAGAGAGCCTGTTGGGGTTGTGGGGCGCATGTCCCGGAGGACAAGTCCCTTTGCGAGCCCTGTTTCGCTCGTGCATCTGGTGAAAGAGAGTCTGAAGATCAGAGATTGGAATCCCTGGTGAAACGGATTGTCCAGCAATCCATGAAAGAGTGGGGTGCTAGTCCCACACCTGTGCCTGCTACCCCCAGCTCTCCTGCTGATGCTCCTGAAGAGCAAGGTCCCTCTCAGCCAAGCTTCACTTCCGGGAAATCCTCAGAAAGCGATTCGGAAGAAGAGGAAGGTGCAGTTGGGGGTTTTGATTTTGCCCTTGTTGCACCTCTCATAAGAGCAGTCAAAGAGGCTCTGAAATGGGAAGATCCCAGTACCCCACAAGTAAAACAGAGAAGGTTTTTCAAACACTTGGGGAAAGAGCGGCTAAACTTTCCGCTCCTTTCAGAATTGAAGGATGTCATCCTAGAAGAGTGGAGTAAAGGGGATAGCAAGACCTCCTTATCCTCCAAATTGTCTAAGTTGTATCCCTTTAAACCAGAAGAGGTCAGTCACCTGGAATCGGCTCCTCTAGTTGATGCCGCAGTTTCCAGACTAGCAAAACACGTTACACTCCCGCTGGACGATGCGGTGTCCTTTAAAGATCCTCTGGATAGGAAAATGGACCTGGATTTAAAAAGAATTTATATCACAGCCGGTGCGGCTTGTAAACCTGTGCTAGCATTAGCAGCCATGTCTAAGGCCATGGAAACCTGGGTTTCTGATGTTGAACTAAAATTAAGGAGTATGTCTGAAGATGCAGTAGAGAACTCTCCTGTTCAGGAATTGAAGTTAGCTTCTGTGTTTCTTGGAGAAGCATCCATTGATGTGTTGCATCTCTTATCCAGATCCATGTCGGCTTCTGTCACAGCCAAACGGGCCCTGTGGTTGCGTCCCTGGCTGGCAGACCCAGCCTCTAAACAGGCTTGGTGCAAAATCCCTTTTGAAGGATCCTCTTTATTTGGAAACAAATTGGATAATGCAATTACTAAAGAGACGGGTGGAAAGTCAGGTTTCCTTCCCCAAGATAGGCGCCTCTTTGGCCCTAAGAAGCAGCAACCAAGAAAGCAGTTTGCAGAGTGATCAAGGGATGCCCGCTCATATAGGCCTGGGCGAGATTACAGGAGAAATTGGAAAGGCAGCCAAGCATCCTCTCGTAAGCCGGTCAGAGGCTCAGCACCTTCCGGACAAGAAACCTCAAAGTCCTTTTGAGATTGGGCCCGTTCAGACATGCCAGGTGGGGGCACGCCTGCTCCGCTTTCAGCGTGTCTGGGCGGCCTCAATCTCAGACTTCTGGACCATCAGGACAGTGTCCACAGGACACACATGGACTTTCTCAACAGATCCCGTGTCCAGATTCATTCCCACTCGCTTGCCTTCTCAGGACGAGAAAAGAAGTGTTTTGCTCGACTATGTAAGCACTTTGGTAGCTCAGGGCGCAATAGTTCTGGTGCCCGTGCAGGAAAGATTCCAAGGCGTATATTCGCCCCTCTTTCTAGTACAGAAGAAGAATGGATCTTGGCGCCCTGTGATAGATCTCACCTATCTCAACAGGTTCATCAATAACGAAAAGTTCAAAATGGAGACCTAATCCACCATCCAGAAAGCAGTGCTTCCAGGGGACTGGCTAGTGTCAATAGATCTCAAAGACGTGTATTTCCACGTGCCTATAGCAGTAAACTTCCACAAGTACTTTAGTTTCGCGGTAGAACATCGACACTTCCAGTTCATCTGCCTTCCTTTTGGCCTGTCCACATCCCCAAGGGTGTTTTCCAAGGTCCTTCTAGCTGTGGTAGCTCTAATCAGAACAAAAGGTGTACGTCTACATCACTACTTAGACGATCTTCTACTGTTATCACAAGACAGGGATCAACTTTTGTCCCACAGGGACCTGGTCACCACAACTCTCATGGAGTTCGGATGGTTGTTGAATCTTCAAAAAAGTCATCTGGAGCCCTCTCAACATCTAGTCTATCTAGGGGCTCAATTCAACACCGTTCAGAATACACTTTCTCTGCCTCTAGAGAAAATTCCGGTGGTTCGGGAGAGGATCTTTCCAGCCCTCTCCTCCTCTTTTCTGACGGCATCCCAGTGTCTCAAGATCATCGGCACTATGTTCTCCACGGCCCCTATGGTCAATTGGGCACTGTGGCGAATGCGGCCCTTTCAAAGGGGCTTCCTTCGGCAGTGGAATCCGGAAGAATGCGAGCAGCGTATCTTTATTTCCCACAGCATGAGGAGCAGCTTATTATGGTGGCTCCAACGCAAGAACCTGCTCAATTGCCATTCTCTAGTTCCCATCACGTGGGTCATCATTACAACCGACGCCAGCAACTCTGGCTGGGGAGCCCATTGCATGGCAGAGGTGGCTCAAGGGAAATGGCCTCCACAAGCCCACTCCCTGGTTTCCAACGTCCTGGAGCTTCGTGCGGCTTTTCTAGCTCTTCAAGCTTTCCACCACCTAATAGAAGGCAAATCCGTACTTCTTCGAATGGACAACACCACGGCAGTGGCTTATGTGAAAAGACAGGGCGGAACCAGGAGTCTCTCCATTCTTCAGGAGGTAGACCCAATCATGACATGGGCCCAAGCCCATCTGTCCAACATCTCGGCGGCCTACATTCCGGGTCCACAGAATGTCCAGGCAGATTTCCTTTCCAGAGTCCAGTTGAATCACGAGTGGTCTCTCCACATCGACTCATTCAAGTGGATTCTGTCTCTAGGGGTCTCACCCGAAGTAGACCTGTTTGCATCTCCATGCAACCACAAGCTGGACCGGTAATTCACACGCAGCAAGTGTCACGAGCCTGCGGAACGGATGCTCTGACCGACAGATGGGAATTCAGCAGGGCATATGCCTTTCCCCCATTTCCCATCATCCTCAGATTTCTTCAGAGACTCCAAGCAGAAGATGTGGAGATTGTCATGGTAGCCCCTCATTGGCCAAACAGGCCCTGGTTCCCACTTCTCCTGCAACTCAGTTATCGGAGCCCGATTCCCCTGCCCCTCAAACCAGTCCTTCTCTCGCAGGGAACAACATTACACCCTGCCCCGCTTTGCTCAGGTTAACGGTCTGGTTCTTGAGAGGGAGAGGTTGGAGTCACTCGGATGCCCTCCTGGGGCAATCCCTACCTTAATGAACTCCAGAAGACCCAGCACGAACAGAGTTTACTGCAGAGTCTGGTCTAGATTCTTGGAATTCACGTACCCGGAGGGAAATCCTTCCTTGAATTTTGGAGTTCAATAAGTCCTGAAGTTCCTTCAAGCAGGTCTGGATAAATCTCTATCAGTTGGGACTCTCAGGGTGCAAATATCAGCCTTATCGGTGTTCTCAGGGTTCTCCTGGGCCAAGCATGTACTCATACAACAATTCTTCAAAGGTGCGGTCAGACTCAGACCTCAAAGGAAGCCAAGGTTCCCGAAATGGGACCTTCCTCTTGTCCTTAACGTCCTTTCAAGACGGACTCCATCAGAGAACTTACCATTAAAACAGCCTTTTTAGTTGCAATCACTTCAGCCAAAAGGGTTTCTGAGATCAGTTCCCTTGGTCATAAAGAACCTTTTCTCACGTTCTTTCTGGATCAAGTAGTCCTAATTCTGATGCTCAATTCCAATCCAAAGGTATCATCGGTTTTTCATGAAAACCAGGAGATTGTGCTTCCTACCTTTCGATCTTCCGAGGATAATGAACCTCATCCCTTGGATGTAGGGAAGACTCTAATGGAATATCTTCAGTCAACGTCTTCTTTCAGACAATCGGATAATCTCTTCGTCCTTTTCTCAGGCAAAAATAGAGGAAAGCGGGCCTCGTCAAGGTCCATTGCAGCCTAGATTGTGTCTGCCATTCAGCGAGCTTACTGTGTAGAGAGTTTGGCTCCTCCTGAGGCGGTGACAGCCCACTCAACGAGAAGCATCTCAACGTCCTGGGCGGCTTCACATCATGTTGCACCAGAAGTAGTCTGCAGAGCGGCTTCCTGGTCTTCTGTAAATACGTTTATGACACATTATTGTGTGGAGCCAGCCTCCTTATCTTCAGTTAATTTTGGCTTGACTGTTTTGTCTGCTAATAATTTGAAGTAAAATTTGATTTGAAACATTCCCACCCGTGTGGTTTGGGCAAGTTATTTCCCACACGTAGGCTGCCATGGAGACTGCCAGGAAAATGGAAAATTCCTATCATACTTACCGTAATTTTCCTTTCCTGGTGGTCTCCATGGCAGCCGGAGGTCCCACCCTCTGGTCTTGGATTCGGCTAAGATATGGAACACTGGCTGTGCCTGCAAGCTGAAATTTATAGAGGGGGGTCCTATACCATTTGAGAGGAGGCGGCGTTAACCCACACGTAGGCTGCCATGGAGACCACCAGGAAAGGAAAATTACGGTAAGTATGATAGGAATTTTCCGTTATTTTCCCCTTACATTGGTGCTTTTTGAAGAGCAGGTTAGAAAAGCAGAGTCTGTGTAAAGACTGTATGTCAAAGTTAAATATGAAGGAAAAAATATTTTTTCTTTTTTAAATGCAGATTAAGCAGATACAGTACATATGCACTGAGCTTGCATTAAATGTGCAGCACCACACGCCGCCCACCTAACAGACTGATAAAAGTTTTTTTTTCTCCCTCCTCCTCCTCACTGGGCTCAGGTCAGGGCATAAAGATCGTGCACTGCACCCCCACACAATACAATCAATGTAGATTGCTGTCTGATTAAAGAAGATTGTTCCTATGCTTTCCCTGAAAGCAATCTCCAGCCTGACCCTACAGTAATCTCCTATCTCTCCCTCCGGGCAAAAAGATTGTGCAGTGCACCCCCACACAATCAAATCAATGTAGATCGCTGTCTGATTAAAGAACATTGTTCCTTTGCTTTCCCTCAAAGCAATCTCCAGCCTGACCCTACAGTAATCTCCTATCTCTCCCTCAGCAGAAATATCAGGAACCTCTCCCTAGTATAGTTATGGCAGAGTGACGCACAGCGCTGTGTGACTCCAGCTTATATAGACTCTGGGTCACATGCTGCACTGGCAAATCACAGCCATGCCATTAGTAGGCATGGCTGTGATGGCTTCTAGGGCACACTAGTTAAACGCTTGCTGATTGGCTGCCTTGCACCTGTTGAAAGCACGCCATTAAAACCGTGGCAAAACATCAAATAACGTTACCGAACAACGGACAGTACCCGAACATACAGTGAAATGTTCTGGTTCGGGTCCAGGTACCGAATACCCAAAAGTCCGGTACGAACCCGCGAAACAATACAGTCCGGGTTTGCTCAGCACTACTTCTTAGTCAAATACATTGTCGGTTGGCAGATGAGTTTAGCTAAAATTTCATTGATGACAAAATCAAAATCCTTCACATGTTAAAGTTATTTTCAATCATTTTAAATCTGCAGGGTTTATTAAAACAATACCTAGTGATCCTGTCTGATAGGTCCTTGTTCAGGAACTTGCTGATATAGGGCAACAATGCTTTGTATCAAAAAAAGAAAGTAGGGGGAAAATCTCCTTCTGACAGTAATTAAGGCTGGGTTCACACCGATGCGGTCGTGGGTCACAGCAGGGGGTCTGGTTCATTCCTGTTGTGTATCAGGTCAAAATTTTTGCTTGAATTTTCACCTGAAACAGAGCCAAAGACACACAGGATCCTTTTCCAATGCGGATTGTGGCAGCCCCAGAGCTGTGTGAACCGGCTCCATTGAGAGCCGGTTACACTCTCCTGTCATGCAAATTGGATGTAGGAAAACCCACAACTAATTTGCACCAGTGTGAACCCAGCCTTAATTGATGTCTCTCCCTTGTTGTCCAGATTACACTTGCTCCCTCATTTCTTGTATTGATGTTACAAAAACAGAAAGAAGGGCAACATCTTTTATACAAAACTCCACAAAGAAATAGCTGGTTATAGCAGTGTAAATGTAGCTATTGCTTGCTTTAGATGCAGTGGAAAAGGATCCGAATCTTGGTTACTGTTTTGTTGTTTGACCAGGAAGACAGGAAGTGAAGAGATTTCTCCACTTTAGACTTAAAAAAGAAACAAAACACTTCTGTATTTTCTAGCCCTCTCTCGATCTACTAAAAAAGTGTTTTTTTTTTGTTTATTGCTCACCTGTTAGAGTAATTTCTACTAATGTCTTTATTTGACATGCAAAGCAAACTGACATTTTTGAATACAGGATGTGTTGGTAACTATGCATGCGCAAAATACGCGTGCAATAGTAACAGACATTCAAAAAATGTATTTATCTAGCAAATCCAGCTAAAATATTTCAGTTGCTCAAATACATTTTTTCTCTTTAAGTTAGTCCACAAAATATGTTTTATAAGTGCCCAGATGAGCAACACTGATCTTGATATTTGCCAATTCACCTTGCTGCTTTCTTTCTGTCTTTGGGTATTCTAAATTGTATCCTTTAAATTAAATCTATAGCTAAATCAAATAATAATAATCATAATTGATGCCTGACATGCCATGCCTGAGCTTTTTGCATTATCTCTTGCTACCAAGTTGGAAAAAAATCCAAAATCAGTAAAGCTGTTTGCGTGTTCCTTTTTCTGTTGAACCCAAGGCAATTATTCCCCTTTTGCTCCTAAATTAAATGTATTAGTAGCTTACAGGTTGATTAGCAAGTGTTTCTAATACTAAAAACTCATTACAGTGTGCTTCTGATTTTGTTTCATTTAGGATGAAGGTAAAACATTTTCTATCCTTGCCAAGATTACCCAGTGTGGAATGTATGAAACTGTAACTTGCCTGAATGCAGTTTACATCCAGTTTGGAAAGATGGTAAGTGCTAATGATTTCTAAGCTGCTCTATAAGTGTCCTGTTCCATGTAGACTCACCGACTGAGTCACAACTTTGTGTGACTTTTGGAAAACCTGAATTTGTTTGGATCCATTTAACCATTGTAGCTCACTATTAAAACAGATATTTACAAAAAAAAAAAAAAAAATACAAATTTGGATTTATCTCCTTTCCTTAAAGCACAACTTTACTTACAGTGAAATCATCCTTTAAAAAATGTCCCTTCCCAGAGTGTAGAGAGTTTGGTCCAGTGCTTTCCTTCCTCCCATTTCCAGCAACTTCTCTTTAGAAATGGTCCCATCTATCTCCTTTTTAAACTGCATAGGCGTGCTGCCTTCCTATTTGTTTTTATAGGACCCAGGTGACTTTTGGAAACATCAGTCAGTATGCCTAAACATAGGAATTAATGGGGGCTGTAGCATGTTTGTTTTGTATTAAAAAGTGACAGCTGGGACCATGTCCAAGAAAAGATCAATAGAGGGGGGAGGAGAGTTAACATTGAACCAGGCTGTTAGCACTAATGAGAATGGGAGCAGGGGGAGAAGTTGTCCTTCAAATCTCATTTTTATCTAAATCAAGATAACAAAGCTACCAAGGCCTCCCCTGCCAGAACACACTGGTCAAAGTTGGCAGCCATTGACTGCCAGCAGTGATTGGTTGTAGGTTTTCCAGTATGCCCTTTTGACAGAAGCCGATCGTGAGACCGACTTCTGTCATGCAGGGAGCTGTACACATGGGCCAAAAGTTGGCGGGTTCCTGCTGAACCGACCATTTTCAGCTAATTTTCGGCCCATGCGTACCTGGCTTTACTGCTTGATAAAATAGCATGTGTCACAGCTAAAACAACTCTTTTTTTTAAAACCCTAATTTAATCAGATTTAGATTGCTGTATGTAAGCTAACTGTAAAAGAAAATAAATTCCATAGCCAAATATATACAACCTGTGTAACACTGTCTCTAAAATTGTACTTTGTTCCCTAACACCACATACAGCGTTAAGGCATCCCCCAAGCATGTTAAATAAAGAATTTCAGTATTATTAATGCAGCCCTTAAAGTTGCTCATAAAGACCCTCTCCCCTATGTATGTTTTTTTTTTGCATTTTTATATGGTGAACTTTTCACAAAAATGACCAGAATGTACAGACTTTACTCCCTATAGACTTCAGTGGGATTCACCAAAACATAGTTTTAGGTGATTTAGACCTGGGCAGACTTGCTCATCTCTACTACCAAGCACTCCTTAAGAGTGCTGGTAGCAGACACTGTAAACACAATGATTTTGCATTATATTTACAAATTAAGTAATTTAACATCACATGTGAAACATCCATGTCAAACATGGAAAATGCATAAAAAAGGGGTTCATTCATGTTTGCACAAGTTAACTATTCACACAGAGATAATATTTTTCTAGGTGCATAGCTGCTGTATATTAAACTAGTAAGAGCAAACACACTTTTTACCGCATTTTACCACAGTGCGAGCAGGCTCTAAGCTAATGTGTTTTTCTAGACAAGTCGGTGGCTGAACTAGAGGCCCCCTATATTTCCCAGTTGACCTGTACTGCTGTAGGCAATTTCTGGTAGCTGATAGCATAAACAGCCGGTTCATATGTGTTGCTGTAGAAAATATGGCCTCAGAGCTACCTAAAACATCCTAAATACAATATGCAAATTTTAACTTACTCTAAGTTGCAATCTGCAACACCCACATGACATTTTCTGGTCCTGCTACATAGTTAGGTAATTACAAAGTCACATATTTATTCAGAAACTCTAGGGTTCTCCACTTGGCGCGGGAATATACGTTTGTATATTTACCTCTAATTACATAGTCATGATAAATAAAAAGACACACGCCCGTCTAGTTTAACTAATAGAAAAAAAATGAAAAAATATAAAAACATAAAAGGAAAAATACTTAAGAATAAATAAATAAATGGGAAATAATAAAGGTAGCTCACTTGAGACCAATTCACTAAGCTCTATCACACGGATAAGGTTTGTTATTTTGGCCATGGGGCTTTCATTTTTAAATCTCATTGTAATATATTTTGGCCAAGGGTGTGAATTATGCTTATAGCTATTCTGTTAGCAAAAAATAGTTAAATGCTTGTCCCTCTAAGCGTTGTTATTTAGAAGAAATTATATAATACAATATTATGCATTCCATTCAGAACTCAGTGTAATTTTGCCATCAGCACAGGAAAAGCACCAATGTTGCAATCACTAATAAACATTCCAGACTAAAAGAAAAAAGAGTATACATGAGGCAATTTCGTGCAGTCCAGTGCTGTTTCAGATATTGGGTCATTACAGAACAGTTTCTGCTTCTTTACTGGTGTGACATTTTACTCGGGCTTAAATAGGCCTGTGAGAGAAAGGCTTGCCTATGTATTCGATTTATTTTTCAAATCACTATCAAAAAATATTACCTAAATAAGAATTTTTACAAAATTTCTACAGATGTACAACACCTTTTAAAAGCAAAGAGCAGAGGAAAGCAATTGGAAACAATGATTCATTTTTGATTATTTTGTAAATGTTCATGTATGTTTAAGAGGGGAAATTATAGTTGACCAAAGGTAGGAAAATTAAGGAAGATTGATTGTAGTACGCAAGTGAAAGAAAAATAAGACTGTGAAAATTATTGCCTTTAACAGCACTGATGTTGTTAAAGACGAATTGAAGTCTTGCACCTTTTTCATCTTTTTATAATCCTGTATCCTTTATATGTTCAGATTTGTGCCTGGTTTTGATAGGAAATGCTTTAACCACTTCAATACCAGCATGTTATATCTCCTTCCTTTCAAGGCCATTTTTCAATTCTCAGTGCTGCGATAGTTTGCCTGACAATTATTCAGCTATGCAATAAAAATTTTGAACAAAATTATTATAAAACATAACAAATAGGGCTCATGGCTGGCAGCCAGAGCGAATGGTTATACTTCACTAGAGCTCCGACATTGTCAGTACCGAATAGGTGGCTAACAGCTGTGGAGAACGGTGACAAAACACCCCACAGCACCGCCCAGCAGCTGGGAATCAAATGAGCCTAATGGGGAAGTGCAAAACAAGATAGGGACAGTCCTGCAAACTGACCAAGTTCTTTGGTTCGGTGGACACACAGGAGGTATAAAATAGTGCCAGTGGTAGTACATAGCAGTTATCAAGGGCAAAATTAAGAAAAACATAACCCAGCATAAAAGATTCTGAACAGTAAATAAAACCCAATAGAGTGTAAAATAAACACATTTCAAGTGGTTTTAGCAGCAAATATCACACTATATAAAGCTACACTTAGAGTTTTTGGGTCCCACTGTGTAAGATCCTGGTACCTTCGGTACCCTTCCAGCCTCTTATTTCCGCATTGCGTTCCATCATTCAGGTAGGTGGAACGCATATAGCTACCTGTCCCTTTAACTCTCATGACGTCATCACTAGGCGCGGCTCTGAGTGGCTATTTCAATCGCCGGCTTTCACTCACAAGGCGTTCGTGCAAACCGCTTGTTATACAGCCTTGTCTGACGCTGCCGAAGCCTCCAGCTATTTCCCCAGTATCTGGATAGACCGGAGTCTCGCTACTTGATCCTGTATCTCGCTACTGATCCTGTATCTCGCTACCTGATCCTTATCTCATTACCGGACCCCTCATCTCTCTAAACCAACTAGTGATAAGTACCCCACAGGGGATTCCTTCCTATCAACTTACACTATCTACTCTTGCATACTAAAGACTGTTGCTATCTATGCATTACTATTTCTATCATCTGCACTGTTACATAGATTGCTAGCTCTTGAGTCTACTACCATCTATATCCTTGCACTAAGTTAGCAATTCCTGTACACTTCATCTGCTGTCCCCTACCACCTGTTACTTGTACATGATTGCTAACCTATCTGCATACTATCTATCACCATCTGCTAACACTCCTGAACATTACTATTGAGTGCCTATCATTGCTATCACTACTCACGCCTGTCCCTTCAGCACATCACCTCTATACTATCGTATACATCCTATCACTCCAGGAACATCTTATCTGAGTGTCTGTATATTTGCATGCTGAGGCAGGCTGGGCCACAATGATGAGTCTGGAGAGTTGGATATCGTGATTCAACACATCTCTACACGACTACTGAGTGGAAATTCTGCAGCTGCAAATCCAGTTCACTAAACAAACGCCGGAGCGTTACACACTGCTGTCTATCACAAAGGGTATATAATATAATGATTAATAAACAAAGTTATTCAGCGCTGCTACTTCTATGATATTTTCCCAAATAAATAAATGTGATACACAGCTGAGCAAGTAATATATGTGCAAAATAAGCAATAAATAATCCAATAATCAACAACAATTGATGACAAATGGAAACAAAGTCCTTTGTGCTGTAGTGAATAAATAAATAAGTTCAGTGAAAATAATGTCCTTAAGTGCATATAACAAAAGTGCTGCTGTGCTCCACTTGCTTGAATAAAGTGCTGGTGTTCCCCCTTGTGGTTCCCTACTTACCACAAGTAGATATATATCAGGCGGTTGGTTATAAATATATCCAAAAATCCTTGTGGATGCAGCCTTTTGGGTGACAATTGTTATTAGAGATCCTTAAATTAGATGTCCGAGAATCCAGCGTGTCCTCATAGAAACAAGAAGCCATCCATGGTGAAGTATATCATGACAATTCATTTATTAAATAAAAGAAACCTACTTACAAACATGTAACATATACAGGCAGTGCTCGGTGCGGTGGTTAGCTGCTCTCGCAGAGTGCACTCCACCAGCCGGAAGTGACGTAGTTCGTGACGAGGTACGCTCAGCCAATCGCTAGACGTGTTTCGCCCTCCTCCCAGGGTGTCATCTGTAGGATCCAAAAATCCTTCTGGATGCAGCCTTTTGGGTGACAATTGTTAGGAGAGATCCTTAAATTAGATGCCCGAGAATCCAGAGTGTCCTCATAGAAACATGAAGCCATCCATTGTGAAGTACATCATGACAATTCATTTATTAAATAAAAGAAACCTACTTACAAACATGTAACATATACAGGCAGTGCTCGGCGCGGTGGTTAGCTGCTCTCTGTAGCTACAGATGAGGCCCTGGGAGGAGGGCGAAACGCGTCTAGCAATTGGCTGAGCGTACCTCATCACGTACGACGCCACTTCCGGCCGGTGGAGCGCACGCTGCGAGAGCATCTAACCACCGCGCCGAGCACTGCCTGTATATGCTAACATGTTTGTTAGTAGGTTTCTTTTATTTAATAAATGAATTGTCATGATGTACTTCACCATGGATGGCTTCTTGTTTCTATGAGGACACTCTGGATTCTCGGGCATCTAATTTAAGGATCTCTCCTAACAATTGTCACCCAAAAGGCTGCATCCACAAGGATTTTTGGATATATTTATAACCAACCGCCTGATATATATCTACTTGTGTTAAGTAGGGAACCACAAGGGGGAGCACCAGCACTTTATTCAAGCAAGTGGAGCACAGCAGCACTTTTGTTATATGCACTTAAGGACATTATTTTCACTAATCTTATTTATTTATTTATTCACTACAGCACAAAGGACTTTGTTTCCGTTTGTCATCAATTGTTGTTGATTATTGGATTATTTATTTTGCACATATATTACTTGCACAGTTGTGTATCACATTTATTTATTTGGGAAAATATCATAGAAGTAGCAGCGCTGAATAACTTATTTATCACTATAAAGGCACTAGCACTTTACCTTTTCAGCAGCAGCTATAATTGTACACCATTATATTTATATTTATAATTATATTTATATCCACATTTTAGATTCCCATTTACCATAAGCACAAGGTTACTTATCTCTTTTACAATATAATGATTAATGAAAGTTTGATGAGTATTCTGGCAGACAAGCATAAGAAATTCTTATGTGTGCGGGAGTCATGGATTGCATGCTATTACCCGGAGGTGGATGTCAGTAGCCTCAGATATTTTTAACTTGTGGTGTGTGTGTGATTATACCCAATCTAAGCTAAGGTTGACCCATTGCTTTGACCTTTCAACAAAGTCCGTGCCCCTGCTCATGAGTAGACAATCCATCCTTCATGTTCTTTTTTTCTCTCTTTCCTTTTTCTGTTTCCCTTCTTTCATCCCATCATTTTCTCTCCTCCCTTCTGCTATTCCTACTGTTAGATTCCTTTTGGATGTTTTGATTCTCCACTCTGATATGGCCAAACTGGAGTGTGATATCGGTATTATCCCTATATCTTTTGCCTTAAAGAAAGAGGCAACACTACCATTTATGCCACAACAGATCTTTGTCACAGGGTTACAAGGTCCATTTTGTTTTCTTGGTGTGTGTTACATTCTTTATGGTAACACTGTATGCAGTCTTTTTTGTACATCATTGTGGTATATAATGTCTTATGCTTCTTGCCATAGCTTGATTGATTGTATTTTCTTTTTGTGTACAAAAACAATATAAAAATTGAAACACAAAACAAAGAAATCATTTTAATATTTTGAGTGGCATTTCCTAAATTATTGAAACACAACTGAGTTTGTGGTACAAGTAGTGTTACAGGAAGTCTTATTTAGAAAATGACTAATCTAACTATATTTAGTCAGCTGGTGAAATATACAGTTCTTGTTGTAATATGTCATAAGTCTTCAGGTGAGTTTCCTCATATAAGTTGCATACATTACTAATCCCTAATGAATACCAACTGTTAGCACGAAAGTCTGGTATGAAGAAAATCAAACATTCAAAAGAATATTTTGTTAAGGCTTTGAGGAAGCTAAACAAAGTTCTGTATACGTGGCTAAAGGCTGGGTAGTTGAAGCACCTGGATTTAAGCCCCGGCTTTCATAACTTGGAAAAAAGCTTTCAAATTTCCACAATTGGTCATTGGGCATGAGTCAAATGTATTACCAAAATAATTTATGGGATAAACTCTAAAAAGGGAACTTAATGATAAGGATCAAGAAGCTTCCACTCATTTTAACATACAAAATATTATAAATTCTTTATTGTAGCAAATCTAAAAATTCTAAACATTCACAAATTTTACCAAATACCTTCACCCTCCACCATAGTTAAAACAATGACAACATTGTCATCATAGTCTCTGGACATTCGAGTCACTCATTATCACATCAATAAGAACTATTCAATTTATAATCCACAATGTACAGAGTATGTCCTTACAGCTCAAGGTGGTATGAACCTAATTAGGTATGGGTTATACACATTTAGAAAATTCAAAGGTGACCAACCTTGTGCTGTAAATCTCATTGATGTACCGCAAAATGGCTAGTATAGCTCTTAAATATATAAGAATTAAAATCAATGAAAATAAAATATATGGAGATCGTGTATAAAGCATAATAATGATTATTTGGCAAAGTGAGAAAGCCAATCTATTTAGAAGGTCTGTCACATCAATTTAAAATTTTTTAAAGGTGACACAAATACAGACTCCTTGTATCATGGACTTGAATAGCAGCCGGAAAGAATGAAAAGACAAAGTTGAATGTATCTAGGCTCGTTTGGGGGGGGATCTAAAAATTGTGGTGTAGTTCTGAATGTTAATCCAGACCCCATTGAATTCAAAGGGAGCTGAATCCTTGTAAAATCTGTAAAATCTGTAAAATTAATAGACAAGGGAATTCTTAATACATGGCATGGGGGGGGGGGGGATCACTGCCCTGGGGAACATGTTGCAATGTAAACCAAAAAAATAAAAATTAAGGGCCCTTTCACACATGAAGTTCGTCGGGCGGACTCAGTTTTTATCAGCGGGGGATCGATCCGCTGATTCCCCACTGAGCAGGAGGATGACAGCTGTTCTCCGTGCTGTGTGCGGAGACACAGCTGTCAGGTCCCCATGCATCTCTACGGGAAATCGAATGGGAATGGACCGTCGGTCTGTTCTCATCCGATCCCATCCGAAATAGGGTTTCCATCTGTCCAGATTTGACGGATCGGATGTCAGCGGACATGTCTCCGCTGACATCCGATGCCCCATAGAGATGCATGGGGTGACCCTTCAGATCCACCTAAACGGTCCGCCTGTGTGAAAGGGCCCTTAAAATACAAAATGATTTTAAATACCATATATGAGGTATGCCTGACCCTACCTGGAAAGTGGTGCACCTGTGCAAATTTTATACAACCTACTACAGTAAATTTGACATTTATATAGAAAGAAAAATGCCTTTTTAATTGCTGGTAAATAACATCTCCCAGCTGCTTTGTTCTGCTTGTAAGCAAACAGTGAGCCATTCCCTTCATCTATACCAGACCCTTATTCTAGATAAGGGTCTGGTATACAGTAGATGTAATGAAGGTTCCCACAATGACAATTGTGTGACAATACTTTTAAAAAATATACCAGACCATTATCCTTGATGAGTGTTTGGTATGAATTTTAAGAAAGACCCCATACTGGTTACAAACCAGCCTGATCAGGAAGTGGTCAAATTTAGCAGCAGTAAAAATACTTTTTTTTTTTAAATCAAGAGAAAAGTTTATTGAGATAATGCACACAATTACACGTTATTGTACACACAGTCAACTAAATGTTGCAAATCATACAAAGCAATACAGATCTTAGCCGGTTGTTAATTAACTCGACAATAGGCTAAAGTCTACCCTGATGCACAAGACTCTACTGCATAGTCAACATAGCAAAAAGTAAAATCAACATATCAAAAAGGTAAAAAGAAAACACGCCGGGGTTCCCCACAGCAAGTGAGATGTACCCTCTGGCACCCTTGGCAGTTGAAGTAGCAAACGATCCAGGACTAAGTCCATTGGAGCCATACTCGGAGAACTCAGCCACACACCCCAAACTTTAAAAAACTTAGAGTTGGAACCCCTATGCTGGTATATGAATTTCTTCATGTGGAGGGTGGTGCCTAATTGTTCTAACCACATCCTATAAGTCGGAGGGTCTCGAGCCACCCAGTGTCTAAGAATGAGTAGCCGAGCCTGAAACAAGGCCCGCACAGCTGCTTCACGTAGATATTTATTCTGCACTATGTGCTCTAGTATACCTAAAAGACACTGCCTGGGATCCTGAGGAATCCCCAAGCCCAGGACCCTGTTAATAGTAGAAAGCACCCCAGACCATTATTGGTGCAGCTTCGGGCATCTCCACAGTAAGTGCACCAGATCCCCCACCTCCCTCTCACATCTACTACACAAATCATCAGAACGAAGACCAATGGCGTGAAGCCTCAGTGGTGTATGGTGCACTCTAAGGAGAATATAGAGTTGGGACACCTGATGAGACATATTAAGAGAGCACAGACGGACCGACTCCAAGGCCTTCTCCCACTGCTCGTTAGGAATCTCCCCCACATCTGTGCACCAGCGTTCACAGGCCCTGCTGGGGTTCATCTCCAGGTAAGTACCCAGCAAGGAAGCATAAGAGCTGGAGATGAAGCCCTTGGTGGAGGTGAAGTGTTGCATCAGGGAGAATATAGGAGTGGGAGACAACAGTGTTTGTCGTAGGGAGGTTTGAGCCCGTACAGCATGTTGCAGCTGCATGTAATAGAATAGCATGTTTCCAGGAACAGAGAACCTAGTTTGCAACTGGTCGAAAGGACACCAAAGACCCATTTACCATAATATGTTTATGATGAGTCACCCCATAGGAACGCCACCTACCAGCTTGATGCAACTTACACAGTTCAGGATACGTATAATTATTCCAGATCGGACTATAGGTAGTATAACCAGATACCCACTGCAGCTGTTTGGCTTTATCCCACACCTTCTGAAGGAGCCTATAGGTAGGATACAGTTTGTTGGATTTGGAGAAAAGTTGTGCCTCCAATCCCTCCGGCACCCCACGGGCACCAGTAAAGTGCCTCATGACCGCAAGGGCAGAGTCACCCTGCATCCCGGACAAAGCACCCACCAGATGCTGCAGCTAAGAGACCAGGTAGTATATCCATGGGTTAGGGAGAGAAAGACCTCCCGCATCCCGGGGTTTCTGCAATTGTTCCATCCTGATCCTCGCTGACCGTCCCTTCCAAATGAGAGACCTGAATAGCGTGTTCACCACGCGGAATATTTTTGTAGTTGTAATTACAACTGGGGAGTTATGAAGAAAGTAGAGCAGCTGCGGCATGAGGATCATCTTAATAGGATTCACCCTACCTGCCACAGACAACCATAGTTTTTTCCATATTTTGATTTTGTCCCGAAATTTCACCAGAAGTGGGGTTATGTTTTGATGGCAATATTGCAACGGGTCTGCAGAGACCACCACACCCAAGTATTTGAATGAGGACACCACGGGGACCGGACAGAGTGACCCCAGAGAGGGTCCACAGTCCTATTCAGCGGGAGGAGGGCCGACTTGGACCAGTTAATGGTGAGGCCAGAGAAGCACCCAAAGTCAGTAATGGTGGCAATGACCGCTCGCAAAGAATTCCCCATGTCGCCCATCAACAGGAGCATGTCAGGAGCAGAATCTTCTCCTGGAGGGGTCCAAATTGAAAGCCAACTATGGAGTCCTGGGCCCTAATACTAGCCACAAGGCAAACAACAGTGGGGATAGTGGACACCCCTGTCTCGTCCCCCTCCCTAAGCGAAAGTTGTGGGAAATCTTGCCACCCTCCCGTATGGAGGCCCGGGGAAGATGTTAAAGCAGTCGCACCCAGGACATGAAAACCGATCCAAACCCAAACTTATCCATTACCGCCCACAGGTAGTCCCATTCTGCGCTTTCAAAAGCCTTGTTGGTGTCCAGGGACAACAAGGCACGGTCATCCCCGTTGTCAGCCGGAGTTTGCATAGCAACAAATAACCGACGGAGGTTGACAGCATTGGACCTATTAGGCATAAAGCCTGCCTGATCCTCAAGAATAATATGTGTAATAATCTTATTCATCCTCCTCGCCAAAACTTTCGCCAGGATCTTCACATCCATCTGGAGCAGGGAGATAAGCCTATATAACTCAGGACCCTTCTCGGTTTAAGTAGAAGGAAAATGCAAACCCTAGCCATTGAGTCTGGCAGGGCACCCGCCTCCCTAACTGCATTGAAAACCTCCACCAGAAGAGTTCCAAGAGGACAGCCCCATGGAGGCAATAGCCTGCATTAACCATCATCCCAAGTATAGGGAAGAAGGGAGAGATAGGTGAGCAAAGGCAGAGCTCAACCCCGGGAGAATGTCGATTGAAATGGGGGGAGGCAAATTGACTAGCCTAGCTAAGGGGCAAGAGAGAGCTAGGTGCCCACAAGGAATGGTATGGGGTGGGGGGGAGGGGGGTAGAGGAGGGGGGTAGAGGAGGGGGGTGGGGGGAGGAGGGGGAGGGAGGGAAGGAAGAAGCAGGAAAAATGATAATGTAAAAGCATCCCGCTTACAAAATCAAAAACCCTTGTCCCCTAGTGAGGGATCATACTCCCGGAGAGATATACCTAGGAAAATTAAAATAAAGAGATGGGTGAAGTGAACTTCATGTCATATAGTGTACGAGGATTAAATTCACCTGTAAAGAGACAAAAAATTCTGGGGGAAATCAAATACCGTATATACTCGAGTATAAGCCGAGTTTTTCAGCACATTTTTTTGTGCCGAAAACGTCCCCCTCGGCTTATACTCGAGTCAAGGAAAAAAAAAAAAAAAGTCCCTGGCTGCTCCGACTGGCTTAAGCTTTAAAAATGGCGCCGCCCGTCGCATACATGTCACCGCGCACGTGCCTCCGCCGCTCGGGAGAGGCCGGGAATAGCCGAAATTATACGAGCGGCGGCGCGTGCGCAATGACGTGTCGGCGCCGGGCG
The DNA here is from genome assembly GCF_965119305.1 of Pelophylax lessonae. Taxonomy (NCBI): domain Eukaryota; kingdom Metazoa; phylum Chordata; class Amphibia; order Anura; family Ranidae; genus Pelophylax; species Pelophylax lessonae. Next base: position 85,064,497 of record NC_138777.1, on the reverse strand, counting down.
GCGCCATTTTTAAAATGCAGGCGCCTCTGGAACAGGTAAGTGAAACAGCTTCACTACCTGCCATTATGCAGGGCTGCGGGCACACTACAAGGGATGCAGTGCTGCGGGCATGGTCCACCTGTACCATGCCCACAGCACTGCATCTCCTGTAGTATGCCCACAACCCCGGATCCTCTTGTACCATGCCAGTACCCTGCATTCTCCTGTACCATGCCAGTACCCTGCATTCTCCTGCACCATGCCAGTACCCTGCATTCTCCTGCACCATGCCCGCCGCACTGCATTCTCACCCTAGACTTATACTCGAGTCAATGATTTTTCCCATCTTTTTGTGGTAAAAGTAGGAGCCTCGGCTTATACTCGGGTCGGCTTATACTCAAGTATATACGGTACTTAAACGCGGATGTAATATTCCTACCGGAGACCCATACCACGCATGCTTCAAATATCGGGCTATATTCCCGTAGCCACCCCATCTGGTTTTATGCAGACTCATTTAAAAAAAAATCAAGTGGTGTGGCTATTGGTCTAGCCAGAGGAGTCAGATTTGTGTTAGAAGATAAGTTGGTGGATCCGGAGGGTAGATTCCTCTTCTTGAAAGGGAAGCTAAACGAAGAAGAGATTACATTAGTAAACATTTATAGTCCTAACGAAGGTCAAGTAGCTTTTCTAGGGAAGATCTTGGGTAAATTAACAAATTTCAAAAAAGGAGGGGTGATCTTGGCCGGGGACCTCAACCTGAGCTTAGATCCAAAAATGGATATTTCCGCCCGCTCCACCATAGGAAGGGCAACACCAGAACCCATGCACAGGTCAATGCGTGACAGTGAAGAATGCATTTAAGAAAAACAGGAGAACTGGACCACGTCAGGGTGCTTCAGGCGCCAGACATCTGTCCAGGCCAGCTCCTCCAAAAAGCGGGAGAGAGCTGTGCCCCTAGCAGAACCCAGGGACGGCGCAGGAGGGTGTCTGTCCCTCACAGGGTCCAATACGCCATTGAAATCCCCAATCACAAAAAAAAGGCACATCAACCTTATCAAGCATAAACTGTAATAGCTCCCTGAGTATCGCTGAGGAGAACGGAGGAGGAATATACACCACCACCAATATACAGGTAACCTGAAACAATTTGCAATATAAAAATACAAAACGTCCCTCCGTGTCAATCTGCACCTGTAATTCCCGAAAGGCAAGGGACTTATGCACCAGGACACTCACCCCCCTGGAATTAGAGGAGTGAGTGGAATGGTAACCCCAGCCCACCCTGGAATAACCCAAGCACCTCACAGAGTCCCCCAAAAAGTGAGTCTCTTGCAGTCCAACAATTGCTGGATGATATTTCCGCAACTGGGTAGCCACCATAGTTCTTTTCAAAGGACAACCAAGACCCCGTACATTCCAGGAAATTAGCGTAACTCCAGCCATAGTTGTGGTAGTATAAGGCAAAGTGCCCAGCCCAGATGAGTGGAGGCCACCGGCCCAGACCAGGCATTCAGCAAAATAAAAACACAGTTAAGTGGCAAAAGTGACCATGCATAGCAAGCACTGAAGATCTGTGATGTGTGCGATCTCTCAAAAGCAAAAGTAGTAAGGAAAAGAACATGTCCCATCAGGACAAGGCACAACGGTGCCCCAACACAGTACCACTGGCAGGTGGAAGAACCAACCCACTCACTCAGGACCATGGCCCGACAAACAGGTAGTGGCCATCTATCCCGTTGCGTGCAACCACGCACCAAAACTGTAGGAGACCAAAAAGGTGGAGGAAAACAATCCACCATTGTCGGTAGAAATTCACACAGGTAGGAGCGTAGCAGTTCCTTGAAAAAAAATGGCCATGTCCCCGGCCAGGGTAAATTCCCAGGAGAACCAAGACAGCAAATGTGGCAGGTCAGCAGCATAGAATCCCTCATCCCGTCTGCGTTGGTGGAGGGCAGGTTCATGTACATCCAACCAGTGTACCGCATCCGCAGCCGAATCAAAAAAGTGTGCCCTGCCCTCCGCAGTGACCCATAGGCGTGCTGGGTAGAGCATGGCATAGATCAGACCAATGCGCCGGAGTCCTTGCTTCACATCAAAGAACTTAGCTTGTTGTTTTTGCACTTCTGCCGAGAAATCTGGGTAGAAGGACACTCGGGCACCATTGAATTTGATTTCAGCCTTCTCCCTGGCCAAGCGCAGCCCCTTCTCCCTATCTCTATAGTGCAGGATCTTGGCCAGCATGGGTCTGGGGGCGTTGCCCGTTAGGGCCCTGGCGGGATCTTGGTGTGCCCTTTCAACCGCAAACAGGGGAGAAAAGGCCTCCTTGCCAAAAAAATATCACAGAGCCAGGTTTCAACAAAATCAGTGGGGTCCCTGCCCTCCACTTTCTCAGGGAGCCCCACTATGTGGACATTGTTGTGCTGCAGGCGGTTCTCAATGTCATCAGCTTTATCCTTATTGGCCTGTACTTGTCTAGCAGTGGATCTGGACTGGGTGAGCAAGGCCGGCAGTATATCCTCCAAGTCGCTAATGCGACTCTCAGCAACCGTTGTTCTCTCACGTATTTTTGCAAGTCCTGGCACAGGAGGGCTACCTCCTCTGTAAGTCCCCCTAGCCTATCCTTGACATAATTAACTGAGGCAGTGCATTTGTGGACAGCCTGCAGTATCTGGCTGAGTGTAGGCTGATCTTCTCCAGCATGCCCTCTTCTGTGTCAGGATCAGGCTCATGCTGAATAGCAGAGCAGTCAGCACCCAGGTCCTGTGCTGCCTCATCAAAGGCAAACATGTCAGCAGAGATTGCAGCATCAGGATCATCATGGGCATGGCGCTCAGAGAGCTTTTTAGCATAAAGGAGGATGTCCCCAGCATTGTCCTTACCCAAGGGATGAGATATCTTGCTCTTAGCCCCAGCATCCTTTGTCTTTTCAGGGCCGCGGGAGGCGCGTTGCAGGGGCGCCGGGTCGGCATCATCTTGGGTAGCAGCACTGTCCTCTCCAGTCTTCCTGCCACGGGTCATGGCGGCTCCGGATCTGAGCATGAGAGGCACCGGTCGATTCAGGGGGAACTGCTGGAACAGGATCAGGCGGTATAGGATCGGTATCCGGCCAGGGAAAGGATCATACAACAGGATCAGGTGCGGGAGCTCCGTGAGGTGGATCCGCTCACATGCCCCGTTCGGCCACGCCCCAGTAAAAATACTTTAATGTACTATTTATTTAAAAATGTAAACACTTAATTTAGTGTGGCCATTCACTGAACAACGAACAGGCAAGTTTTAGACTAAATTTAGGTTTGGGGAGAACACGAAGCTCATCCCTATTTATCACTAATAGCAGACCACCAGTGACCTAATTTAGTCTCAGAGAATAACTTGACAATATTGATACATTTTGGGGAGTTCCTTTTCATCTATACATTTATGCTTTGTTAGAAAATGATCACATCTAGATTTTTCACAAATAGAGAATAATGTGTTTTTGAATCTGACATCCAAAAAAAAAGGTTTAGGGAGGGGGATTAATAATGTGGTAGACATATAAATGTTTGACATTATAACACGTTGAATTATTCTATGGAGGGAATTTACTAAAACTGGAGAGTGCAAAATCTGATACAACTCTGCAGAGAAACTAATCAGGGCCTCAGGTTTTACTGTCAAATTTTGACAGCTAAAGCTGATTGGCTACCATGCACAGCTGCAACAGATTGTGAGTGCTCCAGCTTTAGTAAATCTCCCACTCTGCATCCTGCTGTAGACAGTTCAAGTACAAATAGGATCTTAAGGTCAAAGGGACGATTATCTAAACTTTTTTTATGGTTGAGTGTGTATCTTTACAGAAATCTTAGAATGCAAATAGATACATAAATATTTTATTTGAACTCACTTTGATGAATCAACTTTATAAAAAGAGACATTGCTAAAAACAGTTTCTGGTATTACACTAAAGGAAGTATCTTGATTTATAATCATGAAAATCACATAATCGAAAATCATGTAAATCCCATTTGATGTTCCTGTGCACCTATGAATATTCCTGTGATAAATTAATTCGATCTAATATATTGGACCAGAGGCTCAATAATTAATATGAAAACAAGAGGGGATAGACGACACCCCTGCTCAGTACCATTAGTGATGAAAAACGCTGCAGAAAGGATGGCATTAGTGTATACCCTAACAGACGAAGAAGGTTATAAAGACATTATTGCTGATGGAAACATCCCAGAGAAACCCCATTTTTATAAAGCTGAATTCATGAAATACCATTATAATTCTTTTAATAATATCACAGCCCTAAAGACCCAGCACTTTTATTCCTTTTTCTTCCTGCTCTCAAACAGCAATGCTCTGTGCTGGCAGAGCTGAGTACCTGCCACAACCCCACAGCACAAGTGGCATCACACAGGTTGGTACTTCAGAAAAAGAGTGGGTTCACGTTTCTCCAGATCTGTTTAAGTTGCTCATGTGAAGTTTAAGTTAGAATTGCAAAGCAAAATGTTTATATATATATATATATATATATATATATATATACACACTGCTTGGCCAAAAAAAAAAATCGCCATCTGGAATTAACTAAGGAACTAACTAAACTAAGCATGCAGTAACTATCCTATTGGATAGTTACTGCATGTGCCTAAAGAATGGGGTCAACTGACTAACTGAATATATTGAATGACCAGGTTATTCCATCAATGGTTTTTTTCTTCCCGGATGGCACAAGCATATTCCAAGATGACAATGCCAGGATTCATCGGGCTCAAATTGTGAAAGAGAGGTTCAGGGAGCATTTTCACACATGTATTGGCCACCACAGAGTCCAGAACTTAACCCCATTGAGAATCTTTGGGATGTGCTTGAGAAGGCTTTGTTCAGTGGTCCGACTCTCCCATCATCTATACAATATCTTGGTGAAAAATGAATGCAACAGTGGACGGAAATAAATCTTGTGACGTTGCAGAAGCTTATCAAAACGATGCCTCAGCGAATGCGTGCCGTAATCAAAGCCAACAAAATATTAGAGTGTGTCTTTTTTTGGTGGCAACTCTTTTCTTGGCCAGGCAGTGTATATACAGTAGCTCACAAAAGTGAGTACACCCCTCACATTTTTGTAATTATTTTATTTTATCTTTTTGTGTGACAACACTGAAGAAATGACACTTTGCTGCAATGTAAAGTAGTGAGTATACAGCTTGTATAACAGTGTAAATTTGCTGTCCCCTCAAAATATCTCAACACACAGCCATTAATGTCTAAACCGCTGGCAACAAAAGTGAGTACACCCCTAAGTAAAAATGTCCACATTGGGCCCAAAATGTCAATATTTTGTGTGTGGCCACCATTCTTTTCCAGCACTGCCTTAACCCTCTTGGGAATAGAGTTCACCAGAGCTTCACAGGTTGCCACTGAAGTCATCTTCCACTGTATGACGACATTATGGAGCTGGTGGATGTCAGCTCCTCCATCTTCCATTTGAGGATGCCCCACAGAGGCTAAATAAGGTTTAGGTCTGGAGACATGCTTGGCCAGTCCATTACCTTTACCCTCAGCTTCTTTAGCAGGTCAGTGGTTGTCTTGGAGGTGTGTTTGGGGTCATTATCATGTATCATTATGCGGCCCAGTCTCTGAAGGGCAAAGGATCAAGATACACTTGTCTTTGCACTCCTTACCTGGTTGCCGCCACACACGCTTGACACCATCTGAACCAAATAAGTTTATCTTGGTATCATCAGACCACAGGAGATGGTTCCAGTAATCCATGTCCTTAGTCTGCTTGTCTTCAGCAAACTGTTTTCGGGCTTTCATGTGCATCATCTTTAGAACAGGCTTCCTTCTGGAATGATACCCATACAGACCAATTTGATGCAGGGTGTGGTGTATAGTCTTAGCACTGACAGGCTGCCCCCCACCCCTTCAACCTCTGCAGCAATGCTGGCAACACTCATATGTCTATTTCCCAAAGACAACCTCTGGATATGACACTGAGCCTGTGCACTCAACTTCTTTGATTGACCATGGTGAGGCCTGTTCTGAGTGTAACCTGTCCTGGTAAACCACTGTATGGTCTTTTGCCACCGTGCTGCAGCTCAGTTTCAGGATCTTGGCAATCTTCTTATAGCCTAGGCCATCTTTATGTAGAGCAACAATTTTTTTTTAGATCCTCAGAGAGTTATTTGCTATGAGCTGCCATGTTGAGCTTCCAGTGACCAGTATGAGAGAGTGAGAGCGATAACACCAAATGTAACACTAGTCTCCTCCCCATTCACACCTGAGACTTGTAAAACGAACGAGTCACCTGACACCGGGGAGGGAAAATGGCTAATTGGGCCCATTTTGGACATTTTAACTTAGGGGTGTACTCACTTTTGTTGCCAGCAGTTTAGACATTAATGGCTGCGTGTCGAGTTATTTTGAGGGGACAGCAAATTTACACTGTTATACAAGCTGTACACTCACTACTTTACAGGACAGGTTCCACTCAGAACAGGGCTCGCCATGGTCGACCAAAGAAGTTGAGTGCACATGCTCAGCGTCATATCCAGAGGTTGTCTTTGGGAAATAGACATATGAGTCCTGTCAGTGTTCAGACCATACGCGGCACACTGTATCAAATTAGACTGCAAAGTGTGTCTTGCCTACAGTCAAGCATGGTGGTGGAAGTGTCATGGTCTGGGGATGCATGAGTGCTGCTGGCACTGGGGAGCTATAGTTTATTGAGGAAACCATGAATGCCAACACGTACTGTGACATACTGAAGCAGAGCATGATCCCTTCCCTTCGGAGACTGTGCCGCAGGGGAGTATTCCAACATGATAACGACCCAAACACACCTCCAAGAGGATCACTGACTTGCTAACGAAGCTGAGGGTAAAGGTGATGGACTGGCCAAGTATGTCTCCAGACCTAAACCCTATTGAGCATCTGTGGGGCATCCTCAAATGGAAGGTGGAGAGGGGCAAGGTCTCTAACATCCACCAGCTCCGTGATGTCGTAATGGAGGAGTGGAAGAGGACTCCAGTGGCAACCTGTGAAGCTCTGGTGAACTCCATGCCCAAGAGGGTAAAGGCAGTGCTGGAAAATAATGGTTGCCACACAAAATATTGGCACTTTGGGTCCAATTTCGACGTTTTAACTTAGGGTGTACTCACTTTTGTTGCCACACATTAATGGCTGTGTGTTGAGTTATTTTGAGGGGACAGCAAATTTACACTGTTATACAAGCTGTACCTTTACTACTTTATGTTTTAGCAAAGTCTAATTTCTTGAATGTTGTCACATGAAAAGATATAATAAAATATTTACAAAAATGTGAGGGGTGTACTCATTTTTGTGAGATACTGTATATATGTATATATATATATATATATATATATATATATATATATATATATATATATATTTTTTTTTTTTTTTTGTTCTAAATACCTTTATTTTTTTTATTTTTTTACTGATTACGTGACCCCTGTTCTCAGCTGCTCAAGGAGCTTGAAGAAGTGGGGGGTGGAGACTGCAGGGGGTAGTGTTAGCAGTAAACAGAGAAACAGCAGGATACTGATCTTCCCAGGGAAGCACAAGTCTGACCTTTGGAGGACAGGCAGACTGTGTTCTCAGTAATGCTAGAAAACTGACCATGTTTGAATGGATGTGCTACCATGCCTGGTGTGGCAATTTGAAATAGAAAAACAGGGGGAATGCCCAAGGATTTCACACAAAGGAAGAAATGCAAAGAATCCAAGAAGCTTTTTAACATGTACAAAGTACAACCATCACATATCAGAAAACATGAAATGCTGGGGTAACATACACTTTAAGACTACACGTCAGTTTCTTAGGCTTCAATAGGGTTTAAACAGAAAAGAAATGGGGGGGGGGGGGGCTATATTTTTATATAGATTATGTAAACCTGTCATAGATTACCATACTTTAATGTTCCAGAAACATGACCAAAAGAGTGTAAAAATCTTCAGAAAACAGGGGAGTCCCAGATCTATCCTATTGTCAATAAGTATCATCAATGCAAAATACTTCTTTACTCCTGTGTTGATGACAAATATAAACTGTTTTGTTTCACTGCTTATTCTCTCCTTTTGCTTCATTCACAGAAAATAAAAATCTGCTACTGTGGAAATGTATACATTAACAATTTTTTGATCACCTTGCCAAGAATTCTAGGTTTGTACATTTTACTCTCTTTATGTTGCTGATGTAGAACAGGGCAATAACTGTGACTAAACTAGACCTTTTTATATACTGTAAACTGAAGATGTTGTTGGAAATGATTTAGACATAAAGAATATTAAAGCTGAAGTTTAGGTATGGTAATTTTTACATCATTACACTGGTCCAGAGTCAGTGTAAGTATGTTTGTGCCATGTGTTTCTGAGATAATCGCAAAATATGCGATCAACAGCGCATGTTCAAAATCATCATAGTTGCTTCAAAAAAAAATGATGTATATAAACAACCACCTATGAAAAAATTGGTATTCATAAAGTGCTCAGTGCAAATACGGCAATATGTGTATAAATGTTAATTTATATTTAAAAAAATCGTGCTATCCCATTGTCAGAAAATACTGCAGTAAAAGTCCCCATAAAAAAAAAGTCCAACATATATAAACAACCACTTATGAAAATATTGATATTCTTAAGGTGCTCAGTGCAAATACGAAAATATGTGTATAAATATTAGAAAACATTTAAAAAAATTGTGCAATCCTATTATCAAAAAATACTGCAGTAAAAGTCCCCATAAAAAATGTCCAACATTTTGTTACCGTGCAAATTCCTTTGAATCTTCCACCTTCTGGACACGCTCCTTCAAAAAAGATTATATAAAGTGCAAAGGTGCAAAGTGCAAATTCTTCAAAGATAGCAGGGATGGTGACACCCTCCATGCTGGGAAAAATGGCAAAAATGCACACTCACCAGATGATGTTGAACCCACTTACCATATGGCAAGTAGAGGTCCAAATAAGCCTCTAAGATCTCCTTGATCTCAATGGGGTACTTGATGTAACCTCCGGAGGGTCCTTTCCATACACTGGCTGTTTTTAGGCACCGATCTCAGGAACAGTGAATAGAAAAAAAGATTTTCTCCTCATGGTGTAGTATTAATATTTGGCAATTTTAATAAAGTTGGCCCCAATCGGGCAAATAAAAATATATATACAATCCAGCAAAATAAATTTGCAGAACTTTAAAAATCAAACTCCCGTGTGGCTACCCCCACTACACAAGGGAGTCACGCTGCACCAGAAGAGCCTAATCCGGTGTGCGTTCTGGGCTGAAGCACAAAACAAGGCGACTTGCGTGTCAGCTTGACGTGTTTCATCATAAAACTGACGTCATCGGAAGCTGATGTTTGTGCCATACCTGTGGGATCCCATTGGAAGGTGGAAATCCCTGTAGAAGGCACTGCTTGCTTCCTGCGGTCTCATGCCAAGCAGCTGCCCTGCTGCTTAGTGAATACGGAAGGTCATATGCTTGGCACTGGAGCCATTCAGAGAATATTTAGCATTTTCTCAATGAATATAGTGTTTTCTAATTGGACAAGGTGGAGATCATGATATTAACGTCCTGTCTCTTCAACTCCCCCAATCAGAGAAAGCTTTACATTCATTGAGAAAATGCCCAGTGTTCTCTGAATAGCGCCCTGCCAAGTGAGAGGCGTCCGGTGTTCACAATGCAGCAAGGCAGCCATTCAACACAATATCTTATTACCAGAGGCTAAGGGTGTCTCAACCAATCAGCCCATGTAAACCAAAAAAAATGTTTTCCCAAAGACTATCTGCATTGGATATAATATATTTGACATGTATTTTACATATATTTGACATGTCTGTCTGTCATAGTATATGCCAATGGCAGTTTTTGAAACAGCTGTATGGGTATATTGAAAACGATAGATACCACCTAGAATTTTCATGTGCCTTTCTGTACGCATATATGCCATTGTCAGCTTAGAGAGTACAGGCGGGTTAAATTGTGGCATTTCTGTTTATGGATAGTTTTACATGAACATTTTACAGTATGATTAGTATATGCTTGCCATTCAGCTTCATTACAAATCATTTAATAAACTAGTTGTTTAAAAGTATTTTCCTTAACATACTGTATAAATAAAGGTAAATACTTTCTTTTCATTTTTGATAGAGTAGAGAGGGATATTAAGTTGTATTGCTGTCTGTGTCACCCTCTCTATTTGTCCTGTTTAGTGTTATCACCAAAAGTGAAAATTAAACAAAGTTTAAAATTTTGGGTTGTCCCCAAAACCGTAATAGAGAGGAAGCTTCCATTGGACACATTAATTCTGGTAACCCTGGGGACAACTAGGGATTCTGTCACTTTGGAGATGTCTTCCTGTTTCTTTTTATGGATATGGGATAGGAAGTGAAGGACAATCTCCCCAATGGGATGCAGATGGTAGAAAAAAAAAAAAAAAAACGTACATGGCTTATAACGCGCCTTTGCTGTATCCAAAATGAAAAAAAAAATGCCTTTAGTTCTATTTTAGTGGTAAAAAAGTTTGGTTTCTGTAAGAGAAAAATGTTTGTTTTGAGATGAAAAGTAGAAAGACTACATAAAATCCATTTTAATCAAATTGTTTGTCTTTGCCAGGGAAAATCACCATTTATAGATATGCAGCATACTATATCTACGTTGTGACACCATTTGGCCTTACTGTGGAGGTTCAGGTGAAGCCAGTATTTCAACTTTCTATCTCTGTGACATCTTCATTTCAGAACAAAACTACAGGTAATCACTATCATATGGTATTCAAAAAGAAGTATACAGCTTTTTGTAAGGCCAACCGAGAAAAATTGTGTTTTTTATACCAAAATAAACATCCAGATTTCAGCTATCATGTTGTTTGATAGGGAATAAAAACACGTATCTAACAAGTTGCGAGGCTTACTATGAGCAACAACCACCCATCTCTTTTTTCTCAAGTTGCAAAGTGGTCTCTGATGAGAAATCATCTACAAACAGAAAAAACCCACAACCCCAGAGAAGGGGCTTCACATATTGTAATGTCATGAAGCTTAACCACTTAAGCCCCAGCCCTATTTCGGACACTTTTTGTTCAAGTTAAAATCATTTTTTTTTTCCTAGAAAACTACTTAGAACCCCCAAACATTATATATATATATATATATATATATATATATATATATATATTTCCCGAGCCGCATCGGTCATTACCGACCGAAAGCCGACCGTGGGCTGTAAACCACAGTACCGGGATGGTGCTTCTAGCTAGAGACATCGTCCCGGTATAATACCGCAAAGTCTGCCGACGTACCCATACGTCACTTTGCGGTATGTGGTTAAGAGATTCTGTTAACTGGTATCCACTGGCTGTCTGCCAATGAGTCTCATGTTGTCTTTTGGTTGGTCACTTACCTGCTGGGTGGTTGTTATCACTTGTTAATTGCAAATTCTGCTGGTCATTCACCTGTAATAGGCTGCCCACTGGCTGAGTGTCTGAGAATAATCTGTGGGTTACTTTCTAGCTGGGTAGTTATTTATCTTTTTTTTGGCTGTACTTACCTGTTTAATGCTACATACTGTATATGCGTATGCATACTGCTTATAAATCTGCGTGTGCCTTCCTGGGAGCATGCAGTTACTTGCTGATATTCACTCATGAGAGTATACATGTGTAAATAATTGTTCACTGCTGTGGCTCTTTTTTGGCCAGTTCCACTTTAAAGGGAATGTAGATGACAGAGACTGGTTGCCATCTATATCATTCATTCTTATTCATTCCACTGTGATGAATTCAGTAATTCAATGATGGTTCCTTGGTTTCCATTCCCAGCTTTCCCTAAGCTCACATTCACATTGAGCCAATCTGATATGCGATTTGACACGATCGGAGCCTATTGTCGGCAATGGCACTGTCCGAATCAGTGTGACGCGGACTTTGCACTTTGTTTCTGCACTACTTTTTGCGAATTCAGGGCAATTTCAATAGACATCTGTGCAGGAACCCACACAGATGTCTATTAAATCGCCCCTGAAGTGTGACTGAAATGCTGGTTTGAAATCGTACAAGTTCAGCTGAACTCGCACAAGTTCAAACCCACCCTCAGTGTGAACCTTGGCTTAATTCCATTTGTTCTACCCTTGCCCTGTGTTTATTTGGCTCTTTGCCTTGTTTCTGTCTCCTGCTATAGCTTTAGCCCCGGTTCACACTTGTGCGTGTGCGGGGTTCGCATGTAATGTCGGAGCGCACTGCTCCGACATTACATGCGATCGGCTGTGCGGTGCGAGTCTAGCCATACAGTTTGTATGGCTAAATTCGCACCGCAGCCACACCAAACACGCACAGGGACCCTTTTTTCTAGCCGCATCAGGATCGGATCGCACAGCGGTTCACACTTGTGCGATCCGATCCTGTGCGAACTGCACGATCGCACTGCGATATGCGATCAAACTGGGGTGTCGTTGAGATTACATTGACACCCCCAGCGTATCGCATATGGCAGTGTGAACTGCCGGGGGTGCGTGTGCGATGCGGGATCAGGCTGCGAACTCGCAGCCTTCCCGCGCTCGCATAAGTGTGAACCAGCCCTTAATTCTAGTTTGTTTTTCTTGGATTGAAATGCTTGGATTTTCAATTAAAGGATTGCAACACTGTACCCAAATGAAATTTTTAATCATTTTTTTCAAACAAATAGAGCTTTCTTTTGGTGGTATTTAGTCACTACTGGAGTTTTTATTTTTTACAAACAAAAAAAAAAAAAAGACAGAAAACAGGTAATTTTTCTCCTTCATTGATGTGCGCTGGTGAGGCGGCACTGATGGGCCCTGATAGGCACTGATAGGCTGCACTGTCGGGCACTGATAGGCTGCACTGGAGGGCACTGATAGGCGACACTGATGGGCACTGATAAGGCGGCACTGATAAGGCAGCACTGATAGGTGGCACTGATGGGTGGCACCGATGGGTACTGATGGGCGGCACTGAAGGGCACTGGTAGGTGGCGCTAAAGGCCACTAATAGGCAGCACTGGTGGGCACTAATAGGTGGCACTGATGGGTGGCACTGATGGGCAATGATAGGCACTGGTAAGTGAAACTTATGATGGGACACTGATTAGCACTGATAGGTGGCACTGGTGAGCACTGATAGGTGGCACTGGTAGGTGGCGCTGGTGGGCACTGTTCAGTAGGGAGCGTGCAGGCTACTCGTGCATGAGAGGACGTCAATGTACGCCCTCTCTGCAATTTAGGTCTGCGCTGTAGCCATCTTTCGGCTATAGCGTGGGCACCAGCATGTTAAAGTTTCGATACTATGAATTATTTGATGGCTCTTTTTTTTACAATATTGGTTTATTTATTGCTGTCTGTCCTTGTTTGTGAACTTCACCCTGTGCTTTTATCTCAGTGACCACTGAGTGAAAATACAAAGGTTTACAGCTGCTACTGGAACAGCTAGTGAGGGAAAGTCTATCAATATGAATAACTGCCAAGATTGAGTTTCCCATCACTATAAGGAGATTTCTCATTTCCCATTGTGTGTTTAGAACAGGATGAGAGAGAAAGAGATTGTCTCCAAAGAGAATAGAGCCAGCAATCAAATTCTGGGAGGTTTTAGCCCTTCCTCAACCTATCCGAATATAGCCCGGTACTGGTGTACAGAAATGTGGGAAAGGAGATGTTTCCCTCTTTACAACCAGTTCACTTTCTACTTAGATATTGATGTTATGCTGCACCATCTTTCCTTGGCTAGCAGGGGGAGAGCTAAGGCCAAGCAACCTCATAGACTTCAATGCAGGGCGCTTGGAATCCTGGGAGGTGTAGTCCAAAATGACAGCCATGTAATAATGAAACTGACTTTCTGGACTACAGATTCCAGTGTGCCCTGGGCTGCAGTTAGAGTTAGCAAAGGACTTTTTTTTAAACTACCCAAAGCTGTCTTGGAGCCAAGGAAAACAAGTAGAACACTTCTGCTGCAGGCTGACAGACTGATTAGAAGCCAGATCTGTGGGGACCGAGGCTGAGACCCAGGCCAGAACATCCAGGGCTTACACAGTGGTCAAACATATACCACTGCAGCAGGGAGACCACAGTGTACTCTCAACTTCTTATTCCCACCGCTGATCATCAGGGGCATCTGAGAGGGGGCCTCCTTACACAGCTGCACCACAGGGACTGGTGAGAGGGCTCATTGTCTACCATTTGCACTGTTAACAGGAACTTGAGACAGGGCTTTAAGTATTCTTTCTTCACAATGTAGAGAGGCAAACCCATGCCATGGTTTATCTTGGCAGTTTAGGCAACGTTGCAGAAAACAGGCACACTAATGAAATTTAGGTGTGAACTAGGCTTATGTTAGAGCTAGGAGTAGAGGTTAGTGGCCTCACCCTTTCGAGGGGGTCAGTCTGTGCAAGGGAGCTGTTAGGGGCACAATGCTCCATACTGTTCATGTGAAACAGTGGAAGGCCAAGCCTGTAAGGATGTAGCAGCAGGGAGCTGCAGGAGAAACTGTCAGAGCTGAGGAAGGTTCAGTGGTTAGTGCGTGAGCACTGGAGACTGTGTGTTTGATGGTTTGGAGGACCAAGGCAGGAGGCCTATGCAAAGATATTTCAGAGAAAAGCCACAAGGTGGAGTACTGTTTGTTTTGACACATTGATGGTGAGAACTCCTGCAAGAAAAATTATTTTGTTGTGGATCTTTACTTTCTTCAATAAAATTGGCCAGAAATAAAAAAAGCACTAAAACGAACTTTGTGAAGTGGACTGGACTCGTTGTTTGGCACTACCAGTGAGCTAAAATACTCCAAACCATTACAACAGATATACTGCACCTGTGCCATACCTATTTAGCAGCTGTACCACATCCATACTGCACCTATACCAACTCTATACCACATTATACGGAACCTTCACCGCTAAAATTATCTTATAGAACACAATGGGGGAAATTTGCTCCCCATCGGGGCACAGGAGGATATTTAAACAGGAAAAAGAAGTCTTTGTCCACGTATGTGTTTAGTTTTAAACAAATAACAAGTCAAATTAAAACTGCATAACCATCCCACTGCAAAATTGAATGTTATGAGTTGAGGAGAAACATTATAGATGATATAGGGAATAGAGTGGAGCGGACACCTGGATGTCCGTGTTCGGCGGGTTCGGCCGAACTTGAAAAAAAAGTCCGGTTCAGTGTCCCGGACTTTTTCCAAACTTTACCCGGGCACCGAACCCCATTGAAGTCAATGGGGACCCGAACTTTCAGGCACTAAAATGGCTCTAAAACACCAATGGAAAGGGCTAGAGTGCTGCAAATGGCAGCAAAATGTAGTTAAGAGCATGGCAAGTACTCTTAAAAAAAATTCCCCTTTAAATTAATTTTTTAATAGCAGATTAGAACAGCGATCTGTAGTGAAATATAGCTGAACGCTGCACACAACAGACTGATAAAAATAGATTTTTTTCTCCCTCCTCCTCAGTGGGCTCAAGTGAGGGCAAAAAGATTGTTCACTGCACCACCCCCCACACAGCAAAATCGATGTAGACTGTCCCTGCCTAATCTCCAGCCTGGCCCTAATATGCTCAATAAGATCGTTCACTGCACCACCCCCCACACAGCAAAATCGATGTAGACTGTCCCTGCCTAATCTCCAGCCTCGCCCTAAAATGCTCTAATAACTCTCCCTGCCTGCACTCCGACCTGTCCCTGCATTCTTTTTGGACACAATTTTTCACAGAATCACTGTCTGTTCCTAATCAGCAGCCAGCACGTATGATGTGTGCTCTGTCCCTAAACTACAGCAGAATGAAGCGGCGCGCTGGGGCTCTCGAACTTATAAAGACATGGTCACATGCTTCAGATGGGCAATCACAGCTACTAATACATTAGTAGGCATGGCTGTGATGGCGCACACCAGTTAAACGCTTGTTGATTGGCTGTTGAAAGCCCGCCATTAAAAGCGCGCCATTACATACAAAACAGGAAATAAAATGACCGAACAGGTATTTTAAACACGAACATACAGTAAAGTTTTCAGGTCCATGTTCGGGTAACAAAAATCCAATTATTCGGTACGAACACGAATAATACAGTCCGTGTTCGCTCAACACTAATAGGGAAACCTAAGACAGGGCAATGTAAAATACGTTTGGGATCTTATGTAGTCCTGGCTGGTGGCCCCTTTAAAGTGATTGTAAACAATCACCTTGTAAACAACCCATTCAGTTTAAAGTATAAATGTAAGGCAAAACATTTGTGTATAGATATTAAAAAACACCCTTTTTTTTATAAGTGATCACTACTCACTGCTAGGGGAGGGGAAGCAGCAGCATACTGAGCTTCCCAGTGAAAGGCTAATATGCATCAAGCTTGTTTGATGTTACAGAGGTTTTGTTGTCCCAGGCAGAAAGGGACTTTATTGCCCTTTTCTTACTTGTGGATTACAGTTATCCTCCTTTTTAAGATTGAGTGTTCCAATACAAGTTTAGGTGCAAACCACAAGCAGATTTGTTTCTTATTTCATTTGCCAGTTATTAGACAATTCCTGTAAGAAGTAAGCTGTACTATTATTTTTACCTTTATTTGAACTGTTACCTGCATTATCTTATAATACAAGAGTACTTAAGTGATTCTAAAGGCTAAAGGATTTTTTTTTTTTGCCTTAATGCTTTCTCTGCATTAAGGTAAAAAAACCTTTAATATGCAGCCCCCAACCCTCGCCTCCTCATACTTACCTGAGCCCGATCTTGATACAGCTACGTGCACTCAAGCAGAAGCTCTCTCTGCTTTCTCCCTCCTCATTGGCTAAGACGGGCTAAGACATAGCAGCTGAAGCTATTGGCTCATGCTGCTGTCAATCAGAACCAGTGAGGAGGAAGCAGGGAATGGGGCCAGGTCATACTCTTTGTGTCTATGGACACACAGAACTGCCTTGGGAGTGAGCACACAAGAGTGCCCCCATAGCAAGCAGCTTACTATGGGGGTACTTGGTGGGGGAGGAGCTAGAAGCGCCGTCAGGGGATCTGAAAATAGGAGGATCAGGGCTGTTCTGTGCAAAATCATTGCACAGAGCAGGTAAGCATAACATGTTTGTTATAAAAAAGAAGAATGTTTACAATCACTTTAACTTAAGTTACAACTGTCACTGTTGAATTAAAATTGTTCCCCTTTGCTCGTTCAATGTGTGTTGGGAGGGATGTTTCACAGGCAGCTTTAGGAAAGAATGGCATATACTTTTCTGCACTTATAATTGTTCCAGTGTTGAATATTGGGTTAAATCTGCAGTTGCTTAATCCTTTGAACCAGTACTATCCTTTGGGGCTTGTTTCAACTTCAATAAAGCCTTTTTGCATCACATCTGGTGTGTTTGTGAGCTTTTGGGTCCAATTAGGGAGTCATCATGGGTAGTGGCAGGAGGACCCCACAATCCAGTACCTCCGTATGGAGTCAGTGTTACATTAATAATTCTTAGTCCATATAGAAGTATTGAATCTTCACTTGCCACCTATGAAGGTGCATACCCATAATTTCCATTACTATAAATAAATTACTAGTTTGATCTCTTTTATGATCTGACAGTTTTATTTTGATACAATAAACCAGAATCAAACAAAATGTGTTCAACATTTACAGTTTATTTTCTTTAGAAAGCAGCCACAGCCTGACTAGAACAGCCTGTCCCTTGCTAGAATGCTGCAGTGTGTGGCCCCTTGCACTCTATGGGGAATCTGTACAGGTCTCATACACCACCTGCTGAGGCAGAGCTACAGTTCTCCAGCCAGCAGGGTGCATGTGCTGAGATGATTTTAGTCAAAGCCCCCTCCTAGTGTAGGATACTCTGCAGATTTTGTTTTTGGCTCTTTTATCAAGGGAGCAGTGATTGTTTGCTTTGGTCTGTTTGGGGTTTCACAGGCTGAGAATTCTACTGCTTCCTCCTGCTTCTGCAAGAAGTTTCCAGAATATGGGGCTGGGAAAGTCAAAGACCAGTCTGAATATTTATCCTGTCCTACTCAATCCCTGGAGGGGAGTGTCCAGAATGTGGCTGGGGGTAATAAATAGAGTGGGGCCCTGGAGAGATTGTTCTTTCATCAGCAGGGAGGGTTTTGAAGACTCTAGGGCTGCGGCCCGCTGAGGCAGCCTGTGGACTGTGTAACTGTTCTTTGAGGTCTCAATTGCAGAATTGAGAGCCTGAAGTGATCTTTCTGAGGAGATGGCTGTGGGAATTCAACATAAGGGATCTGGTCTGGAGAAGAATTGTCTCCCTAACTTGACCATGTCTAGAGGAAGCTGGGAGGTGCGCAGCTGTCCTGGGGACTTGTCAGTAATGACCCTGAATTGTGATCCATGTTGACTGTGTGCTTTTGGGATACACATAAGTGTCAGAGGTAGCTATAGAGTGAGACAGCTCTTATGCCCCTATGTCTCCAGTGGAACTTGTGAATGCAGGCCTAGAGAAGAGCGTCTCCCTTTTACTACACCAGCATTTTGGAGTATTCCATGCCCTAACCCTCCTTCTTTTTAAAGTTCTTTAAGCAATCATTTTCAAAAAGACATCCCCTAGACTGAGTTATTGGAGCTGGAATGCATGGACTGGTGCTTGTGGCAGTGGCCAGCCTCTGTACTTTTTGGGGAAGAACCAGCTCTTACCAGCAGCCCCTTTGGGGCTAGCTCTACATAGAGTTATAGGTATGACTTGGTAGAGAGAAGGTATCAGTTCTCTGAAGAGAAACCACTGCTTCCACACAGAGAGCAAGGCCTCACTCTGCAGCTCCTACAAGGGAACTGTTTTTTTTATTCAGGCTGTGGATACTTTAGAAATAAAATAAACTATAAGACGTTGAACACTATTTGTTTTGGTGCATCTGGAATGTATTTACTTGGGCTTTGTGATTTATAGTCAGTGCATGGTTGTTCTTTTAGCCTGTTATTGATGGCAAAATGTATTATGCTAATATTTCTAAAGTAGTGCCTATTGGCATTTTCCATAAGTCTTAAATAGTTTTTTTGTGCCCGTGGGTAGCCCCTCCCCTTCCAAAGGACCTTATTTATTCTCTGCTAGCCACGGTGGCTAGCACTTTGAACTTTAGCATTATGGTAGCAGAGTCCAGTTATAGGGTAGAAAAGATCAGTGCTGTGTCCGAGTCTTTCATATAGTATAATCAACCCTTAGGCACACAGTAAAATACATAGGGATTAACAAAGGCACTGCAATATAGACTACTTCAACTTTTACCATTTCTAAGTTCAAATTATTGGAAAGCAAATACTTCCCAAATTCCAGTAACTCACTGCAAGATGGATTTTTTTGTATACTTTACTTACATCGCTTCTAATTTGTTTTGAGGTCTTTGTGGAAACTTTAACGGAATTGAAAATGATGACTTCAGGACATTGAGTGGTGTGGTGGAGACAACTGTTTCAAGTTTTGCCAACTCTTTTAAAGATGAAGCTTCATGCCCTGATGTGCCTTTCATACACGAAAGCCCATGTTCCAAGAGCACAGATAAAGGTAAACCTTTAATAACAATTGGGATTTAAAAAAAAAAATGAGTAAAACAGCAGAAGAGCAGGCTTTGCACCATAATTAGTTCTCTTTAGAAGCCTACTTTGCCACTGTTGCTCCTTAGGCTTTGTTCGCACAGGGTGTATGAATCTTAATCCATGTGAGGGCCGTGCCTTCCCATCAGTGTTAATTTTGGCAGCAAATTTTAATTTAGTTTTAGTCTTAGTCTTAGGACTAAAATGGCATTTTAGTTCTAGTCCCATTTTAGTCTTCTGCAAGTGTTTTAGTTTTAGTCGTATTTAGTCGACTAAAACGTCCTACATTTTAGTCGACTAAAACGTCCTACATTTTAGTAGACTAAAACGTCCTACATTTTAGTCGACTATAACCCATTTTAGTCATCTATAATTGAATGGGTGTAGTTCAATTGTAATTTGTAATGCATTATTTAAGCATTTCTCTACAATTTCCAAACTCGTTATATACTACTGCTGGTCCTGGAGTGAAAAATCTAATATGTTATTATTTATGGTATTAAGCTTTGAGCAGGCACCAGTGTTAATTTTGGCAGCAAATTTCGACTTAGTTTTAGTTATTGTCTTTTGAATAAAATTCGGTTTTAGTTGTATTTTAGTCTTAAGACTAAAATGCCATTTTAGTTTTAGTCGTATTTTAGTCATCTGAATTGTTTTAGTTTTAGTCATATTTTAGTCGACTAAAATTGTGTTAATTTAGTCGACTAAAACGTTTTAGTCGATTTTAGTCGACAAAATTAACACTGCTTCCCATGCAGGCAGTCCCATTGCTTTCAATTAGGACACAGCAGCTTCTCCCAATGTGACATCCATGTGGTTGTAGGGGGCTTTAGATATACTTTAATTTCACTAAAAACGTAATAATCTGGCAGTATATTAATAGTTACATCGAATATTGACGTGATATGATACTGTTTTGCAGGAGACTATGCCAGTCATTGGTGCTTTCATTTAGTAAATAAAACTGGTGTGTTTGCTTCTTGCCACGATGTGCTGGATCCCAAATCCTACTTTGAGGTAATAAAAAAGTCAAATATGTAAATAGAAATGTGATAGTTGTGTTGAATAGGGTTGATCCAAACTGCCCTGAGTTTGGTTTGAGCAGAGTTAAAAAACTTCAAACCTGAACCCCATTGAACTCAATAGAAACCGTATCTATCAAACTAAAAATATTCATTTTTTGGGATCATAGGTAAGGGGTTATCAAAAAAAAAAAAAACATGGGGGAGGGTCAGGGCACTGCCCTGGGAAACATGTATCGGTGCAAAACATTTTTAATTCCATTCAGCCAAGAGCACTTATTTTTTTAGACACTAACATTAACAAAGGAAAAAGAGTTTTAAACAGCTGAAAAATGACATTTCCTACCTGGTTTCTTTTTAAAAAACAAAAATACAGCACACAGACCTCAAAGGTCCCCAAAATTTATTGATGACCCCTAAGGAGTAAGGACCAGAAGTTTAATTTGCCTGCAATTTAAACAGTATCATTTTTGAGTCCCCCTCAAAACACATACAAAACCCTTTTGAGTCTGGTGTAGATTTTAGGGTGTGCCCCATGCAAATAAAATGTGCGAGGTCCCTCTAAAACTTCATACCAGACCTTTAATCCAAACATGCTGTCTGGCTGGCCACAAAGAGGGGAAAGGGATGAGCCTGCACCACTGAACCATACCAGTCCACTTGTCCTCAACATAGAGAGGGTTACCCATGTTTAGGAGGATAAGGGTTTCTTTCCAACAACCCTTGCCGGTGGTTGTGATGGTCTGTGGGCAAGGGGTTTAGCAGAATCTGGAAGACCTTTTTAACAATAAGGGGGCCTGAGATACTGTTCCTCGCCTACGTAAATGAGCATGGGGTACGAAGTACCATTAATCATTCACAAAAAAAAAATGTAACCTAAAAATAAAAACACCCAAAATGTTTGACAAAAATGTCCCTAAATTTTGATGCCTGCCACTCGATAAACAAAAAAAACGACAACCCAGCACACACAATAGATCTCCCCGAGCTGTCATCAGCTATATAAAGGAAGGGGCAGGGATAGTGGTGACATCATTGACTAAATATAGCCAGTGGCCATGTTTGGGTAGTGATGTCCTCACTATACCTGCCCCTTTATTTACATCGTAGGGGTTCCCAGAGAAATCAGCGGTTGCTAAAGATGCAATGGGTGCTGCTTCTATACATGATATTTTGCTCCCACCAAACAGGGAGCTGAACGAGCAAAAGTTTAGGCATTTGTCCTAAACAGCCAAAGTTCAGCTCAGACCTATGTTCATCACAAATCATCAGTTAACAGTTTTTTGTGTGTTGTATAACTATTCAGTGATTTTGAAATGTGTTCATCAATCCTTGTCCCAATGTAAGTATGCATATGCCCTACCTGTAGGACCACTGGGGAAGTGGAGATTCACTGTAGTAGTCACTGCTACTACAGTGATCCCTGCTGTTTTCCAAGTCCCATGCCGAATGGCCATTCTGCTGTATAATAACCAAACCTTGTGGCTTTAAGTTTCCGGTGCTGGATTGATTTTATCACAAGGTACATGAATCTGACGCCTGCACCAATATTTGTCCTCCAGAGGAGTGAGGGAACTCTAAAGAGTGTCTATGATACTTTTTTATGAGTTCCACTGACTAAGTAGTATTTTTCATTATTTTTTACATCAACTTTTTGTCTCTCTAAGCGTTGCAGGTATGATGTCTGTAACTTGGAGAAAAGTGAGCAGGTAATGTGTACTTGGCTTGGGGATTATGCCAGTGATTGCAGAAGCCACAATGTGTTGCTACCAAATTGGAGAGACAATATATGTGGTAAGAACGTTTGTGATGCATTCTTTATTAATCCTTTAACCTGTGCTGGACTAGGGTAAATAAAAAAACACACTTCCAAATTACATTCACAAGTTTTACCATGGATTTAAAAGCTAAAGTAATTCTAAAGGTTCTTTTTTTAACAAACAAAATATACCTACCAGCCCTGTGCAATGTTTTTACACAGAGCAGCCCTAATCCTCCGCTTCATTTGCTGCTTCCTATAGTGACACACGTGTGGATTCAATCTCGATCTGGGCTGTGTGTGCCTATTGACAAGCACAGTGCATGTTTACTATGTTTCAGTTTGTGAATGAACAGGGAGCTTCTGTATAGAGCGCTTCCTTTTCATTCATCTGCAATGCAGCTGAGGCTGCAGAGAAAGGGATTGAGAGATCTGTGTCCTCAATCCTTCTCTTTGTCTCAAAAAAGAGACATCAGTGTCTGTTTAGAAGTCTGGTATTTCACCAAAGCCCCCCTAACAGGGCTTTTAAAAACATGTAAAAAATAACATTTTAGGAAATTAAGAGTGGGGTCGGGCCACGCTGTGTGTCTATGGACACACAGCCCTGCCTGGGAGAGAGCTGGCACCTGTGCCTCACTAAAGACAGGAGAAGCAGACAGCACCGATGGGGGACCCCAGAAGCTTTGTGTAGCCCTAATCTTTCAGATTTAGCAGGAATTTTGTAATTGTGTTGTGTTTGAATCCACTAATAATGATTTTAGTGTATTTTTAGCAAAAATATTGTTTTTAGAATTTAGCGGAGGGGGAGGGGGGTTGCTGTCTCGTTGGCTGTATGGGGGCCCATTCTCTCAGCAGCCCTAAATGTGGTTGGAGGCATGCTGCAGGAGGTAGTCAGAGACTGGATACTTGATACATGAGGCTGCCAGACATCCCCTGCAGAAATGAATGCTCCATACTCTAATGTAAAACTACTGGGGCTTAAAGACTGCATAAAAAAAAAATATATATTTTATAAATTTCAACTGGCCTCTGAAGCACAGGTTGAGCTTCAGGGCTCCAGAGCAATGTTTCTCAACCTTTTTAGGAGGAACCCTCTGGTAAAAGTTTGAGATCTAGGGGGGCCCCTGAAAAAAATGTTCAGATCTAAAGCTCACAGAACATTGGAGCTGATCAGCAAGCTGTAGATATAACAACAATTAGCAAACAAATGAAGAGCAGCGCAGGGAAGCTGCTGTTGTAACATATCTTTTCTCCTTGATCCCCACTAGCCCTCCTCTCGTTTATCCCAGGTGATATATTAGACCCTGGGACACACAGAAAATGAATACCTGGGAGGAACAGTGCAGTATATAATAGTATGCTTCCCTGCACCGCTATGCAAATCCATAACACAGAGTTTCTCAAATGGGGTTCCACCACAAATCAATTTTATGGCAGGTGTATGTCTGCTCAATGTTGTTTTCAATACTCACTGACAGTGTGCATTGATACGTGATGCTTCCTCTGTAGTTGTGGTTCCTGTGAACTCAGAGGGCGGCATCAAAAGGAGTGCAGAGAGTGGGAACACATGGCTGGATCAGGAGGTGACATTCTGTGTGAATGCAGACTGTGGAGGGGCGATATTGAGTGTATGGCAGCGCTGAATGCAGACTGCAGGGGCACTTGGCTGGATAAGACTGAATGTTGCAGGAGCTGAGATCATAATAGCTTTATGTACAGTTATGGCATAACATAAAGCTATTATGATCTCACCTCCTGCTACATTCAGTCCTATCTAATGGTGTGCTCTCCCTCTCTGCAGTCTGCATCACTGCTGCCATACACTGGATGTCACCTCCTGCATTAGCCATGTGCTCCCTTTCTCTGCTCAACCTCCAGTCTGTGTTGACTGCTGCCTTACAGACACAGTACTCTGGCTCTCTACTGCCCTCTGCACCCCTCCCCCGCACTCTGCATCGCACGGCTACATAGACCCACCAAGAGATCTCACCTTGTGATCCAGCCATGGGCTTGTGGCTTGTGGACCCCCCACAGTCTGGTCATCGCTGCCATAGAAATTAACACCTCCCTCTTCAGCTCCCACTATGTTCAGTACTCCTGGCGCCTCCCTCTGAGTTCACAGGAGCCGGAACCACAGCGGAGGCATTGGGTATCAATGCGCACTGACACTACTGACTGTCACCATGCAATGAGAACACTACTAAAAATAACATTAGGCTGTATACATCTGCCACAATGTTGATTTGTGACGGAACCCCTGGGGACTTCTCATGGGACTCTAGGGTTTCCGGAACCCCGGTTGAGAAACACTGCTCTAGAGGCAACATTGTTAGATTTAGCTGCAGCATAAAACCCAGATCCAGTCAAAACATTTTTCTAGTATCAAATAAATTGAGGACAATTTTGAACTTTTGTCAGGTTTTTCTTGCAGCATGTAATTGGGTTTGTAAATTAGACCTCATTTCCAATGCATGTAAATGCCCTCATTTCCATATGACACCAGGGCAAAAAAAGAGAAATAAGGGTAAAAGTGGTCACTGGGAGATGTTTGCATAACATGAACAATTCTTTGACTTTCCCCGATCTACTGAAAACTATCCAATGCTGAAAATAATACAAGACATCTACTGGTTTTCTTCATCCAACAGATCCAGAATGTCCCGAAACCATGGTGTTTTCTTTAAACCCAAGACATTGTAATGTCAGCTGCATGGCTTTATCACAAGCAGACATTCTTTGCAATCTCAGATCGATTCCCAAAGAAGGGTGTACCTGCCCAGAAGGGACATATCTATTAGAGAACGAAAAGTGTGTGCCTCCAGAGGAATGCTCTTGTAACTACAAGGGAAAAACGATCCCGGCTCATCAGACATTCAATGTCGATGACATTCTGTGGTAAGAATCTCCAATGTCTGCACTAATTAAATAGTTTTCAGCTATGCTCTTTCCTAATTTATTTCAGTTGACTTTATACAGACAACAGCAATAAAGATGTTCCTTTAGTTTAACCACCTCAGCTTTGGAAGGTTTTAACCCCTTCATGACCAGGCCATTTTTTTGTTATTTAGCACTGCGCTACTTTAACTGTTAATTGCGTGGTCATGCAACCTTGTACTCAAGTGAAATTTATATAGTTTTTTTTTCACATAAATAGAGCTTTTTTTTTTAATGGTGTTTGATCACCACTGGGTTTTTTATTTTTTTTTGTAAAATAAAATAAAAAACAACAAACGTTTAAAAAAAAACAAACAAACAAAAAAAAATAATATTTTAGAGTTAAACACATCCAAAAAAAAAAACATTAAAAAAAAAATCAAATTTCTTTATACGTTTTGGCCAAAATGTATTCTTTTTCTTTGGTTAGAAAAAAAATCCCATTAAGGGCCCTTTCACACGGCCGCTCCGTGTGTCCGCAAATCATCCTATTTTTTGCAGATGATTTGCGGACATAATGTAAGTCTATGGCATTGCGGATGTCAGCGGAATACCATCCGCTGACATCCGATTTTCCTCCTTTCAGTTCTGTTCCGTTTTTTGGAATGGAACAGAACCCTATTTTTCCTCCGTTCAAAAAACGGAAAGGAAGGAAAATCGGATGTCAGCGGTGTCATCCGCTGACATCCGCAATCCCCATAGACTTACATTATGTTCGCATATCATCCGCAAATGGATGGGATGATATGCGGACTTACGGAGTGGATGACACAACTGTCATCCGCTCCGTGAGAAAAAAAAAAAGTCCCGCAGCGGAGCTTTCACACGGAGCGGCCGTTTGAAAGAGCCCTAAGTGTACATTGATTAATTTGCCTGAAAGTTGTAGTGTCAGCAAACTATGGTATACTGTAAATACAGGAATTGTTATTATATTTATGTTTTTATACTGCTGAATTGTTATTTTTTCTATACTACTAATGGTGGTGATCAGCGACTTATAATGGGACTGTGATAGTGCGGCAGTCAATCCGACACTAACTAACACTGAGTGAAAACTGAGTTACTGCCACTTACATCACCAATGACAATAATACAGTGATCCATGATAATACTATACACTGTCACTGTACTAATGACACTGGCTGGGAAGAGGTTGACATCTCAGGTAATCAAGGGGTTAAGGGTGTACCTAACAATTGTAGGATGTGCTGATTTTAACTAAAGATCTGTTTCTTCTCCCTGCCAGAAAGTTTGTCCCTTTTGTACAGAGCCCTTTGTTGATTGTTAAGCATGATTAATGTCCCCATGATTAAGCTCCCAGGGGCAGAGTGAAACGCGTTGGAGAAGAGACCTGGTTGGAGTCCAGGCTGAGGTTGCCATTCATACACTCAGTATATGGACAGCACAGATGTGCAGCTCCAGGGAGTCCTTTCATTATCATTGATTGTCAACACAGCCAATCAGTAGGTCCTGGTCATTGGTTGGGACCTGCTGACAGACTCCTGCTTTGTACAATAATAGCCAGACTTGGCGGGGGTGCACATGTGCGCCCCCTAAGCCTGGAAACAGGCAGCAATGTACCAGTACATCACTGTGCTTGTACGGACCACCAGTGTGTAGTACATCGTGCGCAGCCTGCCCAGAAGTATTTAAAGAAAACCTGGTTACCATTACAAAACTCACCTTTTGGAAATTGACTGTTAAAGGTGATCCTAAAGCTTTTTTACTTCTCAGATCAGTTAGGAATGAGTGCACACACAAGAAGTGCGATTACATATAGATCATTTATCTTATGTAGCAATCAGGGTCATTCATATGTTGTAATTTACACTTGTCAATGTATATCAGCAAATACACATAAAGATTGCACAAGGCAATAACTAAAGATGTCATTTTATAATTACACAAGTACAGATACAGAACAGTGCTCACATACTAATGTGTAGCAAAAGAAAATAAAGTACAGTATGTATCCTAGACTTACAAACAATAGCAGATCAGACAAGAGGTCCCATGCCAATGTTCTGGGTCAGTTTTTACCTCTTTCTCTTTAAGGACCTACCAAAAGACATACATACTGTATACTGTATGTATATTTCAGTTGTGCATAGTAATATAACTCCTGTAAGACAGTGGGTCTCAGTTGTTTTTAGGGATTCTGTTGTTAATGTGACATTTTTATAGAATCTCCAATGCCAGCTTAGTATTTCTCCAAAAACAAATGGTCTACCCTAAAAAACAGCTTATAGAAATTTAAGGACATCAAAAATTATGTAAGCTTATTTGGGGCCCTAAACCACATTTTGCACATCCCTGCTTATAAATTGCACTTGGTAGAATTACAGTCTTAGCAATGTTTGTGCTATATTAGTATTTCAGAATATGTCTTTTGTATAAAAGTACAGGTAGATGAAAGTCTTCTCCATTCATAGAGTTTTCTCTGCTTTGTTTTATATATTTGTACAATGTTCAGTGAATAATATGATTATCCGCTGATGAATACATTGAATTTTGTATTTGCATTTGGTTTCTTTCGGGGCCCCAACAAAGCTGGAGTGCCTCTACGTAAAATGTTTGCATCTAGGATCTAGGTTGTATCCAGCTCACGTCTTAATCTGTTTACCTTTTCTGCATTTGTTGGGTTTTCCCTTTAAGCTTAGAATATTGTTTGCTTCTGCCTGTTGTTGGGGGGTTTTCTCAAGCAGAAAGAGCAAGGTATCTGCTTCAGCTGGCTGCTGCATCCATGCTCCCAGCCAGGGCTGTGTAGGTCCATTTGAGTGGTTGGAATACTTTGTTGCTATTTTTGGGTATCCTGTAACCTCTAACACTCTCTCCCCTGGACACTAAGAAAATAAACCTACAAAAATGCATTCAGAGAGTAGATGTCAGTCACCACTAGAAAGTAGGTGAGTGTTTTGAGTCAGCAGTAAGTCAATGCACCCAGCATAAGGCTAGGAGTGGGAAAAAATTCTAGTGGCTCCTTAGGAGATAAGAGCATCAATTATTTTACCTTTTTGCTTTTCCTATTCTCATTTCAAGGACTAGATGGACAGCATTGTGTATATTAAAATTATGTTTTTCTGCCATTTCTTTTTTTTTTTAGCACATGTATTCGTGGAATCCTGGAATGCCCTCAGATCGAAGAGCCTATAAAGAGTATGTGTGTTGCTGAAAGATACAAAGTAATTAATGGTCATGTTCGTGCATTATAAATCCAGGCTGTTACTAACTAAGCTTAAATCTGCTCACACCTCCTCACCTAAATCCTATTCTAGCTACCCTGTGATCTCCTCAGTGGTTGGTTTTAGGGGAACAGAGAGATAACCAACACCAACTGCAATGCCTGTGTGATGACATCACCCATAGGCTTAATGTGGAGCAACCACCTCTCCCTTGAAGTCATCACTGGGAGCTGGTCACGTGACCTCACCCAAACTACCAAAGCCTATTATCTTAGGAATCAGACAGTGGACATGGAGGGTGACAGGAAGAAAATTAATAGTGTAGTTATCACCCCTATGTATTTGAGCTAGGGCATGCACAGGAGGAAGCCTTGCTACTTCAGTTCTGGCAATGTTATGTGACAACTTTGTTGCTTATTTTCTCTTCTGCAGAGCTATAAAAGCAATCTATATACTAAATAAAGATGGGAGCTGACTTTTTGCTTTTTTTTATACTTTAATGTGACACCACTGCACTGGTGTTTTGGATAAGGGTGAAGGCTGTCACAGTCAAGTGGAAACCTGTCACCCACAGCTTGACTGTTCATTGTACATAACAGCATTCTTCATGCTCCCGCAGCCCATATCAAAGATCTTCAAGGTCTCTCTGAGCCCCCTTGTCCAGCTCTTGTACACAGAAAAAATGGTTTCCAACCACCACACCAGCATCCTTCATTGACCCTTACACTAACACTCTTGGTCAAACTACCATCATTGTATCCTAAAGGATCTCTGCTTTCAGAAAATATATATATATATATTTTTTTTTTTTGGGGGGGGGGGGGTTAAGGCAGTCCACAGATATCAAATGTGTATTTAAATGTGTGCAAAAAATAAAAAAAAAACAATAAAAAGGGCTCAGGAAGCAAAGAGGTTGAAACATAGGTTGTGGTACTGTAGTGAAGGTTCTTCAGGTACTTCCTGGATTTGACCTATTAAATTATGCTATTTTCTGCTGCCTGCTTTGAGTGCAACAGAAATAACAGGAGAGTTACTAATGCTTATTTTTATGTTTTGTAGCCTGCACATCACCTATGTATTTCTATGACTGCAAATATCCTAATCCCAACACACTGGGCTCACAGTGTCAAAAAAGCTGCAAAACCCAGGACATGGAATGTGTAAGCAAATTGAATTAGCAAGAAGATCTCATGGCATCATTTCTACATAGTTATATATTGTATTTAACAACTGTGTTATGAACAACAACCAAACAAATGTCCATCTGTTCTTTATTTTAGTGTAAATTTAAATATGGAAGAAATGTACAGTATAAACAGTATGGTTGGTTACAATGGACAGCATAAACAGTTCTTATTTAAGCCCAGGGTGTTCTTTGTTAGTCTCAACCATAACTATTATTTTCAAACCAAAAATGTAATATACCCCTTTGTTTGATGGCCTTGATGGGTGAGCAGAACTGGGGGCACAGTTTATAGGGGAATCCATTGCATTAATTAGCCTGTTGGCTTTCAGGCAAAATTTCACTTAAAAAAAGGCATTTTCTAAACAAAAAGAACCATTCCACATACTGTATAATGTGTCATTTGATGAATTCAGATACATTTTAAAACATGACTTAAACTAAAAAAAAAATAGTTCTGAATTATATGGAACTGACACCTATTTAAGCGTAGGCCAATATGATAGCTTTGGAATTCTAACAAAGTACTTTCAAATTCTGTAATGTTAAACCAAATAAGTGTAGCACCCTCCTAGGTAAGTGCTAGGCAATGCATAGAGTGGCTCTTTCTGCTTATCAGGAGAGCCTGATCTGTTAGTTTGGCCTGTCACATGTTCTCAGGTGTGATTCATTGACTCTTAGGGAGTCTCCCCACTGTATCCAATAAGGGAGCTTGTTGGACAGGGGAAGAAACCTAACCAATAGCACACCAGGGTTTATGACTGTCCCAGTGGGCGGGCATTGCTGCAATGCAGCCTGGGATTGGGAATAAATCTAGAGGGGGCATGTGACAGGGTGTTTTTTAGTGGGAGCAAAGTCCCAGGAGGAGGTGGACAGCTGTCTCTAGGTTGGCCTAGGGACCAGGAGTGGGGCTGGACTGCAAAGGATCCAGTGTGCTGACCATTGGAGCTGTTGGGCAGAGGACTTTGGGAAAAAAGTATCGTGAGTATTGAGGGACCTGTCTAAGAGAGCGGACCACTCCAGAGAAGTCAGGGGATCAAGGAGCCAGCTCACTCAGAGTGTTACAGTAAAGGGGGTGCCAGGTAGTAAAACCCTGAAGATAGGGATAAAGAGGGTGCCAGGAAGGGCCCTGAAGTTTTTCAGCAGTACAGTCTACCTCAGAGTACAGCTTGCCTCAGGATAGAGTTTACCTCAGGAAGTTTAAACAAAACCTTTCACTGCAAAGGGCAAAGTGAAGCAGTGGCCTAGCCGTGACTAGCTCAATTTCAGCATTACTCAGCATTTACTCAGCGTTAACCAGCATTTATTCAAGTCGTCCCTGCCTATTGTGCATAGTTCTATTCAGTTGGAGTATCCAACTCATCCCTTCTCCTATCCAAGTTCCAAACAAAACCTAAAAACCAAAGATACTTGACTGATTCTTGTCTGAGGTAAAACAATTGGGAAAATGTCAGAATGTTGCTAATGGTAACCCAGGGGAACCCATAATCAGCAGCTCCCTTGGGAGTAGTGCTACATCGGATTATAAGATAGGACCCTATTGCTTGTCTGATTAATACCCCCTATCGTATTGTTAAAAAGAAGTAGGGGATTATAACCATATTTAGTGAAGGTTGGGTGAAGTCCAGGCTTAAGCTACTAAGAAAAACACAAGGAAATAGGTGCAATGAAATTAGCAGACCTAAAATAATAATAACGTAAAAGCAATTATAAAATAAAAACAAGTCCAGTAAAGTCCAATGTACTATGGTGAACTAAAAATAGGGAGCAGTACCAAAGTCCATCTACTTGGATTAGTTTATTCTTGGAGGAAGAAGCAGGCTCTAATAATCAAGGAAACAAAATAAAATAAGAAAAGCGCCTTCAGAAGAAATGTTATTAGAACTCAAAATTAGCCACTCACATTGTGGAAGAAAAACAGAAAGCTCATCATTATTAAAATCAGGACTTAATTGCTTGTCTCTTGAGAGGGAAACATCCCAAAAGATCAGTGTAACCAGATGTCAGAGGGGAAGACTCTGGTCAAGAACCATCCACCATTCAAAAACCATCCAAGAAGAGAGCTTAAACGCACCGTGGACAGCAGCACTGCAACCATGACATTAGTGGAACAAACAAACGTTTTCTGGTGACATCATTACATGAGTGCAGCATCCTACCCTCTTACAGCTCTTGGCTAATTTTGAGTTTTAATAACATTTCTTCTGAAATCTACACTTATGGCACTTTTCCACTGAAAGTACCGGCTAGTACTGGCTCGGCTCTACTCGGCCCTGCTTGGCCCGGTTTGCTTTTCCACTGCTGGTACCACATGGTATAGGGTCGGAACGGTTCGGTACGGTATAGGTTTGCTTTTCCACTAAAGTAGTACTAAGTTAAGTGGGTGGGATAACAACGGGGTGGGTGGGATTCTCTGACCAATCAGTGGCTAGTAGTGACTGCATGCAAAGGATTGTGGGATATGGTACCAGTTTGGTACCTGTTGGAACCACAATCGAGTAGGTACTGTTTTTTCAGAGCCGTACCGTACCGTACCGTTCGGTTCCATGCAGTGGAAAAGCAAACCTATACCGTACCGTACCGAACCGTTCCGACCCTATACCATGCGGTACCAGCAGTGGAAAAGCACAAAAGGGTGCTGAACTGGTACGGTTCCATGCAGTGGAAAAGCGCCATTAGAGGCACTATTCCTGTTTTCTCCGGCTTCAGCTACTCCTGAGCCCACTATTTCATTTTGAAGCAAAGATTTTAACAGATATTTTGGTGCATATCTAAATAAATACCAAAACTTTTATCAGCATATTTTTTTTCCTCTGTATGTGACAACTCTGGGCCTTCTTCTAACTACTTGGAACCAATCAGCATGGTTCCCAATTCCCATAGTTAACTCGAGCACGCTGGAGGTTTGTTTAAAGATATCAGTTTAATGCTGTACTTGTCTGATATAATTACAGTTTAAAAAAAGAGAAAGAGCACAAGAGTGACTGGGAAAATGTGTAGAATCTACTTATTCATAAAGGAAAGATGCTGTCTTTCTAAAGCTCAATACTGAATGATAAATCTACCAAATGTGAAAATTTATTTTTTCTATATTAGTGATATTATTTATCTATTTTTATGGATCATATTAGCTGTTCTTAAACTAGCTAGTTTAGAAATTGTTCAATATATTAAATCATTGCACATGTATACTGTATGTACAGGCAAAACTCTTTTAATTTTAGATTAGGGGGTAAGGAAGGCTTAAAACTTGTTATTTTTTAGTCTGTGTCCTGGTAAAGAGGTTTTAATCCACAATATTACCAACACACCTTGTTAAATCAAAAAATACGCTTTTATCTGCACCAAAAAAAAGTGATATTTTGAGGCTGCTAAAGACCTCTTTCTCAGGCGGCAGTGAGAATAACTAGATATCAAACACTAGTATGTTTTTTTTTTGGTGACAATGAAATTGTCCTAGGTTTGAACTGTTATTGTGATTTCCCTTCACCGCTTGACCCAACAGGATTAATTAAATAACAAACATGTTATACTTACCTGCTTTGTGCAATGGTTTTGCGCAGAGCGCCCTAGATCCTCTTCTTCTGGGGTTCCCCGCTGGCGATTTTGACTCCCTCTCTTTTTCATGTGCCACCATAGCAAGCCACTTCCTTTGATGAGACAGTATGTGCTCCTTCCCTAGCTGTTTGTGTCTATGGAGCCCCGCGGCTTGGCCCTGGCCTCCACTTCCTACTTACAGCATTTTTTGACAGCAGCAGGAGCCAATGGTTCCTGCTGTGTCTGAGTCCCTGTGAGAAGAGGAAGAGAGGGGAGAGAAAAGATGCAGTGGTACATAGTGCTGGATCAATTGAAGTCTCAGGTAAGTATTTTTGGAGGTGGGGAAGAACAAAAAGCTGTAAAACGTTTTTTTTTAATTAATTTGGGGATTTTTTTTAGTTTTTCTTTTTCCTGCTTATGTTTTAATCTTTTGAAATTAATAAACATATTAAATGAAATTAATGCAGGGATACCCTGGGGTAAAAACATATTTTGGCTTTAGAACCACTTTAATTCTTGTTCAGGTTCCCATCACTGTCTGTCTCAGCCCCAACAGTGACCAGGACAAATAGAGGATTAATCAACCTGGCAGAGACACACGCAGCAATAAAAACTTGACAGGAGTTCCAAGTTTAAAAGTTTAAATTTGATATATGTGTTTATTTTAACAGAACAATCCAGAATGTGTTCCTGGTTGTGTCTGTCCTAAGGGCCTGGTATCTGACGACAAGGGAGGCTGCATCCATCCAAACCAGTGCCCATGTGTGTATGGAGGAAAGTTTTATAACCAAGGGGAAGTCATTCCTATTTCCTGCAATAAATGGTACAGTATCTGTTATATTATCTATATAGTTAAATAAAACTTATCACACACATAAAAAACATGGTTCACACTATAGAAGAGTTCAGTATATGTATTCTCTAGTATTCAAACACTTAAAGTTAACCTCCGGAAGTGAGTAAAAAAAACTCACCATTGTTGAAGTGTAACATTGCAGCTGCCAAACATCCACAACCAGTGTCCTAAAGTTTAAACTGAGTGTAAATGATCACCTTGTAAAACAACCCATTCAGTTTAAAATATAAATTAAAGACAAACCATGTTTGTATAGATATATAAAATTATTATAAATACCTGTTTTCCCTTTTTCTCCTGGGGGAGGAGAAGTAGCAGCACACTGAGCTTCCCAGTGAATGGCTGTGCAGTGGGGGCATGTCAGGGTAATTCTGATTATTGGAGGAGAGCACACTGAGTTCCCGGAATAGCTAGAGAACTGACCATGGTGTGCTCTTCTGCTTAGTGTGGTCAATTTTTAGTAGGAAAGCAGAGGGACTGGTAGGAACACTAGGAATGATCGAACGGTTCGGGTCGACCATCGGTTCGACCCGAACATTGGGTGTTCGAAATTCGGCCGAATTCCAAACTTTTTGCGATAAAAGTTTGGAATTCGGTCACCAGAACCGCCCAAAATGAAATGGGACAGGAATTGGGCTCTAAAAGCCGTGATTGGCCCAGAAACGTCAGAAAAAGCCAATGAGGGGGGCAGGAGAATGCTAGGAATGTGATTGGAGTGACTACGGGGACCAGAGGCCAATCATGAGTGAATACGACCCCCAGTATATAACATAGCCCCGCCTAACCTCTAGCACTGTAATACAGAGGCTTTTGAAGAGAGTGGAAGCATTTGTGTTTCTCCTGCTGCTTGTAAAGCTCCAGTGTCATTTTGCAATTATCTTCTGCTGTATGGAGCTGTTCTTTTAGTGTGAGGAAAGGGATATGCAGTGTAGTTAGGGTACTATATACCACTATAGTTAGATTCAATAATCTAGTTTTTGTAGGGATACTTTTAGGTGTCAGGGTGACCGGAGTTTAGGGTGACTGAACTCTGCCATGTCAGGGTGACCGTAGTGTAGTTTAGCTGACTCTGCCATGCCAGGGTGACCGAACTCTCCATGTCAGGGTAACCGTAGTGTAGTTTAGGGCGACCTGACTCTGCCATGCCAGGGTGACCCCAATATGCAGATTTTGGGCTAGGGTTATACATATATATATATATATATACGCACACACACACACACACACACACACATATATATATATATATATATATATATATATATATACCCCTATACAGAAGTTCAGATGTCATGCCTGCCTCCAAACGCCTTCAAAAAACGCCCAAAAAAACGCCTGAAAAACGCCTGAAACAAAAACGCCCAGGTGGGAAAGGAGGGTAACACCATCCCTGCGCTACTGAAATTCTAAGAAAAATAATCTGTTTTTTTTTTTTCTGGTTCTGGACATGCTACAGAGCTGAAACTTCACAGGTACACTTTTTAGACCCCCCCCCCCCAGACACTAAATCCGAAGAAATCTAATTTTTTAGGGGCATTTATTAGGTTTTAGGGCTTCAAAATTGTGTTTTTTTATTCCCGAAGTTCGGGTCCCATTGATTTCAATGGGGTTCTGGAATCCAAACCGAACTTTCGGGAAATTCGGGTGTTCTGGTCGAACCGAACTTTTCAAAAGTTCGATCATCCCTAAGGAACACCAGGGATTTCACACAAAGGAAGCAATACAAAGAGAACAGGATACTTTTTTATACAAGTACATGATATATCAGTCACATATCAAGAATATAAAGTGTTGGGGTAACAAACACTTTAGAGACTGAACAACCAGCAATCTCATTTCTTAATTTTCAAGTTTGTTGTTGGCTGTTTTGACTCTCCCTTGTTTTCATGAATTGTCAAAAGTACTATCGTTTTTTGTAAATTAGATTCAATACCATTCATAGTTTTGGAAGTTTGTATTTTTAAGTGTAAAGCAATGCATGAGATGCTTTCTATTATATGACTGTTCCCGTATTTAGCCAAATAATGGTATTAGGTAACATTTGCAGAATGTTTGATTTTAATGGACAAATAAAAGGCAATAACATGTTATAAAAAGTGAAGATAGATTGATAGATAGATAGATAGATAGATAGATAGATAGATAGATAGATAGATAGATAGATAGATAGATAGATAGATAGATAGATAGATAGATAGATAGATAGATAGATAGATAGATAGATAGATAGATAGATAGATAGATAGATAGATAGATAGATAGATAGATAGATAGATAGATAGATAGATAGATAGATAGATAGATAGATAGATAGATAGATAGATAGATAGATAGATGGATAGATATTATATATCTATCTATCTATAATAGATCAACTTCAACCCCGACTGTGTACCTCCATTGACGGATGCTCCTAGTGCTTCCCGAGGGCTCCGAGCACTCCACCAGACACCATAACCACCTCAGACCCCATGAACTGCCACAGCTTGGTTGGGGTCTCACTGTCTCCTACCCACCCTGGACTTACGACAAGGCTCCAGGTTCCAGTGGGTGAACCACTCTTTCCCCAGAGGTGAAGCAGGAACAGGAACAAGCTCTTACAAGAGCTTAGTGATTATCCAAAGGAGTATGAAGAGCATAGCAATCCCTTGTAGCAGATTCCCCCAATAAGAGACATGACTCTAGATTGAGGGTGAAGTAGAACTCTAGGTTTAATGGTACAGCTGCTATTTTATACCTTTTCCCTTACAAGATTACCGCACATGAAATTCACAATCTAATAAAAACAGAGTTTTACACTCAGTCACTCCCATACAGTGTACACAATCCCTCCCCTCTGCCTGATTACATTATCATATGCAGATGAAATTGTATACAGAAACAGAATTGACCTGAACTAATTATCTAGCCATCTGGACAGATCAATGTGAGGTCATTAACATTTAACAATGGGACAGGGAGACTTAACACAATACACATTCTATCTCAAAACAGACAGTAGGACAAGACTGCCAATGACAGCTTGCCCGCCCCCATCATTGAAGTACATGGAATACGCATTATCTCAACACACAAACAATAGGGAAAGCCAGTCTATGACATTGAAGGGCATGGAACAAAAGCCAATGTGATTAGCTCTTTCAATGAAAATGTTCAGAATCAAACAGCTGACAAATATTACTGTCCCACGTGAAGCAAATCAAACTATTAAGTATCTGTCTTTCACTCCCAGTGACGGTGAATACCGTCACACTATCTATCTGTACTTTGTATATATTTGAGTCTATGTGTGTGTTTAGGAGAGATCATACAGGTTCACCACCAGTTTGGGAAATCTAAAAAGTGGCTCATAAAATAGTAGGATGCAGTTTACCTTGTGCCATAAAGTGTCTCCAAAGTTGCACTGGAAATTCCTTTTTTTCCACCTTGGAAGACGACTTTGATGCAACTTTTGGTGTGACTTTAATCTGACTTTACATTCTCTGGACCAAAGTCACATCAAAAGTTGTGGCAAAAACTACCACATTAAGCTGTATACTGAAAGTCCAGCTCCAGCCAAAACGTTATGGTTTAGTTTTTGACAGCGTGGTAAAGGCATAGAACCTCTGTTTTCATTGCTTCTCCATTGTGGAGATTCACTACGTTCACTTTTATGATTGCTTCCTTCCCCTGTGATGACAACTCCCATTATTTCTTGTCCTGCAGTCTGTCACAGGACACCAGGTCAGATTCCCCAGCAGGACCATGGACTGCAATAGAAAATGAATAGCAGTATGCATGTTTTCAAAATCTATCCAAAACTTTAAACTCCAGGCATACAGCTAAATATACAAATGAAACTCATATATAGAGTTTTACCTGCCAACAAATTTGTATTTCTGTCTATCCAGCCCAGAGAGTTAGACAGCTTTGCCACACTACACAAGCCTACCAGGCAGGGGAGAAGATCTGTTTTTTTCTCTGTGGCAATTCAGTAAAATGTACTTTCTTCTCACCCTGTGACTGGACAGTGAGAAGAGAAGCAGAAGACTGATAAGCTGTCACTCTGCTCTTTTATAATTTGTATCTTTTAGCATGTTCCTTTCTCTACAACACAAATGGTTTGCTCTGTCAGGTTTTTATAAATGTCCATGCTCCCCTCGAAGGCCCAACTCCATTTGTTAGATATAGCAGAGAAGGATTAGAGCCTCTGTAAGGTTTTCCAGGAATGGAAGCGATGGGAAATCTCTATGACAAAGACAAAACCAGAATAAAAGCAAACACCTTTTAGCATGGGCGTCAGCAGAACTTTTTTAAGGGGGGGGGGCATCATTTTAAGGCCACCCATGCTCCGCCCCTGTTTGCCACCCCTAGATCCCCTAGGCAAGGTCAGGGTCCCCCATAGGTTACCTTTAGAACAGGGTCCCCATAGATTCCCCTCTTAGAGCAGGCCACTTGAACCCCCAACCCCCCCCCCCCCCCACTGAACGCCCGTGCCTTTTAGTAAATTGAGAAAGGATTGGGATTTCTGACACTGATCTAATTTATGACTGTCACAGAGACAAAAAGTGAGGGAAAATGTTCTCAGTTGGTTATTCAGAATGGATAGAGCAGAAACAAAGTGAGATCCATGCACAGCAGTTTCTAAAGCAGGCCATATATGGTTATTTTTTTTTTTTTTTCATTCAGCCAGCGGGCTGAAAGAAAAAAATGTATAGTTCCCCCCATTCACACATTCGAGGTGAATGGGGAAATCCTCCCTGCTGCGCTATTTTATTCAGACAGCAGGGAGACTCCCCCACTGTCAGAATATACAGATCAGCTCTGCAGTCACTGCTCTTTCGGCCTTCATCTGGCAGGGCTTTTGAACAGAATTTGATCTGTTGATTAATTTCTGTTCAACTACAGTGGCCACATATGGATCAAAATTCAGCCAGTCCTTGCTGAACCAGCCAAATTTCAATCCACCTATGGCTACCCTAAGGAAGAGTTTCCTCTCCAGCAAGGAGAACAGTGAGCAGAACTGATAAAATCTCTCTTGGAAACTCATGAGAGTAGCAGTCAGGGGCAGCTGTGCCTTAGATTATACTCTAGAGATATATAGTAATGAGGAGGAAGGCATAGGCATGCCAAGGCACAGTGTGTTGCCTATAAGATAAAAAATATTCACTTTTCAAGTTGAATGTTCACTGGGGCAGTAAGTCTAATGAAATCTCAGCAACAGGAACAAATAGCAATGAGGGTTAGAGCCTCTTTCTCTGTAAATTGCTGCCTCTGCTCCTTTTCATACTGGAAGACTGTAGGAAAAACCTATATACCCCTTCCACCTACAACTCTCTTGAAGAATTTAGACACACGTGTCCAGAGATGGACAGAAAAGGGAAACATAATCTGTAAAAACACTATAATAATTGCAGAATTTGAGGCTCAGTGTTGCTGTAGGCACTATGGTAAATAGGACTCTGATTCCACTTTAAAGTACCTCTGCCAGGACACAAATATGTGAAAATCCATTACTGACCTTCTCTTTTCAGAATGCTAGTTTATCCGTTTTCATGCTGAAGCTTTGGCTTTAATGCTTTCTGAGTATCTGACTAAAGCCCTGTACACACTATCAGATTATCTGAAGACTTTTGTCTACAGACTTACCAAAACCATGTAATATGAGGTCAAACCTAAACACTTTCAATTTGTATGCAATCCGGCAGGCCCTTGCACTACATAGAAAAGGTAAATCTGAAGACAAAAGTCTTCAGATAATCTGATAGTGTGTACGGGGCATCAGAATAGCAAAGGTAAGAAGCCTTGTTGAAGGCCTGTAACTCAAAATGTATTGAGGGAAGGCACACCAGGCAGCTAGCATTTTTGGAAGGAGGCCAGTAATGAGAAACCCATACTTTGCTTGTGACGGATTTTCTTTAATGCTGCATAGTTATAGTTGCTTCATTCTGGACACAACTGAGAACGTCCGTCTCTTCAACTTTCTACTAGACAGAGAACTAAAGAGAAGGCACAAATTTAAGTAAAAGCAATTTCTACATTGTGTCCATTTGATTTTCAATACTTTATTGTTTTATGTCTGAAAGGTTCTCTTTAACTTTAAATACATGTTTCCCTTTTATTCCACAGTATGTGTAGAAACAGAAAGTGGGCTTGTACTAGGAAACATTGCCCAAAGACCTGCATGATATATGGAAATGGGCATCTTGTTTCGTTTGATCAATCCAGGAGAGATTTTAGTGGAGACTGTGATTATATCATGGTTCAGGTACCGATTTGATTTTGTTTCTGTGGATGAGTATTTTAAAAATATCAAATGTAACTATTTTATTTCAGAGTTTTGTCCACTGCTTAGCACCCACACCTGTGAACAATAACTCTGCACCTTAGGCCATCTTAGTGCATTTTTGACTGTGTCCTTTGAAGTAGAGGCATCCAACCTTTTTTATGTTGTTGCTATGTTAAGAATATTAACTGTGGTGGATTTTTTTTAAATGAAACCCTTGTGATCTGGATATATTTAAATTTTTATCACTTTTGGATTTTGAATTGCTAGTATTTTGGCCACAATTTTAATGCCTGTTGGTAGAAGGGAGATTGACTGAAAGTTGATTACAGAAAGACTCTGATATTCCTAGAAATACATAAAATAGACTTTTTTTATATTATCCACACTGTGTTGGCAAATCTCAGCTTTACCAAGGTTAAATTGGTCTCTTGAAGACAGTAGGCCTAGAGGTTGATTTACTAAAGCCAAATATTGCAAAGTTGCACCATGCAAGTGCAGTTGCTCCAGAGCTTTGTAAATTAGGTGAAGTTTCCCTTTACAAAGACTACTCAATCACATGCAAGGAAAATAATAATAAAAAAAAAAAACAGCATTTTTGATTGCACATGATTGGATGAAAGAAGTCATCACAGTTTCTTCTCATTTACTAAGCTCTGGAGTAGCTGCTCTTGCAGAGTGCAACTGCACTTTGCAAAGTGAACAGCCTGTTTGCTTTTAGTAAATCAACCTCCTAATGTTGAAACATTTGCAGGTAAGGAACTTAAAGTGATACTAAAGTCTAAATTTTTTTAATTAAAAATAACAAACGTGTTATACTTACCTGATCTTTGTAGTGGTTTTGCACACAGCAGCCCAGATCCTCCTCTTCTCGGTTCCCTCTTTAGTTCTCCTGGCACCTGCCCCCTGCTCCCTTATGAGTGCCCCCACAGCAAGCGGCTTGCTATGGGGACACCCAAGCCAAGCTACAGCTCCCTGTGTCCATTCAGACACGGAGCCCCGGCTAGGCCCTGCTCCTCTCTCCTCATTGGCTCACTAACTTTGATTTACAGCAGCGGGAGCCAATGGCACCATGCTGCTGTCTCAGCCAATGAGGCAGCCGAGTCTCTCCTGCAACATCGCTGGAGTGATATGGGCTCAGGTAAGTATTAGGGGGGCTGAGGGGGCAGCTACACACAGAAGGTTTTTTTTTTATCCTAATGCATAGAATGCATTCAATAAAAAACCCTCTGTCTTTACAATCACTTTAAATGCTGAAGTCCAAGGCCCAAATAAGTTCACCTTCAGAAAGATTTTCCAAAAATCCCCCTGTGCAATTATTGCTGAATTAAAAACATAGTACATATCAGTGCGCCTCCTTTTTTGTTATTAGTGAAGAAAATCCACTGGTTACTTTTTCCCCTCCATCCTAACAGTTGCAGAACAGAAAAAATATAACAATAATGTGCTCCCTAACTGGCCACTTCTAGTTGTTCATACTGCACACGTGCGCATTGTGTCCTCTCGTCTCGGGTCCAGCTCTACTAATGGCTGCTCTGAGCTATTCAAACTGCTCACGTGTGCAATGCATGATCTCTTGCTTTCTAGCTAAGTTCAGATAGAGAAGGAGGCCTTGCATTGCACAAGCATGCAGCTTGAAAGGCCTTTAGGTGCCACTGCAAAGGAAAGCAGGACTGGTTCTTTCTCATGGGAAATATCAGTAAAGGTGGAAATGATTGCGCCAACGAACTCACCCTTCATGTCTACAAATGTGGATATCTTAATCAGCGCAACCTCTTACATATACAAAGCAAATATTATTAGTTTAAAACGATAAGTAAGTTAATCTTCAATGAATTGCTGCCAGCACCAAGAAAGTGTTTTCACCTCACTTTAACCAATCATAAACCCATATAATAGTGCAGCGAAACTCTTTAATAAACCTAAAGTGCAGGTGCTATTTTATCTTATATTGCTTGATGAAACTTGTATTATATATGCATCAACTTGTACAATCATTAAAAACTCAAAAAGGAAACTTTAAAGCATGTAGCAAGTGAAAAAAAATCACACAAAAAAAAAATAATCATGGAAAAATCAAAAAGAAAATAAACAAAATGCAAAAAAATGTCCATATTCCACCTCTGAATATCCTATTCCACCTCTGAATTAACAGGATGTGATGCAAAAACAAAATACATAAAGTGCCTGTGCAATCCTCCACCTGTGCTCACTGGCCACTCACCTTATGTTATGACTCCTGTTTTGCCAGCGAGTCAAAATAAACTGTTCCTCTTAGTGGTAAACTTAAGTTGAAGTGGAAAGTAAGCCATCCATTCCCTTTGCCCAACTCTCTCCTTCGTAAGTATTTTCATGAGATGAAAGTCATATGCAACAGAAGATGAAGAATCTTGGGCTCTCCATATAAAAATATTTTATTCCTACTAAAATATATTACATTCCACTCATATAAAAGGCACTTAAGGCGTGCCAGCTGATGTCCACTCGTATACAAAACACTGGCTTGCCGCCGTATAGCTAGGAATGGCCATGGGATGACATCAGATGTCAAGCTCCTATCCCATACACATTGCGTCCTGGGTTTGGACTTCGTCAGTGGGGGCTCCCCCACTGGTTTACTTCCCACTATGACTTGAGTTTATTTTTATATGGAGAACACTAGACTTTTTTTTCTTCTGTTGCATATGACTGCCATCTCATGATTTTACCTACGAAGGAGAGAGTCGGACAGAGGGAACGGATGATTTACTTGCCACTACCACTTGAATGTCCTGGGTCTGGACTTCGTCAGTGGGGGCTCCCCCACTGGTTTACTCGCCACCATGACTTGAGTTTATTTTTCTTTGGAGAACACTAGATTCTTTATCTTC
Organism: Pelophylax lessonae; assembly: GCF_965119305.1. Taxonomy (NCBI): domain Eukaryota; kingdom Metazoa; phylum Chordata; class Amphibia; order Anura; family Ranidae; genus Pelophylax; species Pelophylax lessonae. Next base: position 85,021,384 of record NC_138777.1, on the reverse strand, counting down.
TGTTGCATATGACTGCCATCTCATGATTATACCTACGAAGGAGAGAGTCGGGCAGAAGGAACAAATGATTTACTTGCCACTACGACTTGAGTTTACTCCTAAGGGGAACAGCTTGTTATGACTTGCGTGTCATAATGTGAGGTGAGCGGTCAGTGAGCACAGATGGAGGATTCCACTTTAAGTATTTTGCTTTAGCATCACATCCTGTTAATTCAGAAGTGGGAGAGGATAATTTTTGCGTTTTGTTTGATTTTTTTTGATTATTCCATGATATATTAATTTTTTTGTGTGAATTCACTTACTAAATGCTTAAAAGTCTCCTTTTTGAATTGTCAATTATTGCACATTATTGTAAAAAATTAGCATATTGTGATAAAGTTCATTATTTTCTGTAATGTACTGATAAACATTAGACTTTCATATATTTTAGATTCATTACACACAACTGAAGTAGTGCAAGCCTTTTATTGTTTTAATATTGATAATTTTGGCATACAGCTCATGAAAACCCAAAATTCCTATCTCAAAAAATTAGCATATTTCATCCGACCAATAAAAGAAAAGTGTTTTTAATACAAAAAAAGTCAACCTTCAAAAAATGATGTTCAGTTATGCACTCAATACTTGGTCGGAATCCTTTTGCAGAAATGACTGCTTCAATGCGGCGTGGCATGGAGGCAATCAGCCTGTGGCACTGCTGAGGTGTTATGGAGGCCCAGGATGCTTCGATAGCGGCCTTGAGCTCATCCAGAGTGTTGGGTCTTGCGTCTTTCAACTTTCTCTTCACAACATCCCACAGATTCTCTATGGGGTTCAGGTCAGGAGAGTTGGCAGGCCAATTGAGCACAGTAATACCATGGTCAGTAAACCATTTACCAGTGGTTTTGGCACTGTGAGCAGGTGCCAGGTCGTGCTGAAAAATGAAATCTTCATCTCCATAAAGCTTTTCAGCAGATGGAAGCATGAAGTGCTCCAAAATCTCCTGATAGCTAGCTGTATTGACCCTGCCCTTGATAAAACACAGTGGACCAACACCAGCAGCTGACATGGCACCCCAGACCATCACTGACTGTGGGTACTTGACACTGGACTTCAGGCATTTTGGCATTTCCCTCTCCCCAGTCTTCCTCAGGGTCCGGTCACCTCTTCTCGTTGTGCAGCATTTTCTGCCACACTTTTTCCTTCCCACAGACTTCCCACTGAGGTGCCTTGATACAGCACTCTGGGAACAGCCTATTCGTTCAGAAACTTCTTTCCGTGAAATATGTATGAAAGGTGGTTGTAACGGCGCTACCTTAAAGTGAATAAGTGCTTATTGTATGTGCCAACTTAAAACAAAGTGCCAATAAAAATTGTGTCATAAAAAACCATATAGTTTAAAAATAAAGTGCACTAGTGATTTTTGGTGTGACCAAGTTAGCTGGTTAATAAACTGGGCCCATAAGGTGCGACTCAGTAAAGTGCAAGTGCTGTGCTGCATATACTAGACGAGTAAGAAATAATGGGTACCCAATGTGCATTTATTTAGTGATAACAGTTGACAGAAAATAAGTTAAATTCATAAGTAAGAAATTGCATAAAACAGTGAACATAAATTCATCCGTGCTGTGCGTGGAGTTTGTAATACCACTTAAGTGAAAAAAGTGCTGAATTGAATGAGAGATAGTGATAAATAAAAAAGGGGTTGCAATTCTGTTGTACATCCACTAGATGTCGCCCCTAGATATACGACCTGTACTTGAGGAAAAAGATGGTCGGTTTCTTCCGGGGTTTTCCAGTGGGTCAAAACCAGGCTTTTCTAGTACCTCAGGTTAGAAGAAAGAAACCCCATGATGTAATGTATATCTGTAGCGTGGAAGAGAGAGCATAAAGACTCACGTTTGAGGCTGTCTAGGATCAGCGGTGATAGCCGGGAAGCTTCCGCGTTCCACGGCCCAGGCTCCGAAACCGGAAGTGACGTAATGACGTTACGACTCTGTGTCTTACCCTCTTGCTTGAGGGTGCCAATGATGGCCTTCTGGACAGCAGTCAGGTCGGCAGTCTTACCCATGATTGCGGTTTTGAGTAATGAACCAGGCTGGGAGTTTTTAAAAGCCTCAGGAATCTTTTGCAGGTGTTTAGAGTTAATTAGTTGATTCAGATGATTAGGTTAATAGCTCGTTTAGATTTTTTTCATGATATGCTAGTTTTTTGAGATAGGAATCTTGGGATTTTCATTAGCTGTATGCCAAAATCATCAATATTAAAACAATAAAAGGCTTGCACTACTTCAGTTGTGTGTAATGAATCTAAAATATATGAAAGTCTAATGTTTATCAGTACATTACAGAAAATAATGAACTTTATCACAATATGCTAATTTTTTGAGAGGGACCTGTATATATAATACAAGTTCCATTCAGTAATATAAGATAACATAGCACTTGCACTTTAGGTTCATTCAGGAGTTGAGCTGCACTATTATATGGGTTAATGTCTACAAAAACTCAATTTATTTTTATATTTAATTGTCAATGTATTGTTTTTTTTTTCGTGTCTCTTCCTTAAAGGATTTCTGTCTGAACAATCCAGAGAAAGGCAAGTTCCAGGTTATCTTAAAGACCATCATGTGCAGTGGGAGCAATTCAGTGTGCTCATTCAGACTCAAGATAACCTTTTTGGTAGGAAATATTCATATTTTATCGGTCCTAATCTTCCTATTGCCTTTAAATACTTTACAGTAATAATCAATACATACAGTTGATATTGACAGCTTGTTATGATATTTGTATCATTTTGGCAGTCTTATATACTTTCTAAACTTTGAGTAACAAAACAGATGTGTTTAGCCTCATTGCACTCAAATTGGTCACACCGCTCAGTATCCGTAACCAAGTTGAGTTTTGTTGAGTTAAGTAATCACTATGTGGATTGCCAAAATCTGCATAATTCATCTAAGCAAGAGATGGCTGGGAGCAGAGATGAATAGGATGGTACTCAGATTACTGATTTTTTAGACAATTTTTTTTTAGATACATAACATGTTTTAGAGTCTGGGACATCGTCACAGGGTCTTTTCAACTATGCAGGGCAGGCAGGGATACACATATCATTCATAATAGCTGGGTGTTTTTGAGCAGATACATTAGCATGAAGACCACCCTGGATGATGCCTATGTATAATGCAGGCCTACTTTCAATGACAGCGCAATTGTCCAATTATCTAAAAGGGACGGGTGGTGATAGCCACGTTAGGAATGATAGGCTGGATGAAGCTGTTTGTCATTCATCCAGGGAATGGTACAACTGTTGTGGGGAAATAAGCTACTCTTATTTCTCACAGTGTACAGAGATAGGAGATTTTCTGCAGTCTGATCTGCAGAGAAAACTATAAATTGGTGAAACATTTGAGTCTACGGAGCAATGTTTTCATGTAAAATTCAGCTGGAAAAAGTAAGACTCACATGTGAATGCTGTCTAATTCTTGGGTGGAATTATTGTGGTTGTAAACCCTTACATATACCCAGGAAATGTCTGGCCTCATGTGATACACAGAGATGAAACTAATCCTCCTCCATAAGTTGTACCTGTTTAGCTGCAGTATTCTCTTCTCTACGTCCACTCAAAGTGTTGAATTATAAAGCTTGTCTGAGAGTTCACAAAGAAAGAGGGAGGAGAACTGACATTGTACACTGCAGAACTCACTGAGGAGAGCTCTAAGAGCTGATTGGAGGGAAGGGACACACCCTACCCCTTCACACAGCACATGGAAAAAGAGCTGAGGCTGTCAATCTGCTGGAGGTCTCCCCACTGTTACCTTTTTTTCTCTTGGTGTCTGGAACACTTTTGCTGATAGCAGAAGAAAAAGTATACACTATGGAGCATATGCTTTGTTCACATTTCATGTCTGAGGTTTACAACCACTTTAAACCCCATAAGGTAATATGGTAAAGTGTTCAGCTTTAATGTCTTAAAGTGTAATTTGAGTACATTTGTGTTTTATGCAGAGGTCTTGCAGTGCCTAGATATGTGTACTGCAAACTAATAACATAGACAGGCAAACGAAAAAGTTAATTTACTAAAGGCAAATAGACTGTTGACTTTGCAAGGGTAGTTGCACTTTGAAAAAAAATTCCCCCAAAGGTTAATAAATGTGGTGAAATTTCACAATCATGTGCAAGAAAATGAAACAAAACAGATTTTTAGTTTGCACATGTAGCACTGCCCCTTAGAGAACTGCTGAGAATTGCACCTTCTGGATTCCCCTGGGTTACCCTTGGCAACTGATAGCAGACACATAGCATTTTTAGTCATTGGCTCAGTCAATAAACAGTCCAGGGGATGTTGGTTTCTATGTTTTATTTTAGAACTTGGATGGGAGAAGGGATGAGTGGGATACTCCAACTTAAACTATGCACAATCCTGAGGACAACTATCTGCAGTGTGTGCAGCAAGGCTGCTGCTTCATCTTGCCACTGAAGTGAAGATCAAGGATATTAACTCTTGTTTAGGTTACTCTTTAGGGTCTAACTTGGCACCCCCTTTCTCACTTGCTGTGTGTGCTGACCTCCTGTCCACTGACACTCTACTGGAGTGGTCCCCTTCCGGGGCAGACCCCTGGCAAACTTCCCGGTACTCACAGACACTGTTTTTCCCTGGGTTGCTTTGCCTCCAACTCCCTTGTCAGCATCCACTGGACCTCCTGGCTCAGCACCACGCTTCTAGTCCACAAGGCCGACCGCCTGTGACCACCTTCCTCAGCAACAGGAGGAGAGACAGCCGTCACCCTCCTCCTGGGACCTGCTTCCCGCCCAAAGATGCCCTGTCACATGTGCCCGTGGCTTTTATAACATATCCCAGGATGCACCACTGTTGTGCCAACCCACTGGGATAGTCATAAAAGCCTGTGTGTCACTGGCTGGGTTTCCTCCACTGTCCAACAGGCTCCCCTATTGGATACAGTGGTGACACTCCCTCAGACCAGATGAATCACATATGGACACATGCAACAGGCAAAACTAACAATCAGGCTCTCCTGATAAGCAGATGGTGCTGCTAAGCTTTTATCCACCTAGCACCTACCTAGGAGGGTGCTACACACATGATTGGATGATAAAAGTCAGCAGAGCTTCACCTTATTCATAAAGCTCTGGGGAAAATTCCCCTGTAAAGTGCAACTTTAGCTGGAAAGTGAACAGTCTTTTTGCTTTTAGCATGTCAATCCATTGGAGAAACTTGTTATAAATGATTTCCATTTTTCATGTTTGTGACATCATTGTGATCGCATGCAATGACATTACTGCATAGCTGTAGGAATATTATTTACTGTTATGTAGGCCCATTATATTGTATTACTGAGTATTTACAGTATTTCAATGAAGATTTATGCACTCATTTTCTTGTCTTGGTATTAAGGGGGAAGGTGGTCCATGTTCTAATTAACCCTTAGATGATGTAGGTGCTCTGGCTAGTTTATAATAAACATGCTTAATTTGTAGTTTCATAGGCTAGTCATGTTACCAAAATCATAGAAATTCTCTTTTACCAGTGTCTACTTAAGCCAATCCTATATAGACTACAAAGTAAGCAAAGTAACCATGAAGCTACTACCTTTACAGTGCTACTGTAAAATCTAGACTCATAGAATGCCCAGCACTCCTCTCAGCCCCCCAGAATGCAGAGTTCAGTGCCTGATAAATTTAGTGCTAGGCCTAAGTGCTATCCTTGGGGGGTGCCTAGCCTAATACAGTGCCTTGAAAAAGTATTTATACCTCTTGAAATTTTCCACATTTTGTCATGTTACAACAAAAAACGTAAATGTGTTTTATTGGGATTTTATGTGATAGACCAACACAAAGTGGCACATAATTGTGAAGTGGAAGGAAAATGATAAATGGTTTTCAAAACTTTTTACAAATAAATATGTGAAAAGTGTGGCGTGCATTTGCATTCAACCCCCCTGAGTCAATACTTTGTAGAACCACCTTTTGCTGCACTTACAGCTGCAAAGCCCTTTTGGGTATGTATCTACCAGATTTGCACATCTAGACAGTAAAAGTTTTTCTTTTTCTCTTTTGCAAAATAGCTCAAACTCTGTCAGATTGAATGGAGAGTGTCTGTGAATAGCAATTTTCAAGTCTTGTCACAGATTCCCAATTGGATTTCGGTCTGGACTTTGACTGGGCCATTCTAACACATGAATATGCTTTGATCTAAACCATTCCATTGTAGTTCTGGCTGTATTTTTAGGGTCGTTGTCCTGCTAGAAGATGAATCTCCACCCCAGTCTCAAGTCTTTTGCAGACTCTAACAGGTTTTCTTCTAAGATTGCCCTGTATTTGGCTCCATCCATCTTCCCATCAACTCTGACTAGCTTTCCTGTCCCTGCTGAAGAAAAGCATCTCCACCACATGATGCTGCCACCACCATATTTCACGGCGCATGGTGAGTTCAGGGTTATGTGCACTGTTTTCCGCCACACATAGCGTTTTGCTTTTAGGCCAAAAAGTTCAATTTTGGTCTCATCTGACCAGAGCACCTTCTTCCACATACAGTCAAGTCCATAAATATTGGGACATCTACACAATTCTAATCTTTTTGGCTCTATACACCACCACAATGGATTCAAAATGAAACAAACAATATGTGCTTTAACTGCTGACTTTCAGCTTTAATTTGAGGATATTTACATCCAAATCAGGTGAAGAGTGTAGGAATTACAACAGTTTGTATATGTGCCTCCTACTTTTTAAGGGACCAAAAGTAATGGGACAGTTTAACAATCATAAATCAAACTTTCACTTTTTAATACTTGGTTGCAAATCCTTTGCAGTCAATTAAAGCCTTAAGTCTGGAATGCATAGACATCACCAGATGCTGGGTTTCATCCCTGGTGATGCTCTGCCAGGCCTCTACTGCAACTGTCTTAAGTTCCTGCTTGTTCCTGGGGCATTTTCCCTTCAGTTTTGTCTTCAGCAAGTGAAATACATGCTCAATCGGATTCAGGTCAGGTGATTGACTTGGCCATTGCATAACATTCCACTGCTTTCCCTTAAAAAACTCTTTGGTTGCTTTCGCAGTATGCTTCGGGTCATTGTCCATCTGCACTGTGAAGTGCCGTCCAATGAGTTCTGAAGCATTTGGCTGAATATGAGCAGATAATATTGCCCGAAACAATTTAGAATTCATCCTGCTGCTTTTGTCAGCAGTCACATCATCAATAAATAAAAGAGAACCAGTTCCATTGGCAGCCATACATGCCCACGCCATGACACTACCACCATCATGCTTCACTGATGAGGTGGTATGCTTTGAATCATGAGCAGTTCCTTTCCTTCTCCATACTCTTCTCTTCCCATCGCTCTGGTATAAGTTGATCTTGGTCTCATCTGTCCATAGGATGTTGTTCCAGAACTGTGAAGGCTTTTTTAGATGTTGTTTGGCAAACTCTAATTTGACCTTCCTGTTTTTGAGGCTCACCAATGGTTTACATCTTGTGGTGAACCCTCTGTATTCACTCTGGTGAAGTCTTCTCTGGATTGTTGACTTTGACACACACATACACCTACCTCCTGGAGAGTGTTCTTGATCTGGCCAACTCCTCGGTCACCCACCACAGTTGTCTTTTGGGTCTTTTGGTGTTGCTGAGCTCACCGGTGTGTTCTTTCTTTTTAAGGATGTTCCAAACAGTTGATTTGGCCATACCTAATGTTTTTGCTATCTCTCTGATGGGTTTGTTTTGTTTTTTGCCTCACTGATAGTGACAGCTCTTTGGATCTCATATTGAGAGTTGACAGCAACAGATTCCAAATGCAAATAGCACACTTGAAATTAACTCTGGACCTTTTATCTGCTTCTTGTAATTGGAATAATGAGGGAATAACACACACCTGGCCATGGAACAGTTGAGCAGCCAATTGCCCCATTACTTTTGGTCCCTAAAAAAGTATGAGGAACATATACAAACTGTTGTAATTCCTACACCTTTCACCTGATTAGGATGTAAATACCCTCAAATTAAAGCTGAAAGTCTGCAGTTAAAGCACATCTTGTTTGTTTTATTTCAAATCCATTGTGGTGGTGTATAGAGCCAAAAAGATTAGAAGTGTTTCAATGTCCCAATATTTGTGGACCTGACTGTATATGCTGTGTGTGTCCACCACATGGCTTCTCGCAAACTGCAAATGGGACTTCTTATGGCTTTCTTTCAAAAATGTCTTTCTTCTTGCCACTCTTCCATAAAGGCCAGGTTTTTAGAGTGCACGACTAATACTGTAGTTGTCCTGTGGACAGTTTCTCCCACCTGAGCTGTGGATCTTTTCAGCTCCTCCAGAGTTACCATGGGCCTCTTGGCTGCTTCTCTGGTTAATGGTCTCCTTGCCCAGCCTGTTAGTTTAGGTGGATGGCCATGTCTTGGTAGGTTTGCAGTTGTGCCATACGCTTTACATTTTTGGATGATGGATTGAACAGTGCTCCATGAGATGATCAAAGCTTGAGATATTTTTTTTATAACCTAACCCCGCTTTAAACTTCTCTGTAACTTTATTCCTGACCTGTCTGGTGTGTTCTTTGGCCTTTGTGATGCTGTTTGTTCACAAAGGTTCTCTAACAAAGCACAGCTCTATTTATAGAGCCCACACAGGTGGACTCTATTTACTAATTAGGTGACCTCTTAAAGCAATTGGTTCCACTAGATTTTAGTTAGGGGTATCAAAGTAAAGGGGGCTGAAAACAAATGCATGCCACACTTTTCAGGTTTTTATTTGCAAAAAAAATAGAAAAACATTTATTTTCCTTCCACTTCACAATTATATGCCACTTTGTGTTGGTGTATCATCTAAAATCCCAGCAAAATACATTTACGCTTTTGATTGTAACATGACAAAATATGGAAAATATGAATCCTTTTTTAACCCCCTTAGCGGTATCCCCGAGAGGCGACTCGGGTGGATTTTTTATGCTAGGATCGGTATCGGGTTGGATGTGCAAAGCGTGCAGCGGTGTCTCTTACCTTCTCCTGGCGATCCAGCGATGATCTCCCATTGCTGTGATCGCCAGCCGAGATCCCCGCCACTCGTCCGTCAGTATGATGACTTCCTGGTTCCGTTCCCTGCAGCAACAATGGTGCATGGGAGCGGAACTAGGGAGGGAAATTCAAATGTTGCACAAAACACAAACACATAACATTTATATTATATATATATGTATGTATGTATGTATGTATGTATGTATATATATATACATATATATATACACATATACATATATATATACACACATATATATATATATATATATATATACACCACACATATATATATATATATATATATATATATAATATATAACGCATGAATTATAATTTAATCATTAATATAATTTTAGAATATTATATATATTATATATTATATAATAAAATTATATTATTGATTTGATTATAATTCATGCGTTTGTGTTTCAAATTTATCACATCTGGGATGTCTACTAGAGTCTTGTTTTGGTCAGGTTTCAAATTTATCACATCTGGGATGTCTACTAGAGTCTTGTTTTGGTCAGGTTTAAGTCAGTAATTACTAAGAATTGTAGGCCTATAATACATAACGCCAAATTTCCATGCAAAAGATTGTACCGCTTTTGGTACATAATTCCTGACATAATCATACCGCCAGGGAGGTTAAGGCACTGTAAACCTATAGCTTTTAAAAAGTACATATTGTCACGGGAATTATAGAGAGGACTAATACGGTGCATTGGGCAGCACTGTGTCACTGCATGCGGGCACCTTAGGGTGCAGGCTACAAAGCCTCAGGGTTACTTCGCTAATTTTGTTACTTTACAGGGTACTGTTAAATTTAATTTTGATCAGTAAGAATCATCTTCTTATCAGTCACCTATGATTTTTTTTTTTCAGAATACAATTATTGAAATATATGAAGGCCAGGTAGAAGAGACTGACAGACACCATAATCAACAAAGAAGTGATGACTACAGCGTTGGCTTAGTGGGGCAAAATATTGTCCTCAAAAATGAATATTTGATAGTTTCATATGATCAGAAACTGACAGCTACTGTAGAAGTCACAAGTTCATCAGAGGTATGTACAAACCAACACTATAAGACTTTCACACTAATGCACTTTTGACACCTTCCCATTGGCCTACAATGGAAGGTGCCTTTTTGGTGCACTTTTGAAAAACTGCACCAAAAATACAGCATGCATGACTTTTCAAGCACACCTGCAGTGGGAAGAGTTACATATGATTTAATGAGGAATCGTTTTCATGCAGTTTTGTTGCCCTGGAAAAGTGCGGCAAAATTGTACCAGTGTGAAAGAGAACTAATGGAACTGTAACAAGGAAGGTGGCTTATAAAGCACTTGTCAAAGCTCATACATCACAAAAACATTTACTAAACCAAGAATGTGAAAAATATATTGGCAAAAAGTGAAACCATGTGCCTTGCCCATAAAGGTTCCCTTGCTAACCTGACCCCTGCACAGCCAGTGCTTTACTTTTACCTTCCGAAGCCTCATGAAGTATTTTTTGTGTATGGGGGAGCTCTTGACTCTTTCTCATTGCTTTTACAATATAGCAAGGGGTGTCTGAGCAGGCAATCGTCTGGACAGGACTGTCAAACAGGACTTAGGGATAATCCTTAACGGCTCATTTAGACTTGCGTTTGGGGGGTGTTAAAAATGCACCGTTATCACTATGGTGATCAACTAAAAAATGTCGTGCATCAATAACCACTCTTAATCCAAATTACTTAAAACCGGAACCATGGCTTAAATATAACCTACCCTCTTTAAACCCCTCCAGCCTAATTTATTCCTGAGTCTGTGTGGAATATACCCCATGCCCCCACTTCCCATCTCCCCTTCCCTTCTCGTTCTCTTTCTTTTCATTTACTATTAGTTTTCCTTTTCCTACATTTTCTCATCTCCTTTCTGAAAGTGTACCCTTCCCTGAGGTAAATATGACTTCTTCGGATTCCAGCCATGCTCATACTGGTCCTAGTATCAGAGTCCTGGGCTTAAGAACTTAGTTATTTTGTTTGTATCTAACTATTAGAATGTTCAATTAAGCTATGCAACTGTTTATTACTGCTTCCCATGTGTATCTGCTAAAAAAAAAAAAAACTCAATGGAAAAAGGTCAGTTGAGACAAATTTATTATTGCACCCTCCAACCGAATGCCCTCCCCCCCCCCCATTAAGCTGCAAAGACAGCGGACAGGTTTACATTCCGCAGTCAGGATGCTTTGTTTCCCACCTGTCACATTCAATGGGCAGCAAGCCTGCTGAACAGAACCCATTTAAGGGAATAAGAATCGCTGCAAACTCCCCAAAAACATGTGCAATGTACACAGTTGCGTTGCGTTAGTGCAGCAATTATAAAGTAAAACTGGCTTTACAATGCCTCCTTACTGTCTGTCAAACATCTCTGAAATGGGTGACCCATCCAGTAAGCAAGTTTATTTGCGCTAAATAGACAAATATATTTCAATAAATGTGTCCCAAATGGTCAAATATAGATTTATTTGCACATTTAACATAACAGTTTAACTAATTATAATTCCTTGACACTGTGTGTTTATATAACAGGGTAAAATCTGTGGACTGTGTGGAAATAATGATGGCCAGTCAAATAATGACTTTTCCTCTCCCTGGTTACAAAAATGTGGAAGTGACCCTCCAGTGCTTGCTCCATGTCATGATAGTCCAGAAAGATTAGCCTGGGCTGAAAAACACTGCAACATAATCAACAGTGATGTCTTTGCTCCTTGCCACACATCGGTAACATATAATATTTCGTTTTTATCTGTTATTGTGCTTGGCGCACTTAGGCAACTTATTGTGACTGCTTCTAGCCTTGCAAAAATGTTTTTTTTATTTAAAAGGTAAACTAAAGAAGTACATTACAGCATTACAAAACAAAATAAACATAATTCCTGCTAATAGTTAAGTCACTTTGCCTTTACTATTAAAGGTACATTTTTGTGAAATCATATGTGTCTGCCTTCTCCCTCTCTTATATATATACACACACACAGTAAAGTGCAATCGTTTTAGGCAAGTGTGAAAAAATGCCGTAAAGTAAGAATGCTTTTGAAAATATATATTGTAATTGTTTATTTTTACAAAATACAAAGTGAGCGAACAAAAGAAAAATTTAAATCAAATCGATATTTTGTGTAACAACCATTTGGCTTCAAACCAGCATCAGTTCTTACACTTGCACACTTTGTACACTTGCACAAAGTCAGGGATTTTCTAGGATTAGATTCAGATGTATGATTAACCAATTATACAAAGCAGGTATTAAAGATCATCAATTTCATATTTAGGTTGAAACACAGTCTTGAATTGAAAGAGAAACAGCTGTGTAGGAGGCTTAAAACTGGGTGAGGAACAGTAAAATTCTGCTACTAAGGTGAGTATGTGGAAGACAGTTTTATGTCAAAGCCAGGTCAAACACCATGGCAAGACTGAGGACAACAGCAAGATACAAAGTAGTTATACTGCATTAGCAAGGTCTCTTCCTGGCAAAGATTTCAATATGTGCTGTTCAAGCACATCTGTTTTGAAGAAGCAAAAGAATCGGGCAATGTTGAGGAACATAGACAAAGTGGTCGGCCAAGGAAACTTAATGCAACAGATGAAAGACACATCATGCTTACTTCCCTGTGACATCAGAATATGTCCAGCAGTGACATCAGCATAGAAATGGTGAAAACCAGTGGGACCCAGGTACACTAAATTACTGTCCAAGGAAATTTGGCCTGAAGTGGTCTTCATAGACTAAGAAAAGCTTTGTTACCACATTGGTGGTATGGCTAAGCGGCTCAGCTATGCATGAAAACATAGGAACCAGGGTGCAGAATAAATAGCAGCAGGTGCTCTGGACTCATGAATCAAAAATGTGAAATATTTAGCTGTAGCAGGAGACAGTTTGTTCCCCGAAAGGCTGGAGAGTAGTACAATAATGAATGTCTGCAGGCAACAGTGAAGCATGGTGGAGGTTCCTTGCAAGTTTGGGGCTGCATTTCTGCAAATAGAGTTGGAGATTTTGTCAGGATCAATGGGGTCCTCAATGCTGAGAAATACAGGCAGATACTTATCCTTCATGCCATAACATCAGGGAGGCGTGTGATTGGCCCCCAAATTTATTCTGCAGCACAACAATGACCCCAACCATACAGCTAATATAATTAAGAACTATCTTAAGCGTAAAGAAGATCATGGAGTCCTACAAGTGATGGTTTGGCCCAAAGTCCTGATTTCAACATCATCAAGTCTGTTTGAGATTACATGAAGAGACAGAAGGATTTGAGACAACCTACATCAGGGATCCTCAAACTATGGCCCTCCAGCTGTTGTGGAACTACACATCCCATGAGGCATTGTAAAACTATGACATTCCCAGACATGACTAGGCATGATGGGAAATGTAGTTCCTGAACATCTGGAGGGCCATAGTTTGAAGACCCCTGCCCTACATCCACAGAAGATCTGTGGTTAGTTCTCCAAGTTGTTTGGAACAACCTACCTGCAAATGTACCTAGGTCAATTGATTGTCTTTTGAGGACAAAAGGTGGTCACAAATAGCTATTGATTTGATTTGGGTTTATTTTTTGTCTATTTATTTTCCATTTTTTTAATTGATAAAAATAAACTATTAACAATTCTATTTCTAAAGGAAACCTAATTTGCAGCATTTTTTTCACACCTGCCTAAAACTTTTGCACAGTAGGGTATATATCTTTCTAGCGTCAGATCCTGGTAGTTGAGATAGCAAAGACATGTATGTGCTTTTTGCTACTGGATCATTTGCATTGGATGCATGACTGAATTAAGATTTGAGCCTCATAGTATGTAGAAAGTAGAGTGAAAAAAATATCAAATTTGTGTTTGACTGAAGGCTAAAAGCCGGAGTTGTAATCATCATATGTGTAAATGAGTCATAAGGGAACAGGAGGCCTACGCTATGGGGTTGATTCACTAAAGGAAAACAGAATGGGCATTTTGCAAAGTGCAGTAAGTAAGGTAAAGCTTCACATTGTAAAGAATACCCAATCACATGCAGGGAAAATAAAAAAATGATTAATCCAGTCATGCAACCACTGCAATATACTCTTCTGGATTCTAAGAGGGCCTCCCCGCTGGACAGCCAATGGGAACTGTGCACATCATTTGGACACCCAAAGAAGAACTCTACCTCCTAGAGACAAAAGAGGAGAGAAACTTGAGACTGGAGCGCCATGTGACCATGACTTTAGGTAAATTAAAAGGGAATTGGTTCGTTGGTGAACGGGGGAGTGAACCATCAGATTTAGGCATTGAACCTGGAGATCCTATTTCACAACACAACTGGGCAACTCAGTCCCTGTGTAGCATTATTAGTATGCTGAATTGTATTGAATTTTAATCTGCTCATAATAGCTGCTCTTAATTCATTTGTAGGTGGAAACAAAAGGATTCTTTGACACCTGTGTGGCCGATACCTGCAGTTGCAGTAATGGCATTGGGGACTGTGAGTGTCTGTGCGCTTCTGTAGCTGCATATGCCGCAGAGTGCAACAGACATGACATCTGTATAAAATGGAGGACTCCTGAAATTTGTCGTAAGCTTTGTATTGTATTTACCATATTTTCCAATGTAATCAAGCAATCATTAAATGAAGTCAAAATGAATTTGGTGGCTGCCTTTGCTGATTCTCCTTTCTAAGAATGTTAGTTCCCTGTTTCCCCGGCTTCAGTTCATGTATGCAGATCGAGTGTTCCTGACTTCACTCTGACTTTCTAATCTGCATGATTGTTCTGGGTAAGTGACTTAGCATGTACTGAATATAGAGAACACCAGTCAACCTGTGCTTTTAGGAGGCCAGCAATATCATCCCTATTATTTCTATCAGGACAATTTGTAAGTATTATTGAAATATACACTAAGTATGACTAACTAACTATTGTCTTTCTCAGCTTTGTTCTGTGACTATTACAATAAGGATGGGCAATGTGATTGGCACTATAAGCCTTGTGGTGTTCCCTGCCTAGTGACATGTGTGAACCCCAATGGGGAATGCGACAATCAAACACGGCAGCTGGAAGGTAATCAATACTTTAACTCAACATATTAGCTCTTTATTTTAGTGATCGACCGATATCGTCTTTTAATTGCTGATACCGATATTTTGGTAATCGCGTATCGGCCAATATGGGCCGATATATTTGTACATTTAAAACATTTTTTTTTTTTTACTTGACAGGTACTCTTGTGGAGGGATCTGGGGGTCTAAAAGACCCTAAACCCCTCCTCTGCAATTAAAAGCATTCAAAGCACCAAGTTTGGCTGTTTTGAATGCTGTCATTTTTTTTAATCTGGCGCCAAGTACCCGGAATTGATGTCATGATATCACGTTCGGGTTTTTGCATTGAGACCCGATCAGAGCCGAATGTGGTTTTGATCGGGTCTTCGGCGGCCGTGCAGGCTGGAGACCTGGGTGAGCTACGGAAGGCAGCGGGAGGGGAGACAGCGTAATGACAGCCGAGCGGCTCTCCTCCTTTACCGAGTTGATTCCCTTTATGTATTTAAAAGTTTCTATCATATCCCCTCTGTCTCTTCTTTCTTCCAAGCTATACATGTTAAGGTCCTTTAACCTTTCCTGGTAAGTTTTTTCCTGCAATCCATGTACTAGTTTAGTAGCTCTTCTCTCTAGAGTATCTATATCCTTCTGGAGATATGGCCTCCAGTACTGCGCACAATACTCCAAGTGAGGTCTCACCAGTGTTCTGTACAGCGGCATAAGCACTTCTCTCTTTCTACTGCTTATACCTCTCCCTATACATCCAAGCATTCTGCTGGCATTTCGTGCTGCTCTATTACATTGTCTTCCCACCTTTAAGTCTTCTGAAATAATTACTCCTAAATCCCTTTCCTCAGATACTGAGGTCAGGACTGTGTCAAATATTCTATATTCTGCCCTTGGGTTTTTACGTCCCAGGTGCATTATCTTGCACTTATCCACATTAAATTTCAGTTGCCAGAGTTTTGACCATTCTTCTAGTTTTCCTAAATCCTTTTCCATTTGGCGTTTCCCTCCAGGAACATCAACCTTGTTACATATCTTTGTGTCATCAGCAAAAAGACAAACCTTACCATCGAGGCCTTTTGCAATATCACTTATGAAGATATTAAACAAAATTGGTCCCAGTACAGATCCCTGAGGTACCCCACTGGTAACATGACCTTGTTCTGAATGTTCTCCATTGACTACAACCCTCTGTTGTCTGTCACTCAGCCACTGCCTAATCCACTCAACAATATGGGAGTCCATGCTCAATGACTGCAGTTTATTGATAAGTCTTCTATGTGGGACAGTGTCAAAAGCCTTACTGAAATCTAGATATGCAATGTCTACTGCACCTCCACCGTCTATTATTTTAGTCACCCAGTCAAAAAAATCTATAAGATTTGTTTGACATGATCTCCCTGAAGTAAACCCATGTTGTTTTTCATCTTGCAATCCATGGGATTTAAGATGTTCCACAATCCTATCCTTTAATAGGGTTTCCATTAATTTGCCTACTATTGATGTCAGACTCACTGGTCTATAGTTGCTCGATTCCTCCCTACTACCTTTCTTTTGAATGGGCACGACATTTGCCAATTTCCAATCTTCCGGGACGACTCCTGTTACTAATGATTGGTTAAATAAATCTGTTAATGGTTTTGCCAGCTCACCACTAAGCTCTTTTAATAATTTTGGGTGTATCTCATCAGGACCCTGTGACTTATTTGTCTTCACTGTAGACAGCAATCTTAGAACGTCTTCCTCTGTAAAGACACATGCATCAAACGATTCATTAGTCATCCTTTCAAGTGGAGGTCCTTCTCCTTTTTCTTCTGTAAAAACTGAACAGAAGTATTCATTAAGGCAGTCGGCTAGCCCTTTATTCTCTTCTACATACCTTCCGTCCTTTGTTTTTAATTTAGTTATTCCTTGTTTTAATTTCCTTTTTTCATTTATATATCTGAAGAATGTCTTATCCCCCTTTTTCATAGACTGAGCTAGTTTTTCTTCTGCCTGCGCTTTAGAAGTTCTTATAACTTGCTTGGCCTCTTTCTGCCTAATCTTGTAGATTTCCTTATCTTCATTGCTCTGGGTTTTTTTATAATTACAAAATGCTAGCTTTTTATTTTTAATGATTTGGGCCACTTCTGCTGAGTACCACAGTGGTCTCTTCCTTTTTTTGCTTTTACTGACAAGTCTAATGCAATTTTCTGTTGCCTTCAATAATGCACCTTTTAAGTAGTCCCATTTCTCCTGGACTCCATGTAATCCGTACCAGTCTGATAAGGACTCATTTATGACTAATTTCATTTTTGAAAAGTCTGTTTTTCTAAAATCTAAAACTTTTGTTTTTGTGTGGTGTGACTCTTTCACAGTTCTTATATTAAACCACACTGACTGGTGATCACTGGATCCCAAGGTTTCGCCTACAATGACATCATATACCGAATCCCCATTTGTGAATACCAGATCCAAAATGGCCTCCCTCCGGGTTGGCTCCTCAACCACTTGTTGCAGAGACAACCCCAGTAGGGAATTTAGAATATCTGTACTCCTGGTAGAACTTGCTATTTTGGTTTTCCAGTTTATATCTGGAAGATTGAAATCTCCCATAATGATAACTTCTCCTTTCATTGTCATTTTAGCTATTTCTTCAACTAGTAGATCATCTAGTTCTTTGACTTGACCAGGTGGTCTATATATCACACCTACACGAGTTACTGCATGATTAGCAAACTGCAACGTAACCCAAACTGACTCTATGTTGGCTTCACCAACTTGTATTAGGTTAGATTTAATGCTATCTTTCACATACAGGGCCACTCCTCCTCCTTTCTTGCCTTCTCTGTCTCTTCTGTATAAAGAGTACCCTGGTATGGTTATGTCCCAGTCATTTCTTTCATTAAACCATGTCTCCGTAACAGCCACTAAATCTACATTCTCAGATGCCATAATTGACCCAAGTCCATTGATTTTTTTACCTAAACTGCGAGCATTTGTAGACAGGACTCTGAGCTTATCATTTCTTAACCTCAGTGCTTCTGACCTGTTCTGGCATTGTTTCGGGGGGCAATTGGACTCTTGTAATTCCACTCTTTTGCCCCCCCTTCCTAGTTTAAATACTCTTGGAGTTGTTCACTAAGTACATTTGTTCCTTTGAGAGAAAGATGCAAACCATCTTTTTTGTACAGTTCCTTTCTATTCCAAGTAGAGCTATCATGAGAAACAAAGCCAAATCCTTGCTCTTGACACCATTTACTAAGCCATATGTTGAACTCCTTTATGCGCCTCTGCCTATCATTCTGAACATTATGCACAGGCAGAACTTCAGAAAATGAAATGGTGGATGCAAAATCCTGTACGTCATTTCCAAGTGTGATAAAAGATTTTTTCACCTCTGACACTTCATTGCAAGCCAGGTCATTTGTCCCTAGGTGGACAAGAACATCCACGTCCCCTTCCTGCTTTGCTTGCTTAGCAATATTAATAATACGTCTTCTATCTCGTCTAGCAGTAGCACCAGGGAGACATCTCACAAAACCATTTTCTTTAAGCTCCACACTTCTTATGATAGTATCACCCAGCAACAGCTGCTTCCTTTGAGACTTCACTTTATCTTTTTTGTCCTTGGCTGCAGTCTTGCATACATTATGTTTTCACAAAATACAAAACCTTCTGAGAAAGGACAAAAAAAAAAAAAAACGGAAGGGTAGGAAGTTCCACAGTATCCAAATTTCTCCTGTCTGAGTGTCAGGACAGGAGTATAGCAACAGCTGTACTCCCATCACTTAGTAAAAATGTAAATTGTAAATAAATGAGTGAAATCCACAAGATGCCATACATGTCAATGGACTTAGCCTGCTGTAAGCCAGCACACTTTAACCACTTCTAGACCAGAAGGATTTGCCCCCTAATGACCAGGCCATTTTTTTGTGATTCAGCACTGCGTTACTTTAACAGACAATTGCGCGGTCCTGCGATGCTGTAGCCAAATAAAATTGATGCCCTTTTTCCCCCACAAATAGAGCTTTCTTTTGGTGGTATTTGAATGATCACCTCTGGGATTTTTATTTTGTTGCACTATAAACAAAAAAAGAGCGACAATTCTGAAGAAAAAAAAAAATATTTTTCACTTTATGCTATACAACATTCCCCAATTTTTTTTTTTTTAACACTTTAGGCCAATTTATTTTCTGCTACATATTTGTGGTAAAAAAAAAATCGCATATATAGGCGTAATTTGATTGGTTTGCGCAAAAGTTATCGCGTCTACTATCTACGGGAAAGATTTGTCATTTTTATTATTTTTTTTTTTTTAATAGTAATGGCGGCGATCTGAGATGTTTAGCAAGACTGCAAATTTGCGGCTGACAGATTGGACCATTAACTGACATTTTTTACACTCTTGGGGGGACCAGTGACATTACTACAGTAATCAGTGCTAAAAATATGCACTGTTACTGTAATAATGACACTGACAGGGAAGGGGTTAACACTGTGGGTGATCAGGGGGTTAAATGTGAACCTAGGGGACTGATTCTAACTGAATGGGGGCGGGGCTTGTGAAATCATCATAGGGACCTGTGGTCCTATATATAGAAAGATCACAGGCGCTCTGTGATCATACCGGAGAGAAGAACGGTCAGCTGTTTACAACAGCTGACCATTCTTCTCTCTCAGCGGGGAGCGGTCGCTGGTGGCCGGCGTCAATCCCCTGCCCCGTGCATCGGAGTCCCCGCTGCCGAGTGGGGGGCGGGAGCATGCCGGTGGCGGCACGCGCTCGCCCCCTAGTTGCAGGTGCGTGACCGACGTATACTTACAGCAGTTCGGGCAGGAGAGCCAGCCTGCCACAGTATTTTTGCGGCGGGCGGACCGAAAGCGGTTAAATAGTGACTTAAATCCTGGAGTTCTTTTTTAAAGTATGCTCCATTTGCCTGTCTATACTAGCTCTAAAACGTCATTGATTTATTTATTTTAAAATATGTGTGAATGCAACTAAGTTAATGTATTCATTACTATCAACACATGTTTTGTATGATCTTTGGGTGCTTAATGCTTTACAAGAATTATAGTGCTACATCCTCAGTGCAGAGTATTTAGCATCCTTTTGAATTTCCACATTTGTAATCAAATTGGAATAACACCTACTTTATATTTGTTACATGTTCTCATTTACATCTGTACCTTTTTAGCCCCGGTTCACATTAGTGCGATGGCGGAGATCGCATGTAATTCGGAGCGCACTGCTCCTAAATTAAATGCAATCTCATTGTGCGGTGCAAATTTCAGCCACACACTTTGTATGCCTGAATTCGCACCGCATCTGCACTAAACTCGCACATGAGGCCTTTTTTATCCGCAGCACAATCGGATTGCATGGTGGTTCCCACTAGTGCGATCAGATTCTGTGCGAACTTGCAGATCACACGGCCATATGCGATCACAACTGGGGGTGTCGTTAACTTTTAATTGACACCCCCTGCGTATCGCATATGGCAGTGTGAACTGCCAGAGGTGCGGATGCGATGCGGGATCACGCTGCATATTCGCAGCGTTCCCGGAACGCACAAACGTGAACCGGGACTTATGCCCTTATGTCCCCAAACACTTACCTGCAGTCCATGTTTACTGCTGCTGGGTCCCCTGATCTGAAACATTTACCGATCTTAGAAGCTAAAGAATAGGGTACTGAGGGAAGTGGAGAGGTTGGATTTTGCTGCCACCAGTCAAAATGCTGGGAGGAGGGAGCATAGATATGGCTTGCCGGACCCAGTGGGGTTGATTTACTAAAAGTTGAGACTGTAAAATTTGGTGTAGCTCTGCATGTAGCCAATCATCTTCGATCTTCAGCTTGTTCAATATACCACTTCAATACAGGGCAATTTTATATCCCTTCCTGCCCAGGACAGTTTTCAGTTTTCAGTGCTGTCGCATTTTGAATGACAATTACGCGGTCATGCAACATTGTCACCAAACTACATTTTTAACATTTTGTTCACAGAACTAGAGCTTTCTTTTGGTGGTATTTAATCACCACTGTTTTTTTATGCTAAATAAACAAAAAAAGAATGAAAAATGTGAAAAAAAATGTGTTTTCTTTGTTTCTGTTATAAAATGTTGCAAATAAATAATTGAAAATAACCCATATCAGTATATATTTTTTATTTTATAGTTGAAAAAGTCTACAAACTATGGTATATATCTATAAACTGATCAGTTCTAATGTACTGACAGCCTATGTCATTTCTTGAAAATTTTAAATGCCAGGACAATACAAATATCCCCTAAATTACCCCTTTTTTGAAAGTAGGCAGTCTAAGGTATTTGGTAAGAGGCATGATTTTTTGAAGTTGTAAATTTGTAATTTTAGGGAAAATAAAGGAATGAAAAAAAAAATCATTTTTTTTTTTTTTTTTTTTACATACTGTCTGTCACCGGTGTAGTACAGCATCATCACATAACTGGTGTGGTGGTGATCGGAGCCATGACTGGTGAAAGTATGAAAAAAAAAAAAAAAAAAAAAAAAAAAAACAATGTTATGATAAAAAATTAAAAAAAACTGTAAAAAGAAGAAAAAAATGTAATAACTTTTTTTTTTAACACTGTAACGAGAGCAATATAACGTTACCATAGTAACATTGTACTATTCTGGGGAAGTGATCAGGATTTTTTTTTGCTATGGGCAAGCATTTTACTGAATTGAAACTGATTCATTCAGAGGGAGGAGCCTGCTAATGGAGCTGATCCCGACGGCCTGCTGAGTCTCTGAGCCACCGCCCAGAGAGATGTGAGGGAATGCTCTCTCACCTAGCCTCGATGCCTGCCTAGCTGGATCCCGCTGCCCCCCCACCCACCCCGCTACCCGGAGGCCCCGACCCGGTCCTGGTTGCCGACCCCCCCTGAGGCTTGGAGGAGGGAGAACGAGCACCCTGGGTCCCTCCGGGAGACTGGAATCGGCTGTGTATTGGAGAGGTGGCCGCCGAGTGCAGGAGCTGCTGAGAAGCTGGGAGAGCCGGCGTCCAGGATCAGGAGAGAAGGTTTGATTAGAGTGAACACCGTCGAGGAGCCAGTGCTGGAGGGATCCAGTCTGGAGAGACCCAGCAACATTGGATATCGTAATCATCCCCACCATACCACTCTACAAGGGACGCCACAGATTAGCCGAAGGGGACTGGTGAGAGGGGAAACCCCCCAGAATTTTCATATGAACGATATCAAAACAGTCTTTCTTAAAAATACTATCATCATTTTGGAGTGTATAAATTAAGAGCTAATGTGACTGTGATGGAAAAATGGTGTGGGACCCTTCTTGCTTGAGTGCGAGAGAAACCCCCAGAGAGGTTGTACGTTTATTTTTTAACATCAGCTCTTCTTAAAAAGCACTGTCTTATTATCATCTATGAGTATGTAGCTTAATAGAACAGAGGGACAAATCTGAAAAAAGTGCGGGACTATGCTTATTTAAGCGAGAGGGGAAATCCCCTAGAACCCCCCTGCGTTGGATCATAAAATCAACCTTCCTTGAAGCACTGTTAAATTATCACCCAGGAGTATATAGCTTAAAGAGTCAATGAGACTGTTGAGAAAAAATGTGCGGGACTCTGTTTACCAAAGTATGAGGGGAAACCCCTATAGAATTGCACTACATTTGATCTCATTCCTAGTCCTTCGTGAAAGTATCAGTATATTTTCATCTATGAGTTTATAGGTTAATGAGTCAGAGGGATGGTTCTGAAAATTGTGCGGGACGCTGCTTACTTATGGTAGAGGGGAAACCCCCCCAGGATTCTATTCCACATGATCTCAATATCAGCCCTCCTTGAAAGTACTGCTGGATTATCTTTCATGAGTGTATAGCTTAAGAATTGTCGGGACTGTTTGGAAAAAATGTGTGGGACTCTGCTTACTTATATAACTTAAGAGCTAATGTGACTGTGATGGAAAAGTGGTGTGGGACCCTGCTTGCTTGAGTGCGAGGGAAACCCCCCAGAGAGGTTGTACGTTTATTTCTCAACATTAGCTCTTCTTAAAAAGCACTGTCTTATTATCATCTATGAGCATGCAGTTTAATAGAACAGAGGGACTTATCTGAAAATAGTGCGGGACTATGCTTATTTAAGCGAGAGGGGAAATCCCCTAGAACCCCCCTGCGTTGGATCCTAAAATCAGCCTTCCTTGAAGCACTGTTAAATTATCACCCAGGAGTATATAGCTTAAGAGTCAACGAGACTGTTGAGAAAAAATGTGCGGGAATCTGTTTACCAAAGTATGAGGGGAAACCCCTATAGAATTGCACTACACCTGATCTCATTCCCAGACCTTTGTGAAAGCATCTGTATATTTTCATCTATGAGTTTACAGTTTAATGATTCAGGGGGATGGTTCTGAAAATTGTGCGGGACACTGCTTACTTATGGTAGAGGGGAAACCCCCCAGGACTTATTGCACAGGATTTCAATATCAGCCCTCCTTGGAAGTACTGCTAGATTATCTTTCATGAGTGTATAGCTTAAGAATTGTCGGGATTGTTTGGAAAAAATGTGTGGGACTCTGCTTACTTAGGGAGGGGGGAAACCCCCTAGAATCCTCCTTCATTGGATATAATATACCGGCCCTCTCTGAAAGCAAAGACATATTGTCATCTATGAGTATAAGGCTTAAGAGAAGGTGGGTTTGTGTTGAAAAGGTTCGGGACTCTGCCTGTTTGAATGAGAGGGGAAACCCCCCAGAATTCCTATATGACCAATCTCAAATACTAGCTTTCTTAGAAAGCACTGCTACAGTATTTATTTACGAGTGTATGCTTAGGAGCCAGTTGAACGGCCCTGGAAAAAGTGCGAGACTCTACTCACTTAGGTGAGTGCGGAGGCCCCTCAGATCTTACTTGCGCGCATTGAGAAATGTGCGGGAATCTGAGTGCTTGAGTGAGAGGGGAAACCACCAGGGTTTTCATACGTTTGATTTCAACAAACTGCTTCCCCTGGTAGCACAGCTATATTATCATGCGTGAGTCTATAGCTTAAGAACTAGGGAGACTGTCGTGCAAAAAGTGCGGGACCTCTCTTACCTGAATCACTGAATGATATATATGATATTTAGTTCATACTGAGACATAAGAGGAAGCTATACTGAGGGCTTATTCCCCAGAGCCGAATCCACAATGAGAGGTAAACCGGCAAAGGAAGTGGCAGGGAAACCTCCAAAAACTACTGCAAGCCCAGGAACAATTAAAAAATACATGACACCTGAGGGAAAAGATCAAAACACACAGCAAGAGGATCAACCGGTTGTTAGACCCAAACAAAATACAGAGGGAACCAAGAAAATTAAGAATCAAAAGCATATAGGAGTAAGTGGAGAAGAAAGCCTACAAGTGTCAAGAGAAAGCAGTATAACAATAGAGGATGGAGACATGAATAGAGAAGAGAAATTTAATGAAAAAGATTATCCACCATCAAAATCAGAAATGCGGGAAATGTTTGCCAGCCTTGAAAGATCCATCAAAGCCGAGATGGCTACCTTATACGTCGACTTTGGGCATATTCTGGGCAGAGTAGAAGAAATAGAAGAGAAGGTGGAGTCCCAAGGAAAAGAACTAAAAAATCTAAAAGAACAAATGAGAAAAATGAAAATGGAGCAGAGAAATATGTTATACAAAATCGAAGATCAGGAGAATAGAAATCGTAGAAAAAATCTGAGAATAAGAGGATTACCAGAGAAAGGGCCAACAGAAAAATTAGAAGAAACCCTGGAGAAGTTATTTAACCCTTTGCTGGGAAAGGCGACCACAGATAAAATTGAGTTTGAGAGAATTCATAGGTTGCGTAAACCAACCAATCTACCAAAAGAGAAAACAAGAGATGTGATTGCAAGATTCCATAAATACGAGACAAGGGCCCAGATCTGGGAGAAAATGAGAAGTAGACCGGAATTAAAATATGACGGGGAGGACATTCAGATTTTCCCAGACCTGGCAAAAGAGACAATTAACAGAAAACGCATTCTTAGACCAATGGTAGAAATATTAAAGAAAAAAGATATACAATACTTTTGGAACTTCCCTGCAGGCTTAGGAGTGAGAAGAGATGGGAGGACAGTACTACTTAGATACCCAGAGGAAACCAAAGACTTTTGTGAAGCAGTAAAAATCCCACTCATAGATATTCCAGGCTGGACAGACCAGGAGTGCCCAGAGGAAGAAGTTGATGAAGGAGAATTGAATCAGTGGAAACAGAAGAAAAAGATGAAAACAAAAGGATGAAAAGGGACTGGGGGGACCGGGGGGATTGGGGGAGGGGGGGAGGGCTGGCGGAAGAAGGGGAGGAGGGGAGGAGGAGCAAGTAAGAATAAAAAACAGGTGGCCCTATGGAGATCAGCGGGCCGTCACCATTAGACCCTACGGTAGGGAAGATGGGAGGGAACGGTGACCACTAGCAGAGCTCGACCTCGGCCACAAGTCGATTGGAAAGGGAGGAAGGAGAATCGACAACCCTGATGGAGGGACCGGGAATAGTTGGGGGAGGGGAGGGTAGGGGTGGGAAGAGGAAAGGGGAAGAAAGAGGGAAAAAGAAGTCAATAGATCAAAACGTCTCCTATAAGAAAATACAAGAATTAAGAGAACCCATAAGACAAGAAAAATCAGAGGGATTAATGCCATCTCTTAGGGATCCCTGGTGTTGGTTGAACAGTTTTTATGGCCACCTTAGAGTTGAAGAGATGATAGAGAAAGACAGTAATGAAGATTAAGAAACAATGGTTATAGTTAACATATTATCTTACAATGTCCGAGGTTTAAACTCTCCAGAAAAAAGGAAAAAAAATTTAAAAGAAATTAGTTATTTGAAGGCAGATCTGACATTCTTACAGGAGACTCATTTATCTCATGCAACTAATATTAGATTATATTCTAAGAGCCATCCTACCTGGTATTACGCGGACTCACCCGGGAGGAAGTCCAAGGGAGTAGCCATTGGCATCTCTAGGGACCTTGGATTTGCTCTCGAGTCGAGAATGGTAGACCCAGAGGGAAGATACCTCTTTCTAAGAGGAAAAATAGGAGATGAAGATTTGACCCTAGTAAATATATATAGCCCTAATGAGAGACAAGTAGACTTCCTAGGTAAAGTACTGGGAAAATTAATGGAGTTTAAAAAAGGAGGAGTCATACTGGCAGGGGACCTCAATCTCTGCCTCGACCCTAAAGTAGATACCACATCAAAAACCCTACGGATAAATAAAGTACAGGCAAAGAAAATAAAGGAAAAATTATTTACAAATCAACTGGCAGATATTTGGAGAATTCTCCATCCGAAAGATAGAGATTATACATGTTACTCAAGTGTACATGGAACATACTCAAGATTGGATTATATACTAATCGAACATAGGTGGATCGAAAGGGTAAGCGAGGCTGAGATTGGGGTCAAGACTTGGTCGGACCATACCCCCATTATGGTAAAAATAAAAATGGCGAAAGAGCGGCCTAGGATGGATGCTTGGAAAATAAATGAGGAGATTTTTGGAGATAAAAAGTGGGAAAAAGAAATAGTGAAAGAGTTGGAATTCTATTTTCAAATAAACGATACAAAAGATGCACCAAAAGACATAGTATGGGAAGCTCATAAGGCTTATATGAGGGGCATATTTATCTCAAAGGGGACCCAAAGGAAAAAAGAAAGAATAAAAGATAAGATTAGGCTAATGACAGAAGTACATCAATTAGAGCAAAAACATAAAAATACACAAGATATATTAATAAATAATTTACTTGAGGTGAAGAGAGAAGAATTGAAAGATCTACTAGAACAGGAAATAAAGCAGGAAATGAAAAGATGCATAAAAGAAAAATACATTGAAAGTAATAAGGTTGGGAAAAACCTAGCAAAAATCCTGAAAAAGAAGAAAGGAAAAAATTTTGTAGATAAAATTAAAAATAAAAATGGGGAAATAATTCAAACAACGACAGGAATAGCCAAAGAATTCCAAAACTACTACGCAAATCTTTATGCAGTAAAGAAAGGTGAGATACAGGGGAATGAAACAGAAAGGAGGGAGAAAATCAAAAAATACCTTGTAGACGCAGGATTGACAAAGATAGATGAGGAAAAGTTAACATTCCTAGAAAGACCAATCTCAGAACAAGAAATAGAGAGAGCTATTAAAGAAACGAGTCTAGGTAAAAGCCCAGGACCGGATGGGTTTACCATAGGTTATTATAAAAAATTTAAGGACATTTTAATCCCAAGATTTAAAGAATATATAAACGGAATAGGGACTCAGTACGAGATGAGTAGAGAGGCCCTGTCAGCATCAATCACAGTTATACGGAAAGAGGGAAAAGACCCGGTACTATGTTCTAGTTTTAGACCCATCTCCCTACTTAATGTTGATACTAAATTATTCACAAAAATTTTGGCCACTAGAATGAAGAACCTAATGGGGGAGTGGATACACAATGATCAAGTAGGATTCATCCCGGGGAGACAGGGACGGGACAATGGGATAAAAACTATACTGTTGATAGACCATATGGTAAAAAGTAGAGCTCCCAGTCTGCTTCTGTCAATAGATGCGGAAAAAGCATTTGACAGGGTAGACTGGGAGTTCATGATAAACACCCTAGTGGAGTTGGGAATAAAACCTAGAATGTTAGCCTGGATCAAAACTTTGTATAATCAACCAACTGCAAAGGTAAAGGTCAATGGAACTTTGTCAGACTCGTTTAAAATGCTCAATGGAACAAGACAAGGATGTCCCTTGTCTCCGATGTTATTTGTCTTATCTTTGGAATCACTACTGGCAACTATTAGAAATAGTGTGGACATCGGGGGCATAAAGGTGGGACAAGTGGAGCATAAGGTATCTGCCTTTGCAGATGATATCCTGCTTTACATAAGTAATCCGAGGATTACTTTGCCCAACATAATTAAAATAATGAAACAATATGGAGAACTATCCAATTTAAAAATTAATCAAAAAAAATCAGAAATATTAAATATTAATATCCCTAAACAAGAAGAGGAGATGTTAAAAAAAGAATTTCAGTTCAACTGGAGAAAAGATGAGATTAAATACTTAGGGATAAAATTAACCCCAACTCCAGAAAAACTCTACAAAACAAATTTTCTAGAACTTCTGAATGAAGTAAGATCAGAATTAAATAGATTATCTCCGAGAATTTTTTCCTGGATAGGGAGAATAAATACGATAAAAATGATAATCCTGCCAAAAATTATATATAAATTCCAGATGATTCCGATTTCATTACCTCAAGTATTTTTTAAAACACTGAAAAGATTAATATCCCGCTTTATTTGGAAATACAAAAAGCCAAGGGTAAAGTACACTACACTATGTAAAGGTAAGGGACAAGGGGGACTAGCCCTACCCGACTTTAAAAATTATTATTTTGCAGCAATACTCACAAGGGTGATAGAATGGACAAAAAAAAATAATGATAGAAATTGGGTGGTAATAGAAAGCACGATGAGTGGTACACACCTAGCAAAAGTTATATGGATACCTGAGAGGTTTAGAAATCTGGACACTAACACGCATATAATCACAAGACATGCTATTAAGGTTTGGGATAATATACATAAAAAAGAAAATTGGAAACACAATTCACCACTGATCCCGTTACAGGGCACAAAATTTTTTGCACCAGGGGAAGAGAAGGAATTAGGTAAATGGATAGAAGAAGGAGAAGCACAATTAGGGGATATAGTAGAGAAGGGGAAAATTATAACCTTGGCGGAGCTGAAACAAAGGAAAGAAAACTGGAAGATAAATGAGTGGAGGTATATCCAACTAAAGCACTTCACATTGTCACTACCGCAGCCATTGAGAGATAAAAACGACCTCCGCCCTCTTGAGCAATTATGTCTTAAAGATAAGATAATAAACAATATTTCGAATGTGTATAAAATACTATTAACAATAACAAAAGAGAGAGGAATAACATTAAAAGAAAAATGGGAAAGAGACCTCGGCCCGTGTAGTAACAACAAACAGTGGGATAAGAGCCTTCAATTAGTACATAAATCCGCGATAGACACCAACACGGAGGAGATGAACTATAAATTGATTACAAGGTGGTACAACACTCCTGATAAGATGGGAAGAATTCAGGTAGAGAGTTCAAGACTTTGCTGGAGGGGATGTCAGATGGTAGGGACTATAGCCCATATATGGTGGGAATGCCCAAAAATTAAAGTATTCTGGAGTGAAGTTATAGAATTAATAAGTAAAATTACTAAAATAGATATTCCCTTGGATCCTTGGAAATGCATGTTTCATGGAACCCATATGTCAGTGAAACAATATAAAAAAACATTACTCCCTCACTTATTAAACTCAGCTAAGAGCTTGATTCCCTTTAATTGGCAAAAAGAAGAGGCCCCCTCCAGGAAAGAATGGCTGTTAAAAGTAGAGAAAATAAGAAAGTTGGAGCAGCTGAGGACCTGGGAGGAGGAAGAACAGGGGAATGAAGAGGAGATTTGGGATGAGTGGCAAGAGTTTAAGGACACAAGGGAATACAGAGAAATAATAGGAGTCGAATGATAAGAAGAGACGGGGGGGGGGGAGGGATAAGGAAGGGAGGGGGGGAAAAAAAAGGGATAAAAGGTAATATGTGTAAAATGTATATGAAAAAATTCTCCAGCGATTGGAGTGTTGTAAATAATTTTTTACCTGGAAAATTTAATAAAGAAATATAAAAAAAAAAAGAAACTGATTCATTCAGTTTGTTTTGTTGTGATTATCTGTGATTGGTCAAAGCTAATCACATGGTACATATGGGCTATGATTGGTCCTGTCTATACTATGTAATCAAATAGACCAATCACAGCTGGCAACACAATTGTACACAATGGATGGCATGAAAGGAAGCCATTCATTGTGTATACCTGTCATGTAACCTGTTGTAATTGGTCATGGAGGTCACATGTACCGGCAGCGAGCTGGCACACTGATCAGTCATCCACTGCTTCCTGTGGACACAGCCGGTGACAGATCGCGCCACTGCACGGCCCCGCAGTAGTCATCCTACAATAGGCTTGCTTGGGAAAGTGTTAGGCTTTTACAAAAAATCCTGGATGCTGATTGGTTTCTTTGCAGAGCTGCACCAGATTTTGTACTCTCCAGTTTTAGTAAATCAAACCTGGTGGAGATCAGATTAACACTCCATATCAACCTTTTAATGACAAGGTCATTGATGCCTAGATATCTTAACTATAAATCTAAGACTTATTTGAATACATCAATACTTGTATATCATTTTAGAAAAATATGAAATGTATTTGGTACACTGTTTTAATAAAAATCACTTTTTTTTATTATAGAGTGAATATAAAACAAAAAAGGATTTTGTTTATATTTTGTAACTGTATCTTAACTTAACTATTACATGGATAGCACAGCAGATGAACACTGAAGCATAAAGGTAGGAGTGTTCATCTGCAGACTGAAGACTTTCATTTTTGTCTTGGGAGCCTCCAGTCTGCATGTGATCACTACGTCACAGTTGAAATAGTGATCACATGATTAGGAACCTGCCCCCCTCATACCATCCCCACAGTAGTGCCTCCCCATAGCAGTGTCCTCTGTCCCTTTCTCATCACAATCCCCCCCCCCCTCACACACACACTCTAGTGTCCTCTGTTCCCTTTCCAACAGTGTCTCCTATGTCCCCTTCACATCATCCTAAGCCCCCAACCTTCCCCACCCCACACACACACAGCGCTATGTATTTAACAGATGTCAATGCATGTCGCACTGAAATCACACAGAAATAGTGCAGGAACCTTGAGTCACCGTGATTTGAATGGTCTCATTGCCGCAAATACCAAGTCGCATGACAAGTCACACTGGTGTCAACCAGGGCTTACTGTCTGATATTTAAAAAAATTAAATATTTCCAAATAATTAGGACTTCCATGCACCCATAGTACTTTCTGTGTTTCTTCCAGAGTTCTCGAAAGTACTCGAAACCCATACTTGAGTAAAAGTACAAGTGCTCGATCAAAAATTGACTTTAGTAGAAGTGGAAGTGCTCGATCAAAAAGTGACTTGAGTAGAAGTACTAAAGTATTCAACATTTTTTGTACTTAAGTATTGCAAGTAGTTTTTTTTTTTAATTTTGCTACTCAAGTACTGAAAGTAAAAGTACCATTAGTTTTGAAAAAAAAATTGCTACTCAAGTACTGAAAGTAAAAGTACAAGTACTGTGTTATGTAGTTATTAAAAAAAAAAGTAAAAAGTTTTGAACATCATATTGCTTTTTACTATTTCAAATGCAGCTTTTATTTATACATACAGTAGCATTTATTTTCGTATGCGCTGATAATACACATGTTTTGAGCTTCATGAAACGTGCCATCTACTGTTCTGGCAGTGGTAATTTTTATAATTGTAACGAGTAACTATGCAGCAAAAAAAAAAAAAATATTGGAGTAGAAGTATTGAAATCATTGAAAAAATGTAGTGAAGTAAAAGTGGAAGTAGGAGAAAAAAATTCTACTCTAGGAAAGTACAGATACCGACTTTCGGTACTTAAGTACAGTAGTAAAGTAGTTCTACTTAGTTACTATACATCTCTGATTTCTTCCCATAGGTTGTTACCCAGAATGCAAAGAAGAGCGGTCTTACTTTGATACAGAGAGCCAAATGTGTGTTTCTGCATTGAACTGCTCAGTCTGGTAGGTGGCTTAAAAACACAGTATTTAAAGTGTAACTAAAGTCTTAAAAAAATATAACTGAGAGGGTAGAGTCTCTTTTAGCAAAAACCTTTCCCCCCCCCCTGTTCCTGGAGGCTTTTTATTTTCGGTGCAGTGAATGCTGACAATAGATCTGGCTGCTGGAGACAAAAGAACTCCTGAATTGTACAATCAGTGATCAGGAAGGAAAAGCTACATACATACAAATATGCTTATGGAACAACAATAACCCCTGAGGATTGGGACTTTCAACGGCAAGAATCAGGACTTGAGTATGAAAATATATAAATTTTATTTCACATATAATAAAGATAAATTATACATAATCACATATAAAGTATATGATAAAAACAAGGTCATAGATACGTCTTGGAACCAGGAGGGTCTGAGGTGTCTGGATCGGACTAGACGCGTTTCGGTCCAAATGCCTTTCTCAATGGTCCACAA
This sequence comes from Pelophylax lessonae, assembly GCF_965119305.1. Lineage (NCBI taxonomy): Eukaryota > Metazoa > Chordata > Amphibia > Anura > Ranidae > Pelophylax > Pelophylax lessonae. Next base: position 84,989,176 of record NC_138777.1, on the reverse strand, counting down.
AACACCAGAGCTCAGACTAGGAGCATAAAAGGTAACAATGAGTATAATACAAAAAATGAGTATAAGGTTAAATTTAACATGTATTAAACAATGTTAAAAGCAATGTAACACAAAATTCATTATACATAGTGTTTGTCGTATTTAGATGTAAAAAAGAGGGGGGGGCAAAAAATGCCTCTATAATTACGTACCAGATATGTAAGACCTCTGTGAAATCCAGGACGTGAGACCAAAAGGATGGGCCTTGGTGGATGAGAAAAAGGCCTTCAATTGACTATGGCCGCAAAGAGTATATGCTAATTAAGTTGGGTCTATACAAGATAGACTAAAGCAATATGTTAATATTTGTATGGGTTTCCAGGGGAGATTTCAATATTTGTAAGCCAAATACACAGTGGTATGGCAAATGACAGTGAGAAAGGAGCTCCACGGACAGAAAATCCCACGAGGATCTCCAGAGTGAGGTCAGAAACGCACAGGTCATCTAGAAAGTTATGAAAAGATATAGAAGAAAAATTCAATGAAGTCTGTCTATCATGGAAAATAAAGGGGAAAGTAGGACAGGATATTATGGGTACAGAATACAAATATGCTTAAAACCACTGCTCTCCCCTCCTCCTAGCTATGGTGTAAAATACTGGTAAAAAAAAAAGAAATGTGTGCAACAATTGCGGTCATCACTTTTTCTTTATTATTGATGAAATTAATTTGATTTCATTTGAATTCTACTTTATTTAATTTTACTTTATTTAACTTTCAAATTCCTTTTTACTCGGGTTAATTGGGTATGGACAAAATTTCAAACTGTTCATCCATGCTTCAAGCGGAGCTCTACCTAAAAGGGGAAGTTTCGCTCGAAGGACTTGTTCCCCACTCCTCTTAAACAATGAACACTTTTGAGGAGCGGGGAGGGGGATGGGCAGGATCGGTCGAGCGGGTACCTGGGGTGAGCTCACCACTGGATCCTGGGACAGGTGAGTGGCTGTTTTTTAAAAGTCAGCAGCTACACTTTTTGTAGCTGCTGACTTTTATTTTTACCACAGCTGGCTGGAACTTCTCTTTAATAAATATGGTAAGAGTATGACTTAATATTAAATAGTTCGTATACACTGTTTTTACCTTTATATCAAACAAAACATATATTGTGTATACTCTGTCTTTTAACCATTGCTTGCAATATTTAAACCATCAGTTCATTACAGTTAAATGATGCATGTGGTAAATAATTGCAAAAGCAGGAATTACCTGTAAAAAAAAAATGATATTGCATTAATAAGGCAAATTACAAAAAATAAATGAATAAAATGTGTTAATTAGGTCATGATCTAGCCACTCGCAATTTAACTAATATACAAAAAGAGTTGAAACATTTAAAATTGACATTACTTCCACTGCTAAATTTGACATTTCCAGCTCAAAGTTACTGGTTGTCAGGGAGTCAGCATTTTCGACATCTTAACAACCAATGACTTATCCCTGTTCACACATTCAGATGTCAGCTGGGATTTCCAGCTGACAGGAGAATTTAAACAAAGGGGTTGGGATAGTGTTTAAAAAAAAATGGTGTGTGGGTCTCCCATAATCCATATTAGGCCCTGTTTATCTGGTATGAAATATAAGGGAAACCCAACACCCCCTCCCCAAAGTTTAAGGAATAGGAAATGGGTGTGGAAAATGTGCGTTCCCCTGGATGAGATGGGATGGGACCCCCCTGGCAAAGCAACTCATCCCCATGTGTTGATTAGGACACGTGCCTCTTTCCCACAAGCCTGGCTCGGTGGATGTGAGAATCTGTGGACAGGGGCTTATCAGAATCTCGTAATCCCCTTCAACAATAAGGGGGTCCCCATATACTGGCTACTATCTGTCATGTGAATGAGTACCCCTACTCCTTAAAAAATAAAAAAAACACAATTTTTGACAAGTCCTATATTTAAAAAAAATGTCTCACAACATTTATGGGATCGTTCATCATGATTGATGATGGGACCATGTGATTTTTGTCTTTTTTCATCATCATAAAAGATAAAAAGAACTTGTCAAATGTTTGGGTGACTTTATTTCTGTAACATTTATATTCTGTGTTTATTTTCTATTTTTTTGTTCCTATTACTTTTTGTGAATAAGTGGGGGTACTATGTACTCCTCATTCACACAGGGGGAGGTATCTAGGGTCCTGCCTACTGTTAAAGGGGGCTTCCTGATAAGTCCCGCCCACAGACCCCCCACGACTACCAGACCAGGATTATAGGGAGGAGGCCCTGGTACTCATCAACGTGGGGACATGGTGGGGTGATGCCTTGGAGGCCTGTACACTTGTCTCCCCGAAGTTGTCGGATAGGCTCACGCAAATGTATATAACCCACAGATCGTACCTTACCCCGGTGCGGCTGGCTAGATTTGATTCCTCCTGCTTGTACTTGTAGGTGCTTGCACTCCCCGGGTACGTTCGGCCTTATGATCTGGCATTGTCTTGATGTGCAGGGATTCTGGACACAGGTTGTCCAGTTCCTCCACGACCGCATGGGCTGCCCAGTCACCTTGGATCCCAAGGTATGTCTCCTCGGGATATTTCCCGATGACGACACAGACAAACACACGCTACAATTCTTACGAGAAACCCTGTTCACTGCTAAGAAATTTATAGCCCAAAAGTGGATGCAGCCAGCCTCACCTACTATATCTTCCTGGTTAGTGGCCGTTAATGCTACCCTCCCTTACAAAAAAAGTCTTATACGCTAATAGAGGTTGTCCAAGAAGGTATAATAAGATCTGAGACAGATGGCTTGAGGCCCCCGCTACGTGTACCACCTAGTTGTGAGTGTATGCCCTGTTTGTGCCATTCCCATACCGCTTCCATGGTGCCTTGCCTGCACCCGCGGCTCGCATCTGGCCTGCTCTTACATGGCGTTGGTTTGACACTGGAATATTGCGATGCAGGCCCAACTTACTGATGTTACTCATTTCTCTCTAAGTATCATGACAATCCCTCCTAGTTCCTCGGTCATCCCGTGGGACGGGGGATTAGTTCCTCAATGCCTATTCATCTAATTTTATTTGTTGAACCCAGTATTTCAGTAATGTTCTCAATGACGGTGACTGTACCTGTATCTATTCTCTTTTGTGATGTACTTAACTCAATAAACGTTTGTTTGGTTTAAAAAAAGACATGAGGACACGGTGCTTTGTCAGGGGGTTATCCCTATGCTGACAGCATGTGGCCTGGTATGGCTCAGGAGGATGGAAGCTGGAAACTTATCCACTTTCCTGGCCTGCCAGCATGCATGTTCAAATAAGGCAGATAAGGGTCTGGTCTGTTTTTTCTTTGTTTTATTTGGATTTGTCCCCCTTAAAATTCATAGCAGGGCTGAACGGCTTAGTATGGATTATGGGGGAACCCCCACGCCATTTTTAGGCACTGTCCTGTCCTCCCTGGCTGACAGTTGAAAGACGCTGGCCAGTGCCAGCTTCCTGACAACCAGTATCCCTGAGCAGGAGCTGTTATATTTAGCAGTTGTAATATCAATGCTAAATGTATCACATTCTGCTGCAACTGGTGGTCCCGTCTGCATTAAAATAAGGGGTAAAATTGTGCTAAATACTGAAAAAAAAATAATAATAATAATAATTAAAGTAGAACTATGGACAAAACTTTTTTTTTTTTTTTAATTTTGGATAAAGTAAGGAAATGTTATAACTCTTGTATGATTTTTTTTTTCACCATCTGTGTCCCATTGCGGAGCCTTCACTTCCTGTCCTATATCCAAACAGGAAGTGAGAGGAAATCGCTGCAAATTAAGGGAATTCTTTGAGGACCCCCAGCCACCAGAACTAGTGTCCCTATTGGATGATTTCCCCTCTATTACCTTTCTGAGGACAACCACAAATTTGGGATTTTCTTTTACTTTTACTTTTAATGATAATGGTAAACAGAACAAATAGAAAGGGTGAATCTCCTTAACGGGGACACAAGACAGCAATAAAAACTGAAAGGTGTTCTAATTCCTCTCCACTCTATCCAAAACAAAAAAAAATATATCTTAAGGTATATATATATATATATATATATATATATATATATATATATATATATATATATATACCTTAACTCATGTTTTTTAGTAAATTGTGTGCTTCTAAGATAAATACCTCATGAGTTATTTTAACACAAAAATTCATGTGGAATTTAACTCTTAGTCAATTGTCCCCACAGACATGAAAAGTAAAGTGACAGAGGTTTTAACCCTTCCCCACTCTATTATGATTTTATGATGTTGTACCCTAGATTTTTTGTTGTTTCATGTTGATTTTATATTTCAGCACTGTATTCAGCAATGTTTCTCTACTTGTTTTTTTTTTTTAAAATATGTACAGTAAATCATTTTCATCTCTTTATTTTCCACAAGTACTGATGGCAATAAACTCTGCGATGAAAACACAGGAGGTAAGACCACGTAGTTATAGCACTGTCTGGACCATGTGATCATGAGGGGTTTACACAGTCCAGTATCCATGCTATCGTATATAAAGAAAACCTGCAAAAATAAATTAAAAAATTAGACTTGCCAATACACAGCAGCCACCATAATGTTCTTGTTTTTGTGACAACCCCCCCCCCCTGCAGCTGTTGGGATGTTCTGCCAGAACCCTTGTAAAATACCTTGTACCTGGTACTTCCAGGTATGGAGCTTTGCACAACCTTCCTGCCTCCAACAATGCAGTGTTTAGTAGCAGAGTGTCAATCACCAGTGCAAAGTTCTGCCACGTGCAAGTGGTAGTGAGTGTTTTTTTTTATAGGGGCTTGTCTGGCTCTCTGAAAATGTGGATTTCTTCTGTAAGTAGAAAAGCTCTTTGGCTATATCTCTGTACGTAGATTTAAATCTGAGGATGGATATGAATCTAGGCAGAGGCGTAACAAGAATCTTCAGGGCCCCGGAGCAAAAAGACATGATAGGTCCCCCTTGCCAAGAGGTCATGAGTTTCATCCCTCCGAGCCTGGGCCCCTTTACTTCTGTCGTGGGGCCCTTTATTACACACACAATCACACAAACACACACAATCATTCACACATAATCACAAATACACACACTCACACAGCCTTTCAAAAAATCATCAGTACAGTACCTTCAATTACAACGCTGAGTATTGCACTGTAGGGGGGAGGCAGAGAGCACAGCACTCTGGAAGACACCTTTCCCTCCTTTGCTTTCACTTTGCTGAGTGTGTTTACAGTCTGACCAAGCTCCCAGTGCCTATGCACGATGGGGAGTTTGATCTGACAGCCTCTCTCTACGAGCCGCACCGGACCCCCGGAGCAGGGGTCGGGTCACCATTGCTACCCCTGTAGCTACGTCACTGAATCAAGGTTAGATGTTGGAATGTTCATATAGATTCCAAAAGTCTCTCAAATAGAACCAAATCCCTCTGTCCCTTTTTCTTCCTTAGCTGTCCCTTTTTTAGTTTTATGTATAGACCTCTTTAAAACTTTACTATATATCTACCAGGCTATTGTTCTATTAACTTCTTTACACTACACTAAATCTTTCATTCAACTAAATTATTGCATTTGGCATCTTTGAAAAGTCATTCTAATTGTGAGTAGCGAGTAGTGAAAAGAGGAACTTGATGTTTTAACAAATTATTTTTGGGGAGATAATTATTTGTAGACTGTGTAACTGCTCTTTTTCAACCCAGAACCTGGAGAAGAATGGAGAAAAGAATGAGCGGACCTTCAGGGGGCCACAGGGGTTTCAATGGCGACACCGCCCATGTTCCAGGGGGCCTGTGCGGCCACCCTGTCATATTAGGTTTTACACCAGCCTTTCTCAAATGATCTCCTGATCCTCAGCTGAACTGTAAATCAGATGAGACTGAACTCCTGATCCTCAGCTGAACTGCAAATCAGATGAGACTGAACTCCTGATCCTCAGCTGAACTGTAAATCAGATGAGACTGAACTCCTGATCCTCAGCTGAACTGCAAATCAGATGAGACTGAACTCCTGATCCTCAGCTGAACTGCAAATCAGATGAGACTGAACTCCTGATCCTCAGCTGAACTGTAAATCAGTGCTGTGAGAGCTCGGTCAGACAGTGAATGCACTTAGAACAGTGAAAGCAGTGGAATTCCCGAGTGCTGAGTTCTTTGCTCCCCCCCCTATAGTGCAGTACCCGGCTATGTAAGTGAAGGTAAAGTGCTGCCATTCTTTTAAAGGCTGTGCATGTGTGTATATGTGTTGTGGCAGTGCTGTGCCGTGCCCCAGAATTCTCATCCAGGCAGGTTGAGGGACTCCAGGGAACTTGTGTTATGCAGAGGAAACTGACTTTTCAGTTGGTTAAACCTGGTTTGGGACATGGAGCCTGGCGATTTCTTTTAGATCTAGGTGAAATAAAATGTCCAACCCTGGGCCTGTGTTTTATGAACCACCAGCACACTAATCAGGCAGGTGTGTGCTGGGCTTTTAGGTAAGACCTGACCAGGGTTCTGGACTCCACTGCTCAACCGTGTCATTTTACCGTTCCCCCCAAACTCACTTGTAAATGGGCCATTCACTCCTGTGCAGTTGCGTACTACTTGTAAGGCAGCCCATTGGGCTGCTTTACCCACAGAATGCAGGGGAGAAGAAGTCCTCAACCACTCTTTTTTAATCACGGCACACCAAAAACACACATTTGCCAGTGCCTGGGGATACCATTAAGACTAGTTAATAACAACTCTGCATTTCCTCTAAAAAGAAGCAGATTTGTCTACATGTCAGAAAAGCGTGTTCTGCGGCACACAGTAATGTGAACCAAGTCTTAGACTGGAATGCCTCGAAATACTTTTAAACAAAGCCTTGACTGGAAAAAAGTTGTGAAACACTGTTTTACACTGTGTTGCTTGGGAACAGTGCTTGCCGTGTCGCCTCGGTAGATAATTTAGTAAACTTAGAGGACCCAGGCCAGCCAAGCAGGAGCCCGCCCAGGTGCATCCTGGATCCTCTGTGCTTCCAATTTCTCCTACACAGGGTGATGGGCAAGCCCTTTTCTCTTAGCCCCTCCACCCAGCCCAGTACAGCTCCTTCTTATCCTGCTCAGCCATGCATGTGCACGCAATCCAGGCCATACTTTGAGCTGCCGGGTAAAAGCAGTGGGCTTGTATGTGAATCTGGAAGTCAGAGGGCTGTCTGTCGGGCACTGGCCATGCCCTCTGAGTTTCCTCTTTTACATACAAACCCACCCAGAAGCTAAGAGTGTGGCCTGCCTGCCCCCACCATGTGTGTGTGTTCAGCAATGAGGTGGGATTATCTTCATGAGCAGTGAAGCGGGCGGGGGGGGGGGGGGCTTAGGTCAACTTTTGCATTGGGGCCCACAAGCTTCAAGCTAAGTCTCTGGAGAGAGGCCTTTGCAAATCTCTCACCAGCGCACAATATTAAAACTTGCCAGAGTGCATATTATATATTCTTACATGCTGCTGGTTGCCATTATCCTGAAACTAACGTAAAACATGTAATTAATTGTGAAACCAAATATGTACTGCTATTTATATCATTAACTGCAGATAGTAGCATGATTACTTTTATTTCTTGTTCCTCTGTGTCAGAATGCTTGTGTTGCTACGAGGGACGGACTTACCAGAAAGGAGAGAGGATAACCGTTCTAAATAATGGAGAAAAATGTGTCATTGGATATTGCATGGATGCTGGATTGACAGCAATTACTAATACAATCTGTGGGTTTACATATGCAACAACAGGTAAGATTTTGGATATGCTCTCATTTCATTTTCCACACTTTCAGAGTACACAAGGACTCATGCATGAATGCATTCTTATTCAGGTCTCATGCTGACTGGGGACTGAGGAAAAGTAACTTCAGTTCTTTCTAAGAAGGGCCTTAAAGTGATTGTAAAGTCTGTTTTTTTTTTCCTACAAAAATAACAATCATGTTATACTTACTTACTCTGTTGCAGTGGATTTGCACCTCCTCTTCTGTGATCCTGGCCCTTCCCTCCTGTTCAGTGCCACCACAGTAAGCAACTTGCTATGAGGGGCACCCGAGCCACAGCTCCCTGTGTCCATTCAGACACAGAGCCCTGACCCGTCGCCTCCCCATCCCCCTCCTGATTGGCTAGCTGGCTTTGATTGATAGATACCAATGGCGCCACTGCTGTGTCTCAGCCAATCAGGAGGGAGAATCTCGGATGGCTAAGACATTCGTGGACATCGCTGGACAGAGAGGGTCCTCAGGTAAGTGTTAGGGGGCCTGAGGGGGGCTGCTGCACACAGAAGGCTTTTTATCTTTGTCACCTACCAGGAGATGGAGCCTGACGTGGAGAGGAAGGCGATCTCTTACACCTCCGGCCTAGTACCCCTGATAATGCAAACAGGAGGCACAGAAGCCTGGAGTGGCACGGGTGCCTAGAAGTTCAGATGGTAAAGGCTGCAGATGGGAGGTCCGTGCGTACTTGGATGCAGGCTGGATCGTGACGCAGACAGCAGGTACTTGGCAGACTGACAGGAAGCAGACAGCAGGAATAAGGATGGCTGGTTAAACAGCAGGGCTAGGCAAGCTGGGTCGGTAACTAGCAGACAAGTCAGGAACAGAGCAGAAGGCAGCAGAGTAGTCAGATTCAGGCTGGAGTTGGCAATGGCAGACAGGCTGAAAACAGCAGGATAAAGCGGAGGCATTGTGGAATTTAAGCAGTGAAAGTTTTAAATTTAAAGCAAACCTTTCCTAAGTGAAATATTGGGGATGCCATTGTTAACCTCCTTCTGAAAAATGCTGTTGCTTGGCTATTATTTTGCCCCACACGTGTCAAACACAAGGCCGGTGTGTCAAATCCAGCCCTCCAGACCATTTCATGTGGCCCTCGCACTTCTCCTGCAGCTGCGGCAACCCCTTCATTGTAGCCCCACCTTATCTCAGCAGTCAGCAGCAAAGAGGACAGAACTCCTCCAATAGATCCTGCACTTCTCCATGCAGCCACAGTGAGCTTCTTATCTACCCCCCCCCCCATCTCCACCATCTCCATCTCAGCAGTCCGCAACAGAGAGGAGGACAGAACTCCTCCTACAGTACCCCGTCCTCTCCACTTCTCCTGGTCTTAACATTCAGTAGACTCCAACCCTCCTCTGGTCCTCCTCCAGACCCTGTAATCTCTGCTTCCTAGCTGTGCCCCAGCTTCTTGCCAGCAGCAGCACAATGTGAGGGGGTGCACTGTGATGTAAGGGAGGGTGAGGGACTCTTAACTTCTGATGGTGGGGGGGTGCTCTTTACATCAGATGTAAAGGGGTTGGGGTGCTCTGGACATCTAGTTTTACAGATACAACTGGCCTTTTGAGGGCAACCATAATGCTGATTTGGCCCCCGATGAAATTGAGTTTGACACCCCTGGGCTAGTGGTTCAGAGAATTGAAGCATGATGTTGAATACGACTAGGCAACTTGCTTTTGTAGAATGACATGTCAGTAATATCATCCTCCAGGTTGCTCTCAGGAAAGGTTGTATTTAAGTATGATGGTTGGACTTAAAGTGGTTTTAAAAGCAGAAGGATTTTTACCTTAACGCATTCTCCTTCCCAGCCCCCCCCTCCCTTATTCTTACCTAAAACCCATCTCAAACCAGCGTTGGGCATGAGACCAGCAGCTCTCCCGGGTATCTCTTTCCTCATTGGGATAGGGACAGCGGGATACATTTTCATTTACAGGAGTGTGGCTTGGGAGCCAGACTGCTCAAGGGCCCCCATAGCAAGAGGCCTGTAGCCAGGACCGCCAGTGGGGGACCAAAAAAAAGAAGAGGATTGTGGCTGCTCCGTTCAAAACCATTGCATAGAGCAGGTAAGTATAATATGCTTGTTATTAAAAAAAAAATACAGAATTTAGAATCACTTTAATAACCTGTTTATGTTTGGCATTTGTGGGCCAAAAACACAGGAAAAAATATTTCACTTTCAACACTTCAGTGATGCCATATCAGGTTTTCATTTACTGACCAGAGAAGTTCCTCTGTGGAAAAATCTTGTATTATTATTCTGTTTACTGAGGTGTGATTCCATTTATCACATTTTTAAACCTGTACTCCAAGCAAACTCCTCAAAACACACTATAATGCACATGACAGCCGGGAAACTGATACCAGTTTTACGTAAGGGCTCTTTCACACGGTCCGCCTCCGTAGGCTTGCAGTGCAGAGAGGGAGGTGTCACAGCCCCCTGTCCGCTCTCATCTGATCCCATCCGATCCGATCCAATCCCCAGGACGGATGGAAAATAGGGTTTCCATCTGTCCGGATTTCACGGACAGGATTGGATGCGGATGACAGCGGGTGTCAGCAGACATGTCACTGTTGACATCCGCTGCTCCATAGGGCTGAATGGGGCATCCGATCAGATCCGCCTAAAAAACTGACAGGCGGATCTGATCGGACCGCCTGTGTGAAAGAGCCCTTACAGTTAGAGAAAACATCGGTATCTGTTGATTGGACAATGAGAGCAGCAACATTTTGATAAATCAGCTCCTTTCTTGCTACCTCTTCATGACAGCATGCTCCCTGTCAGCACATGTGCATGTTCCAAAGTCCAGTTGGTTTCTACTTCTGCTCCCTCTCCCAATCTGAGTGCAAGCAATAACTGGAGGTTGATTTCAATTGCATACCTATTTTAGTTGTATGAAAAAAATACATTTAACTATTTTTAAAAGAACACACATCTACATTAAAGGCTGTTTTAATACATCTGCTTGGAGTGCAGCTTTATTTATGTTTGTGTGTTATGCAATGATTTCAGTATTTTTAGCTGTGCTTATTTAGTTAACCTCAGCTTTTTTCTTCTGAAGTTCCAGTTAAAACCATGAAGACTTTAACCAAGCCCTTTCCCACCACGACTTCTTCAGTATCCGAAATAAAGACAAGCATTGGAACCACAGCATCTGAGATCACAAAATTGTTCACAATTCCAAGTACCCAAAATTATACTTTGCCTACGTCAGTTACACCAACGCTCACAACCAGAGAAACCAAATCTAGAAAAAAAACTGTTCCCTTGACCACCGTACATACTTATTCTGAAACATTTCCACCACCTACAACTGTCACATTAAGCTCACCCTCATCCACACAAACAGCTATTCCAACTGCAAAAACGCATATTTACACTGACACATTTCCACAATCTACAACTGTCCTGCTAAGCTCACCTCCAGCCAGAATAACAGCAACTTCTGCCACAACAGTGCCTACTTACTCTAAAATGATTCCACCAACAACTTTACCATTAAGCACATTTAGACCTAGTAAAATCCCTGCTTTAATTGAAACAGAACATTATCTAGAGTCTTTCACTTTACTTTTAAGCTCACCTTCACCCATAAAAACAACTGCTTCTATTACATCTCTGCAAACTCATTCTGAAACACCTTACCAAACTTTATCTGTCCCATTAAGCTCATCTTTACCCAGCAAAACATCTAATCCCCCTACAACAGCACTTTTTTACACTAATACATCTCCACAATCTTCTATCCCCATAGGTTTATCTTCACCTAGAAAAACAACATCGGAATCATCAATGCATACTTATGTTAAAACATTTCCATTACCTACAACTTTCCCGTTGAGCTTATCCTCAGCTAGAAAAACAACCACTTATGCCACAAACATGCATACTAATACTGAAACATCAGCACCACCTACCTCTGTCTCCTTCAGCTCATCTTCACCTAGAAAAACAACTAATCCTTCCTCAACAGTTTCTACATACTCATCTTCACCCAGAAAAACTACTGCTTCTACAATAACAATGCATACTTATTCTGAAACATCTCCACTACTTAAAACTGTCCTGCTTGGCTCATCTTCGCCAAGAACAACTACTTCTGCCACAACAGTGCATACTTTTGCTGAAACATCTACATTACCTACAACTGTCTTGATAAGCCCATCTCTACCTGAAAAAACAACTACTCTCTCTACAGCAGTGCATACCTACTCTAAAACATTTCCAAAGCCTACAACTGTCCTAAAAAGGTCATCTTTACCCATAAAAACAACTACTTCTGCCACAACAGTGCACACTTATGCTGAAACATCTTCACCACTTATGACTTTTCTATTCCGCTCATCCTCACCTAGAAAAAAAACTACTCCCTCCACAACAGTGCCTTCCTACTCTATAACCTTTCCACTACCTACAACTTTCCCATTAAGCTCATCTTCACCCGGAAAAACAACTGCTTCCACAACATTACATACTTATGCTGAAACATCTCCACCACCTATGACTGTCCCATCAAGTCCATCTTCAACTACAAAAACAACTACTTCTGCCACAACAGAGCATACATATGCTGAAACATTTCCACCATCTACGACTGTCCCATTAAGCTCAACTTCACCCACAAAAACACCTGCTTCTGTAACAAAAAAACATACTTATGCTGAAACATCTCCAGCGCCTACTACTGTCCCATCAAGTTCATCTTCAGCTACAAAAAAACCGACTTCTGTCCCAGTAGGGCTTACTTATGGTGAAACCTCTCCACTATTTATAACTGTCCCATTAAGTTCATCTTCACCTGAAAAAACAACTGCTCCATCTACAGCAGTGCATACTTACTCTGAAACATTTCCAGTGCCTACAACTGTCCTATTAAGCTCATTTATACCCATAAAAACAACAACTTCTGCCACAACAGTGCATATATATGATGGCATATTTCCACCACCTACAACTGTCCTATTCAGCTCAACTTCACCCAGAAAAACAACAACTGTTTCCACAACAATACATCCTTATGCTGAAACATCTCCACCACCTAAGACTGCCCTATCAAGTCCATCTTCAACTACAAAAACAACTACTTCTTCCACAACAGTGCATAAATATGCTGAAACATTTCCACCATCTACGACTGTCCCATTAAGCTCAACTTCACCCAGAAAAACAACTGCTGCTACAACATTGCATACATCTGTTGAAACATCTTCACTATCTACAACTATCCTATTAAGTTCATCTTCACCCACAAAAACACCTGCTTCTGCAACAAAAAAACATACTTATGCTGAAACATCTCCAGCGCCTACTACTGTCCCATTCAGCTCACTATCACCCAGAAAAACCACCACTTCTGTCTCAACTGTGCATATTAATACTGAAACATCTTCACCACCTATGACTTTTCCATTCCACTCACCCTCACCTAGAAAAAAAACTACTTTCTCCACAACAATGCCTTCTTACTCTATAACCTTCCCACTGCCTACTACTTTCCCATTAAGCTCAACTTCACCCAGAAAAACAACTGCTGCTGCTACAACATTGCATACTTCTGTTGAAACATCTTCACCATCTACAACTGTCCTATTAAGTTTGTCTACAGCCACAAAAACACCTGCTTCTGCAACAAAAAAACATACTTTTGCTGAAACATCTCCAGTGCCTACTACTGTCCCATCAAGATCAGCTTCAGCTACAAAAAAAATGACTTCTGTCGCAGTAGTGCTTACTTATGGTGAAACCTCTCCACTAACTATAACTGTCCCATTAAGTTCATCTATCCCTGAAAAAACAACTGCTCCATCTACAGCAGTGCATACTTACTCTGAAACATTTCCAGTGCCTACAACTGTTCTATTAAGCTCATTTGTACCCAGAAAAACAACTACTGTTGCCACAACAGTGCATACGTATTCTGAAACATCTCCACCACCTATGACTGCCCCATCAAGTCCATCTTCAACTACAAAAACAACTACTTCTCCCACAACAGTTCATCTGTATGCTGACACATTTCCACCATCTACGACTGTCCCATTCAGCTCAACTTCACCCAGAAAAACAACTACTGCAGTTACAACATTGCATACTTCTGTTGAAACATCTTCACCATGTACAACTGTCCTATTAAGTTCTTCTTCACCCACAAAAACACCTGCTTCTGCAACAAAAAAACATACTTATGCTGAAACATCTCCATCACCTACTACTGTCCCATCAAGTTCATCTTTAGCTACAAAAAAAACAACTTCTGTCCCAGCAGTGCTTACTTATGGTGAAACCTCTCCACTATCTAAAACTGTCCCATTAAGTTCATCTTCACCTGAAAAAACAACTGCTCCATCTACAGCAGTGCATACTTACTCTGAAACATTTCCAGTGCCTACAACTATCCCATTAAGCTCATCTTCACCCATAAAAATAACCACTTCTGCCACAACAGTGCATACATATGCTGACACATTTCCACCATCTACAAATGTCCTATTCAGCTCAACTTCACCCAGAAAAACAACAACTGTTTCCACAACAATACACACTTATGCTGAAACATCTCCACCACCTAAGACTGTCCTATCAAGTCCATCTTCAACTACAAAAACAACTACTTCTGCCACAACAGTGCATACATATGCTGACACATTTCCACCACCTACAACTGTCCCATTCAGCTCAACTTCGCCCAGAAAAACAACAACTGTTTCCACAACAATACATCCTTATGCTGAAACATCTCCACCACCTAAGACTGTCCTATCAAGTCCATCTTCAACTACAAAAACAACTACTTCTTCCACAACAGTGCATACATATGCTGACACATTTCCACCATCTACAACTGTCCTATTCAGCTCAACTTCACCCAGAAAAACAACTACTTCTGCCACAACAGAGCAAACATCTCCATTACCTACAACTGTCCTGATAAGCTTATCTTCACCTGAAAAAACAACTACTTCCCCTACAGCAGTGCATACTTCTGTTAAAATATCTCCACCAACTACAACTGTCCCATTAAGTTCATCTTCACCCAGAAAAACAACTACTGCTGCTACAACGGGGCATACTTCTGTTAAAACATCTCCACCAACTACAACTGTCCCATTAAGTTCATCTTCACCTTTTCCATTCCACTCATCCTCACCTAGAAAAAAAACAAAACTCTCCACAACTGTGCCTTCTTACTATAAAACTTTTCCACTACCTACAACTTTCCTGTTAAGCTCATCTTTACCCAGAAAAACAACTGTTTCCACAACAGTACATACTTATGCTGAAACATCTCCACCACCTATGACTGTCCCATCAAGTTCATCTTCGGCTACAAAAAAAACTACTTCTGCAACAGCAGTGCTTACTTATGGTGAAATCTCTCCACTATCTATAACTGTCCCATTAAGTTCATCTTCAACTGAAAAAACAACTGCTCCATCTACAGCAGTGCATACTTACTCTGAAACATTTACAGTGCCTACAACTATCCCATTAAGCCCATTTGTACCCAGAAAAACAACTACTGTTGCCACAACAGTTCATACGTATTCTGAAACATCTCCACCACCTATGACTGCCCCATCAAGTCCATGTTCAACTACAAAAACAACTACTTCTTCCACAACAGTTCATCCGTATGCTGACACATTTCCACCATCTACGACTGTCCCATCAAGTCCATCTATAACTATGAAAACAACTATACCCTCTTCAGCTGTACATACTTACTCTGAAACATTTCCACTGTCTACAACTGTCACATTAAGCTCATCATCACCCAGAATAACAACTACTTCTGTATCAACAGTGCATACTCATGCTGAAACCTCTCCACCACCTGTGAGTTCCTCATTTAGCTCAAGATTACCTAGAAAAACAACCACTCCTTCCACAACAGTGCCTTCTTACTTTATAACCTTTCCAATACCTATGACTTTCCCATTAAGCCCATCATCACCCACAAAAATACCTGCTTCTGCAACAAAAATACGTACTTATGCTAAAACACCTCCACTAACTACACCGTCCTCTTTAAGCTCATCTGTGCCTAGCAAGAGCACTATTGTCAAGCAAACAGAATATTTCAAGTATCCACAGTCTTCAACTGTGTTGCTAAGCTCATCTTCACCCAGAATATCAGCTGCACCCTTCACGTCTATGTATACTTACTCTCAAACCTTTCCACTGACTGTCGTATTAAGCTCACCCTCACCTAAAGAAAGAACTATCCCCACTACAACTGTACCTATTTCCACATTTCCACATTCTACGACTTTCCCATTACATTCATCTTCGCCTAGAAAAGCGATGACTTCTACCACAACAGTGCATTCTTTTGCTGAAACTTCCTTACCACCTATGACTGTTCCGTTGAGCTCATCTTCACCAAGAGGTAAAACTACTCCCACCACAGAAATGTATACAGAGTCTTCACCTTCAACTCTGTTAAGCTCTTCCACACACAAAATAACACCTACTCCTGCCACAGCATTAACGATCTTTAAGCTTTCAACCTTTGTTTCTTCGCTTCGACCAGAGCATACAGCAAAAAAAACTCAAGCTCAGACCACCATTACTGCTTATTCAATACCTATAGCGACATCTGCTTTCCACACAACCAGATTTCCCTTCTACACCACAATATCTAAGATGACCAAAACCTTAAAAACTTTAGCCATTACTGAAGAACTAAAAACTGGACTGGGAAGGAGCTCTATCGGCTCAAAAACCGAAAGCAAAACAACATTCCAAACAACAGGTATTGCTTCTATAATTAATTTATTAATAACCTATCTGATATTGGTGTTCTTATTTATAATTTGTGTTTGCATTGTATTAATTATCAATTATTATCTGTCCAATTGAAGTCTATTCAAATAAAAAATATTAAAGGTTATACTAACCTCAAAACCAATATTTCAGTTTTGTGCATAAACTATTGTTTAAAATCACCTAGTTGATTCTCATTTCTTGAGGAGAGGACTCCAATTATTACATCTTGACATTTGCATTTCTAGCTCTGCTTTCTTCCTGTTATGAAACTGGGATGGGATCTGTTCTCCACTGTTGAATAGAAAAACTGGCAGAAGTCATAAATGGACAATTCAAAAATCTCATCTCTGCTGTGTTCCAATTATACTAAAATCTCATAGGAGAAATAAAAAAAGTATCTCACAAAAGTGAGTACACCCCTTACATTTTTGTACCCAACATGTGACACTGAAGAAATGACACCTTGCTGCAATGTAAAGTAGTGAGTGTATAGCTTGTATAACAGTGTAAATTTGCTGCCCTCTCAAAATGACCCAACACAGCCATTAATGTCTAAACTGCTGGCAACAAAAGTGAGTACACCCCAAGTGAAAATTTCCAAATTGGGCCCATAGTGTCAATATTTTGCCTAATTGAGGCTTGCTAAAGAAGCTGAGGGTAAAGGTGATGGACTGGCCAAGCATGTCTCCAGACCTAAACCCTATTGAGCATCTGTGGGGCATCCTCAAATGGAAGGTGGAGGAGTACAAGGTCTCTAACATCCACCAGCTCCATGATGTCATCATGGTGGAGTGGAGGAGGACTGCAGTGGCAACCTGTGAAGCTCTGGTGAACTCCTTGCCCAAGAAGGTTAAGGCAGTGCTGGAAAATAATGGTGGCCACACAAAATATTGACACTGTGGGCCCTATTTGGACATTTTGACTTAGGGCTGTACTCACTTTTGTTGCCAGCATTTTAAACATTAATGGCTGTGTGTTGAGTTATTTTGAGTGGACAGCTAATTTACACTGTTATACAAGCTGTACACTCACTACTTTACATTGTAACATGAAAAGATTTAATAATATATTTAAAAAAAAATATAAGGGGTGTACTCACTTTTGTGAGATACTGTAAATATACATTATACATTGTATACATTGTATACACATTTGGTAATTGATCAATTCTTATTTTCAGACTGCCTATCTCCTTTCTTGAGGCCTATAAATGTAAGGCCAGTACACATATCCCCAAAAGTATCCCTTTTTGCAAAGTAGGCAGTATTTATTAAGAAGCATGTGAGTTTTTTTGCCAAAATTCTTTGGGATATTATGAAAGTAAATACATTTTTTTTCTTTTTACAAAGTTGTCAAGTTAAATATCACACACAGCATAGGCATACTTACAATTACATCCCCAAACACATTCTGCTACTCCTCCCGAGTGTGGTGACATCACATGTGTAAGACCTAGTCGCATAGAGGGGCAAAAAATGCAAGGAGCACCTTCAGGTTTTCTAGGAGCATAAATTATGCATCTAATTTCCTGACTATCTATCACATTTTTGGAGGCCCTGGAGCACCAGAATAGAGGAAATACCCACAAAATGACAACATTTTGGAAAGAAAGCACCCCAACAAATTTTCTAAGGCATAGTAAGTCTTTTGGAACTGCTTTTTTTTCAACAAGTTTTTGAAATGTGGAAAAAAATTAAAATGTATTTTTTTTGTTTTTTACACAAAGTTGTTAATTAATAAGATATTTCGAGCATTCAGTATGGGCATACTTAGAACCCTAAAACAAATTTTGCTACTCCTATTGAGCATGGTGATACCACATGTGGAGGACATTTTCAATGTTTGGACTGATTATGTACCAGACATTACATCTTGTGTATCACAAAATCAACCACCACTGCATAGAAAACAGTGTTGAACTACAGAAGTCCTTGTTCCAAAAAGCCAAGCATGCCTAACTAACTTGTATGTGGCTGTCCCCATAGCACAATGCTAAGATCACTGCTCAGGAAATACCAGAGGCTGAGCAAAGGGTCAGTTCAGGCATGAGGCAGAGATGTGGTCGGAATGCAGGTAAAAAATCAGTCCAGACAGTAAGCAGAAATGTGGTCACTTACAAGCCAGGGTCAGTTCAGGAAGCAGGCAGAGGCATGGTCATTATGCAGGACAGGATTTTTGGAGTCCCATTCTTAGAGTTAGGCCAAGAAAGATTTTAAATTCTTCAACTGAGGTGGGCTTCCACTCAAATGAATGGGCATAAATGGAACTGGGATTATTGGTGATGTTCTGCTGGGTATCCAAATTACATTGGTCCACATTTGAATTGAATAAATCTTTTTTGAAAATCTAATATAAAAAAAAAAGGGGGGGGGGGTTGTAACTTGTTCAGTTTCTGCCTAAATGCCTGGTTGGGCCATAAATGGGTGGATGATAGATAGCCTTAAAAGATTTAAAAGTGCCTCTGGGACACTAGTATGGGTCCTAATCCTTTGTGGCTGATGTGACACCCCACTATTTGTTCTTGGCCTTTAATCCTTTAATCAGGATGTACAGCACTGCTGGTGCTCGCAGATTCATCAGGATGTAGTGCTTTGCTGGTGCTCACCTGCTTCTGTTCAGAATGCCTTCTTTTTGTAAGAACCCTTTCATTCTCTGAATCAGAGGTGGTTACTGAACCACTGCTCTCCATGAGTTCATATTCAGAATTCTAATCTGACAGTGAAAGCTCCCCGCTATTTATATGTCATGCTCAGAATCAGAAAGGCCTCCTCACTTGTGATCCTTTTTTCAAAGATGACATTCAGGTTCTGGTGACACGGTGTGATGGTGATCAGAACGCTGTTACTGGCTTGAATGGCTTTGCTGACTAGCGATCAGAACAGTATTACTAGCTTCAATGACTCTGTTGACAATGACACTGGTCTGGCGTGATTGCAGTCAGGGACACTGGCTCTGTTGACACTGGCACTGGTATGGCACTGATCATAACACTACTGCTGGCTTGAATGGCTCTGCTGACACTAGCATGACTAGCAATCAGAACAATATCGCTGACTTGACTGACTCTGTTGGCAAAGATACTGGTATGGTGGTGATGAGGACACTGCTGCTGGCATGTACTGGTCTGGCATCACTGCAATCAGAAAAACTGGTTGGTGACAATGGTCTGGTGACTGACATGTGTAGCTAGTGATATGATACAGTGTAACTGGCAGCACTGGTGACATTGGGGCAGGGGTGACAGGTGGCTGGCTGCACTGTTTATTCACACTACATTGTTTGAACCCATTATCAGGGACACTGTAAGCTGGCTGGCACTGGTCTGTCTGTTTAAATCTAAGACAGGCATTAGATGATTCATATAGCCTGTTAACAATTCTCTCTCCTCTCACAGACAATCTCGTTGGAAAAAGAGATAACTTATGCTTACTTTCACTTTCTTTGTTTACATATGTAATCATTGTGATTGGACACAGCATTCACATGGTACAGGAGCAGTTTAATTGGTCACGTGACCCACTGTGTCCGAGGAAAATGGCGGTCAATAGACTCTTGTGTGTGCTCCGGGGATAAGCTGCCAGAACTAAGCAGAGTCTGTTGGTAGGAGATCATTCCACTCACAGTTCCTGCACACAGCAGGAGATGAGTGCTGGGATAAGTCCTAAGTCCCATTGTCCAAATCCATGGGACATCAGGGTTTAGTTTGAATTCTTGGACAGCCCTGGACAGTGCAGGGTATGATAGTGCAGCTCTATACCTCAACAACAACTTTACAGTATATTTAGTAGCAGAAAAGAAAAAAATGTGTTAGCTCTAGATCTGTGTTCATCTTTAGGACCCCATGCAGGCTTCCTAGTCTTCTTCCTGAGCTCAGGACTAATAATAACTTACACACACATTGGGCTGATGTAAGAGGATAAAATACAAGCAAGAAATATTTTCGCTATCTTTAGTGTCATACTATAGTTTTTTTTTTGAGAGTGTGTTATCTGCACTGAGTTTAAAATGGAGATAGGGCAGATTTAAGCCTTATACACACAGGAGAACATCTGCCGGTTTAACAGGAACTGGCTGACTTTCAACCCTTGTGTGCAGTTGTCTGTTCTACAGAAGCTAGTCTCATGACCAGCTTCTGTCGAACAGGCATGCTGGAAAACCAGCATCCGACTCGCATCCGATCAGCTCTTGCAGCCAATGGCTGTGAGCACTGATTAGTTTGCTCTAGCGAGAGGGAGTCCCCCTGTCAGAACACAAAGGCATTGCTTGTGTTAGTACGGCAAGCTTTCATTTTTTTTTTTTTTTTTCGTTCATCCTGCTGGGTTGATCAAAAAAAACCTTCTAGTGTGTACCAGGCACTACACAATGACAATCTGCCTGAGACTTCTGATTTGACAGGGAGATAAATGAGCAATATAAATCAAACAAATAACATTGTGCTATTATAACAATTCAAGTGTGGAGATTCAGACTGTTTACGTCTATTTACTGTCTGGTTCAGTTTAAGCAAGGTTCTTTAAAGGCACATCAAACACAAACATGGAAGCTGCACCCAATTGTAAAAGCTTAACTGAATTTTATTCCTCCAAGCAGTCCACCTGAACCTTCAATTAACACTACTTACTCAATAATGAGAGAGGGGGTTACTTTGGGGTTAAATTCTTTATTGAATGAAACGCGTCAGAGGTTTAGGTGGATTTGTTGTGCACAGTTTGAACAAATAAAAACCTAAGCTTTACAGTAGAGTTGATTGTGGACTACTGTCTGGCTAGCACCCAAAGTTGGTGGTGCTGAGGCATGGTGTCTGTAGTGGAGCAGCGGATTGTTGAATTTCTTTAAAGTGACACTCTCACCTTGCCTATTCCGGGCAAGGTGGCAATGTATGTGTAAAGAGGCCCCCAGACCCACTGACGTACACTTTGTCAATGTTCCTACGTCACTCTTTCCCCTTTGCAGCTGGCACCAGAATCCCCAGAGTCACCAGTGGGATTGTAAGGGTTCCGGTGACATCACTCCTGTCATGTGACAGTGCTCAAAGCCAGGGATCGGTTGCTAGACCTATGCACTGTCCCTTGAGAAGAGGTCACAAGCACCCCCCCCCCCCCCCATAGCACTGGGTTTGTTCCACAGCCACTAGTACAAAGTCTCTTTAAAAGAACAAGCCTTCTGCTCATGTCATTTTTGTCCAAGAACAGGTAATATATTTAGCGGTACTTCACAGACACAGAGTGCTTACAAACTGACTAAACAAGCATCTTTGTAGCTGAATAAATTACACCCATGCAAGTTCCAATTATTTTTTATAGAATTCTCAAAAAGATGACATGTTTAATATTTGAGCGACTTGCAAAATCTTTGTAGTGTGGTGCAGAATTGTTAATATGGTGTGATGCTTTATGCAATAGTATTACTATATGCTAAATCTGTTTTTGAAGCATTGTCTGTGTCTGATTCCTTTTTATTATATTTTGCCAGATGAATGTTCTCCAAAGACGTACAACATAAATATTACGGTGGGAAAATGCAGCACACCAAAAATGGTGTCTATGAACTATTGTGTTGGACATTGTACTTCTTCTTCCAAGTAAGTACAAACCTTTTCAAATTTTGATTATTTCTCTTTTCCTTTTATTGTTTTTTCCATTGTATATGTGCAATACCAGTTGAAGAAAACAAAAACAAAAACAAAGACAGGCAAGTAAACAACTGAAAATCAGAATGGTCATAATCTATGTAATTCCAATTTAAAAGGACTTTGTTGCATAGAAGACCTAAAATACCTCTGCAGACTTCAAGCAGCAACATAACAAATGATGAATTACTCATCTTTGTAAAGCACTGAGCAAAATGTTGACCCTATATAAATCCTGAATAATAATGATAATAATAAAAAATTATAATAATAATTCACAAGGCTCCGTTCACATCTTGGCGTTGCTATTACAGGCGTTTTTATGGGCGTTTTTCAGGTGTTTTTATGGGCATTTTTGCAGGCGTTTTACAGGCGTTTTTACAGGCGTTTTTAGATTGACTAGAGACCAATGGAAAACGCCTGTAATCTGCCCAAAAAGAAGCTCAAGTGCTTTTTTGAGCATTGGGCGTTTTGCTCACAGTGTTACGCTCAGATGTGAACAGGGGCCATTGAAATGAATAGGATTTGAGAGCTGATCCTAGAGCAGAAAAACGCCTCCAAAACGCCCAAAATGCCTACATGTGAACATGTGATTGAAAAACCTCAAAGGCAGACGCAGACATGTAACTAGCATTTTCAGAAGAAAACCAATAATGGAAGCTGCCATACTTGCCTCATGATGTGTACAACATTACCCCTCCTAAGTTTTTATGAGATTTTTACTGTGCAGCAAAGATTCTTCAAGGTGGCTTAAGGTCAAGTGAAACTTTTTACTGAGATACTTTGACGACACATATAAAGCTCATCCGCCCAGTGGTGTAGCGTGGGGGGTGCTGGGGGGGCCAGCCGCAACGGGCGCAAAATCTGGGGGGGCACGCCAATGTCACTGTCCCCCCGACATGCTCCTGCGGCCCCTTAGATTTGAAAAAGGCGCCGCCCGGCATCAACATGTCACTGCGCATGCACCGCTGCCGGGAACAGCCGAACGTATACGAGCTTTCCCGAGCAGCGGCAGAGCATGCGCAATGACGTGTTGGCACCGGGCGGTGCCATATTTAAATCTAAGGCGCCTCACGAGCAGGTAAGTGAACTCCTCGACAGTAGGACAGAGGATGATGTAGGGGGAGTCAGGGTAGGGGGGTCAGTGTGGGGAGGGGGTCAGTGAAGGTGTCAGGTAGGTCAGTGTAGGAATCAGGAATGTCAGTGTAGGGGTCAGTGTAGTAATAAGGTAGGTCCTTGTAGTGATCAGGTTGGTCAGTGCAGGAATCAGGTAGGTCAGTGTAGTGATCAGGTAGGTCAGTGTAGGTGTCAGTATAGAAATTAGGTAGGTCAGTGTAGTGATCATGTTGGTTAGTGCAAGAAAAAGATAGGTCAGTGTAGGTGTTTGTGTAGTGGTCAGGTAGGTTTGTGTAGTGGTCAACCAGGAAAACAGTCTGATGTTATGGCACCTTGAGCTGGCTTAATTAACAGTGTCAGATTTATCCAAATTTATAATTTTTTTGACACAGAGGCAGAGTTGAGAATGCAGTAATATTCATAAGTGATCTGTATTCATTTTTTATTATGAATAAGTGATATGTATTAATTATGATGTGTTTACATTTTTAAAATATTTTAACGTTACAGGTTTTCTCTTGAATCTCAAAATATGATGCGGACGTGTTCTTGCTGCCGGGAAACAAAAACACGCTCCCAGACCATTGAACTCAGTTGTAAAGATGGTGAAACACAATCTTACACCTATACCCTTGTGGAGGACTGTGCCTGCTTACCAGTGATTTGTTACGGGCCAAAATATTGAAACTGTAGAATGACCCTGAATTCCTTCCTAATTAACATGAGCTATTGACATAATTTAGCTGAACTGTGGGCTGCATTTACATTTGTATAATAAAGAGGGCCACAACAGTATAATGCCCCAATGTATGGTAAAACTTGGTACAGTGATAAGGGTCAAACCAATGTGAATTTGAGACATTAAACTGATGCGTTGGATATAAAGTAAAGCTGAAGGTGTCTGTGAGATGACAAAATAAATGTTTTTGATTATTCCTGCATAGTTTACTGTTTTCACTGTTAACATTAAATAGACAACAAAAAAGACTGGTTTACTAAAGGAATTTGGAATTTTCTCAATAAATTGAATGAATATTCACTTCAATTGTCTGATCATATGCAAATCAAATTCCTGTTCACTTTGATTGCCTAATCATGTGCCCAAGAAATAAGTGAACAGAAGCTTTTTGCATGATTGCATAGCTGAATTTAAGTGAATATTCTCAACCCCTTACTTAAACAGTTTCCTTGAGTTGTTTAGTCTCTATTAGGATCTAAACAAGTAGAAACAGGTTTTTGTGACATTAAATCCAGGCACCCTCATTATACTTCTTTTAGACAGGACAGTAGTTGCACTGTGTTGGATAGTTTAGCTCCAGCTGTATTTACGCCTACACCCGCCATCAGTGTTACAAGTATAATAGACACTAGCATTTATGTCATGTCCCTGCCCCAATCTATCTCTAATCTTGGCCTTCCACAAAGTGCAGCCTATATTGAATAGATCTATGAGTGGCAAGGTGTAGTTATTGAGCAGAGATGCAAGCAACATCATAGGCTGTTAGGGAGCACAAGTACAGCAGATGCATCCAAATGCAACCTTTTGCATCCAAATGCAACAAGAAAGCAACGTTCCAAAACTGAATTACTACATGGCAGAGGTAAACGATTACTATCCTCTCTAGAGTTAATAAAATAATAGCAAATCCCAAAACTGGCATTTTTAAAGCCTAAGTAAGGACTTCAATGAATGCAGCAGCTGGGCGAAATGGGAGGGCATAGTCAGGCACTTTTGACGAGTGCCTGTCATAGCAACTTAATTCTGTTAACCAGAAGATTACGGCAGCAGTGGTTAATAGAACTAAGGGGCCGTGACGGGCACTCATCAAGGGGGCCCAAATATACCTGCTCTTTCCATCCATCTGCTTTATTGATAGAAGCAATTGCTACTTCTCAGTGGTGTACCAATAGGGGCAGGGGGGGGCGAGAGGGGTGGTGCCATACATTGGGGGGTGTCAGGCTCCAACCGGGTGACACCTGCCAGAGGTGTGACACCCAGTGCTGGCCCCTGGATTGCCTCCGCCGCTCACTAACACAGGAGAGCAGAGCAGGAGGTAAAATGGGAGAGAGACAGCAACATTAAATAGACAGCGAGAGCTGCTGGAGTTAACTTTCCAAGTTAACCAGCAGGGAATTGGTTGCTAGCACCACCTAGCAACCAATCACCTGCTGGTTACCTTAAAAAGTTAACTCTGGCAGCTCTCACTGAGCATTCAGTGCTGCTGTATCTCTATACCATTCTGCCTCCCGCTACCTGGTCCTCTCTCCTGTGTCTTCTGCTCTGCATGCCTTAAAATGTTAGAAAGGGGCAAAGCTGCGGGAGGTTGGGTAATGTAAATGGGTCCAGAGGTACAGGGGTTGTAAAATGTAAAGGGGTCCAGAGGTGTGGGGGCTTTGTAATGTAAAGGGGTCCAGAGCTGTGGAGCTGTGTAATGTAAAGGGGTCCAGAGGTACAGGGCCAGTGTAATGTACAGGGGCTCTTCCTACATTTTACCCACAGTTATAGCTGCAGTCCTATAGATTGCTATTAGGTTGTGCATTTTTTTCTGTATTTTTTAAAAGTGCACTTAAAGTCCCGCGTGCTGCATCTTTGGTGCACTTTTAAAAAACAGAAATATAATTATTTTTTTTGTTTTTTTGGGGGGGGGGGGGGGGGTGACACTATGTATACTGCACCAGATGACACCAACCCTAGTGATGCCACTAGTAGAAGCACATAGAAATACATGTAACTGCCAGTGGCACACTTACTATCTGGCGCCAGTGGCCTGATGACAATCCACAGGTTGGTCGGCACCGTTTTTGCAGAGAAGGAGGAGAGGCCTGGCCGCCTAGGTTAGCAGAGGTAGGAGAATTTTCCCGGGGTCCCGGCTGCAGTATGAAGAGGCGCTACACGTAATGTCACTTAAAGTCAACATTGGGACGTCAACGTGTGGTGTGCCAGCTACCTGCCTGCCTGGGGGGGGGCCTGATTTAGGATCCCACCCCAGGTGCCAAATGCTCTAGTTACGCTCCTTCTACTGCTGATCTATGAAGGGAGGGCAGGCAAATGATTCCAAGTCCACTCACTCCATTAATAGATTGTGTTTCATTTATGGAATCTGTAGTAATGGCTTCTATGAATTGAGCAGCTAGGTGGAAAGAGCGGGCATAGTCAGGCACACTTGATGTGTGCCTGTCACAGCCCCTTACTCCTATTAACCCCACTGCACTGGAAGATTATGGCAGTGGGAATGGGGGAAGGTGCATCAGAGGAGGAAGATCTTGGCAAAAGAAGGTCACACTCACAACAGTAGGGAGGAGGGACACATCTCACTGAAAGTAAGTAACATTCCTTGTACTGGTTTATTTTTTATTTTTTTTATATAACCACTTCAGCTCTGGAAGATTTTACCCCCTTCATGACCAGGCTATTGTTTGCTATTTTGCATTGCGCTACTTTACCTAGTAATTGTGCGGTCATGTAAAGCTGTACCCAAACTAAATTTATATTATATTAATCTATTCTCTTCATACATTTTGGACAAAATGTATTCTGCTATATGTCTTTGGCAAAAAACCCCAATAAGTGTATATTAATTGGTTTGTGTGAAAGGTATAGCGCCTACAAACTACTGTATTTATATATATTTTTTTATTTATTTTTTTTCTAATGCCAGTGATCAGCGACTTGTAATGATAGTGTGGCGGACAATCTGACACTAACTGATGCTGGGGGGGAACTAACTCACCAGTGACACTAACACAGTGCTTGGTGCATATAATTTGCACTGTCACTGTACTAATGACACTGGCTGGGAAGGGGTTAACATTTAGGGTGATCAAGGGGTTGAATGAGTGCCTAATAATTTTTACTGTGTGTACTGTGTGCTGTTTTTACTAAGGAATGCGCCGGTTTTTACTCCCTGCTTTGCAGGGAGAAAAGAGATGGCGCACCGCTGCTGTCAGTAGAGAGTCCGGTGTTATTTACCTACACAGGGCTCTCTTCTGTCATTTGCTTAGCTGATTGCCAGGTTATGACCATAAATTATTTGCGGGGACCTGCTCATTGACTTGTGCTGTGGCGAATGACAACACAGCTGGGGCGGCAGGCGTGCATGCGCCCTTTACAAGGAAATGCAAATTATGTATTTATACGTGATCCTGCGCAGTCGAGAGGGTTGGCAAGTGGTTAAAATTTAGGTAAACTAGGTTCTTAATAATTTGAGTGAATTAGTTGTTGCGCTACCAAGCCGCAGTAAGTTTGGGCGCAGTAAGAATAAGAAAGTGCCACATCCCAAAGAGTATGAGGAAATGGAGGAGAAGAAAAAATGTTGGACTTTATAGGCACTATTAATTAAAATTGTATACTTTATTAAACAATGGTTAAAAGTCAAAACAGAGAAAGGGAAAAAGGGAAGAGAGACCTTAATAATAGAGGCATGTTGCCTCAATAAACATACATCACATAGTCACACATATAGTACATGTTAACACTACATATGAGTTGTTGAAAACAATATCGACATAACATGTTAATAGGCCTCAAAGACGATTACAAAGAGGTTGTTCAATCGCCCCTGAGTTCCACCTATTTGAGCGTTGGTAGACAGACGTTGCATGTAGCCAGATTGCCCTACATGTTTCGCTTACATAGCAAGCTTCCTCTGGAGCTACTGGTACAAGAAGTGTCTGGATGAAAACCAGGTAATGAGGGGATACAATATGAGTAAGAAAGACCTTGGAAGGTATAGCAAATAACGAGGGGGTCCTCTCCTTCTGGAGTGTGCTGCCGGGAAACGCCCAAATTGTTCAGAGGTAAATAGTTATATCTTTAGGAGAACAAACACTTGTCTCCGTATAACCAAAGTTGTAGTACCAGTCAGGGGTGCAACATATGGAGGTTTAAAGGATATTAAGGTCCAACAATAGAGGACACATGTAATAGAACAGGTACTCATATGCTGCCGTAGCAGGGATTGATAGTCGGGCAGAAATCACTCCAAGAAAGGGAACATGTACCCCCCTGGATGGGGAATGCCGCCCTTGGAGTCCTCTATTGTTGGACCTTCATAAAAAGAAAAGCTCATCACCAATAATCCCAAAATATACTTGGGAAAAAGGGGGGTGTGTATGAGTATCACAAGGTTGGTCTCCAAGAGCAAAGCCAAAGGGGTGAACAGAGCAGTGAAACGTAGTGGTGAGCAGAATCAGAGAAAGTGAGAAAATCCTACAACCAGAAGATATAAAGGTAGACAATTGTACCATGTGGAGATGAGCAAAGTGAGTGCCCATATAGTATGAATAGAAACAGGTAATACAGGAAACCACATATAGAGCAAATAGTTATCACATACAAAGTGTGACAAGGTGCCTTGAAGGTTAGCTAAGGAATGACCTTAGGTATATGTCTGTACAAGACTTGAAAAGTGAGCGAATATAGTGCGATATTAAACAGACCCAGTCCATAGTAGAAAATAGCAAGAAAAGAGTCAGGCAAGTAAAGTGATGTGCCAATCCGCAGAAAGTGGCGAACAGATCCTGCAGAGAGCCGTGCAGTCGGGAGATCCAAGTTGGTGAGACGCTTACCTTGAGTACTGAGATCGAGTGGTAACAAACAGCCGCGCCACTGTAGTCGTGGCCTGTTTGTACCATGCTGTGTCCGGCATTTTATGCGCGGTCCCACCGGAAGTGACGAGGTACCTCGTGACCTCCAACTAATCACTTCCGGTGCGGGCGCCATCTTGCGGTCCTAGCCATGCCTGCGCCGCAAAGGAAGGCGGAAGCAGGCGGGTCGGAGCGCTGCACATCCGCCATGAAAGGAGGGCGGACTCGGGGAATAACGTGGGAGAAAGATGGACAAGATCTCACAACACCACCCCCGGCTTGGCACCCGAATCCCTGTCAAAATACAGAAGCAAAGAAAGTACTGGCCCATTGGGTTTGACTGCAGACCGATCCCATAGGAACATATGGATTTCCATCTAATAAAAATACAAAAGGAATATATATAAGCATAAATACACTTCAATGACATAGAACAAATTCTAATTTTATTCTCATAGCTAATGACAGCCAAATGTCAGTAAATTTATTGAGACAAACAAAAAATAATAAGCATAATGAATAGGAAGGCATATATATGATGTCCTATCCTAAATCAAAACATAGAGCAGGATGATATGCCACTGTGTTGTTAAGTCAGTGTCTAAGCTATGACTATATTGTGTCCTGTATCCCCAATTATAAGATCATGGGTGAGCATGTGGTATGGAAAGCACAAGATGTCTGTAAATGAATCACAGAGCCATACATCAGGGGAGGAAGAGAAGGGGAAGGAAGGATAATTTTATCGCCAATAATTGTATAATTGTAGGCTATTCCAGAAATGGTTTGAACGATAGGGCTGTGTTTAGCCCTGGTGGTCTGGTGGCCTGTAGCTTATATATCCACTTAACCTCTGCTTTAAGGATGGCATTGTCGTAGTTACCACCTCGCGGATTTTTCTTAATTGCCTCAAGTACAATGAATTTGATGGTATGGGGGTCAAAGTTGTGTCGTAAGCCCACATGCTTACAAATGGGTGTAAACATGAGTCCAGTGTCAATATAATAAAGGTGGTCCTGAATCCGTCTTGCAAAAGGTCTAATCGTTTTACCAACGTAAAACGCCCCACAGAGGCATGTGGCCAGATACACCACACCCTCTGTGAGGCAAGTGGCCCTGAATCTAGGTCTCAGAATCCCTCCCCGAGGTAGAGGGAAGGTGTAGCCCTCTCTCACCCAAGGGCATTCCGAGCATTGTCCACATCTATATGTACCGTTAGAATCGGACTATAAACGAGAAGCCAAGGCCTTACAACAAAGGCTTTTGGCCCGTGGCTATAGTAGAAAACTCCTTAAAAAAGCCTACCAAAGGGCTAATCTCCAACCACGAGACAAATTGATCTTTGGCTCTCGTCAGATTGACCCTATGAATACTACCAAACTCATTACCAAATACAGCTCTCAGCATCAAACTATACGTAGAATTTTGGTTAACAACTGGCATTTTCTAGCAGATGATACCACAATCTCTAAATACATTAAACCATACCCAGAGGTAATCTATCGCAAGTCTGCCTCACTGAGAGACAGACTTGTACATAGTCACCATAGATCTATTGAGGAGGAGGAATCTGAGGGAGCAGTGGGGGGTCTTGGTACATATAGATGTGGACAATGCTCGGAATGCCCTTGGGTGAGAGAGGGCTACACCTTCCCTCTACCTCGGGGAGGGATTCTGAGACCTAGATTCAGGGCCACTTGCCTCACAGAGGGTGTGGTGTATCTGGCCACATGCCTCTGTGGGGCGTTTTACGTTGGTAAAACGATTAGACCTTTTGCAAGACGGATTCAGGACCACCTTTATTATATTGACACTGGACTCATGTTTACACCCATTTGTAAGCATGTGGGCTTACGACACAACTTTGACCCCCATACCATCAAATTCATTGTACTTGAGGCAATTAAGAAAAATCCGCGAGGTGGTAACTACGACAATGCCATCCTTAAAGCAGAGGTTAAGTGGATATATAAGCTACAGGTCACCAGACCACCAGGGCTAAACACAGCCCTATCGTTCAAACCATTTCTGGAATAACCTACAATTATACAATTATTGGCGATAAAATTATCCTTCCTTCCCCTTCTCTTCCTCCCCTGATGTATGGCTCTGTGATTCATTTAAAGACATCTTGTGCTTTCCATACCACATGCTCACCCATGATCTTATAATTGGGGATACAGGACACAATATAGTCATAGCTTAGACACTGACTTAACAACACAGTGGCATATCATCCTGCTCTATGTTTTGATTTAGGATAGGACATCATATATATGCCTTCCTATTCATTATGCTTATTATTTTTTGTTTGTCTCAATAAATTTACTGACATTTGGCTGTCATTAGCTATGAGAATAAAATTAGAATTTGTTCTATGTCATTGAAGTGTATTTATGCTTATATATATTCCTTTTGTATTTTTATTAGATGGAAATCCATATGTTCCTATGGGATCGGTCTGCAGTCAAACCCAATGGGCCAGTACTTTCTTTGCTTCTGTTTTTTGACAGGGATTCGGGCGCCAAGCAGGGGGTGGTGTTGTGAGATCTTGTCCATCTTTCTCCTCCCACGTTATTCCCCGAGTCCACCCTCCTTTCATGGCAGATGTGCAGCGCTCCGACCCGCCTGCTTCCGCCTTCCTTTGCGGCGCAGGCATGGCTAGGACCTCAAGATGGCGCCCACACCGGAAGTGATTAGTTGGAGGTCACGAGGTACCTTGTCACTTCCGGTGGGACCGCGCATAAAATGCCGGACACAGCATGGTACAAACAGGCCACGACTACAGTGGCGCGGCTGTTTGTTATCACTCGATCTCAGTACTCAAGGTCAGCGTCTCACCAACTTGGATCTCCCGACTGCACGGCTCTCTGCGGGATCTGTTCGCCACTTTCTGCGGATTGGCACATCACTTTACTTGCCTGACTCTTCTCTTGCTATTTTCTACTATGGACTGGGTCTGTTTAATATCGCACTATATTCGCTCACTTTTCAAGTCTTGTACAGACATATACCTAAGGTCATTCCTTAGCTAACCTTCAAGGCACCTTGTCACACTTTGTATGTGATAACTATTTGCTCTATATGTGGTTTCCTGTATTACCTGTTTCTATTCATACTATATGGGCACTCACTTTGCTCATCTCCACATGGTACAATTGTCTACCTTTATATCTTCTGGTTGTAGGATTTTCTCACTTTCTCTGATTCTGCTCACCACTACGTTTCACTGCTCTGTTCACCCCTTTGGCCTTGCTCTTGGAGACCAACCTTGTGATACTCATACACACCCCCCTTTTTCCCAAGTATATTTTGGGATTATCGGTGATGAGCTTTTCTTTTTACAAATTATTGATCCCTCTAGATATGCTGTGATTCGGCACAGCCCGGTCCGGTTCCTGTTAATATAGCGAGGTCTGACCTGGCTGGACTTCGAGTTCAGGGTGTTTACCCACCATTGGACACACGGCAGAGATCCCTGGTATATGGATACATGTGCAATGCTTTAGATACAACCTTTGGTGAGCCTCAAATTTCAAATACATGAATAGCTGTTAAATGTTATTATGACTATGTCTAAACCTATTGTATATTGTCTATATTTAGAACCTGTGTTGAGGTCACCAGTTTGCAATGTCCCAGAGGAAGCCTGCTGGCGAAACATGTCGGACATAAGTGGCCCTAACCACACAACTATGGTTCCTTGTATACTATGTATCTTTATGCACTGAATTATTATCACTGTCTGTGATTGTTTTTACAAACATTGTAATAAAACCTTGTTATTTTATTTTGTCTCATTATTATTTATCTATTATATACCTCAGCAAGCTTCACCTTCAAAATCCCATTTCTTGGTTCACACCCCCAATTTACGGTCTCTCTGGGGCCCAACAAGAGTCCGCAGGGTGTGTCATACCATTTTCTTCTCCTTCTATGTTCAAACAGGGATGTGGTGAAAGCTTGCTGGGTACATTGGCTATTTAGGCTTGGCATTCTCCTTCATACATGTGATGTATTATGTCGATATTGTTTTCAACAACTAATATGTAGTGTTAACATGTACTATATGTGTGACTATGTGATGTATGTTTATTGAGGCAACATGCCTCTATTATTAAGGTCTCTCTTCCCTTTTTCCCTTTCTCTGTTTTGACTTTTAACCATTGTTTAATAAAGTATACAATTTTAATTAATAGTGCCTATAAAGTCCAACATTTTTTCTTCTCCTCCATTTCCTTAGGTTCTTAATAAAGTTAAATAAATTGAATCCTGTACCTTCCCATGACTTCTATTTCTATTGCTTTCACCTACAAAGAAACTGTGTCAGAGAAAGATAAAGTAGACAAATGACTTATGGAAGCAACAGGCTTAAAGATAAAGCCTAATTAAATATTTACCTTCACCAGCCACTGACAGCTTTCGACAGACCATGATTTTCCTCCATTTGTAAAACGCTACCTGATTGTAATATTGCTACTGAAATACTCCAGGAGCACATATCAGACATTTTTCTGTCTAATGCTTGTATCCTCATTGTCATTATTTCTCAAGTAATCGATTCCCATCTTTCACTATTAACAAAACAAGCACACAGTTTGGAAACTATCCGTTACTATCCATGATGTTTAGGGTCGGTTTTGACCCGTGTTTTAAATCAGCCATAAAATACCCTCTGAATAATTATTTATCATCAAATTTGTTTCTTACCTCTTGGTTACCTTGTTAGGCTTCTTTATCCTTGAAAAGATTGGTTTTAATATTTTTGGTGTGACCCCTTAGACCTTTCTTTTGATAGCAGACCTCTCATTTTCAAATTTAAAAAATGGTAAAATAAAGTCAGCAACTCTGAAATGAATTTGTCCTATGTTTCTTCACTTTATTTAGAGAAGCAGACAAGCAGGAAAAGAGATAGGCCCCTCCCTAACTACAGCTCACAGGGTTGAGAGGGGATTGGCTGTCAGTGTTACTAAGCAGAGAGAGTGTTTATGATTTCAGTTTTGGCACTTATTAGTGTCCTAAAATCCTATATTATAACTGGGTCAGAATTGACCCTAACACCATAAACGTCTTAATTTTCACCACAGTATTTTATAATTTAGTGAAAAGGATTATTTTTCTATTACATTGTTTAAATAGAGGTTCCTGACAAAGTAAAAAAATCTTGATGCAATAAACAAATTTATGTGATACTTATAGGCATTCAAAACCTGAAAATGGGTCGGTTCTGACCCCAACATAAGAGGAGGGTTAAATGTCAGCTCAATCATCTTCAAAATAAATGGTTCTCACACTCTTCAATTTATTATCATGTGTATAGCCCCCATACTGTTAGGGCTACAAGATTGTGGAATTCTCTACCACAAGAGGTGGTTTCTGCGGGTAGTATGGTGGCTTTCAAAAGACTCTTAGACTTACATCTCAAGGATCAGAACATTCAGGGGTATGTGAGATGATTACAGCCACACACACCTACACAGGTTGAACTGGATGGACTATTGTCTTTATTCAACCTCACCTACTATGTAACTATGTAACTATGTAACTCAATAATGTAATATGTCCCGTTTTAAATCCAAACCTCAATAAATTATGCTCACTTTGAACATGGGAATTTAGGTTTGCACTATTTTCATTTTCACTCAATCCAGTGTGACCATTTGCCCATGTTTAATATACTTTACCCAAGCCCCTGCTACATAATATTGGGCTGACACAGCGTAAAGAAATTTCACTTCTCAGCTCCTCATCATATGTTCCCACAGAGTATTCCCTGTATCATAATAAAAAAAAAAAATGACCATGGAAATATAAAAAAACAGTAAGATTGCAGAAAGTTCCCACTTAAAAGTATTGTT
Organism: Pelophylax lessonae; assembly: GCF_965119305.1. Classification (NCBI taxonomy): domain Eukaryota; kingdom Metazoa; phylum Chordata; class Amphibia; order Anura; family Ranidae; genus Pelophylax; species Pelophylax lessonae. Next base: position 84,954,466 of record NC_138777.1, on the reverse strand, counting down.
TTCCCATAAAATGCTCACAGAGGTAAAGAGGTGCAAACTTCCAATATTCAAAATGGCTGAATGGGCACTTCCAGTTGTGAAGAGGTGGATATATTTGAACTGCCGACAGGGGGCATTGTGTTTTTTCCAGCTGCTGGGGGGAGGGACTGCCTTTTTTTTGTGTGCTGATACATACCAAAAACTCTAAATGTTATACCTTTCTGCTGCCTTACAGATACAGATGACCACCTGCTCCTCCTCAAAAAACTCCACTTCATTGGTCCCAGAGATTATGCTCTTTGTTTCTTCTCTCCTACCTGTCTCACCAGTTCAGTGTCATTTACAACTGTACTTCCTCCTCTCTTCTTTCATTTTTAATAGGTCATCCCCAAGGTTCCGTCCTCTGACCCCTTCTATTCTCTATCAACACCTTCTCCCTCGGTCAGCTTCCCACAATTTACAATACTATTTCTATGCTGACCTCACTCAATGCCAACTGAGATATTAGGATGTATGTCACACCACTTCCTCAAACTCAATCTTTCCAAAACTGAACTCACAATATGTCCTTATCTCCTGCTCCTATATCTGATTTCTGCATCAAAATCAATGGCCATCAGTCCTTCCCCCCATGCCAGGGTGCTGGGTGTAATCTTGGACTTTGACCTCTCCTTTTGACCCCACATCAAATTGCTGTTCAGTTCTACCAAAAATCTTCCATACATAGGGTATCCCCCCTTCAGTTTATCATGAATGCTGCTGCCAGATTCATCCAACTTACCAACCATTGACTGTCTGCCACCCCTCCCTGCCATTTTTTCCTCTGGCTTCCACTCGCTCACTAAACACTAATAACAACATACAAAGCCATCCACAACTCTGCTGCAAGCTACATCACCAACCTAATCTCAAATTGTACTCTTTGCTCCTCCCAAGACCTCCTGCTCTCTAGCCCCACTCTTGAGCCTCTCCTCTGGAACTCCCTACTTCAGTCTGTCTGTCTAACTCCTAACTGCCTGTCTTCAGGAATCAGGCAATCCCTGAAAACTCATCTCTTCAAGAAGGCCTATCCCGCCTCCACCTAATAAACTGCACTTTTACTTTCTCCATCAGCTCATCCTACAAACTTATTACCTTATGTATCACTTGACCCTCCCTTTGAGATCATAAACTCTCATGAGCAGAGACCTTTGAGCCCTCTTGTATGAAACTGCATTGGAATTATACTGTCTCCCTTAGTTTTGCAAAGCACTGCACAATTTGTTGGCTCTATCTAAATCCTGTATAATAATAATAATAAAGATGCAATATTCCTTTGAATGTTTGATAAACAGACCCTTTTGCGTCATTTTTGGTGCTCTGAAGGCCACCAACTAAATAAGCGGCTCCAAAATGGATACTTTGACCTTACTGAACAGATGTAAAGATCCAATGTGTGACACATGAAGGCAAGAATGAAGCCATTTGACAACCAAATACATGAAGAGTTCATAAGAGAAAAGGGCATAAGAATTGGGTTATTTTTCTATTTTGAAAGCTTTGCCAAATGCCAGTTTGCAGTTTTTATTATTCTGGGTACCCCTTTGAATATAATCAAAAGGGTCCCCTTAATCTGTGTCTAAAGCTATATTTTCCTTTTTGTGTACATTTGTGTACAATTTTATATCTGGTGTAATTCCGAGAAAAAGAGCCACACTATATGTTGGGGTAAAACTATCAGCTGCTTTTAAGGTAGACTGCACCATAAAAAAACACAAAAAAAAAACCCCAAAGATTACAAATCTAAATTAGAAGAGGTGTCAATTGCCCAACATACATCACACTTAAAATACACACGCTACTACAGCCATGCATAGACTCATCTACACAGACTCCATTTTGCTCCATCATGTATCTGAAACTTTGAGGGATGCCAAACGAAACTCCTCCCTACCTGGCCTCCATCTTGGAAAGGCAGCCATCTTAAGGACTCTGGTAACGACCATTCTAAGCTAGCAGCCATTTTAAATATGGTAAATATTCCTTGCTAATTATTTGATTATTATTCAATATTGTTTATGTACTTCCTTAAATGTTTTACATTTCATGCTAAAGGGTAACGAGAGTACAATCCCAGCCGTATAAACCATATGTAGATTTTTCTCTAAAAAGCTGATTTTTGTTTTTATAACATTTTTATTAATATCAGATTTAGTGCATATTGGTGTATTATGCCCCATACACATGTGCAGATTATCTGCAGACTTTTGTCTGCAGACTTACCAAAACCATATAATATGAGGTCAAACCTAAACACTTTCAATTTGTATGCAATCCGGCAGGCCCTTGCACTACATAGAAAAGGTAAGTCTGCAGACAAAAGTCTGCAGATAATCTGCACGTGTGTATGGGGCATAAGTCTCATGTTTTGCATAGCCTATTCTCGCTTCATCTGCAGTGGAGTGACTATCAGACTGTGCATTGCGCAGACAATTGTGGTCTGATTATATAGAACATTAATTTATGGTTTATACTATACCTGGAGAAAATGTAATCTTGCTTTATTTTTACTTTCATTATTGAGCTACCAATCACATTGCATTTATTGTTTGAAGTTTGTATCTTATGTAAAGTTCTCTTTTTGGGTCATCTCAAGTCTGATCATTTATGGTGACTACATGTCTCGTGAATAAATATTATTGACATAGCACATGTTGGCTGCAAGCACTGATCTAATGCTGGCTGTCTAGCATGATGTTTCACAGATGCTGGCCATTTGACTGGATTCTGTTGAACGTTTGACAGGACTGACTTCTGCTGAACAGACAGTGGTACACAATGACAGAAATATAGCCAGTTCCTGCTGAACCAGCCAATTTTCAGTCCATGTACACCCTGTTTTAGTCCTGTACTTTTATAAAGCTTAATGTTTGTCAGGTTCCTCATCATATATATTTTTAACCTGACTTTCATCATTGGTTAAACCCAACCATACATGGATCGAAATTTGGCCAGTTCACCAGGGATTGACCAAATTTCAGTCCATGTATGGGCCAGCTGGTTGTATGCAGGTTGATCTGCCAATTGATGTACAAACAGCCTCAGTCAGATTTTCCCAAACAATCAATGCCAGTGATGTCAGGAAGTCTCCTTGGTGTCAGAATAAATTTAGTGGGAAGGATTCCCTCATCCATATCAAATGTGGATCAGGGAATCAGATAATTTTTTTCATTCAAAACACTAGTTGAATAGAAAATAATTATCAATGTATGGGCTGCTCAAGACTTTGTTATGGCTTTAATTGAGCACTAAAGATAAAATCTGAAATTAATTTGTATTGACATTAGAGAATCTGATTTTCAAAACTGGTTTGGACTTGGTTAAGGCTTTAATGTAGCACTAAAGATAAAATCTGAACCTGGTTTGTATTCACATTACAGAAGGAAATGGATTTAGTTGCAGATAAGGAAATAACACAAACTGAAAAAACAGGATTTTTCTAGGTATTGTAGTATAGCATCCCAGAGAGAGCCAGGAAACGTCCTGTTCAGGGTTTCAACATCCCCCAGGCACCTCTCATACACGTTTAGGGATCTCTGATCCATGATCCATGCATTCTGAATTACAAGATACTGCAGTTCTCTGAGCTGTTCTTCTGCCAGCTATCATTGGGGCCCTTTAAGAGCTTTGATTCACTTAATGACAGTCCCAGTTAACCTGCATGCAGTATAGATACAGTAAAGGTATGGCATAGTCTCTGCATATTTGGTGTAGGTGCAGTCTAGGTTTGGAATAAGTGCAGTATGGGTGTTGTAAGGATTGGGCACACTTGGCATCCTGCTCTCAGTGGCTTAGTTCTTGCTTGCAGTACTGGCAATGGGCAAAAAGCCTGCTCACTGGTCCCTGGGATGCTACAGTGACCTCTGGATGTAGAAGGTGGGCCCCCCTGGTCTCTCCAAAAGCCTCTGGTAATCAGTGGTTCGAAGAAGAGGGCTAGTGGATGCTCCAGTGGATGCTGGCAGTGTGGCAGGTCAGTTGTAGGACTATCAGGGTCACAGCAGTTGCGCTTGCTACCAGGCCCTGGCATTCCACCACTGTGGGGGGGCCCAAAGACGACCAGATGGTGCCCAGGTTTAGACAGGTTCAAGGGCAGGACGGGCAGGCAGTGATGTTTCTAGAAAGGAGGAGGGTAGGACAGCACACAACTGCACGCACCAGATAACAATCCCGCAGAACATCTGCGGAGCCAGACACCGGCTAGCCTGGGTGGGACATCCCTTACTCACCAGAAGCCAAGCCCCTTGCCAAGCCGATGTCTCTATTGCCGGCAACATTTTGTTGAACTCTGCCCATATGCACAGAATGGAATTAGTCTTTACCAAAATGGCGCCCAAAATCACAACTTTGGGACAAATGGTATTTGTGAATGAGATGACAAACTACACTAAACAGGCAGGTGATATGAAGAGGGGGAGGAGGAGTGCGGGAGGAGAAGAGAAGAGGATTATAGATCAAAGCCAAGGTCTGACTGAGCCTGTCCTGCACCCGAGCAATGGAGGAGATGAGTTTAGTGTGACAGCTCCAGCCAGGCCACAAAGAGCCTATGGGAGGGTCACTTTGGTCACCAGAGTCCCCCCTCCACATCGTACCCTTTACATCAAAGTCTGCAGGATTCTCCCAACTGCAAGGGAGAACTCTGATGTAAAAGGGAATGCTGTTTGCCATGATGTAAAGGGGAACACTGTAGACTATGATGTAAGGGGAGGGGCCACCTTACATTAGAATTTCCCTTTACACCAGAGTCTGCAGCATTTTTCTTTACATCATGTCCACAGCATTCCCCTTCACATCAGAGTTCCCCTTTTACCTCAGGGTCCACAGAGATCTGCCTTACACTGTACTGTCCACTGTAAAAGTGAACTCTGTGGTCTCTGATGTAGGGGGAATGCTGTTGATCATGATGTAAGGGGGGAAATGGTCACCAGAGCCCCCCCTTACATCAGAGTCTACAGTGTTCCCCTTTATGTCATGGTCCTCAACATTTTCGTTTACATCAGGATCCGCAGAGTTCTCCTTTTCATCAGGGTACACTGTAAGGGGGAACCCTGTGGACTTTGATGTACAGGTGAACTCTGGGGACTTTGTGGACTGTGATGTAAAGGGAAACTCTGACGTAAAGGGGAATGCTACAGACCATGATGTAAGGCAGGCTGCGATATAAAGGAGAAAACCACAGACCGTTATGTAAGGGTGGGGGCCCGTCATGGTTTCTTGCATAAGGGCCCTGAAAGTCCTAGTTACGCCTCTGGTGCAGGTGCCATGATGTGGGCAGTGCTGCTCTGCCCCCAGTGTTCTCTCAGGATTGGATTTCCATCGGTATGTCCCCCCCCCTGCCAGGTAAGTATCCAGGTGCTCTCTCTTTACCTGTCTTGGTGCCAAGAGGATGAAATTTCCTGGGCAGTTTAATAAAAATATTTTCTCTACTCCTCTTACTGTACAGTGCCTATTGGGATCTGTAGGATTGATATACTAAAACTGCTTCCTGGATTTTAGTCAAAGCTTAATTGAACAATCTGAAGTTAGAAGCTGGCTACCATGCACAGCTGCATCAGATTTTGCACTGTCCAATTTTAGTAAATCAACCTCACTGTCTCTTTCTTCATATTGCTAAAGCCCAGCATCTGGCTACACAAAACACATTTTTTTTTCTTTAAGTTTTTTTTTTCTATTACGCTTCAACTAAACTGACAAAAAAGGATCTTACTAGGTATTTGCAAAACACTAGATATTTGTTATTTATTTATTTATTTTACCAATGACTGGATTTCAATGAAACTGACAAAAAAGGATTTGTCTAGGTATTGATTGTAGTCTCCTATAAATGCAAAACACTAGGCGTTTTTTTTTGTGTTTTATTGTTTTTTTTTAACCAAGGATTGGATTTCAACACAACTGACAAAACAGGATTTTTTGTAGGTTTTTACTGTAGTATCTTATAAATGCAGAACACGAGGTGTTTTTTTTTTTTTTTTTTTTTGCAAAACTGACAAAACAGGATTGGTCATTGTTGTAGGTATTCACTGTAGTATCTTGTAATTCAGATTGCAGAGACTGCCTGTACTGATTATTTTTTACCAAGGATTAGATTTCAATGATACAACATTAAAATCGTAATTCAATGTGCTTTCAGAACACTAATAGTTTTCTTATTGCACAATTCTTATTAGCATTCCATATTCAACACTAACATGAATCCAGTGGCATAACAATAACCATAGCACAAAAAATCTGTGTACATATGAAGATATCCCTTATCCATTACTGTATTATTAAAGTGGTAGTATTACATTTTTGTTTTGGGCTTATTGCATGCAGATGCTTAAAAACACCATATTTTAGGCATTCAGATGTTTTTTTTACTTATCTAAATGCAGCCAATAGGCCTGTACACACAGGCACATAAACTTGCGCTGAGTATAGATCAGTAAAAAATAAATGCAAAAATCTGCATTTCTGGACAGTATCCAGTTCAACTCTTTGGGCGTACTATGTACGTCCAAAGAGTGAACCTCTGATCACAAGCTGATTCGCCGGCGGGGGGAGAGATACTGCAGTGAGACCGAGACAAATCCATGCCTCAATCTCACATATAAACAATGAAACCAGAAGTGATGTCACTTCCGGTTTCATAAGCACGCTTTCCTGACAGACTTCATGGCAGCATACGTATGGGTTAACCCCGCCTAAAGGACTCCACTCCCATAAATCTTTGCTCTGAACCAGAGGCAGCGTTCCTTTTCTGGCTCTCTCGATCAGTACAAGTGTCAGCTTTATCGGCCTTCACAGGTGTTTACAGGTCTAGGCATCTTTTCGTGTCCAACAATTCTTCAAGGAACTAGGTTCAGAACTCAGAGTAAGTGGAGGTTTTCCAAATGGAATCTTCCTCTTGTTCTCAACTCCCTCTCGGGAATTGGAGCAGAGTGTTCTAGGGCTGTCTCCGGTAAAGGCCTCTCTGTCATGTTCGCCTTTCTCCTGGCTATCACGTTGGCATAAAAAGCCTCAGAGATTGATTCACTGGTCATGGAGAACTTTTCTTAATGTCCTTCCAGTTCGAGCGGTGCTTTTACCTATGCTTGACTCAATTCCCAAGGGTACATCAGTCTTTCTTGAGAACCAAGAAATTTTTCTGCCAACCTTTGGAGTACTAACTTGCATCCTTTAGACGTGGGAGAGATCGAGCTGTGGCTTAGTTGATAAAAGCCCATGTCTAGTAAACAGGGAATCCTGAGTTTCACTCTCGGCAGTGCCTTCCTTTGGTTCTAGGAATCTCTCAGATATTATGAAGTTATATCTACAAGCAACAGCTTTCTTCAGGCTTCAGAACGCCTGTTCATTCTTTACCAGAAAGGACAAAGAGATACGTGTCTCATCTAGGACAATTGTGGCATGGATTGTCTGCACCATTCAACAGGCTCACAGAGCCATGGCTCCTTTGGGGATGGTGACCACTCACTCGACCAGAAGTGTGTCCACATCCTGGGTGGCTTTGCAGCATGTGGTTCCCAATGTAATCCATAGGGCAGCCTTGTGGTCCCAGATCAATACATTTTGTGCTCATTATTGTATAGAGCCGGCCTCTTTATCTTCTGTTAATTTTTGGTTTACAAATCCTGTTGGTTGACAGTGTCAATTAAACCCTTTTCTTTTGGTCTGCAATTGCCCACCCGGGTGTGTATGGCTAGTTATTTCCCATACGTATGATGCCATGGAAACTTAAAATTTCGTATGAAATACTTACCGTAATTTTCCTTTCCTGATGGACTCCATGGCAGCAGGAATTCCCTCCCAGAGTCATGAGTAGGCTAGTTACGGAGCACTGCCTCTGGCTCAGAGAAAAGATTTATGGGAGTGGGGTCCTATAGGGGAGGAGTGGAGGCAGGGTTAACCCATACATATGCTGCCATGGAGTCCACCAGGAAAGGAAAATTACAGTAAGTATTTGATAGGAAATTTTTCGTTTTCCTGGCCAGTACTGCCAGGAGACACATCTAACCAAGCCGATTTGTGCTTGGTTAGATGGTGTGAAGGGCAGGGGAGAGTACCTGTCACTTGCCCAATGCTATCACAAAGGAGTTTATTAACCTTCTGTGATAGCAATCCTGTAAAAATAAATAAAAAAAAGAAAAAAAAAAAGGAAAAAAATAAATAAAATGATAATACAATATACAAAAATGAAAAGGAAAAAAACGCCAAAACCCCTGATGACCCGCACACCTTCTGTAAACGCATGCCAAGGGTGCGTACATGTATGTAAACTGCCGTCACACCCAGGCGTAGCGTGGGGGGTGCAGGGGGGTGGGCCGCACCGGGCGCAACATCTGGGGGGGCGCATCCGCAGTGTCACTCTGTCTGACTCTGACATACACAGTTCACACACTGTCTGCGGCTGCCTCCATCTTTAGGCTGGGATATGTCCAGCGCGGCTGCCCTATGGCTGAAAATGGCAGGTCGGGGCAGGGCTAGACTGTGTCTCACCTGCCCATTGGTCAGTGGCGGCTGGTGCGTTGGGGGCGCAGGGGCGCTGCCCCCCATCCATGCTCCCGGCCCCCTAATCTACATGCGGGGCGCCGGACGCATGGAGTTCAATGGTCTTTTTTAATCACCTGATTAGAGCCAGAGGCCACCCATTATGAGACCCGCTTCCTGATTGGCCGAAAGGTGAATGCATGCCATTGGCCGAGGAGGAGGCCGGAGGACTTGAGGAGACGCGGGGAACTGAGGAGAAGCTGCCGCTGCAGGTAAGTCTCTCTACATTGAAGGAGGCAAGCTGGTTATTCTGCATTGAAAGGGGGCACGCTGGTTATTCTGCATTGAAGGGGGAACGCTGGTCATTCTGCATTGAAAGGGGCACGCTGGTCTCGCTGCATTGAAGGGGGCACGCTGGTCTCGCTGCATTGAAGGGGGCACGCTGGTCTCTATGCATTGAAAGGGGGCACGCTGCTCTCTCTGCATTGAAGGGGGCACGCTGGTCATTCTGCAATGAAAGGGGGCACGCTGGTCATTTTGCATTGAAAGGGGCACGCTGGTCATTCTGCATTAAAAGGGGGCACGCTGGTCATTCTGCATTGAAAGGGGGCACGTTGGTCTCTCTGCATTGAAAGGGGGCACGCTGGTCTCTCTGCATTGAAAGGGGGCACGCTGGTCATTCTGCATTGAAAGGGGGCACGCTGGTCACTCTGCATTGAAAGGGGGCACGCTGGTCACTCTGCATTGAAAGGGGGCACGTTCGCACTCAATAAAGTGTTTGAAAATAAACTTGCATTTAGATTAATTTTACTTTAATTACATCAGTATTTTCATAACAAACAATGCATGTGCTTAGAGGTTAAGGGTTTCTTTAACTAATCTAGTGGAAGAGACTCGAGTGTTAAAATCCTGCGGGTTAGGGGGCGCAAATTACTTGCCTTGCCCTGGGTGCTGACAACCCACGCTACGCCTCTGGTCACACCACACATGTGACATATCCCTTCGAACTTCAGAGTGACAGCAATAATTCTAGCACAAGAGCTCTTAGTTAACTCAAAATTGATGAGATGTAATGGCTTTTAAGGTGTCACGTATGGTGATTTTTGGGCAGCATAGTTTTGGCGATTTTGCGGTTGCACGCAATTTTAAAACATGGGATGTTTGGTATCTGATTATTTGATGCAACCTCATCTTTTATATTTTAACCAAAAACTGGTATTTTATGGCATGGTTTTGCACTAAAATTAAATTTTTTTATATTTTTTCTAGAAAATATTTGTTTAATAAACAGTTGCATATCACGTTAAACAAAAATTTGCAACTATCACCTTTTTATTCTACAGGGCCTCTGCTTTCAGGAAATATATAATGTTCTGGGGTTTTTTTGTAATTAGGATTTTTACATGTATGTGACAAAGAAAAAAAATTGCTCTGGTGCCGAACTGGGAATATTATGTGCGTACAGCAATTACATGTGCAAATACATGTGTCTAAAAGGTCAAAAATTGTAAAACCCATTGATTTCTATGGGGCCTCCTACAACAGTATCTAAAAGGTGAAAACTTTTTTTGCAGTTTGCTTAAAGCGGTTCTAATCCCTAAACATTTTTTACCTTAACGCATGCAAAATGTTCAGGCATCTGTATTGGCCCCTCCCCCCATACTTTCCTGAGCTCTCATTTGATCCAGCACAGTGCACATCTGCAGCTCTTCTCTCCCCTCACTTCCGGGTCTCAATGGCTTTGCTGAGGACGCGGGAGCCATTGGCTTCCAGTGCTGTCAATCAAAGCCATTGACAAGGAAGTGGGGGGCTGTCTGTGTCAAAGGACACAGCAGTGGGGCTCGGGAGCGGGCCCACACGAGTGCCCCCAATGGGAAACAGCAAAGAAGATCAGCTTCCCCTGTGGCGAATGGGTGCGCATGCGCCCCCTTTTGCGGTCCCATGAAGCGACATACAGTTACGTTGTTTCACGGGACAGAGCCGACCTGCCGCAGTATATGTACTGCTGGTGGACAGCAAGTGGTTAAAGTAATGCAGTGCCATATCGCAAAAAATGGCCTGGTTATCAAGGGGGTAAAACCTTCCAGGCTGAAGTAATTAAAGCAAAGTCCCACCCAACTACTTCTAATCTACTTATGTAATTGCTCCCCCCTCTCTGGTGCCACATTTGGCACCTTTCGGGGAGGGGGGGGGGAGCGGGTACCCGTCCCCACTTCCGGCAGACTCAGTTGTGGCAAAGTACTCACAAGTCTGGCCCCCCTCCTCCACCACAGAACAGCGCGCTTCATGCATGCACAGTAGAGAACCAGCGGTGAACCCACAAGGCTTTACTGCTGGGTTCCTTTACTGGCAATGGCGCCGGCAGCACCTGACAGCCGATGAAAGCATCAGCTGGGGTGCCGACATTGCTGGACTCCAGGACAGGCAAGTGTCCTAATATTAAAAGTCAGCAGGTACAGTATGTGGTGCTGCTGAGTTTAAATTCTCTTTCTGGGGGCGGAACTCCACTTTAAGGAGAAGAAACCTTGACTGATGGCTTTACAGTGGGCGTTGGCCTAATACAGGGAGGTTAAGTGACTCCATCAGGATTGGCTACAAGGACTTGAGGTGAAGGGGAGGGGCCTGAACACTAGAAAAAGACTTGACTGAGGTATCCCGCGTACCTGAGTAAAGTCAGCCTTCAGAAGAGTTGTATCTGGTTCCTTCCCCTCATGAAAGGTGAGTGTCCTTCCTCTGCTTCTACCCCAGCTGCCCTGTCCTCTGTTCCCTGGCCCCTCAGGGCCCATTCACACTATGTGCAGTTGCCTGCTTTTCCCTAATGGAGGAACACAGACGGCTGCAATGATACACAGAAAGCAATAGTTTGTGTCATGTTCAGACCAGAGCGCAGTGTTTCACTGCTATGATGCAACAGGTTTGTGTGATATTGCACCGCTCTGCAAGGTACTGTATGTTACTGCACAGCAATTAGGAATATAAAAAAAAAAATGCTGCGCTGCTAACGTCTCACCACAAAAAGTACACTACACTATACGGTATATACTGTAAGATGTGCAAAAATAAGTGCTAGAAAATATTTGAAATATGTGTATTAAAATATCCAAAAAAATAAAAATCTGAAATATATAGTATACAAAAGTAAACACAGTGCTGCCCTGCTAGCACATATCAGCAAATAATGGTAAAATATATGTATAATGACCAACATATAGAAATCCAATAGTGAGACCCATTCACAAGTGTTACGTCTTGTACACACGATCAGATAATCGTACAAAAAAAAATCCCATTCCAATTGATCTCACGATAATCTAATCCATGGGTGTCCAACCTTTTGGCTTCTCTGGGCCACAATGAGTGTAGAGAAATTTTCTCGGGCCGCATATAAAATATATACTATAGTTAAGGTATATAAGTAATAAAATGCCGCCTCGCCCTTCCCGCGCCGCCGCTCCCCCCCCCCCCACTAATTTAACACAACTAGAGGATGGTCAAATGAAATAGAATCAGTATACGGAGGTTTACTTCTTCTGAGAGATAATAAAGGGACACTCTAACCACCATGACAACTTCAGTGATTTGAAGTGGTCATGGTGGTAGGAGTCAGGAACACTGCACATGCTCGCCTCCCCCCTCCCCTCCGAGGCAGCCTCTGCCTACAGTTGGAAGCTGCTGTGGCCGTGCCCCCGACCCGACTTCCTTTCTCAAAAAAATTGTCAGGGGGCAGTGGGCCGCATAGCCTGCAGTTCTGGGCCGCATGCGGCCCTCGGGCCGCAGGTTGGACATGCCTGAATTCTAATCATTAGTACACAGCTTTCAACAGCCAATCACGATATTTCGTCCAAAAAAATCTGAAAGAACAAACATGAAAACTTTTGTCGTACGATAGCCTAGTGTAAGACAATCATTTAATCAGTACAGTAGGCATTCGCTAAAAATCTATAGACAAAGACCACGCATGATCAGAAACACGAACATTGCCCAGAAAAAGCCTGGCTGCCATTGTTTTTGTTTTGCGCTATCCGATACGTAGCTACGCAACCAGGAAGCTTTTCCAGAATTGTACAAAAAATCATACGCAGTGTTGAATTCGATACTAGTATCATGCAACAAAATGCGAATGATAAGTCATCCGATTATCTGATCGTGTGTACGAGGCATTAGGCTGGCCATACATTATACAACTCTCGTACAATTTTCCTTTAGATTCACCAAAACCATATATTATGAGGTCAAACCTAAAAATTTTAAATTTTTATTCTATTAGGCAGGCCCTTGCTCTACATAGTTGAAGGTAAATCTAAAGGAAATTAATTAAGAAAATTGTATAATGTATGGCCAGCTTAACACCGGTGCTCAGGGAATTTACACTAAGTAATACATTTTTTGGAAATCCTGAATCTGCAATGTGTCACCCCCACAGTGAACCTTCACCTTCAGGCATTCACCTTCCACTTTGACCCATAAAAGCAATACAGGTCTAAACACGCTTGGGTCCTCCACTGCTCCTGGGCAACAGTATTACAGTTAAATTAAAAAAAAAAAAAAGTGTGGTCAATTTTCTGGCTGTGCTGGGAGCACAGCTTGCCTGTCCCCCAATGGTCAGATTTGTGCTGACATCCTCCTGCACCAAGCTGTTATGCAGTGACGTGAATGAAGTGTCAAAAGGGAAAGTTTGGTTAAAGCCACATCCGTAAAATAGATTATCAAAAAAATAAGGGACCAAATAGGCCAGAACCCGCCTAAACAATCGGACCTTAAGTGCCGGTTCACATTTGTGCGATCACAGAGATCTCATGTAATTCAGAGCGCACTGCTCCTAAATTACATGCGATCTCTGTGCGGTGCAAATTTCAGCCATACAGTTTGTATGGCTGAATTTGCACCGCAATCGCACCTTTTTTTTATCCGCAGCAGAATCGGATCGCATGGTGGTTCACACTAGTGCGATCCAATTCTGTGCAAACTTGCAGATTGCACTGTGATATGGGATCTCAACTGGGGGTGTCGTTAACTTTTAATTGACAACCCCTGCGTATCGCATATGGCAGTGTGAACTGGTAGGGGTGCGGATGCGATGCGGGAACACGCTGCATATTCGCAGCATTCCCGCATCGCAGAAGTGTGAACCAGGACTAAAGGCTCAGCACAGGAGACAACAATATGATAAAATAAACATTTTATTGTACAACATTTGTAAAAACAAAGGCATATAAGCCTAAGTGCCGCTTCACACTAGGTCGCTCCGACTTAGGGGGCGACCTGTGAAGTCACGTGCATCGCGACTTCTGCAAGACTTGCACGGACTTCATAAAATGAATGTCAATGCAAGTCGTCCCGAAGTAGTACAGGACCCTTTTTCTAAGTCGGAGCCACTTGCGTCGCTCCTATTAGAACCGGTCCTGTACTACTCAACGACGCGACGGTGCACGACTTGCAAGGCTGACAAGTCGTATTAGTGTGAACCGGCACTAAAATAGATCGACCAAAAATATTTTCATTATCTCTACTCATGTTCCGGAAAAACATGAATAAGTATCAAAAAGCATAGCAACACTTGTGAGACTGTATGCTTCTGGTAACCCAATCAGCAAGGTGACCTGGTAACCCAATCTGCCAGGTAACCTGACCAGACAGATTGGGTTACCGGAAACATACAGTCTCACAAGTGATGCTATGCTTTTTGAAACGTATGTTTTTCCGGTACCTGAGTAAAGATTATGTAAATAATTTTGATGGATCTCTTTTAGGCTTATATGCCTTTGTTTTTACAAATTTTGTACAATAAAATATATATTTTATTGTTATCTCCTGTGCTGAGCCTTTAAAGTCCGACTGTTTAGGTGGTTCTGGTGGTTCTGACCTATCTGGTCCCGCATTTTTTTTGATAATCAATGAAGTGTCAATGTGCACTCTTCATATAATGTTCTGCCAAAATTAAAATGTAATACATGCATTACACTGCAGCCCATGGCGTTGTGGAGGTAGCCGCGTTTTTGGTTGCAGGATAGTGTGAACAGGCCCTCGCTTCCTGAGCAAGTAAGCACACTCGTCCACCGTCTGGTTGTAGATCAGCAGTATTGCAGCCAGGCACAGGACTATAGCTACAGTCACTGGTGCTTATCAAAAATAATAATAAAAGTAGGCAATTAACACAAATAAAATGCAATATTAGTGCTTAGATAATAGGTTCTCAAAGCTTAAGTCCAAAGTGTGTATAACCTTACACCAAAAACTTCATTCACCACGTGGATCTGATCCCTTCATTTAAGAACGTAATTTGCGCTTTTTTATTCAACTATGTGTGTCACAATGCCTAAATTCTGTATGATTCCTAATGTTTCTGACCATTCACCGGTGTCCCATATGATTTCACATATAAATAACAAACAGAAGAGAGATTCTCTCATAGTGCAATATTAAAAATAATATTAAAAATCAGTACCATCCACATTTTACAGTGCCCCAGATTGGCACCAACCTAGACAGCCTTTGTAAAGAAACATCGCTCCGCTGCTCCAATTTTTCAGAGTCAGTGTGCACTCCAAAGCCTGGAAGTAAGCCCCGGAAGTGATGGCTGTAATCCTGCCTCGACGGTTTCTCAGTTTCTGCATCCTCAGGAAGCTCTGTGCCGCCAGCATGCTGGGGTCTTTTTGTTCTATTCACTGGTGCTTAAGGTGCTTGCTCTTCTCCTACCTGTACTGTTTGCCACTCTGCCCACAGCCACCTAGTATCTTCCCACCATCATTACAGCCCTGATAAAGCAAGTTGCTTTGTTGCTATATTCTGCCCTCCCCATTTCAGAAGACCCCCAACACTGCCCATAACTTTGGGTCTCTGATGCCAACAGCAGGTTCTCCTGTGTCCACTACAACCCTGTCATAAGGGTACAGATCCCAACACACTGCAGGGCAGGAGCTGCTGTGTGCAGCTTGATCTCCTCTCCTCCACTGCTTCTTCTTGCTCCAGTCCCAGGCAGCTTACCTGTCTTCTAAACCAAGCCCGGGCCCTGTCAGCACTTCCAAAAAGGCTGCCATCTGAATAAGAGCCACTTGCTCTGCTGGTGCTGGCTCTCCCACAGCTCCTGCTTCCACGCCTATGCCTGAAGCCGCCAGGGTGACTCCGGCTCCCCTGGCTTGCCTCCTGCTGTAGCAGTCTTCTCTCCTAACACTGTTCCTTTGCACACAGCCCCAACTCTTGTTAATTTCACAGAGCTCTCTGCACCCAGCCAGCACTGGCTCCTCATCATCAGCAAGTGTAAAGCCTCCCCATGTGCTCATGCCTCAGCATTACAGGAGACGCTGGATGTTAACCCCTCCTGTGCCCACTTTCTCATTTTCCAATGTATCCTACTCAGTTATACCCACCCCTGCCGGGGGTAATGCAACAGTTAGACTTGATCACACCTGGACTCCCACTATCTCCCAAACGAGGACACATCCTATTTGGATGGCTGTCCCATTTGATCTGCCTTCCTGACTGCTTACACCTTGTTAGCTCAGATCTCGTCAGGAGGCAATCACGATGATATACAGCCCGTCAGTTGCTAACCCCCCAATAGATAGTGAATTCACCCTCGTCAGGCCGGGAGTTATGACGACACATAGCACTCAAACTTAGTGCAGTCACAACTGTTTATTTCAAGTTTCGTGCTCCCATTTAACCACTTTACGATCGGCGCACGACGATCTACGTCGGCACTCAGCCCCGGCCAGGCAAACTGACGTAGGCCTACCTCAGCACAATTTGCCGGCCCTGTGCGCGCTCCCGCGCGTCCCCGCCGCCGACGATGACTCGATTGGGTTCAGAACCGATCAGTCATCAGGTCCAGGCCAATCATTTTTGGTCTGGACCTGTTGATCGGTCCTGCCCAATCAGATCATCCTCTAAGCCTGTGAAATGTAAACACAGGCTTAGAGGAGATGTGCCCTCCCCCCACAACGGTCTTTTTGGATCCAGCGTGAGAGGAGAGCACATCTTACTGTGAGTATTGCACCAAGCACACCCACACACAGTTACATAGGCACATTTCACCCCCGATCGCCCCCCCAATTAACCCCTACAGCACCTGACACAACACACACTATATACAGCATATAGCATATACCTATATACCTGTATAAGTGTGATTTGTGAACAGGTGTAGCACTTGCGACCCCCCCTTTTCCACTCAAATTACCCCCCACCCCCCCTAATAAAGATTTAACCCACTGATCTCCCCTGACCCCCCCCCTGATCACCGCCGTTAACCCTTACACCCTCTGTCACATCAGCACTAATACAAACGCAATATACGGTGTTATTGTATTTTTGTATTAGTGTCATTGTGATCAGAATTAGCGCAGGCGACTAAGTTTGTGTCCCAAGGAGGTTTAGGGTCCCCGCCACCCGCCCAATAAAGATTTAATCCCCTGATCCCCTCCTGATCACCCCTACACCCCCTGCCACAACGCACACTGTATACAGTATATAGCATTTTCTATATACCCGTATAAGTGTGACTTGTGACCAGGTTTAGCGCTTGCCACCGTTCCTTTTATCCTTAGGATACCCGCCAGTCCCTTCCAATAAACATTTAAACCCCTGATCCCCCCCTAATCACATCCCGTTAACCCCTACACCCTCTGTCACATTAGCACTAATACACACATAATATACTGTTTTTACTGTATTTTGTATTGGTGTCATTGTGACTTGAGGTTGCGCTAGCTAGCTAGTTTCTTTCCCAAAGGAGGTTTAGGGTCCCCGCCACCCCCCCCAGATCCCCGGCGCATAGTTTAGAAGTAACCCCTTGATTGCCACACACGCACGCACGCACGCACGCACGCACGCACCTACACTTCCATTTCTAGTATAGTGTTTGAACAGATCAATATCTGATCTGATCAGAACTATACTAGCGCCCCCATAGTTTAGGGTTCCCAAAACGCGGTGTTTGCACGATCAGTACTGATTCCGGCCAGCACCTGCGTTTAACCCTTTCACCCAGGCAAGTGTAGTAATCAATAGATTACTGTCACTTGCAAAAAAACACAAGACACAAAACCGCTGTGTTAGCAGAGTCAGGCCTGATCACTGCTAGCATTAGCAGTTTTTTTTTGTAGCGCTTGAAATATTCTTCGACAACCAGGTGCTTTTATTACCTGTGAGTCGCATCACTGTACGAGTAAATTTAGTTACCAAAATGACCAAACGTTCGTACAGGGATGAAGAGCTTATCAGTTTTATGCTGACCGAGTCATCTGATAGCGAAGGGGAAGCTACAATGACCGAATTAGTGTCAGTATATGAACCTGATGACGGCAGCGGCTCCCTGACAGATCTAGACCTAGTACAACCAGCACTGCAGTAAGACCTGGTGACGTGGCGAGTCCCCTAAGTGCAGTTGAAGCTGGTGCGGTGGCTAGCACAAGTAGTGGCCCGCAGCCACCGCGTATTCGAAGACAGGCCCGTAGAGCCCATAGTGCCCTCCCTGATGCGCTGGCATTTCCTAATTGGCAACCCACTGATACTACAGCGCCAGTACTTCCCCCATTCACCGCCCAACCTGGAATCCACGTGGAGACAGCTGGTTTTACGCCCCTGAACTTTTTTGAGCTGTTCTTCACGGAAGATCTTTACAGATCTATTGTGGATCAATCAAATTTATATGCACAACAGTTCATCGCCGCCAACCCAAATTCACACCTTGCCAGACAATTCGGCTGGAAACCTATAACGGTTTCCGAATTTAAGATCTTTCTGGGCCTTTCCCTCCACATGGGCATAACTAAACAGAGTGAATTGCGGCTATATTGGTCCACTAGCCCAGTTCACCATATGCGCATGTACTCTGCCTCTATGTCCAGGACGAGATACGAGCAAATTCTGCGATTTATGCATTTCAGCGACAATGAACTCTGTCGTCCTCGGGGAGACCCTGCATACGATCGGCTCCACAAAATTCGGCCCCTCATAGACCACTTCAATCAGCGGTTTGCAGCCTTGTTTACCCCCGAACAAGTTGTCTGCGTTGACGAGTCCCTGATTAAATTTACTGGCCGCCTTGCTATGAAACAGTACCTCCCCAGCAAGCGTGCCAAGTACGGGGTCAAACTGTATAAATTGTGTGACAGGGCCACAGGCTATACAGTTAGTTTCCGGGTCTATGAGGGAAAAGATAGCTGTGTGGAGCCCCCCAACTGCCCAGACTACATAGGGAGCAGCGGTAAGATCGTTTGGGACTTGGTGTCACCCTTATCCGGAAAGGGGTACCATTTGTACGTGGACAACTTTTACACAAGCGTGCCACTATTTAGTCACCTTCTCGATTTACAAATTGGCGCATGTGGCACCGTGCGACCTAATCGCCGGGGCTTCCCCCAACGGCTTGTAGATTCCCGTCTTAGTCGGGGGGCGAGAGCCTGCTTGAAAACGGACAAATTAGTTGCGGTGAAGTGGAAGGATACACGGGATGTTTATGTTCTGTCCTCCCTTCACCCAGACACGACGATCCAAATTCCTATGGCAACTGGCGTTATGGAGAAACCCCTCTGTGTCCACGAATATAACCTTAATATGGGAGGGGTGGACCTTAACGACCAGCTTTTGGCGCCGTATTTAGTTGCCCGTAAAGCCAGACGCTGGTACAAAAAAGTGTCTGTTTACCTATACCAATTGGCTATGCTGAACGCCTTTGTCCTATACAGGGCGTCAGGACGAACTGGATCTTTCCGGGAATTCCAGGAAGAGATCATCCTTGCCTACCTGTACCCAGGAGGCATGCCTGCCCAACTTCCCCTTCCAGATGCAGTGAGCCGGCTGCATGAGAGGCATTTTTCACATGTCCTCCCGAGTACCCCTACCCAAAGATGGCCCCAAAGAAGATGTCGTGTCTGTAGCAAGCGCGGATTTAGGCGTGACACCCGTTATTATTGTCCCAAATGTCCTGACCAACCTGGTCTCTGCATCGGGGAATGTTTCGAGCGCTACCATACACTAGTGGATTATTAGCGTAGGGTACAGCACGACACAGTGTAGGGCACATAAACACAGGGTCTCGAAGGATGTTGGATGTCCATCGACATTTTGAGAGACCCAAGCTGGAAGAGAAGATCGCAGAAGATCGCAGAAGATCGCAGTCCCTCCCAAATCAAGAAGTAAAGGAACAGTTAGAAAGAAAAATAAAAGGATCCAAAAACTGTTGTGGTGTCAGTAATTTTATATGTCCTTCTACTCCTTCCTACTATACTTTTTTCAATGTCCTTTGTTTGTTTTTTAATTCTTTTGTGACCTGTTTCTCTTGCAGGTACTTGTCGGCTACCACGCATTGATTTTATATATTCTGACACAAACAGTGTTTGCGCTCAGCATATATGGATACCTTTGCTGATAGCAGCTGTGGTGATTTTCTGATTTCAGCACTGCAGTTAAAATCCTATTTTGGTATACGTGGATAGCGCCGTGTATACCCATCATTAAATTCAGTGGGTGGTTGTTTGGGCGGTTAATGATGAAGATCCAAAAACTGTTGTTGTCAGTCATTTTATATGTCCTTCTACTCCTTCCTACTATACTTTTTTTCAATGTCCTTTGTTTGTTTTTTCATTCTTTTGTGACCTGTTTCTCTTGCAGGTCCCTCGTCGGCTACCACGCATTGATTTTATATATTCTGACACAAACAGCGTTTGCGCTCAGCATATATGGATACCTTTGCTGATAGCAGCTGTGGTGATTTTCTGATTTCAGCACTGCAGTTAAAATCCTATTTTGGTATACGTGGATAGTGTCGTGTATACCCATCATTAAATTCAGTGGGTGGTTGTTTGGGCGGTTAATGATGAGTAATACTACGCATTATTCCTGTGCTGATTTCTGATAGGTTCTCTTTTTTTCCGTTCAGCCCACAGGCTGCATGAAAAAAAAAAAAAAAACCTATATGCCAAACAAGGACCAGCAATGTACTGGTACGTTGCTGGACTTTGAGTGGTTATACGAGGATGATGCCTGCAGATTTAGGCATCATCTTGGTATCGTTTTTTACAGCCAGCGGTCGGCTTACATGTAAAAGCAATTCTAGCAGGTAATTGGCCGCTAGACTGCTTTTACATGCAGTGGGAGGGGCCTCCCCCCCCCCACCGCCGCCTTCCGCAGCCTTCCATGGTTTTTCTCTGGCTCTCCTGTCCCACCGGTTAACCCGAGAGTGCAGCCGGTGGTTCAATTATCTAACCATAGAGCTAATTGGAGATGAGAATGGCTCCAATCATCTCTATGGCCTAAGATGCCGGAGGCTACGAGCATTTTATGACTTCTGTTTCGCCAGAAATAAACAGGGCCATTGGGAAATTGGGAAAGTATTTTATCACACCAATTTTGGTGTGGTCAGATGCGTTAAGGTCAGAGGAGAGATCTAGAGTCTAAAAGACCCCAATTTTTTTAAAAAAGAGTACCTGTCACCACAGATTGCTATCATAGGGGATATTTAAATTCACTATGATAACAATAAAAATGATTAAAAAAAAAAAATTAAAGGAAAGGTGTCAAAATAACATAAAAAAGCAAAAGAAAAAAGAAAAAAAAAAAAAAAATTGAGCCCCCCCCCTTACCCCCGGTGCTTGCGCGCAATGGCGCACGCAAGCGGTGGTCTAGTGTCATATGTAAACCACAATTGCAGCATGCATGTGAGGTATCGCCGCGATTGCCAGATCGAGTGCAGTAATTCTTGCAGTAGACCTCCTCTGTAAGTCTAAAGTGGTAACCTGTAGAGACTTTTAAAGGTTTTCAAAAATGTACATACGTTTTTGTCGCTGCGCAGGCATGCGCAATTTTTAAAGCATGTCATGTTAGGTGTCTATGAACTCGGCATAAGATCATCTTTTAAATTTTACCAAAAAAATTGGAATTATATAGTGTATTTGTGCAATAAATTAAAAAAAATGTATTTTTTTCGCAAAAATTACGTTTGGAAAATCTGTGCGCAAATACCGTGTGACAAAAAAATTTGCAACATCCACAATTTTATTCTATAGGGCCTCTGCTTTAAAAAAATATATAATGTTTGGGGGTTCAAAGTAATTTTCTAGTAAAAAAAAAATATTTTTTCATGTAAACAAAAAGGCACAGAAAAGACTTGGTTTTCAAGTGGTTAGAAGAGTGGGTGATGTGTGGATAAGATTGAGCATAAAATGCCGGGACTGTTCAAACACCCCCCTAATGACCCCTTTTTGAAAAGTAGACACCCAAAGCTTTTTTCTGAGAGGCATGGTGAGTCCATGGAGTATTTTATATTTTGCCACAAGTTTCGGTAAAATTATTATTTTTTTTTTTTGTTGTTTTTTTACAGAAAGTTGTCACTAAATGATATATTGCTCATGCATGCCATGGGAATATGTGAAATGACACCCCAAAATACATTCTTTTGCTTCTCCTGAGTACAGGGATACCACATGTGTGAGACTTTTTGGGAGCCTAGCTGTGTACGCGCCCCCGAAAACCAATCCACATCTTCAGGTTTTCTAATGGCGTAAATTGCTGATTTTACCCCTGACTATCTGTCACAGTTTCAGAGGCCCTGAAATTTCAAGATGGCACAAAACCCCCCCAAATGACCCCATTTTGCAAAGTAGACACTCCAAGCTACTGGCTGAGAAGTATGGTCAGTCCATGGAATAGTTTATATTTTGCCACAAGTTTTGAGGAAAAAATTTTTTTTTATTTTTTTTTATTTTTTTACACAAAGTTGTCAGTAAATGATATATTGCTCACACAGGCCATGGGTATATGTGAAATGACACCCCAAAATACATTCTGCTGCTTCTCCTGAGTACAATGATACCCCATGTGTGAGACTTTTTGCCAGTCTAGCCGCGTACAGGACCCGGAAAACCAATGCGAACCTTTAGGCTTTCTAAGGGCGTAAATTGTTGATCTCACTCCTTACTACCTATCACACTTTTGAAGTCCATAAAAAGCCAAGATTGCACAAACCCCCTCCAAATGACCCAATTTTGAAAAGTAGACACTCCAATCTATTTGCTGAGAGGCATGGTGAGTATTTTGCAGCTCTAATTTTTTTTGGAAAATGAAGAAAAAACAGGAAAATGCATTTTTTTTCCTCTTTTTTCAATTTCCAAAACTTTGTGACAAAAAGTGAGATCTGCAAAACACTCAACATGCCTCTCTGCAAATAGCTCAGGGTGTCTACTTTCCGAAAAGGGGTCATTTGGGGGGGGGGGGGGGTTGTGCTGTCTTGGCATTTCATGGCCTCCAAAACTGTGATAGGTAGTCAGGAGTGAAATCAACAATTTACGCCCTTGGAAAGCCTGAAGGCGATGATTGGTTTTCGGGGTCCTGTACTCGGCTAGACTGCAAAAAAGTCTCACACATGGGGTATCCCTATACTCAGGAGAAGCAGCAGAATGTATTTTGGGGTGTCAGTTCACATATACCCATGGCATGTGTGAGCAATATATCATTTACTGACAACTTTGTGTAAAAAAAAAAAAAAATATATATATATATATATATATATATATATATATATATATATTTATTTCCTGGAACTTGTGGCAAAATATAAAATATTCCATGGACTCACCATGCCTCTCAGCAAATAGCTTGGGGTGTCTACTTTCCAAAACGGGGTCATTTGGGGGGGTTTTGTGCTATCTTGGAATTTTAGGGCCTCCGAAACTGTGATAGGTAGTCAGGAGTGAAATCAACAATTTACGCCCTTGGAAAGCCTGAAAGTGGGGACTGGTTGTCGGGGACCTGTACTCGGCTAGACTGCAAAAAAGTCTCACACATGGGGTATCCCTGTACTCAGGAGAAGCAGCAGAATGTATTTTGGGGTGTCATTTCACATATACCCATGGCATGTGTGAGCAATATTTCATTTACTGACAACTTTGTGAAAAAAAAAAAATATATATATATATATATATATATTTCCCGGAACTTGTGGCAAAATATAAAATATTCCATGGACTCACCATGCCTCTCAGCAAATAGCTTGGGGTGTCTACTTTCCAAAATGGGGTCATTTGGGGGGGTTTTGTGCTATCTTGGAATTTTAGGGCCTCCGAAACTGTGATAGGTAGTCAGGAGTGAAATCAACAATTTACGCCCTTGGAAAGCCTGAAAGCGGGGACTGGTTTTCGGGGACCTGTACTCGGCTAGACTGCAAAAAAGTCTCACACATGGGGTATCCCTGTACTCAGGAGAAGCAGCAGAATGTATTTTGGGGTGTCATTTCACATATACCCATGGCATGTGTGAGCAATATTTCATTTACTGACAACTTTGTGAAAAAAAAAATATATATATATATATGTATTTCCCGGAACTTGTGGCAGAATATAAAATATTCCATGGACTCACCATGCCTCTCAGCAAATAGCTTGGGGTGTCTACTTTCCAAAATGGGGTCATTTGGGGGGGGGGTTTGTGCTATCTTGGAATTTTAGGGCCTCCGAAACTGTGACAGGTAGTGCAGAGGTGACATGCACAATTTACGCCATTAGAAAACCTGGGAGTGTTGATTGGATTTCGCGGTCCTGTACACAGCTAGGCTCCCAAAAAGTCTCACACATGGGGCATCCCCATACTCAGGAGAAGTGGCAGAATGTATTTTGGGGTGTAATTCCACATATACCCATGTCATGTGTGAGAATTTTATCTTTTAGTGACAACGTTGTGTAAAAAAAAAAAATAAAAAAAAAAAATAGTAATATTCCCAAAACTTGTGGTAAAATATAAAATATTCCATGGACTCACCATGCCTCTTAGCAAACAGCTTGGGGTGTCTACTTTCCAAAATGGGGTCATTTGGGGGGGTTTTGTGGTATCTTGACATTTCAGGGCCTCCTAAACCGTTAGAGGTAGTGAGAAAATGCAATGAAAAATGTACGCCCTTTGAAATTCTGATGGTGGGGATTTGTTTTTGTGGTCCCGTACACAGCTAGGCTCCCAAAAAGTCCCACATATGTGGTATCCCTGTACTCAGGAGAAGCAGCAGAATATATTTTGGGGTGTAATTACACATATACCCATGGCATGTGTGAGCAATATATCATTTCAATGACAACTTTGTGTAAAAAAAAAAAAAAATTTTTAGTCATTTTTCAAACACCTGTGACAAAAAAATGAAATATTCAATGAGCTCAACATGCCTCTCAGAACATTCCTTAGGATGTCTACTTTCCAAAAAGTGGTAGTTTGGGGGGGTTTTGTACTGCCCTGCCATTTTAGCACTTCATGAAATGAGATAGGCAGTCAAAAATTAAAGCTGCGTAAATTTCTGTATTTACACCATAGTTTGTAGACGCTATAACTTTTGCGCAAACCAATAAAAATACGCTCATTGAATTTTTTTTGTCAAAGACATGTAGCTAAATATATTTTGGCCAAAAAAAAATACATAAATTGAGTATATTGGATATTTTTTAAAAGACAAAGTTGAAAATGTCATTTTTTTGCAAAATTTTCGCTCTTTTTTTATTAATATCGCAAAAAATAAAAAGCGCAGAGGTGATCAAATACCACCAAAAGAAAGCTCTGTTTGTGGGAAAAAAAGGACGTAAATTTCGTTTGGGTACCACATTGCATGACCGCACAATTGTCAGTTAAAGTCACGCAGTGCCGAGTCGTAAAATACCCCCTGGTCGGAATGGGGGTAAAATCTTCCGGGGCTTAAGTGGTTAAAGGATATTTCGGTGGCAAAAACTGCTTGAAACTGGTTTACAATTCGTAAGTCAATTGAACAGTACATCATCACTCACAGAAACAGTTACATGAAAAGGATTTTGTGTCCTATACATCTGTGTCAATATGGGGTGTCTTGTGTCTGAGATTGTGTTTGTGGACAAGGGCTGTTCCATCTCTACTCAGCTGTCATGTGTTAATGCAAGCAATTGTCAAATGTGTTTAGGTGGTGTCAGTAATTTCCATGCGCTGACTTAACTTTGTCAAGTGTCCCAATG
Organism: Pelophylax lessonae; assembly: GCF_965119305.1. NCBI lineage: Eukaryota > Metazoa > Chordata > Amphibia > Anura > Ranidae > Pelophylax > Pelophylax lessonae. Next base: position 84,929,024 of record NC_138777.1, on the reverse strand, counting down.
AATGAATGAACAGGTGTTTACATGTCGTCTAAAGGCAAAATAGAACTGTCTGATGTCCAAGGCCGTATGAATGACTGTCAGTCAAACTCGTTACTATGTAAATGCAAGGGACCACATTTCATCATAGGATGGGCATAAACTGAAATATATATCTGAAATATCATAAGGCATGTTAATACAATCTTTCACATCTTTTTGGTTGCTACTTCTAAGGTAGCTATTTTGGGAATAAGTGCTTTGTTGGGATGTGCTATTGCATGTGATTACTTTGAATTGTTCAGTAGTTTTCTTGAATGGGTGTTGTGCCAGCCCTCAGGCCTACTTTTAGTCTTGCACTGTATGGATTTTTAGTCTTGCACTGTATGTTTATTGGTCCTGCATGTACTATACCCAACGGCTTTTGGCCTCCCCTTGGGAGGTTTGTGTTAAGCCGGGAATCCCATTGTCCACCAACAAAACTGAAGGCCCTGTTCATGTCCTGTCCTTTTTGAGCAGGGAGATTGATAATGCGCAAATGATCTTCCAGTTTCCTGATGATTCATTGGTCAGGCTTCTGCCCATAGCGAGCTTGACTAGGATCACCGGTGAGTCCCAGCTGTACCAGCTTCAGTCACCTTTTGGGTCACCTTGTTTTCTCATGTGGCTTTGGTGCATTCTTCCAAGGTAAATGGTCTGCTGATCCTTGGCTGGCATTCTCGATCCAGATGGATATGTTATGTGATGTTGCTGGAATTTTTTTCCTATCGCTGTAGCAGTGGACCTATGGGTTGAGAAACAAGGAACACGTGTGTGTGTGTGTTTTTTTTTGGGGACTGATAATCTGAGCATGGTATACATGATAAATCATCTCTATACACGCTTACAACTTGTGATCTCCCGGTTGCATTTCTTTGTGTTAGGATGCTTGGAATTAACTAGCATGCCATCAGGTTTGGGAAGTGTGGGTGCCCGAAGCCCAATTTCTTTGCAGATCTTGTTGAAGTCCTCTTTCTATTACCATTTGTTTGTCTCTCTTATTTCGAGTCACATTTTCCTGGGAGTTTTTTTGACTCCTTTGAAATTGGTAAACTTGTTACTAAGGACAAATGTACAGTGGTGGCATCAGACTAAAGGACATGCTGCTACCAGCCTCCTTTGCTTTGTCTCCATCCAACTGCGCTCTTAAAAAAACAAACAAAAAAAACACAGACGGGTCCTTTAAAAGAAAGTGGGTGGTCCCCTTTTTTGCCCTGAGCATCTGGCTTCCATGTATTCCCCTATTTGACCCAACCCCCAAAACAACCCCCCCCCCCCCTCGTGCCACCCTTCCCTTGTTTTTCCTAGTCAATGCTAATTCCTCCAACCTCAGCAAATTCTGGTCTTTGGAATATCTTCATCCTTGTCTTTCCAGGCTGGGGCTAACTGCAGTTTTCAACACACTTATTCTGCATTGGTGGGATGGGATTGTCTTTTTTTCTGGATATTGAGCTGTAGCATTTCAGCAGGTGACAATCGGCAATTTCTTACTTATTGGGTTTTGTGTCATGCTGGAGTCCAGAGCTACAGGAAGACTCTGGGGATTTTCATCTCATATGGCCAGAGTTGGCAGACATGGTTTTCAAAGCCTGAGATGGTCACTAATATTTCATGAACCTTTCCATGTTTGAAGATTTGCTTGGGCCCAGTCGTCCTTTCCACCGTCATGTGTGGTTGCGACATGGGGTGTTTTCATTCAGTGTACCTAACTACATACACTAAACTTTACACTGCTCACTGTTGTGTTACCACCAACTTCGGTATAGTTTGGTCCGATACTGTACCTCATTTGGTCTGGGCTCATCCTATACTGTATCAAGTTCATGCTTGGAGCATTTTAGACAAATGGTATGCGCCCAGGTTTTCAAAATTAGTGTGCAAAATTGGGGTTATTGTGATTTGCCACAGGGACTTGGATGGTAGTAACAGTATTTTGTTAGGACCTAGCAGGGTTTATTTGAATGACATGGCTTTGATATCTTTCACTTTGGCCTTCAATCTGTTGTTGAGTAGGTGCTGGCTGCAGTGGGGCACTTGTCAGTGAATCACTGACTTCTATGTAGTGGTTGGACCTTGCTAAAAAATTAACATGGCTTTACTGATGTAGCACCCTCCTAGTTAGGTAGGTGCTAGGTAAAAGCATCTGTTGCTCCTGCTGCTATAGATCAGGAGAGCCTGATCGATTAGTTTGCCTGTCACATGTTTCCAGGTGTGATTCACTGAGTCTGAGGGAGTGTTCCCACTGTATCCAATGAGGGAGCTTGTTGGACAGTGGAGGAAACCCAGCCAGTAGCACATCGTCTTTTATTGCAGTCCCAGTGGGAGGGCATTCATGCAATGCATCCTGGGATTGACCATAAATACGGAGGGGACATGTGACAGGGCGTCTTTGGTGGAAAGCAGAGTCCCAGGAGGAGACAGACGGCCGGTCTCTCCTCCTGCAGGGTTGAGGAAAGTGGTTCAGGCAGTCGACCTAGTGAACCGGGTGTTGAGCTGAGCTGCAGAGGATCCAGAGTGCTGACAGTGGAGCTGGTGGCAGAGTCTCTCAGGAAAAGCAGTGTTGTGAGTACTCGGGGATTTGCCACAGGGTCTGCCTAGGAGAGGGGCCCACTCCAGAGAGTTATTGCATTTACTAACTACGGGAAAGATGTATGTCATTTTTATTGTTTTTTTTTTTTTTTTTTACTAGTAATGGTGGCGATCTGCGTTTTTTTTTTCTTTTTTTGCGGGACTGCGACATTGCGGCAGGCAGATCGGACCCCTGACTGACATTTTTGACACTTTTGGGGGTACCAGTGACATTACTACAGTGATCAGTGCTAAAAATATGCACTGTTACTGTAAAAATTACACTGGCAGGGAAGGGGTTAACTGTACTGGTGATCAAGGGGTTAAATGTGTCTCTAGGGGAGTGATTCTAACTGTCAGGGGGCGTGGCTTGTGAAGTAATCACAGAGACATGCAATTATATATAGCAGTATCACATAGCCTCTGTGATCACTTCAGGAAGAATGACAGACGGCTGTGTTTACATCACATGCGCTCGCCCCCTAGAGTCTCCTGAGCAAGCGACGTAGTACTACATCACTTTGCCCAGGAGCGGCTGCCTGCCGCAGTAAAACTGCGGCGGGCGGAGCTCAAGAGGTTAAAGGGGAATTTTTGCTGTTCTCCTGGGAGAAGTGCCTTCAATTTTTAAGGCTTCAACAATGAAGATTGGGTACTCCAGTTCCCTTTTGTAATCTTTTCCTGGACTGTAGGATTTTGCCTATTCGTATCTCTTTGTAAAATGCCATCTGTAAGCTGGACCTTTCTGATTCTTCTTATTTTATTAGATGGTATCAGCCCTGACCTGCCACTGGTCACCCATGAAGTGGCTGTATCCAGTCTACTCCCAAAAAGAGATTGCACCAGTTTGATTTTGAGGCAGGATCCACTGACCATGGCCTCAGCCATAATACCCTCCTTGCCATGACCATCTACTGATGCCTTTGTCACAAAGCCTCTTGCCAATTTCAGCTCTTACAAAAGCTGGTACCACATTCTCTCTCTTCACTTTCTCCCAAAGAGTTTTTTTTTTTTTAAATGTTAGCCATCCAAGTTGATATCACTCTACCTATAGCTGTAAATGTTATTGTTTGTGTGCAGGCAGCTCTAATTTAAAGCGTAACTCCACTTTTGTTGAGACCTTAGATCACCCAGAGGTGATGCACGGATTTTAACAAACTTTGTTGCAGATTCCTACCCTTTGTTATTGTGAAGAAATCATTGTTTGTTCCTCTGTGCTGAGTGGCTCAAATGGGAGTGATTTCATAATTATCTATCAGCTGTGGCAGTTGCAGGGCTCTGAGGAAAGCTGCTGGGCCTGCATCCCTTTAGACGTGTTTCTATTGGGAGTATCTCAGCAAAAATTACATTTTTGTTGCAGGGGATGCCAGAAATCTGACTTGTATCTTAGGCAGACTTCAGGGAAAATTGGTGAGCCAATCACACAAGCAGGAAATTATGTTTCTGGGGTATGGTCAGTACACATTTCAGAAAATTACAACAGCTGCAGATTGAAAAGGAAAGGTAATTTTTATTAACATTTAATTACAATATGATTTGTGTTGCAATCATATATGCTATATTTCTTTTTCTTTATTTGCTGATTTTTTTTTCCCTGCGAAAGTGGAGTTACCCTTTCAAAGTCCAGAGCATTGTTGAACGTAACTGCAAGGTGATGTGTCTTGTCAGTCCATTGGAGGTGACAGCAGCAGATTGACCTTTGACTCCTTCAGGGGATACCGTTTTGACAACCTGTTGTTTATATAGGTCTTTTCCTCTATCCCCTCCCATTTTTCCTGGATTAACTCCTCCAGTCCTTTAAAAAAGAGAAATGAAACCTAATATCTCTTGAGATTTGTGAAGTACAATTTCCCCTTAACTGCCCTTGTAAAAGGCTCTAGTAGGCAACAGTCAAAGCCTGTGGGCCCCTTAATGTCTTTGCCCTCTGATGAACTTTCCAATTTAGGTGCGACCTGCTGGCTCTGGTTGGAAGTGCTAGGCACGTCAGCTGCTGACTGAGGAGTAGAGGCTTCCCTTACATCTGCTTTGTCTGTTGCTGCTTCCTCCATGTGGCTTGACATACTAGCTTGTCAGGCAATGATTTTCCACCACAAACCCAGCAACTATTATAGCTGGTAACCTGTGATATTTTGTAAATGGAGAGTTATGATAGTGAGAGGCGAGATGATCATCTTGATCAACGTTGCCTAGAATGTCTGCGCCTAGATGGCAACTTGTCTTGGCCTTTAAAGGGTTCCCTCTGTCTTTCAAAGCTGTATATTTTACAACAGCATTGGGACCAGATGCTCTCTTTTTCTCAATATCTTTAATACCTACCTAATCCCTTTACCTTACAGGCAATAGGTGGTCTGACTGGGCAGCATTTTCCATAGAGACAGTCACAGCATGACTCAAAAAAAAAAGAAAAAAACACGATAAACAGCTAAGCTATAGCTTAGACCAGTGTTTTTCAACCTTTTTTCAGTCAAGGCATCCCTTAATGTGATGCACAAGCTCAAGGCACCCCATTCTAAAATATAAAAAATTAAACCAACAGTTTTACATAATGCAACAACATTCACACATGTAGGACGCCCTATGTTGTTTTGAGCTGTACCCTAAAATCCTTTCTGTTTTTGTCTACTAGTATAAATGCTTGTCAGCTAATTGAGCAGAAATTCAGAGTCAGGATAAAATGTTTTTATTAAAGAGGAAATGCTACAGCATTTACATTCATACTGTTGGTATGAAGCTTACACATCAGAGCCACATGTAAGCTGCTGTATGGGCCACACATATGAAATCTTAGACTTATTTGCCTATCTTGATTGGGCAGCATTTATGGAACTGGTGGCACAATTTCTGAGGAGCCATTATAAAGGCATTATTACTGCCAGTTTCCATCAATGTCCTGGGGCTACTGCACAGTAACTTTACTCTGAACTTCCTGTGAGATACGACATGGGCAGGAATAAGCAAGGTGTCCGTACATGAACAGTTGTGTCCATGAGTAGTCCTTGCAGGGTCCGCGGCAAGGCAGTCACAGGCAGCATCCACTTCCTCCTCCTCCTCCACTGCTGTTCACTGCTTGCGCTTTGCCCCGCCCCCAGGCCCTGACCTTCAGACAGAGGAGGAGAATGGAAGAAACTTCCTCCTCTAGCCTGCCCATGCCATGCACACCGGTCTCAGTGTGCGCAGCATGCCTTGGCCTGCCCGGGACCCAGCTTCGTTGTAATTCGTGAGTCAACTTGTGTAGTCTCAGTCTGTGTGTGTATGATGTGTCCAAGTCTTAAGCTCCAGAAATCAGATCATAACAGAGATCTATGGGGGACCCTGCCTGGCCTGCTCTAAAGGGGCATCTATGGGGGACCTGCTCTAAAGAGGAATCTATGGGGACCCTGGCCTGCTCTAAAGGGGGGTCTATGGGGGACCTTATTTTAAACTTATTTGTCCTTGTAGAACTAGGCCAGAGAGTAGACAGAGTTTTTTTTTATGTTTTTTTTTAAATGTACCTTGGTGTCCTTTACTAAGGTCTGTACTTTGGAAAATGTCCGCCACAGTATTGATCCATGCCTATGCCTGGATATGGGTTAAACATAGTAGCCATTGCAAAATGTAATAGGTTTTATAGAAAGCATTATATACACTAAATTACTTATGGAGAGGAAATAGAGCATGTCAAAATTATACAACCCATGCACAGTTGAATGCACTACTGAGATCAAAACATATTCATGAAACATACGGGTAAGCTGTAGACTTTCTGCTAAGTTTGTGCAATAAAGCATAACAGATGTTTACAAATATAAAGTGGTGCTACCCTTCAAAAACTCAGGCCCCGTTCACATCGGGGCGACGCTACTTCGCACCGCGACCTTCATAACATTGAAGTCTATGGCGGTCGCCTCCTGGTCGCCCCAAAGAAGCTCCGGACCCTTTTTCTAAGTCGGAGCGACTTGTGTCGCTCCTATTAGAATGGGTCCACAGCTTCCCTATGGGAGGCGACCTGTGAGGCGACCAGGTCGCCACACAGGTCGCCTCAGTGTGAACCAGGGCTAAAAGAATATTAAAATTACATAAAGAATTGCAAACAGTAATATTGAATGTGTCTGATCCCTCAAGGTAGATCTTAAATAATAGGAATACTAAAAAATAAATTATTTACTGAGTTTGTACTCAAAGTGCCAGTGCAGCAACAAACTTCTCATCAAGATTTGCAAATGATGCAAAAATAAAAATAATATTCCTATGTCTTATCAAAGTCCAACATTAAAATCATACCCCTACTGGGTATTGTAGCAAAAAACAAAAACACAAGTGCTGTAAAAAATGCTAAATTGGGCAAAAGTGCGTAAATAAGCAAAAATAGATTAAAGCGGAACTCCACTCAAAAGGGGAAGTTCCGATTTAAGGACTGGACAGTGGGCACCTGGCTGTGAAGCCACAAGATATCACAGCTAGGTGTCCATAGTGAAGATGCCAGTGCTGCCAAGGGAGGGCAGAGGATGAAGACGGCTGGACTGAGTGCACCGCTGGACTGTGGGACAGGTGAATAGCTGTTTTTTAAAAGTCAGAAGCTACACTTTTTGTAGCTGCTCACCTATTATTTTTTTGACAGGTTGCTGGAACTCTTCTTTAAACATTAATCAATACAGTGATAAAGTGAAAAAAAAAAACAATTTAGTGACATGATTTTCATATAAATTCATTTAATAAATCAGTGTGTCCAGTGATATCCCTTGTGCAAATGGCATCAAATTCCTCAGTGATGTGATCCCCCTCCCTTCGGGGACTGGGCCGCAGGGCAGTATTCAACATGATAACGACCCCAAACACACCTCCAAGACGACCACTGCCTTGCTAAAGAAGCTGAGGGGAAAGGTGATGGACTGGCCAAGCATGTCTCCAGACCTAAACCCTATTGAGCATCTGTGGGGCATCCTCAAACAGAAGGTGGAGGAGCACAAGGTCTCAAACATCCACGAGCTCAGTGATGTCATCATGGAGGAGTGGAAGAGTACTCCAGTGGCAACCTGTGAAGTCCTGGTGAACTCCATGCCCAAGAGGGTTAAGGCAGTGCTGGAAACTAATGGTGGCCACACAAAATATTTACACTTTGGTCCCAATTTGGACATTTTAACTTAGGGGTGTACTCACTTTTGTTGCCAAGCGGTTTAGACATTAATGGCTGTGTGTTGAGGGATTTTGAGGGGACAGCAAATTTACACTGTTATTCAAGCTCTACACTCTCACCTTACATTGTAGTAGTGATGTCCCGAACACCCCCCTGTTCGGTTCGCACCAGAACATCTCGAACAGGGGAAATATTCTAGTAAACATGCGAACTCCATTAAAGTCAATGGGACACGAACATGAAAAATCAAAAGTCCTCATTTTAAAGGCTTAAATGCAAGTTATTGGCCCAACAAAGTGTATGGGGACCTGGGTACTGCCCTGGGGGACATGAATCAATGCAAAACATATTTTTAAAACAATCGCTTTTACAGGAGCAGTGATTTTAATAATGCTTAAAGTGAAACAATAAAAATGAAAAATTCCTTTAACCACTTCAATACAGGGCACTTTCACCCCTTCCTGCCCAGGCCAATTTTCAGCTTTTAGCACTGTTGAATGTTGACAATTGCGCGGTCATGCAACACTGTACCTAAACCAAATTTATATCATATTTTTCCCACAAATAGAGCTTTCTTTTGGTGGTATTTGATCACCATAAGGTTTTTTCTTTTTTGCTACACAAATAAAAAAAAGACCGAAAAGTTTGAAAAAAAAAAAAGTTTTTTTGTTTATGTTATAAAATTTTGTAAATAGACAATTTTTTTCCTGAACTGACGAGGACGCACTGATCAGGGGGCACTGATGGGGTGGCATTAATATGCAGCATTGGTGGGCACTGATAGGCGGCACTGATGGGCACTAAAAGGTGGCACTGATGGGCACTGATAGGTGGCACTGGTGGACAATAATGGGCACTGGTGGGCGGCACTGGTGGGCAATAATGGGCACTGGTGGTCGGCACTGATAGATTGCAATGATGGGCACTGGTAAATGGCAACCATGGGCAACTCTGATGGGGAGGGCACTGAAAGGGTCCCTGAGCCCTGATTGCCATCCCTGTAGGCCATGGGTGGGCAATCCCTGGTGGCTCTAGTGGCACCTCCAAGGGTCTGCACTGGTAATCAATTCTCTGATTACCAGGACAGACCCCCCCCCCCCACTCGTGCCTGTCAGGCCCGAACTGAGGAAGGCCGATGAACGGCACTTCCTTTTTACTATGTGACCAGCTGTGATTGGACACAGCTGGTCACATGGTAAAGAGCCTACGTCATTAGGCTCTTTACCGGGATCGGCGATGTGGTGAGTCAGACTGACACACTGCAGCACCGATCGCCACTGTGCGCGCCCCTTGGGAGCGTGCAGTGCGCTGTATCCTGCTGGACTTCATATGACGGCCAGTCAGGATAGAGGAACCACTTTGCCGCCATCAATCTGCTATAGGGCGGGCCTTGATGTGCCTGTAAAGTGGCGCATTTGTGCGATGTATGTAGCCTGCTGCAGAAATACTGACATTGCTAAAGGAAAAAATGTAATTCAAACTTGCTTGCGGCTGTAATGTATTGTCGGCTCAAGGCAATACAGATAAAAAAAATGAAAAAAACGGCGTGGGGTCCCCCCCAAGATCCAGACTAGGGATGATCGAACTTTGGAAAAGTTCGGTTCGGCCAGAACATCCGAACTTTCCGAAAGTTCGGCCCGGATTTCAGAACCCCATTGAAATCAATGGGACCCGAACTTCGGTAATCAAAAAACACAATTTTTAAGCCCTAAAACCCAATAAATGCCCCTAAAAAGTCCCTAGGGTTCTGGGTCATGCCCCATTAACTATTAATCACACAAAAAAAAGTTCTTAAAAATTGTCATTTTTGATAAAAAAGCCAATTATTGGAAAAAAAAAAAAAAAAAAAAAGAGAGAGAGATTTTTTGATTTTGGATTTAGTATCTGGGGGGTCTAAAAAGTGTACATGTGAAGTTTCAGCTCTGTAGCATGTCCAGAACCATGAAAAAAAAAAAGATAATTTTTCAGTAGAACAGGGATGTGGGACCCTCCTTTTACACCTATATGATCTTTTTTTTTTTTGGTTCTGGACATGCTACAGAGCTGAAACTTCACAGGTACACCTTTTAGACCCCCCAGATCTGAAATCCAAAGTAAAAATCAAAAAATCTCTCTTTTTTTTTTATTTTTTCAATAATTGGCTTTTTTATCAAAAATGACAATTTGTAAGAACTTTTATTGTGTGATTTCGTATCTGGGGTGTCTAAAAGGTGTACCTGTGAAGTTTCAGCTCTGTAGCATGTCCAGAACCATAAAAAAAAGGATTGTTTGTATTAGAACACTTTCAGCTCAGGGGGTTGGCTTCTCTTCTCGGTTTTCACACCTTGCCGGTTTAATAGAAGGCATTTTTTGGGTTCTTTGCAGTCAGGAAAAACATCTGAACTTGTGTATAGTGGTACTGTGCACAAGTTCTGATGTTTTGCCTGCCTCCAAAAACTTCCAAAAAATGCCAGCAAAAACACACCTGGGCATTTTTTTTTTTACGCTAATGTTTTTTTGGCATTTTTTGGGGTTCTTTTGAGGCAGGCAAAACATCTGAACTTGTCTATAGTGGTATATATACACACATACTTATATGTATATAGACACCTAGCCATACATAGGTGTGATAGTAGCAGAAATATATTACTGTAAATGATTTCATTAGCGCAAGCATATATTTCTGCTACTATCACACCTATATATGTCTAGGGGTATATATACAGACATATATGTGTATATATACCCCCTATACACATGTTCAGATGTCATGTCTGACATCAAACATGTCCTCAAAAAAGCACTGGCAGTGGCAGCCCCTGCAGCATGAAAAATGCTTGGCTGGTGAGAAGCCATATTCCTGTCCCGAAGCAACTCAGAGAAATGATCATTTCTCTATAGCGGTCACCCTGCTATGGAAGGGTTTTGTCACCCTTCCATAGCAGTCACTGTCAGTTAACCCTACACTACGGTCCCCTTACACTTAACACTTTCCCTACAGAAACTAAATTTTTGAAGCTAACTTAAGTGTAAAGGAGCACTCTAACTACACTAGATATCCCTTTCCTCACACTAAAAATAGCTAAATGACACTTTGTAACACATTAGAACAGAACAGCATTCCACTCTCTTCCATGTCCCGTACAAGAATGCTAGGAATTTGGCGGGGGCGATCTTATATACTGGGGGGCGTATTCACTAATGATTGGTCTAGGGACCCCCTAGTCACTCCAATCACATTCCTAGCATTCTCCTGCCCCCTCAATCGGCTTTTGCTAATGGTTCTGGTCCAATCACGGGCTTTTAAAGCCCATTTCCTGAAACATTGCATTTTGGTCGGTTCTGTTTGCCGAATTCCGAACTTTTTGGGCAAAAAGTTCTAAATTCGGCCGAACCTCGAACACCCAATGTTTCGGGCCGAACCGATGGTGGACCCGAACTGTTCGATCATCCCTAATCCAGACCAGGCCCCTTGGGTTTGGTATGGGTTTAAAGGGGAACCCCACGCCAAAATAAAAATAACAGAGTGGGGTTCCCCTAAAATCCATACCAGACTCTTATCGGAGCACACAGCCTGGATGGCCAGGATGGGGGTGGGGGCAAGAAAGCACCTCCCCTCCTGAACCTTACCAGGCCACTTTCCCTCAATATGGAGGGGTGGGTGCTTTAGGGCAGGGTGGGCTCTGCCCCCCCACCCCAAAGCACCTTGCCCCCATGTTGATGGGGACAGGGGTCTCTTCCCGACAACCGTGGGCTGTGGTTGTGGGGGTCTGCAGGGGGAGGCTTATCGGAATCTGGAAGGCCTCTTTAACAAGGGGGCCCCCAGATCCTGCCCCCCCCATGTGAATGGATATAGGGTACATCGTACCCCTACCCACTCACCAAAAAATTGTACAAAAAAATAAAGACAAAAGCAAGTTTTAGAAAAGTCCTTTATTTAAAAATACAAATAAAAAAATGTGTCCCCCAAGGCTCAGTCACCCTCCCGCCTGAAAAATAGAAAAAAAAAGAAGCTCCTGTTTCTTCGGAATGCTTCCCATGCTATGAGCTGTTATGAGTTTGACAGCTCTTTTATAGGGATCTAACATCACAAGCCGCCCCACAATGCACTGCTCAGGTACAGTGAATAAATTAATGACGTCACGTAAATTATTTACTGTACCTGAGCAGTGCATTGTGGGGTGGCTCGTGACATCAGATCCCTATAAAAGAGCTGTCAAACTCAAAACAGCTCATAGTGCGGGAAGCGTCCGAAGAAGCAGGAGCTTCCTTTTTTTTTTCTATTTTTCGGGCGGGCGACTGATCATCGGGGGACACTATTTTTTATTTTTATTTTTTAATAAAGGACTTGTCCAAAACTGGCTTTTGTCTTTTTTTTTTTTGTACACTTTTTTCGTGAATGGGTAAAGGTACGATGTAACCGATATCCACATAGGGTGGACCGGGATCTTCCAGATTCTGAAAATATGTATTTGGGTACTGCAGAAATTTTGCCTCTTTCGCTGCGTTAACTCTTCTACACACAGTGACAAAAGTTACTAGAAAATATTTTTCATAACTGGTGTGATAAACCAGTGGCCCCCCAAAACGACAGTTTGAAGCGGGGTGTTATATAACAATATACTTTCATAATAGTGTATTTGGGTACTGCAGAAATTTTGCCTCTTTCGTTGTGTTAACTCTGCTACACACAGTGACAAATGTTGCTAGGAATTTTTTTTTTTATAACTGGTGTGATATACCAGTGGCCCCTCAAAACGACAGATTGAAGCGGGGTGTTATATACCTTCTTCCACATATACTTCGCTTCTCTATAGACTTTTGTCACAGGGTCATTTAAAAAATGTCAGGCAGAGGAAGAGGCAGGCCCTTCCGCAGGGGTGGTAGGGGTAGGGCAGGAGCACAAGGCTGGAGTCAAAGTGGGAAGTTGCAGAAGGTGCGTTCGATTACGTCAAAGGATGCACCAGACTTGGTTAAGTGGCTCACTCAGCCTTCCTCTTCTGCACCCTTCTCATCCTCTCTATCTGCACCCTCTTCACTCTCGGCTGTGTGCACCCCCAACGACATTACCACCAACACCACCACCATATACCCTCCGCTTGAGTCACAGGAATTATTTTCCGATCCATCACAAGACATGATGATGTTCAGCCATTCTTGGCATCGGATCAGGGAGAGGAGGTAGCAACAGCCGCCACTCAGCACTCTGACGACAGTACCCAGATCAGCCGAAGGAGGTTGGTCCCCGCTGTTGCTGCCTACTCCGAGATCAATAATGTTAGTGGTGGGGAAGGTGACGTCGATGATGCAGAGCCAAAATTTCTGCAGTACCCAAATACACTATTATGAAAGTATATTGTTATATAACACCCCCGCTTTGAACTGTCATTTGGGGGGGCCACTGGTCCATCACACAAGTTATAATACTTTTTTCTAATTGCATTTGTCACTCTTTGTAGTTGTAGTATCACTGCAGAACCGCTCACCAGTCACAATGCTACACAATACAAATCCACTATAATATGCTTTCTATATTCATCCAGCATTGCAACTTCCTCATCTTCCTGCTCCTGTTCCTCGATGGCTTGATCAATGACACGACGCAATGCACGCTCCAGAAAGAAGGCATAAGGTATGATGTCACTGATGGTGCCCTGGCTGCGACTGACCAGTTTGGTGATCTCATTAAATGGCCGCAGAAGTCTGCATGCGTCTCGCATGAGCAGCCACTGGCGCGGTGAAAAAAAACCAAGCTCCCCAGAACGTGTCCTGCCGCAGAGTTCGTACAGGTAGTCGTTAACTGCACGTTTCTGCTGGAGCAGCCTATCAAGCATATACAAGGTTGAGTTCCATCGTGTCGGGCAGTCACAAATAAGTCGTCTGACGGGCAGGTTGTGTCGCCGCTGAATGTCAGCAAGGTGAGCCATGGCTGTGTAAGATCTTCTGAAATGGGCCGATATTTTCCTGGCCTGCTGCAAGACGTCCTGGACCCCAGGGTATTTGACAGCGAATTGCTGCATGACGAAGTTCAGGACGTGTGCCATGCATGGCACGTGTGTAATTTTGCCCTGTTTCAGTGCGCTCAGCAGATTGGCACCGTTGTCGCACACCACTTTAACAACTGTCAAATTGAGCGGTGTTAGCCTCTGATCTGCCTGTGAACGCAAAGCTGAAAGGATTGCAGGATCAGTGTGGCTCTTGGCTTCCAGGCACAACAGATGCAGCACAGCATGGCAACGTCTCACCTGGCATGCCGAATAGGTTCTGGGGATCTTGGGCGGCGCAGCAGAAGAGACGGTAGCAGCGGAAAAGGAGGAGTCAGCCGAGGAGGAGAGGGAAGATGGAGTAGGAGGAGGAGAAGAGGCATGCCTGCATGCAATCAATGGCGGTAAAACCAAATCTACACGGGTGCCACGGGTTACATGCTTGATGGCCATCAGAAGGTTCACCCAGTGGGCAGTAAATGTTATATACCTTCCTTGACCGCGTTTGCGAGATGTCGTGTCTGTGGTCAGATGTATCTTGGCACTGACACTGTGTGCCAGAGATACATTTTCTTGCCGCTGAACATGGCCATATAGCTCTGGGATGCTCTTCTGCAAGAAATATTTCCTTCCTGGGACCTTCCATAGTGGTGTTCCAATGGGCAAAATTTTTCGAAAGGCCTCCGAGTCCACCAGTTTATATGGCAGTAGTTGGCGGGCTATCAGTTCCGACAAGCCAGCGGTCAACCGTTGGGCAAGAGGGTTATCCGGCGTCATCATTTTTTTTTACGCTCGAACATTTGGGCCAAGGAAGCCTGCCTTTTTCTAGAAAAACTTGAGGACGGCATGATGGAAGGTGGAGTGGAGGACAATTGTGATGACAGAGGAGAAGGAGAAGAGACAGTGAGAGCCTGGAGTGTGGCTTTGTGGGTTCTGACGGCTTTGCTCCCACTGGGCTCGGTGATGGGAGTCCAGGTGTCTTCTTAGGCCCCTATCACACAGGCGGACCGTTCAGATCCGCCTGTCCGTTTTTTTGGTGGATCTGAACGGTCCCCCATGCATGTCTATGGGGCATCGGATGTAACTATTCATGGTCCCTGTCTTAGGTAAATACAGCGGCATAAAAGGCCTTTTTTGTCCGTTGAATGCCTAATTGCTAAGGTCTGTCCCAGCTCCACACAGCAACCTCTCCCTACACTGACAAAAGACTTTTGTGGACCTATTAGCTAGCAACATGTGTCACTATACAGTCTGTCCCTGCTCCACACAGCAACCTCCAGCCACAGAATACAAAGTTCTTTGCTGTCAGGTGAACGCCTGTGGGCTAATTTTTGGGGCCTGTAATGGCCGACACTTACTTCTGTATCCTGTGAATGCCTAATGCAGTGTTTCTCAACTCCAGTCCTCAGGGCACACTAACATGCCAGGTTTGCAAGAAAACTTAAATACATCCCAGGTGATATAATTTGCTGCTCAGTGATTGCAGTATTCTAGTCTGCATCTCCCCAAGGTAACACTTAAAATCTGGCCTGTTAGTGTGCCCTGAGGACCGAAGTTGGGAAACACTGGCCTAATGTACCTCCAGCCACAGAAAACCAAGTTCTTTGTTGTCAGGTGAACACCTGTGGGCTAATTTTTTAGGCCTGTACTGGCCGACACTTACTTCTTTATCCTGTGAATGCCTAATTTTTCAGACTGGCATTGAAAATCAATGGGTCTGTAAACGTTCCGCTAAATTGTGGAACGGATGCGGACCCATTTTACAGACGTGTGAATGGACCCTATATGTATTTGTCATGTATTTACCGACTGCTGTCAGTTCTGGCTGATTTAGAAAAAATAAAAAAAAGTTTTTTGGCTAAAAAAAAAATGGCAGTGTCCATGTTGTGGGACTATGTGTGCAAAGCTAGTAAGTATTTTGTGGCTGCAAATATGAACTGGAGGTTTTTAATGTTCACCTGCCATTAAAGTGAATGGGGTCCGCCGCAAACTTGCAGTTCGCGAACATTTGAGAAAGTTTGTGGATTGCGTTCATGAACCGCCCCGTCCAATGTTCATCCATCACTAATTATCTTTTATCTGTACACTAATTTAATCCTATACTACCACTTATTAAGCTAATAATGTTTTAGAATAACCAACTAGAGAGTTTGTTGAGACAACTCAAACATAAAAAATCAGTATACATGTAAAGACAGCACAGATCCAATACTGTATCATTAACCCTGATCCTGAGCTGCCGTTAGTAACAAATATTTGCTTTCCCTCCCCCCCAATCACTGAATAGATTTATTGGCATCAGAATTTGTGGATAACCTGGTCAGGGATGCTGAACACTGGACTTTTAGCCCATTCAGCTGGAGCTAAACATCATAGAGTAGTAGTATTTCTACTGCTACTTTCTATGACAGCTTCCTGTCTGTCAATGGTTGGTAAGAAAGTAGCAGGTGCCAGCACTGGCTGCATCCTTAGCAACCAATGATATCCCCTGGCCATATTCATTTACTGCCATGACCAGCCCCATTCATTTACAATCATGTAAACAAAGGGTGGGGATTATGTAACATCTGTTACCAAATACGGCCACATGGCCATATATGGGCAAAGGCAGTTTTTTCATTCGGTGGGCATCAATCACAATTGCTGACATCGCTGAACAACATTATTCACAATAGATGTACACTGTGGTCATTTTTTTTAAATAAATGACTTGTCAAAAACTTGTACTGTACGTGTGTTTATTATCTATTTACTTTTTTGTGTGAATGAATAGGGTTACTATGTACTCCTTAATTATTCACATGAGGGGGCTGGGTATTGGGTGCACCCTTATTATTAAAGGAGGATTCTAGATTCCGATAAAACCCACCATCCACATCCCTTACATGAACCAGGCCAAGGTTGTTGGGAAAAGGCCCTTTTTCTCATTAACATGGTACCCCCACCCATATTGAAGGCATGTGGCCTGGTATGGACCAGAGGGGCATGCAAAAACCACCCTTTTCTTGGCCTGCCAGGCAATGTGCTTGGATAATGGTCTGGTAATATTTTGGGGGGACCTCATACTTTTTTACTTGTGGGATTCTACCTTAAAATTCATACCAAACACAAAGGGCCTGATATAAAATTTGGAGGGGGGGGGACCCTAACTGCTCTTTTTATTTTTGCATGGGATCCCCCTTGACAGCCATACCAGACCTTAGTATGTATTTTTAGAAGGAACCCCACACCAATTTTTGGTGTGGAGGGCCCCGTTAACATCTATATATAAGACCCTCACCTAGCAGCTGAAACTGTCTTTTACAAAGCTTTTTTAACCACTTGCCGACCGCCGCACGACTATCTACGTTGGCGGTCAGCCCCTCACAGGCAAACTAACGTAGGGCTACGTTGCTTGCTTGTGAGGGTCTAGGGAGCGAGCGCGCGCCCCCGGAGGCGCGCTCCCTCTCCCGCGTGGTCACGGACCCACCCGCGCGTGTGACCAGCGGACCTGATGTCCGCCGGCCACTCGGCGAGGGAGAGGGAGAATGTCAGGCAGCTTGTGTAAACAAGCTGCCTGTCATTCTCCTCGCTGTAAAGACACTGATCACATGGATCTACTATGTAGATCCATTGATCAGTGTCCTTACAGCTCAAGCCACAGCCAATCACAGTAGAAAGCACGCCCCTAGGGACAAACACAGCCCCTCCCTCCCAAATAAAGTTAACCCCTTCACTACCAGTGTATTTTTACAGTAACAGTGCATATATATAGCACTGATTACTGTAGAAATGTCACTGGTAACCCCAAAAGTGTCAAAAATGTCAGTCAAGGGTCCGATCTGTCCGCCGCAATGTCGCAGTACCGCAAAAAAAAATCGCAGATCGCCGCCATTACGCGTTAAAAAAAAACAACAAAAATGACAAAAATCTTTCCCTTTGTTAGTAAACGCGATAACTTTTGCGCAAACCAATCAAAATACGCTTTTTGCGATTTTTTTACCAAACATAGGTAGCATAAAACAAATTGGCCGAAAATGTTAAAAAATTTTGATTTTTACATTTTTTTGGGGGGGAATTTCATATAAAAAAATGTGAAAAATATTGCTATTTTTGCAAAATTGACGCACTTTTTTTGTTTATAGCGCGTGATCAAAAAATCGCACAGGTGATCAAATACCACCAAAAGAAAGCTCTGTTTGTGGGAAAAAAAGGACGTCAAATTCGTTTAGGTACAGCGTCGCACGACCGCGCAATTGTCCGTTAAAGTCACGCAGTGCCGAATCGCAAAATACCCCCTGGTCGGAATGGGGGTAAAATCTTCCGGGGCTTAAGTGGTTAACAGCATTGATTGCACCTAAATTACCCAATTCCAACCTTTTGCCAAAACTATTAGCACCCAAAGCTCACAGTCTCCTGAACTACCTGTAAACAAAAAGTGGCACCAAAAAACAATGATCTTTGCTGGGAAGTCTTAGCTCATTTCTTACAATAGGTATAATGGAACACAAAGTGTAGTCTGAGAGCCTATAATCACTGGAAAAGCTGACACAAAACGTTTTGGATACAAGCCAAGAATCGGCATATTATACTTGAAGAATTGTTTGTCCTAGCATCTTATTTTTCTTGTAGGAAGATTCACATGGCATGAGGAAAGGAAAATCTGCAGTGACAGGTATTTGGATTTGATTTATCTGAAACATGTATTTTTTTTTTTAACCTTAAACTGTCAAAGATATGGTTAAGGAAAGAAAACCACAAAAATGTAGGTTGGATCTATCAGGTTGGAATTCTCCAGAGTGTAGTACCACAGTTCAGCTTTCAGAAAAAAGTGATCTAAAAAATGGAATAGGCATTAAATAGTTTAAAGCATATCTAAACTAAAAATATTTTTCGTATATTAAAGCTGATCAGTCCTTGAATGTGGTGGCTGCATTTATTTTATTTTCTCTGACCTTTTCCCTTATTATTTTCACCTGGTAATCATGTAAAAAGCATACTGTACTTTCAGGGCTACACTTTTTTTCTCCAATGTATCAATAGAAGGAGTCATGAGTGTCTCATGGTTTTTATTCTGTGTGAAATGGTGGGACTAGTGATTTATATTAGGGATGAGCTTAGTGTTTAGTTCGAGACGCCGCAACCTTACCACCCACTGACGTCACCCGGTTCATTCACTTACAGTACATGGCCGGGAATCCACAGCTATGTAAGTGAATGGGCCAGGCCATAGCCATATTTGGGCAGTGATGTCATCACTATCCCTTCCCCTTCCTTCATATAGTTGATGACAAATTGGGGAGCTGTTATTCGGCTTTGTTTTTTATTTTCCCAGAAAGTCGTTATTGGCAGACATCATAATTAATGATGTATTTACAATTCGGGATATTTTTGGGGGGATTTTTATTTTTTAATAAAGGTCTTGTAACCACGTCTTGTTATTAAAGTTTACAGGATGTTTATTGACTGTAATGTGAAAGTTAAATTAAGCTTTTCACTTTTCTGTCACAACATGGGTATGATGAGAACACTGTTATAATGTGTAAAATTAGCCTTTATGAAACAAGATGGTGGTGAAATTCAGGATAAAAATATATATAAATATATAAAAATATGAAAGATTATATATAAAATCTCATATGTGGCATATATACTAATACCGATATACATACAATATATCCGTATATATATATATATATATATATGCCACTGTAGAAAAAATGCACCCAAAGTGCAGAAAGTGCTAAGTGCAGCGGGTGTGATCCCCCAAAGTAAATCTATATGTTGGTAAATAAAAAATTATGTGTCCGTAGTTGTGTATAAATTCAGTGCCGACTTCAAAATCATGTAAAATTAAAAAATAAATACATTAATGTGGCAATTGGTGCCTAGTGCAATATTGTGCAATGTGTGGTAATAAATAAATAAATTGTAAAGAGTACAAATGCACGTATAGGTCTGTAATGTCAATACAACCTACAGGGTATCAAAGCGTGTACAAATATAAATACATAATTACATATATAACTCGCATAAATAAATATATAAATAGATATATGCAAATCCACCAATCAGTAAAAAGTGCAAACACAAGTTAGTGAAAAAAGTGTCCAAAACTCTTATAATAGTGCAAAGTCCATAATGGAATATTAAAGTGCTCTTTTTTGCAGTGGCCCGGAATGCCATGAGTGGGCGAAAGATAAGGTGCTCCCCCTCTCCTGAGGTCCCACGCTTACCAGAATCAAGTACCCCTACAGTATTACATTACGGGGTTGTGTTTCTCTTGAGCATCTGTGCTCGGGTTGAATGGTTTTGAAGTTGTGAAGATTACTGGTCATTGGAAGAAGAAGCTGAAATATAACTGGAAGAAGGAAAAAAAAAAACGTAGAAAAATATAACTTTGTAAAAAATGGACCACAAAAGGGGTCCGAGTTTGACGACATTGGTCGATTTCCCTTGTGGGTGTGGGGCCATTAGGAAGTTTTTTACTCCATAGGCCTGGAACCGGTGTGGTGCTGGTGAGACATGCTGGGAGATCCACCTTGCAGCTTGTTTTTCTTTTTGTTTGATCTCTTTCTAGAGGCTACTTGCCAATTCTCATCAGTGGGCAGAGGGGTAGGGGCGTTGAGGTGAGGGCTCTCAGCTGGAGGGATGATACCCCATCTCTGCAGTAGTGAGATGCCTTCCTCCAGAGTTGAGATCGAGGTGGTGGAGCCATTGTGAGTAATTAAAAGGGTTGCCGGGTGCTTCCACTTGTGTAGTATCTTGTGGTTTCTTAGTGCTTTCGTAATTGTTGCTAGGTTTCTCCTTCTCTGGAGAGTGTGTCTAGACAGATCCGGCAATATTTGAATGTTTGAGAACTCTGTAGGTAGTTCAGGGGATTGGCGAAAGGATGCCATAATTTTTTCTTTGGAGTGGAAGAAGTGTACTCGTAGGAGCACATCTCTTGGGACTTCTGGTGATAAGAAGGCAGGTTTGGGCAGTCTGTGGATTTTGTCGATTATTCGATCGGTCTCAGACAATGAAGGCACTAGTGTAGAAAAGAGCTGATTAGCATATTGCTCTAAGTGTTGTGGTTGCACAGATTCTGGAACTCCTCTTAGTTTTAAATTGTTCCTCCTCGATCTGTCCTCCAGATCAGCTACCTTGTCCTTAAGCCACAATATTTCTTCAGAATGTTGATTGTGAGCATCAACCATTGTGTTAAAAGACGAAGTATGCTTGCTGAGTGAGGATTCCACTGTATTCACTCTGTCCCCTAAGTGATGCACTTCCTGCCTGTATTGCTGCATCCATCCCATTATGTCAGCCTGTAATGTGGATCTGAATGAATGCAGCATGTCTTTTAACATTATGTCAGAGACAAGGCACCCTTCTGTGGGGAAGGCATTAAATTGATCATGTTGGGGAGGAATATGGCCCATATTTGTGGATGAGGTAGTTCCATCTCCCTATTCTGTATCAGGCTTGTTTTAGCTGGAGAGGTGATGCAGGGTTTATTTTTGGCAGGGCTTCTTGATGAGGGGGAGTCTGGGGAAGAAGATCCTGAGGAATGCTCGCTGTCAGGGTTTCCTACCTGAGGAGATGATCGTGGATTCCCTTCTCCACTTCTGCCTGGTGTCAGTGTTGCAGAATGATGCTGGCCGTCGCCTCCGCCGCCATTTTGCTGTAGCCTGGCAGTCTGAGGGCCGTGGATGTTCTCTATTTTAGACAGCATCGGCGCCTCTCTAAGTCGGCGGGTCATGTCCGCGATCTTCAGCGGGATGTGAAGAGGGGAGTCCGATGACTCAGGTGTCGCTGCGGTAGTTGTGATCGGTGCGGTTCCATGAGGCTGCTCAGCGCTTCTTTAACATGCGGCCATTCACAGCTCTGGTCACCACGCCCCCAGAATATTAATACTTATTGTATTATAGTCATATAATCTTAATAGTTTCTATTTAAATCCACATATGCATCAACATGAACTATTATCATATGTATTACATTGGGTATAATGAATGGTAATTTATATATTATTTATTTATTTATCATATTTAGGAATACCCATATATATGTTTGCCAGTACGATATAGTAAATATAAAGGTTGATATATTTATATTCTGTTAAGATGCATATTATTTCTTTCATACATCCCTGACTGGAGGTTGATGACAGGAGGAGCATTGCTGTAGGAGAAGGTGCCTATCTGGAGGGAACGTATCTCGGCCCTGGGGGTCACAAAAGCTCTAATGGTCCTAGTGCCGTAAGGCACATAGGACCCATATGATTAGGTGATTGTGAATTTCTTCTATCTTCTATCACGGTGGAGCATAAGGAGTGACACCAGGGATAGAGTGGAAAACCTATTACAGCAGCACCAAGCACTATTCACTGTGCACTTTACTTTTGAACTTTCATCACTAAGAAGTCACATTATTAATAATTTTATACACCTGAACTTTTGCACATGATTTTATGAGAGTATTTACATGCCTCATGCACTATATATGAACTTGTAAAAGTCCATTCCATTTATATTTTATTAATTCAATTTATTTTATTATATTTATATGTGAAGTGTATCAAATTTAATATATCACTTGCAATAGATCACGGGGTTTTATATGCACTTTAATAAGTTTGAACTGCAACAGTGTTAGGATCATTCATTCAAGCAAGCGCTATAGGTAATCCTATATAAACAGATTACTTCACATTTGAGCACTCGCACTTTTCACTATAGCAGCTGCAAACCGCATTTATTTATTTATTAATTTATATATTTATTTATAAACTATAGGTTTCTCCATTTGGCGCGGGAATATAACTAGTATATTGTACCCTTCACTGTCTCTCTACTTACCCACGCAGCCATGGAGGTTTAGGACATTTTTAGCTATGTAGTAAACAAGAAAGTAGATGTGGATAGTATTGTCTCAGGGGGAGTCATCCCCAATACAGATAAAAATATGGACCAACTTTTTAAATCACTTAAAAATAATATGGACAAACAGATACGTACTTGGTGGGACATACTTACCCTAGAAAAATATATTAAAGATAAAATTACCCCTAGAAGACTTAGGTGGGACCTGGCACCTAATGATGGCATGCAGAATACGGATTTAGAAGATGAGTGGTATACATTCTTTAAAAAGTGTGAACATAATTTATTGGAATTAATAGTAAAGAGACAGAAAAAGAAGATGAGCAGATTGAATGAAAACATAAAAAAATCTAAGGGAGGAATTAGAGCCTTATAATAATACCAATGAATACAAAGAAAGATACAAACAATTAAAAGAATTCCTGGACAAATTAGACAAGGATACCCAATATAAAAAGATAAAGAAATACCAAAGGGACATAGGAGATTACAACAGAAATTTGGTTTACAAGTGGCAGGAAATAAAAGTAGAAACCAACGTCCAATCTAGATCCTCCTCTATAGAAAGAGAATATTACCCAAGTCAGGGACCACCACTGCCAACTCCACAAGAGGAATCTAGAAACATGACACCCACCCCTAGATCCATGGGGGGACCAAAACCCCAGAGAACACCATACTATCAGAAAGAACATCAGAGATCTAAACAACCAACGAATCCACCCACTAGATATAACGTAACCACTCATAATTCATTCCAACCATTGGAAAATATACGATAGAAGGAGAATATTATACCCCCAAAAGACCCCACCCCTGGGATTTTCCCAGATGGGAAAACAGGGCACCCCCGGTGTGGAATACATACAGGTACCGGGAACCTTATTATTATTATCGCCCGGCCGAAGGAAATCGGGGTTGGAACCGCCCCTATTATGGGAGAGGACAGGGGGGAAGGGGGGATTACTGGCAATCCCAACCCCCACCCCCCAACAAAATGATCAACCTTACCAGCAAAATCAACCCAATCACTACCCTCCTGTCCACACAGAACAAGAGGAGGCAAGAGGCGCAGAGGATGTAATGGTGGCAGGGGCAAAAAGGAAAAGGGACCATTAGGTCTCGGAATTTTTAACTTGAGTGGGATCGAATTTTCATAGAAAGAACTAAAAGTACTGGATATGGGCCTAAAATATGCCCCTGACCAACTTTTAGACCATTTTAATGTATATGTGGATACAAAAATTTGTTAGAAAAGGTAATATTAAGAAACATTTTGTAGGAAAACCGGATTTTTAAATTTTAAATGAAAACACTAAATATGTGAAAAGTGGACTCAGAAATAAATCTACCTTCAACCCCAAGTGTGGGAATAATCATTTTGTAGATACCTTTAAATCCCTTGTAGAACAAAATCTGAAATCTATGAAGAAAAAATTGGATAAATCTAAAGAAAACATTATGCTGGGGATACGTGAATTGGAACAAAGAAAAAATGTAGTAATTCGCCCCGCAGATAAGGGGGGGGGGGGGGGCATTGTGATCCTGAAGAAAGAGGATTACTATGAGGAACTAAATAGGCTGGTACAGGATGAAGAAACCTATGAAAAATTAAAAAACAACCCTTTAAATAAATATAGAAAAAAATTTAAGAAACATCTCAAAAGAGCACATAAAAAAGGAATAATTGCGAACAAAGAATTCCGTTATCTCCTCCCAGAAGCCCCCAGATTACCAATTATTTATCAGCTCCCAAAGATACACAAAAATCTCAAGAAACCTCCTGGAAGACCTATTATTAGAGGGATAGACTCCCTTTACTCCCGCATAGGAGAATACCTTGATGACTATCTGCAACCATTGCTAAATAAATACCCATCCCACTTAAAAGATAGCAAGCACCTTATTAACTTACTAGAATCCCAATCATGGGAAGAAGATATCATCTTGGCCACAATTGATGTGGAATCCTTGTATACGAATATAAGGCAAGAGGATGCTCTATTAGCAACTGAATGGGCATTGGAGGATCAATCGAACATGGAACGAGAACAAAAATAATTCATTCTGAAACTACTAAAGATGGCAATGAAAAGTAATTATTTCTGGCAGCAAGGAGAATACTATCGCCAACACAAGGGAGTCACGATGGGAGCCAGGTAGGCCCCGAGTGTGGCTAACTTGTTTTTAAGCAAGTGGGAAAATGAGGAAATATTTGAAAAAAATCAGGAAGAATTGGTAATGTACCGAAGGTTTATAGATGATGTGTTTATCGTATGGAGGGGCTCAGAAGAAACCCTGAAAGATTTCATTCAGGAAATCAATAATAACAAATATCAGATAAAATTTAGTGGCACATGGGATAAGCAAGAAATAAACTTTTTAGATCTCACCATTTATCAAGGAGAGAACGGCCTATGCACTAAAACGCAGTTTAAATCAACAGATAGGAATGGTTATATTCCCACCCACAGTGGCCACCATCCTAACTGGATTAAAGGAATTCCCAAGGGGCAGATCATGTGCTTAAGAAGAAATTGTAGCAAGCAACCAGATTTTGAACTACAAACCGAAATACCCATGAAGAGATTTCAGGAAAAGGGTTATAAACAGAACACACTAAAAAAAAAAGTAAGGGAAGAGTTAAGGAACATGGATAGGAATTCCCTTCTAAAAGAAAAACCTAAGGAAATGAAGGACCATTCCCTGAATTTCATTACTCAATACAATGTGAGGTACAAGGAAGTTGAAGATATCATAAAAAGACACTGGCACATATTACTTAGGACGAAAAACTGAAAGAGATAATACCAGCTCGTCCCAAGTTTGTGTATCGGAGAGGACCGAACCTCAGGGACAAACTAGTAAAGAATGTACCAGACCCCCCAAAACGGCTTACAACATTTCTGGACCATAAAGGCTTTTTTACCTGCGGAAGATGTAAATCATGTAAAACCGTAAGATCAAGAAAACGAAAGATACTGGAATTTCAATCTAATGTGACTAAAAGGGTATATAAAATGAAGAAGCTGATCACATGCAAAAGTACACACATAACGTACCTACTCACTTGCCCATGTGGGCTACAATACGTAGGCCGTACTACTAGAAAACTAAGGGTACGAATAGGGGAACACGTTGCTAATATAAAAAAGGGATTTAGAAAGCACAGTGTATCTAATCATTTTAGAATAGGACACAATAGGGATCCCACACTCCTATCCTTTTGTGGTATAGACAAAATTGAGCCCATTTGGAGGGGGAAGAATATGAAAATAGCAGTATCGCAAAACGAACCCAGATGGATTTTTGAATTGTCCACTTTACAACATAGGGGTATGAATATCGATATGGACATTAACTGTTTTATTTCTAACCCCTAACACAATTTAATATTAAACATTATCTATTTATGCTTTTAACTTAATTTTAAAATGATAAAATTAAATTCCATATAATTTGGGGAGATACAAATTTGCTCTAAACCATAGGGTTCATGCATGCTCATACTGAGTATTGGACCCTAGGACACTCCCCGAATTGAAACATCTGTTATAAATATATGTCCACATCTAATATATAACTAACATCCATATATGAGCTATTATGAGTATCTTTATCTATTTAATAAATTTGAATTTACAATTTTAAGTAGAATATCAATACTTATTGTATTATAGTCATATAATCTTAATAGTTTCTATTTAAATTCACATATGCATTAGCATGAACTATTATCATATGTATTACATTGGGTATAATGAATTTTAATTTATATATTATTTATTTATCATATTTAGGAATACGCATATATATGTTTGCCAGTAAGATATAGTAAATATAAAGGTTGATATATTTATATTCTGTTAAGATGCATATTAACTTGTGTGAAGTGTAGCGGAAGTAATGGCCGCGGCTGTGTCCAATAATATGGTGGGGACACGATCGTGTGCTAACTTCCAGCTGTAAAGTGTTGGGCGGAGTGAAGAACTGTGACTCCGGTAGTTAAAGGCTTTGTAGGACGTTTGACTCCACCTCTGAAGACGTCTAGCCAATGACGAAATGAGTTAGATGGAACGCACGTTGTGACGTCACTTGAACGCGGTGAAACGCAAACCGGAAGTACCACTTTCCACACCGCAGCTCAAACTAGTGACAGCGTTTTATTATTTTTTTCTCGTTTTAATTGGTTTTATCTACATTTGGACCCTGTAATGGCTTATCTGGATATTGTGCAATAAACATATTTGTTGAAAAACGGTACTGCACTATCTGGACCTTCCCTTTCTTTCATACATCCCTGACTGGAGGTTGATGACAGGAGGAGCATTGCTATAGGAGAAGGTGCCTATCTGGAGGGAACATATCTCGGCCATGGGGGTCACAAAAGCTCTAATGGTCTTATTGCCGTAAGGCACATAGGACCCATATGATCCGGTGAGTGTGAATTTCTTCTATCTTGTCACGGTGGAGCATAAGGAGTGACACCAGGGATAGAGTGGAAAACCTATTACAGCAGCACCAAGCACTATTCACTGTGCACTTTACTTTTGAAATTTCATCACTAAGAAGGCACATTATTAATAATTTTAAATTATTAATAATGTGGGGGTCTCCAAGTTGGAGACCAGTTGGATATATAGACTGAAATCCTATACCCCGTTGGGCCTAAACATAGAATGGGATATAAACGCATTCATTAGCAACTCTTGAGGATATCCCATGAATATGGATCCTTGGTTTCATTCATTGTGATTTGACTTGTTTCGGATGAATATTTTAGTGTCGGCTTGAAAGACGGCAGCTGGTATTTGCCCCGAACGTTGCCCCGCCAGAGGCGGGGCTTTCCGTGCCGGGGGTTGTGATTGGGTTGTGCAGTGGAGCAAGTCCACAGATCGAGTCTGCATTACATTTATGAGATATATATCAAATATCAACTATGTCAAAGAACAATGCTTGAGCAATAATGATGCATATATATGCTATTTACACTTTTCATTCTTGTAATAACAGATCTGGTACATATATATTCTTTAAGAAAAAGGCGAATGAAATAGGATGTTTTGAGAGGGAAAAATAACCATGGGGGATATATACAGAGCTGGGGATTGTATGGATATCAGATGTCAGTATCTAGTGTCTCTCCACTGGTGTTTTGCCGGATACAAAGCCATCAAGGAACGGTTTAAAACTCTCTGTTTCATTGAGGCCTGGCGGCGTGGTCGCTCTCAGGCGATTAATCCACCTCATTTCTCTTTGCAAGAGAGTTTTATTCCAGTCGCCCCCCCCTCCCTGGAATGTGAAGCCTGTCCAGGGCCATAAATTTTACAGGGGGCATTTTTGACTGGTGCTTATCTCTCACGTGTCTGCCAAGTGGGAGATAGAAGTTGCACATTTCCATGGATGCCAGGTGTTTGCCAACTCTTTTACGGAACTCTTGCTTAGTTTTCGGCAAATACCAGCTGCCGTCTTTCAAGCCGAGAGGCTTGTCGGCTCTAACAACAGCCTACGGCATCCTGGTTGCCCCTCTCTCTCCGTGTCGGCGGCGTCCTTAGTTGCCAGGTAACGGATAGACTCCCTCGTCACTGACCGCGCAGCAGCCCAGGCGCATGCGCGGTACATACGAGTGAAGCACTTCCGCCCTGACAGATAGGACCGCGCGGCCTATATTTAAGGCGCCGGGGATCCCATCAGTGTGCCATTCATCTCCAAGTCCGTGGAGTGAAAGCACCTCCCGGAGGACGGCGGAACCACTTCATCTTTGGATAGAACTCCCTCTACTGGAGACAGGTACAACCTACAGCCTCTCAACTGTTTTTCACATAGCCCTGCAAACACAGGATATTTTTTCTTTACCTTCCTCCGCTGCTACAATGATGTATCTTTCCACAGGAGAGATCATCTTGCAACAAGAAAGGTTACCCTGCTACAGGCTCAGGCTCTGCAGCCAAAACAACCACATCCTTTTGCAGCATAAAAAGGTGAATTTCTCTGTATTACCCCACACTGAAATTCTGGCACAAAATCCCATAGGTTTGTTACAATGGTACTTGTTCCCCTTCCAGATAGAGAGAACGTGACAATCCACCACCTAAAAGCACCGCAGGTGCTCTTTCTTACAGAGAGACCATCTGAAAAAACAAGACGCCTACCAGGTATTATATTACCGCAGCACTAGCGGCAAAAATTCCCTACATTTGGACCATATTTTTTATATATTTTTTTTAAAACAAAATATTTATACAATTCTAGGGACAGCCCACACAATCAAGGATACTCATGATTGGAAAACCAGCTATACCTGGACCCTGTGAGTATAACTTTGTAAACCCAAAGGGCTGCACACTCATATATACTACATGCTATTTACAATTTTGTGGTCTTTCAGAACCCAAACGTCACCGCCATTCCTCTCCCCCTTCGGGATCTTGTGGTTGCTTTGGGACACAAGAGGGGGCTCCTCCATAACAGATCCAGTAACTGCACAAAAAAACTCAATGTAAGCTAAACATTGTAAACTATATAACAAAATTGCTCAAACTCTTTAACTGACACTAATAAAGACTAAATATCTCTACATAGATACGGTGAAAATCCTTGAAAAAGGCTCAGTCGAAACGCGTTGGATGGAAACGCATCCTGCAACATCCAACATCCATGGATGACAGGAATCTGCGTCTCTAAAAAAGTCACCTATTATCACAGTGTCACCATCTTTTCTTTCGTGCACCATCACGGATGGGCCTCTCACCCATCCAGCACCTTACATTTCATGTCTTGTACATGTAAAATTATTTCATGAGAAACCTTGTTTTATGATAAACGTTAAAAACGCATATTACTTTTTCTTCTCAATTATTTGCCTCAAAGTCCCACCCACTGGTCTGAGGAACCAAAAATTACTACTTGTTCTAATCAGGGATGTTGGCACCAATACAATACTCAAATCCACTCTAAACTTCGGTTTTCTAGAGCTCAACACAAATCACACTACAGAGGGGGTACATAGTGAGCCCCGAAGAGTTCAAGGTTAAAGGGGGCACCTGCAGTTGGGCCCTGAATTGTACAGTACAGTGTGTCAGTTGAGAGTTGCAGCTTTATAGAGATTTACAACGTACTACCTCAAGCCAGTGCAAGGCCAGAGAGGAGTACTCAGTGACTTTGCAGTACAGCAGTGTCAGTAGTTCTACAATTCACAGTCCTGGATCTTCTGGACTAATTGTCGAGGATCCAGCACTTCTATCAAGCTACAGTGTGTTCTCAGTGTCAGTGAGCTTTGGCTGACGCCAAGGAAGTGCCAACGGGCATTTTTCCTGGATTAAGTCCCAAGTGTATTTAGTTAAGGCAAAGGAGTATCCCGCTCATACCCTTCTCCCATCCCCCTTTTCTACAATAAAACCACAAAACCAAGATGCCGGAGTTATCCATGTCTCAGTTCTCACACCCAGGGTCGCAGCTCACATGGGCTGGAGAGGTAACCGGTAACAATAGCAGACCCACATCAGGCCACAGGCCTGGAAAACCTGCTACAGATGAATTAGCCAACACAAGAAAAATGACAGCTCTTTTCACCACCATCATAAATAATGTACGTTCTGCATCTGATTTGCTCTCTTTCTCTAGACATTGGGATACAGTACCTTTCCCCTTCTTTAGACCATTGCCAGACATCTCAAGTCTCCCGCAAGTCGCAGGAGTCTCCCGCTTTCCGCCCTGAGCTCATGGACACCCGCAAGCTCAGGGCGATCTCCCAGCTATCAGTGTCAGTGAGTGCGAGCCATCTCAGTCTCAAGCCTGCAGTGTGTGAGAATGGAGCAGCTACATCCTTAGTAGGACCAGCTCACAGGCGGAGTGATATCAAATGCACTCTGCCTGTGGGAGGAGGGGCAGAGAGGAAGCATCAGCTTTGCTCTCTACTTCAGCCGCATGCTACAGCTCCAGGAGGCAGTTTGGCGTGTGCCATCGGATCGGCCACAACACTGACTGACTGCACAGAGAGACCTCACCAGGCATCTGTATGTATTTATTACCTCCTCCAACCAACTGTGACCTAACCCAGAGGCCAGCACTAGTAACCAGGCCAGTACTACAGTGACCAATTTACCACCTCCTCTGAACCAAACTGTGTGACAGACGCCAGCACCAGAGTGTGACCAATACCCAGAGACCAGCACCAGAGAGTGTGATCCCCAGAGACCAGCACCAGAGAGTGATACAACCAGACAGAACGCACGAGACCACCAGAAAGTCACCACAAGAGAGACCAGCACGAGACCCAAAAAAAAAAAAAAAAGGCATCATTGCATACTGCATTACTCTCATAATTTTGTAGTTTTAATTATATATACACTTATTTTCAGTGGTATGATATAGTGATGAAAATTATGAGTACCCCCCCCCCCATTTTGACTGTGGTATCTTATGTGCCCCCCCCCCCTATTGTTCCTAGATTCCCCGCGGAGTCTGTGAGGAGGAGTCACACTGACTTGTGCGCATAGGCAGGTCCTTCCAAGTGTGTCAGTTCTTGCAGAGTATGGATAGAGTGGCACAGTGACGCTGAGCATCACTGTGTCACTCTCTCACCACATTGCCTCACTCACTGTCACTCAGGATTCCAGAGCAGTGAGTGAGTCACAGCATGAGCAGCAGGGGACATTTTATATATTAATTAGGACACTGAGTCAGCACTGCAGGGGCCATATCTCTCTAGAGCAGTGGCGGCCCGTGCATAGCGGGCGCCAGGGCACGGCCCCCCTACCCTTAAAAAAAAGAAAAAAAAAAAAGACAGCGAACAAATAAAGTTTAAAAAAAAAAAAAATTGGGTTCGCCGGCCTTTGTAATGGAAGTGGTGGCTGGGGGGGGCTCGGGGGGGGTGGGGGTTACGTCCCAGAAGAGGCGCCGATCGGCAGCCTTCTGGGGGCGTAACCCGATCGCAAGTCCTTGCGATTGGACACCCCCACTTTCGGATATCCTGGCTGTGATTGGTCCAGTCTCCAGCCTGGACCAATCATCATCCAGGACATCTGATCCCTGACGTCACAATGGGGGCGGTGCCGGTGCGTGAGTCAGTCACTCACCGTCACCGCCGCTCGGAGGACGAGGGAGAAGCCGCTCTCCTTCCCGCCGCCGCCGCAGAGAGGACGGACTGGATCGAGGAGGGAAGAACCCGCCGCCGCCAGGTAAGTGCATTAAATTGAAGGGAGCACGCACGCTGCACTCTGCATTTATTGGGGGACAATGCTGTGGGCACTCTGCATTGATTGGGGGACAATGCTGTGGGCACTCTGCAATCATTGGGGTACAATTCTGTGGCGCTCTGCATTTATTGGGGTACAATGCTGAGGCACTCTGTATTTATTGGGGTACAATGCTGCGGGCACTCTGCATTTATTGGGGTACAATGCTGTGGCACTCTGCAATCATTGGGGACAATGCTGTGGCGCTCTGCAGTGATTGGGGACAATGGTGTGGAGCTCTGAATTGAAAGGGGCATGCACGCTGAACTCTGCATTGTGGGGGCACAGCACAGTGTTTATTGCATTGAAGGGGGCACAGCTTCAAAGTCACGCAATTTTTTTACTGCGTTTTTTGGCGCGAAGCAATACCCATTACATTTTTCTTTTTGCACCCCCCCAAAAATTTTGAGCACCAGCCGCCACTGCTCTAGAGGGACAATTTTTCACTTCGCAGGTGTAATATGATCTGATAAACAGGGGTTGATTCAGTAGTACCATACTTTTTCTATATTAATACAATAATGAATTGTATATAATTTATGTATACATTTCTACAGGGCCAGGGTTATCACAGTGCAGAACCATCATGGCAGATTCATGTCCAAATAGGAAAAAGTATAAAACGCACTTCACCCCAGACTACACAAAAGTGTATCCATGCATAATTGGGTTAAAAGACAATGCCAGTGTAGCTCGCTGCACTGTTTGCAACAGTGAATTTTCAGTAGCCCATGGTGGGTTAAATTACTGTAAAAGACACGTTGAGGCAAGTGTGACACTATCTTTAATATATACTATAATAAAATAATATTTGAAAGATTAAAGTATTATACATATACATATGAAATACATGCCGTACTTAGTTTTTGTGATTTCACATAATCCAAGTCAAGTATATATTATGCAGATATGAGATTATTGTAAAGACAAAGAAAAAAGCATAAGGTAGGTGTATCCTTATTCTCTTTAGGGACCACAACATATTAGGGAAGCTAGACGCAGGGAAGGCCGCTCAAGCATTTCAAAGTTCTTTTCAGCAGAAAAAGTCTGACAGAGGAGGTCACTAAAGCTGAGGTGTACTTTAGATCTTTCATTGTTGAGCATAACCTGCCATTGCAGGTGTGTAAGCACACAAGCAAGCTATTCAGGAAAATGTTTCCAGATTCAGAAATAGCAAAAAAAAAACTATGCCTGCTCATCAACCAAGACAGCAGCTATTGTGAACATGGCAGTGGAACCTGAAATGTTCAGAAAATCTGTACAGGTTCATCAGGAAAAAGGGCCATACAGTATTTTTGGTTGACGAAAGCAATGATATCATATGTGAGAAGGAATGTGCCATTTTAGCCAGGTACTATAAAGAAACATTGGATAAGGGGACAGGTGGATTTTTAGACATGCCAGTGTGCAATGATGCCAAAGCTGAAAACATTTTTAACTGCATTGCATCATCCATGCATGACAAAGGCCTTGAATGGTCCATTTGTGTAGGATTTAGCAGTGACAACTGCAATGTGATGATTGGAAAAATAACTATTGACAAGAGTGTCTTCAGTAAGGATTTTGAAAAGTTCGGTTCGGCCAGAACATCCGAACTTCCTGAAAGTTCGGCCCGGATTTCAGAACTCCATTGAAATCAATGGGACCCGAACTTGGGTAATCAAAAAAAACACCATTTTTAAGCCCTAAAACCCAATAAATGCCCCTAAAAAGTGCCTAGGGTTCTGGGTCATGCCCCATTAACTATTAATCACACAAAAAAAAGTTCTTAAATTTTCATTTTTGATAAAAAAAAAGCCAATTATTGAAAAAATTAAAAAAAAAAAAGTTTTTGATTTTTACTTTGGATTTCAGATCTGGTGGGTCTAAAAAGTGTACATGTGAAGTTTCAGCTCTGTAGCATGTCCAGAACCATAAAAAAAAAAAGATTGTATTAGAAAACTTTCAGCACAGGAGGTTGGCTTCGCTGCTGTAACACCTTGCCGGTTTAATAGCAGGCATTTTTTTGGGTTCTTTGCAGTCAGGACAAACATCTGAACTTGTGTATAGTGGTACTGTGCACAAGTTCTGATGTTTTGCCTGCCTCTAAAAACCCCCCAAAAATGCCAGCAAACACACCTGGGCATTTTATTTTTTGACGCTAGCGTTTTTTTGGCATTTTTTTGGGTTCTTTTGAGGCAGGCAAAACATCTGAACTTGTGTATAGTGATATATATATATATATATACACACATGTATATAGACACCTAGCCATATATAGGTGTGATAGTAGCAGAAATATATTACTGTAAATGATTTCATTAGCGCAAGCATTTATTTCTGCTACTATCACACCTATATATGTCTAGGGGTATATATTCAGACATACATGTCTATATATCCCCCCTATACACATGTTCAGATGTCATGTCTGACATCAAACATGTCCTCAAAAAAGCACTGGCAGCCCCTGCAGCATAAAAAATGCTTGGCTGGTGAGAAGCCATATTCCTGTCCCGAATCAATTCAGAGAAATGATCATTTCTCTATAGCGGTCACCCTGCCATAGCAGTCACTGCCAGTTAACCCTACACTACGGTCCCTTTACACTTAACTTTCCCTACAGAAACTACATTTTTGAAGCTAACTTAAGTGTAAAGGAGCACTCTAACTACACTAGATATCCCTTTCCTCACACTAATAAATAGGTAAATGACACTTTAAGTAAAATTAACAGAACTGCTTCCACTCTCTTCCATGTCCAGTATAACAATGCTAGGAATATGGCGGGGGCGATCTTATATAATGGGGGGGGCGTATTCACTAATGATTGGTCTAGGGACCCCCTAGTCACTCCAATCACATTCCTAGCATTCTCCTGCCCACTCAATTGGCTTTTGCTAATTGTTCTGGTCCAATCATGGGCTTTTAAAGCCCATTTCCTGAAGCATTGCATTTTGGTTGGTTCTGGTTGCCGAATTCCAAACTTTTTGGGCAAAAAGTTCTAAATTCGGCCAAACCTCGAACACCCAATGTTCGGGCCGAACCGATGGTGGACCCGAACCGTTCGATCATCCCTAGTCTTCAGCTCTCCCTCCGTCTTATCTCACTAACTATGCTAGTTTTATTACCATTGCCAGTTTCTCTTTTTTTCCCCCTTTAGCTTAGAGATTGTGTTTTTTTTTTTTTACCATTCTGCTAAACAATTTTGTGAAACAGTACTGCTTGGACCTTGAAGGGGACATACCCCGAAAGCTGGTCCTGAAAAAATTGTATGTTAATTCAAATAAAAAAAAATTAGTTATCACAGACAGTACTCAATTCTCTATTGACAAGAGTGAAAGCACAGCCCCTCATATTTACAGTGTTGGCTGTCCAATCACCTAGTCAACATTTGCACCAAAACTGCCGGTAAGGAGCTCTCATCGTCACCTGAGGAACTGCTCATTGGAACTTCTCAAAGTAGTAATATGCCAAAACAAAGAAGACCTAAAATAGAGTTTTGCAATGTTGCCCAGCAGAGAGTCCAAAAGCATTGTCCTACACGCTGGCTGGCTTTCTTTAGGAAAAGGTTTGGACCACTAGATCTACCAGTGGCCAGCTTTTTTCATATTTTCAGTCAAACAGCGAGAATCAGAAGTCAGCTCCTATTCAGAAAAGGCTGAAAGTTTCCCAAAATAAACTATATGCATGCTTTCTCCATAACGTCACAATGCTTTGACAAATTTAAATTTGATTTTTCAAAACAAGGCACCTGTCCTCTTCAAGTTGCATCAGAGTGTACACGGGCTCCTTCATGCAATTGCAAGCAGATTTATAAAGCCAAAAGGTAATGAGAGAACAAAACATTGAGGAAAAACGTAAGCAACAGTTAAATTCACCTCCCAGATGAAGAGCTTTTTATTGGGTACCTGGCAAGGAGGCAGTTAAGTGAGGAAGGACAAGAGATGCCCCATTACAAGACAAATCAGTTTTTTAAAGAGGTCAGAGCATTCTATGCCAAGAGCTTTAAAGAAATCTTGAAGTTCCCAATGAAAGACCAAATTTTAAAGAAACTGCCTGGTCAATATGGAAAACCAAGATTAGGTGAATCCAGAGCAGATTTTGATTTTGGCAGAGAGAATTCCAAATGTGATCAAGGCAGATGACAGAGCAGCTCCACTTGGAAGTCATGGATTATGTCTCAACTAACCTTGAAGGACTGGCGCCAAACTACAAAAGTTTGCCAGTTGATGAATTCTGGGGGAAGCTGGCATGGAGCGCCACCTCCCTAAATTGAGTTTTTGCAGGTTGGGATGTCTGAAAGTTTAGGAGATATTTCCAGTACCTGTAGCACTGTTTTAGGAGATATTTACATTGCATGCAGCCAATGACTTCATTGGTGCATGCGCTCTGAAGGAACAGCCACCCCTGTGCCGTCAACATCAGGTCGCAAACCTGGAAGAACGACCATACATGTCTGCCCTGTTATTGGTAAGCGGGCAGCACTGTGGGGGCTTCATTCTATGGTAAGTATTTCATGCGATGGATACTAGCTCATTATGTCTTTCAGATTTTACATTTTTTTTCTAACCCCGGGACAGAAACGACAGATTGCAACCAGAAAAAAAATAGGGGTTGATTCACTGAAGGCAAATAGTTTTAGGCCATGATTTTCAGCTGGTCTGTTATGGTTCCCAGGTGTGGCTGTTTCGACTGGGGAGTCTCCCACTGTGCTCAATGAGGGCTCTCATTGGGCAGTGGCGGAAACCAATCCAATGGCGCACCCAGGCTTGTATCTACCCCAGAAAGGCAGATTCTGCCGCAGAGCATTCTGGGAGTGGGTATAATTTTGAGAGCACATGACGCAGCATCTTTGGCAGGAAGCAGAGTCCCAGGAGGGAGAGTAATGCTGTCTCTCCTGTCAAGACTAATCGGGTGTCCCAGGCTGCTGGCCTGAGGGGACAGAGGGCTGAGCTGCAGAGAGGATCCGTTGTGCTGGGGACCAGTAGAGCTGGGTTTCAGGAAAGCATTCCCAGTCGTGAGTACTGCAAACTGCCCCTGGGGTCTGCCTAGAGAGAGGGGACCACTCCGAAGAAGGTCAGAGGGAGCCAGGAGCTAGCTAGTTGGTGCAGGAGCAAAAGAAAAAGTGGTGCCAGTGTTGACCCTGAAGAGTAAAGGGGTGCTAGAGTTGACACTGAAAGAGTAAAGGGGGTGCCAGCGGTTGGGTCCTGAAGTGTTAAGTGTAAAGCGTGCAGTGTACAGCGTTGCAGCAAAAGCAGTTAAAAAGGCTACCTCAGTCAGTGAAGGGCTGGAGGGAGCAGCGTTCAGGACTTTTGAACTAACCAAAGTGTCAGAAGTCAGGCTTGAAGTACAGTGCAAGCTAGTCAGCGATTCAAGCGCCAGCAAGCGTTGGGTCGGCATCCAGCTGGCGTCAAGTCAGTGCTGAAAGGCATTTTTTCTCAAGTGTCCTAATTTGTGCCTAGTTGAGCCAGAGGAGTATACCACTCATTCCCTTCTCCCATCCCCATATAAAAACAAACCAAAGATGCCGGACTGTTCTTTGACTCAGATCTCACACTTGGGCAATCAACTTAAATATTCTGTTACCGGTGACCATGGCAGACCCACATCAGACCAATGCCTTGATATATTGTTACACAGCCTACCTGACCGGGCCC
Source organism: Pelophylax lessonae (assembly GCF_965119305.1). NCBI lineage: Eukaryota > Metazoa > Chordata > Amphibia > Anura > Ranidae > Pelophylax > Pelophylax lessonae. The sequence goes on along the minus strand of NC_138777.1, from coordinate 84,891,647 downwards.
CCCCATTCCTGGCTGAAAGTTATGGACATTTGTAAGTCTCTTTGCAGCCTCACCAGCACAGATCAATGAATGGGAATGCTGAGGCTTCCTGCTCAGTCACAAACTGAAGCATAGTAAACACTGTTTACCATTCTTGGAGAGATTAGTGGACACAGGAGCGATTAGTACCGATCACTTACTTAACTCAGAAATGGAAAGGGCCAGGAAATGATATTTCCTAACCCCTCCCAATATCTATCCTGGAACATATCCCTTTGTGCCCGCAGGAGAGGAGAGAAGCTGGCAGTGGTACAGGGGAAATGGGCACATGTGCTTGGACCAATCCTCCTGCAGTGCAACCAGAGGAAGCTGGCAGCGTTGCAGGGGGTGGCAGAGAAGGAACGGGGCTGCAATAAGACCGTACAGCCTGCCCTCCTGCTCATCAGGTGCCTGACTCCCTCCCCCCCCCCTTCCTTTTTGAACAGATGGTGCCTGGGCCCAGTACAGGAGGGCTGGCTGTACTGCACATCAGTGGCCCTGCTTAGAATTACAACCCAAAACAGATTCTGCTACTCCCGAGTATGGTGATACCAAGTGTGATAGTCATTATGGACCAGATATTGCATCTTGTGTATTACAAATTAACCAAATGTACTGTAATGGTCAGGGAATTTAGTGTAATGTCACAGTTCCTAACCAGTGGCAGCACTGGTTTTGTACTGCTGTGGCAGTGATCAGACAGTTGGTGGCACCAATATACAGTGATATCAGAGCAGACAGCAATCACATTTCAAAGCCAATCACAGTGGCCCAGTACACCGGGGATCTGTAATCTATGTCTATCAGAACTGATCTCACTACACATTGACACCAAGGATGCACTGGTATGTCCTTTTAGAATGATGCCCATCCGGCCCAGGCACGTGTGCATTGGCCAGGTGGGAGGTAACCAATGAACATTCAGGAGTTTGAAGGTTATATGTAATCTTGTTTTAAATTGATTCTATGATTTCAGTATGCATCACTTAACTACCTGCATTTTCTTCAACTAGTCTAGCTAGTTGAGAAAACTATAAGGGGACCCACCATCACAAGGCCTAATTGTATACTTTAGTGGTCAAATACTAAGCCAATGTTGTGCATGGTATGCTGCAGGGTAGTAGTTATAAATTTAAGATCATGCAATGCATTTTAAATTTTGAAAACAAAGCTGGAATACTATTACTACTACTATTACTATTAAGTGCATACACTTCTTCTGTACATTTTCTCTTTTTATGGTAAAGTTGTACATTTACAGAAGTTAGTCATGTTATTTTAACAAACTATACTTCCCCTGCTTTGTGCAGTAGTTTTGCAGAGGGCAGCCCGGATCCTGCTCTTGGGTCCCTGGCTATAGCTTTTGGCCCCTCATTTGTATTGCGCCCCCACAGCAAGCAGCTTGCTATGGGGACACCCAAGCCAAGCTGCAGCTCCCTGTGTCCATGCACATGAAGCTGCCATTCGGCCACACCCTCTCCCGATTGACCGAGTTTAACAGTGGGAGCCAATGGCGATGCTGCTGCATCTCAGCCAATCAGGGGAGAGTCAGACAGCTGAGGCACTTTGATAGAGAATGGGCTCAGGTAAGCATTAGGGAGACTGCTGCACACTGCGGCTATTTAGCTTAATACATAAAATAGATTAAAATAAAAAAAAAACCCATCTGAATTACCTTTTAATCCAAGTGCAAGCACACTGTCCACCACCATCTAGTTAAAACACATGGTAAAAGATGGAAAGACACCGCTTATGTTTAATAATCATGTCAACATTTATTCTTCACAATTCTGTACAATATTTTTTACAATGTTCGGTCATTCTAAGGAAGTCAACGTCACTTGGCCTCCTGAGTTCACCTTGACTTTGCTTGCATACGAACACTGCCAGTATAGGTGAGCAGAATGGAGGCAGCAGCTAAAAAGAGTAAAGATAGGGTTAGAGACAAGACATTTCTGAGCATGGCCTTTAAAGTGTATTTACAGCCATATTCACATTACACCAACATTTTATATTCCTTAAAATGTTGCCAATTACGTTAGCATCAAAGTGAATTTAAATACATTTTGAAAGTACTTTACCTTCTTAAAAATCCCTGCATGCTCTTTGTGAGGTTTTCTTTATGGGGTCTGAATATACACTGTACCAGAGTTCCAGGAAATCTCCATTACCCTATAAAGGATAGTGAAAGTGTAAATGGTTAATTATACCTGTGCCAATATTGGCTCAGTGCTAAAATAGTCTATATGCACTCCGCTTCCAGCCATAGGGGTGGAGTAGCATTTAGAAAAAAAAATTCAAAAACGTGAAGTATTTGGACAAAACACTTGAAGCCAACAGAACACCCCTCCCCAAATGCTTTTGTTAAGCTAGATCGAATGAAAAACCTTTCCACTTACATCTCATTGCACCCCATACATAGATTTCCTTGAAATATTTGTACTACAAAAAGGTTACATATGGATGCTTACCAAATTCCAACACCAACAGGTCTTGCTAGAAATTAGCCATGCTGCTCATCCAGCCATCTGAATGAAATGGAGGCACCATTAAAATAAAAACACACAGAGGATGACAGTGCCTTTAGACCGAGTAACAACTTTTTAAACATCTGTTCACCATTCTGCCTATTCTGTGCAATAGAACTGTTCTAATCAGTGCAACTTAAGTCGCAACAACTTAGAAAAAGATTCCTATGCTACTTTTGGTCCGACTTTGGTACCACTTGCATGGACTTATGATAGAACTTTGAAGTTGGGTGCAGTGTGAACCTGGGCCAGTAGACAAACCATACATTGTAAAACCATGAAATGCATTCCTGACTGGGCTCTTGAAGTACGAGGAGTGAAAAATATTTACGATTGATCAACATTTAAAATGTAATATTTTAGTTTTAATATTTGACATTAATATTTGACACTGCTTCAGGGTCTGAGCAAAAAAAAATAGATGCGGCTCTTTGTGGGACCACAAAGACTGCAACCAACAAAAAAAAAAAATCCTTTACTGCACCAGGGCGGACACCAAATGACCAGTGAAGAGGAATCACTGGCACAGTATACACACGCAATTAGAATGGGCTTCAGTGATCTACAAGTGAATAATCTACATATTCTGGAAACGTTCAGTGGGGCTAAAAGGGCCGCAAAACAAAATTGATGTGCAATCTGTTAAGCTACCTTAGTGGAGCTTAACAGGTAAACCAACGATTTAAACCTATTTGTGTTTAGTGGGAGTGGCATGTGTTAGACCCTTTTCCCCTAAGGGCATAAGGATTCTAACGCAATACCAAAAAAGTCTGACCCAAGAATAGGAGTATTGATGTTGGCCTGGTCCAAGCATTTGTTGACTCTAGTATGGTGCCCTCATACTCTAACCAAGAAACACCAGGAGCAGTCCAAATCAACACTCTGTATTCCCAGGAAGAAAGGATGTGCAGTCAAAGATAATCCTACCGTTCCAATCATGAGCCACAATTGAGCCCCTGGACTGGATCCCAAGCCGTTCTGCAGCAGAGGGCAAAAAGAAAGAATCTCCCCTAGCCCCGTCCTTCATGAAGGACTGGGCACTCGCCCTCCAATTCAGCCAGGACTGAGATTGACCCAGTCTCCAAGTCCTCTGCTACAGAAAAGCCCATTCACCAGCTCAGTGACCCAATCATAACCCACAAAAGGACAGGTAAGACCATCTAAGACAGCAGACCCTTTACTTCCAGAGAGCAGATTTGCTCTCTGTAGACTTCCCCCCAAGAGGTTTCAGAGCACAATCCTTGCTCTTCCATCCATCCCTGTATATGGCAGAAAGAACTCCTAGAAACCGGTAACCTGCAGGGTAAGCACAAAATGTGGATTAAGGAGGCCAACAGAGTCTGAAGCAGCAGGGCGGGGCAACACTGCTACAACAAAGCTCAATCCACAATCCAGGAGCTCATTTCTTCCCAGAGACTTCCGTCTGAACAAGAATTTCTCTTCGACCCTAAAATCTAAGGGATATGATAGGATATGATAAGAGTCATGATATAAAGTTCATAACTCAGTCTGGTGATTTATAGCAAGCTATGGACTAACTGGTTAGCAAATTCCTGTGGGTCCACCAAACTGTGTGGCTAACCCAAGCCAAGAGTTCTAATAAAAGCTCATAACTCTGGTAAAACCTAGCAAACCAAGCTACATAATCCTGGTAAAACCTAGCAAACCAAGCTAGACTATCATCCTTAATGCGTTTTAGGTGGGTACCCACCTTCCAATAACACTGCAGGAGAAGAGAAGGGATTCCATCTTGCTTGGGAGTGTTCACAGCCTATAACTTGCTTGCAGTGGTCAAAGCTTCTAACTAGTTATGGAAAAATCACATTTTCAATGGCAATGGGTCTACTTAAAGAGAAAATTTGAGATAGGTTAAAAATACAAAAGTTAAGACATGAGAGGCTCACTGCTGACGTAAAATTATTTTGTAAAATTATTGACCTGCTGTTATGGTTATGCTTAACACTTGGCTTTAGGTGTTCCATGTCACTCCATACTTGTCCTGGTTAAGAGCTTCAGTAGGACAGCCAAGCAAGTGAAATTTCCAGAACCCTCCATTGTTTCCTATGCTTCTAGTCCGAAAAAACGAAAAAAAAAAAAAAAAAAAAAACTAAAAAAAAAAAAAACTACCCTAGGTAATTCTTTACTTAGCAGAGCCAAGATTTTTTGCTTCAATTCTACCTTGCAATGGTATACTGAAAGGCACAGAAAGTAATGGACTTGTTTCAGACTAACTTTGTTAGCAAGGCAAACAAGCAAGCAGTCGGTGAACATCTGAATTCCTTATTTTTCAGGTCAGACACTTAAAGCATTGGGGCCAAAGAATTAGCAGAGGGCCAGAACAAACCTTCTCAAAAAAGAAGTCTTCCAGCAGTGGCAGCCTCTGTACTCTTCTCATGGTTAAGGCAGGGCTGGGTGAACCCCTGGGAACCAGGTCAGCATGGCCAAAGAAATTGCATCCTGGTGTTTAGGCTGCCAACCAAATGCTCCACACAAACAGCACTCGTCCACCCCAAGTATCCTGGGCTCTGCTTGCCCATATGCAGGCCTAAGACCAGCATAGTGGGTGCACATGCGCTCTTCCTCCCCCCCCTTCTGGTGGTCAACTAAGAAGGGACGTGTGACATTCCGGGTCCCCATTGACAATTTCCCCAGCCATCAAGGCCACAAAAGAATGTAATGCAGTGCTATGTGCATTGCTTTAAATTCAGTGGAGCATAGGGGAGACATGCAGGGGGTCATTAAAGAGAACCTAAAAATGAATACAAATTGAGTGGTGCTAAATCTATTGCGTAGAAAATGAATGTATAGTTAAAACATTATAACACCTCACAAATATATAAAAATCCAGAAAAACATTAAATTAACCAAATTAATGGAAATATTGTACAATAGTGGCCACAATAAAGTAGAGAAGCTACACTGTACCAGAGTTCCTGGAAATCTCCATTACCCTATAAAAGGATATTGAAAGTATTGAAAGTGCTCAGTGCTACAATAGTCCATATACACTCTGGTTCCAGCTATAGGGGTGTCTATAAATGAACTGAAGAAAGCTAGTAATGAGCATTTAGAAAATAATTCTAAACAGCAGAGCATATGGACCAGACACTTCAAGCCAACAGAACCCACGCTCCCCCAATGCTTTTGTTAAGCTAGATCAAATGAAATAAACACTTTACATACATCCCATTGTATCCCATACATAGATTTCCTGAAATTGTTAGTACTACAAAAGGTTACATGCGGATGCTTACCAAAAATCCAACACCAACAGTGTCTTGCTAGAAATTCGCCGTGCTGCTCATCCAGTCATCTGAATAAAATGGAGGCACCATTAAAAACACACAGAGGATGATTAAAGTGCCTTTAAGCCCGAGTATCAACTTTTAAAGCATCTGTTCAATGGAACTGTTCTAAACTGGTGCAACAAACTAGAAAAGGTTCCTGCGCTACTTTTGGACCATTTGCATTGACTTATTTACAACTTTGAAGTGCAGTGTTAACCTGGAACAGTAGACAAACCAGACATTGTAAAAACCATGAAATGAATTCCTGACTGGACTCTTGAAGAAACAGGAGGAGTGAACAATATCATCATTTTATACCATTGATCAACTTAAAAATATTAAATTTATTAAAATTTTTTAAACTGCTCTAGGGTCCGAGCAAAAACAAAAAAAAAAAAAAAAAAAAGTGATTTGGCTCTTTGTGGGACCACAAAGCCTGCAAAAAAAAAAAAAAATCAGACATTCACATCCTTTACTGCGCCAGGGTGGACATAAAATGACCAGCGAAGAGGAATCACTGGCACGGTATAAAAATGCAACTAGACTGGGCTTCAGTGATCTACAAGGGAATAATCTACATATTCTGGAACCGTTCAGTGGGGCTAAAAGGGCCTGAAAACAAAATTGATGTGCAAACTGTTAAAACTACCTTAGTGGAGCTTAACAGGTAAACCAATGATTTAAACCCAATTGTGTTTAGTGGGAGTGGCATGTGTTAGACCCTTTTCCCCTAAGGGCATAAGGATTCTAACGCAATACCAAAAAGTCTGACCCAAGAATAGGAGTATTGATGTTGGCCTGGTCCAAGCATTTGCTGACTCTAGTATGGTGCCCTCATACTCTAACCAAGAAACACCAGGAGCAGTCCAAATCAACACTCTGTATTCCCAGGAAGAAAGGATGTGCAGTCAAAGATAATCCTCCCGTTCCAATCATGAGCCATAATTGAGCCCCTGGACTGGATCCCAAGCCGTTCTGCAGCGGAGGGCAAAGAGAAAGAATCTCCCCCAGCCCCGTCCTTCATGAAGGACTGGGCACTCGCCCCCCAATTCAGCCAGGACCGAGATTGACCCAGTCTCCAAGTCCTCCGCTACAGAAAAGCCCATTCACCAGCCCAGTGACCCAAACATAACCCACAAAAGGTAAGGTAAGACCATCTAAGAACTGCAGACCCTTTACTTCCAGAGAGCAGATTTGCTCTCTGTAGACTTCCCCCCAAGAGGTTTCAGAGTGAAATCCTTGCTCATCCATCCATCCCTGTATATGGCAGAAAGAACTCCCAGAAACCGGTAACCTGCAGGGTAAGCACAAAATGTGGATTAAAGAGTCTGAAGTAGCAGTTGTGCAATGCCCCGCCCTGCTACAGCAAGCTCAATCCACAATCCAGGAGCTCATTTCTTCCCAGAGACTTCCGTCTGAACAATTCATTCTCTCTTAGACCCCAAACTAAGGGATATGATAGGATACGATAGAGTTATGATCTAAAGTTCATAACCAAGTCTGGTGATTTATAGCAGGTTATGGACTAAAACGGGTTAGTAAATTGCTGTGGGTCCACAAAACTGTGTGGCTAACCCAAGCCAAGAGTTATAATAAAAGCTCATAACTCTGGTAAAATCTAGCAAACCAAGTTAGACTTGTCTATCCTCCTAAATCAATTTGTGGGTCCACAAAAAAGTGTGGCTAACCCAAGCCATAAGTTACAATAGAAGCTCGTAACTCTGGTGAAACATAGCAAACCAAGCTAGGCTATCATCCTTAATGCGTTTTAGGTGGGTACCAACCATCCACTAATGCTGCAGGAGAAGGGAAGGGATTCCATCTTGCTTGGAGTGTTCACAGCCTATAACTTGCAGTGGTCAAGGCTTCCAACTAGTTATGGAAAGATCACATTTTCAATGGCAATGGGTCTACTTAAAGAGATAAAATGAGGTTAAAAATACAAAGTTAAAAACATGACATGAGAAAGGCTCACTGCTGACCTGACTGCTCCTGGCTCCTCCCTCCTGTCTAGTGCCCCCACAGCAAGCAGCTTGCTATGGGGCGCACCCGAGCCAAGCTGCAGCTCAGTGGGTCCATTGACATGGGGTTGCTGTTCAGCCCTGCCCCCTCTCTCCTGATTGGCAGCCGTGGGAGCTAATGGCACCATGGCTGTGTCCCATCCAATCCAGAGGGAGAGTCCCCAACGGCCTCATGGACATCGTTGGGACAGAGAAGGACCTCAAGTATTAGGGAGTGCTGGGGAGGCTGCTACACACAAGGTTTTTGATCTTAATGCACACACTATCAAAACACATTCCACTTAAATGGTCCCATAAGATTTCAGCCTTTATAAGTCAAATTCGATACATACCTCAAATTTTTCATCTGTTCAGTGTTGCCATAGTTAGCCTTGATGGGCACCTCAGCGGCTACAAGAATAAATGTAGGCATGAGAACCCCATAAAAACATAGAAAATGTAAATCACTTTGTAAGCACTTTAGAAACCCCCCAAAATTGTAGTAGACAGTTCAGTCTTTCAAACAGACAGTAGAAAATCAAACCTTATTGACTCCAACAAACAAAGGTGTTATTTCAGTAGGGTGACCACAAGAGCAAATCATTTTCATTAGGTGTGAACAAGCAGTAAAGCTTCATAATATATTTCAAATCATTGACCATTTAAACCTTGAAGCTAGCCAATGAAATGTTTGAAGTGCTGCCATTTTGTGGCAGTGGCATGTGTCAAACCCTTCTCCCCCCCCCCCACCCCAAGAGGAAAAGGATTTCAAAGCTAAAAGTTCACAACTCACCCAAGTGTATGGGAACCTACCATTTGTCGCTGCAGGGCCACTGAAGAGATTCCATGCTGCTTTGAGCCTGGTTACTGCAGGAACTAAAAAAAAAAAAAAAAAGCCATCATTCCTACTGAAATCTAATGCTTATATCAAAACTCATACCAGAAACCTATGAGAAATGTGGGATCTAGCATTGCTGTCTACTGAAAAAGCTGGTTTCCTAGATCTGGCTGTCAGTCACCACTTGTCAAGTATGCATATATTGGATAAAAAGTCACAATCTGCATACTTTCCTGGATTTAAAGAACACCAGCATGACAGCCATGCAACTAGCATTGTTGTCACATCAAACCACTTCAAAAAAGGACACCACACAGTTTTAAAGGCATTCAAAGGCAAAATAAGCAGCAGCATACACAGCCTTGCTATACAAAAAGCAATAACCACTGCCACACCTGCACAACTATGGTAAGATAATGGAGGATGAGGGGGGTCTGAAGGGGAGGTGTGTGATGGCTGCAGCCTGCCACAATATTAGGGAAAAACTGCATGTTCACCTTTAACCACTTTACCACCGCCCACAGTAATATTACTGCGGCAGAGTGGCTCGTTATCGTCTGATGACGTAGTACTACGTCGTCAGACACTCCCCTTCTGGGCGGCACTTGTGCACCGCCGGAGGCTCGCTCCCGCTGTTTTCGGTCACAGCGGGAGTCGGGCCAGGGGAGGAGCAGCGGCGATCGCCGCAGCTCTTCCCCGATCGTCGGGGATCTAGTGTGGAGATGCGCCCGCCTGTGTCAACACAAGCGGGCGGATCTCCCAAGTGACAGGGGGTGACAGATCGGAGTATTCAGCATAGCTGGACATCCGATCTGTCCCTGTCTCACACAGTCACCTCCCCCCACACACGTCAGTAAGCACCAGGCATACATTAACCCCTCCCTCTCCAATAAAATTAACCCCTTCCCTGCCAGTGTCATTTTTACAGTAACAGTGCATATTTATAGCACTGATTACTGCAGTAATGTCACTGGTACCCCCAAAAGTGTCATAAATGTCAGTCAAGGGTCCGATCTGTACACCGCAATATCGCAGTACTGAAAAAAAAAAAAAAAAAATCGCAGATCGCCGCCATTACGCGTTAAAAAAAAAAAAACCACCAAAAATTACAAATCTTTCCCTTTGTTGGTTTGCGCAAAAACCAATCAAAATACGCTTAGTGATTTTTTTTACCAAACATGGGTAGCAGAAAACAAATTGGCCAAAAATTAAAAAAAAAAAAATTGGTTTTTACATCTTTTTTGGGGGGAATTTCATATAAAAAAATAAAAAAAAAATGTTAAAAATATTATTTTTTCAAAATAAACGCTCTTTTTTTTGTTTATAGCGCAAAAAGTAAAAAATCGCACAGGTGATCAAATACCACCAAAAGAAAGCTCTGTGTGGGAAAAAAAGGACGTAAATTTCGTTTGGGTACAGCGTCGCACGACCGCGCAATTGTCAGTTAAAGTCGCACAGCGCCGAATCGCAAAAAGTGGCCTGGACGTAAGACAGCAAAATCCTCCGGTGGTTAAGTGGTTAATATAGTGCAAACATCCGTACATTTACAATTTAGGGAACAAACTAGCGCCAAAATATATTCTAAATTTCTACATTTCTTGCAAAGCGCATCTTCCAAAAGGGTGAAAAACATTTGAGACTTATGGGCCATACACACAAGATTTTCTGAAGACTTTTTCCTTTAGATTTCCCAAAACCAGATAATACTTGTACTACATAGAAAAGAGAAATCTGAAGGAAATCTGAAGGAAATCTAACCACAAAAGTTGGATAGTGTGTATCCAGCTTTAGGCTCCATTCACACCTTAGCGTATTATTTTCTCTGGCTTTTTTGCAGGTGTTTGGAGGAAGGCATTGACAAAAAAAAAAAAAAAAAAACACATGTAATCAGCCAAAAAAGAAGCCCATGTACTTTGAGCTTCAGGAGTTTTGCTTCAGCAGAAAAAAGCTCATATGTGAACAGAGGCCATTGAAATTAATAGGAAATTAATAGGATTTTGCTTGTTGGGTGTTTTGAGACTTCAGAGATGAGCGTTTTACGAGCTGAAATAAGCTCAGGTGTGAACAGGGCCCAAGTGAAGCCTGCCTCAAAGCACTGGAGTGCAACAGTAGTCAAAGAGCCAGGCAAGTAGCATTTTGCAGCTCTGCATTTTTGCTGAGAATGTAGCCCCCCCCCCCCCCCAATTTCTAAAACCATGAACAGTCAACCTAAAAAAGCTGTGGGAATACAGAGCAAGCCAAAAATGGCTTAAGGTAGAGAAGGCATTCTGGTTCCCCTGGAGCTACAAGGCAGAGAAAGGCTGATCTATGCAGTGCAAAGGCTTGCCTGTTTGTATACAGACAGACATATACGGAAGCCACTATATAACAGTTGATGGCAAACTAAAAAGCAATCATAAGAGTGCAACATGTTTATCACATTTAAACAAGGTAAAAGAAAAAAAAAGTTAGGCTGTAGCTTTAAAATGCAGCCATAATGCCATTCAAACTCTGCTTACCAAGCCATGTGCTGGTGAAAGGGCAGATTTGTGCACAGGTGAGGGGATTTATGGGTAATCAGCCATTTTTTTCCCTTAGCCAACTTTATTTGTATCAGCACAAAACTGACAAAGCTCAAACTCTCAAAAAGGTTTAAAAACAAAATTTTCCTTTTGAAATCAGTGCCCAGATGTGTCACTATTCCTGTACAGGTGTGGGGAATAGGAAATAAAATGTATAATGGGTCATGATGAACTAGAAACCTGAAGGTCAGCTGACACAGCCACATATCCTAAACGTTAACCCCTCATTGCCCAGTTTCATTGTTGCTTTATTGAATTACCCTAATTAAACATGACTAACCTTTTGTTTGAGCCTGGGCTCACACTGACACAGCCATCCGCATCCCATGGGGAGCTGCACAAGCCACCCGCACCCCATGGGGAGCTGAAAAAGCCACCCGCACCCCATGGGGAGCTGAAAAAGCCACCCGCACCCCATGGGGAGCTGAAAAAGCCACCCGCACCCCATGGGGAGCTGAAAAAGCCACCCGCACCCCATGGGGAGCTGAAAAAGCCACCCGCACCCCATGGGGAGCTGGAAAAGCCACCCGCACCCCATGGGGAGCTGGAAAAGCCACCCGCACCCCATGGGGAGCTGGAAAAGCCACCCGCACCCCATGGGGAGCTGGAAAAGCCACCCGCACCCCATGGGGAGCTGGAAAAGCCACCCGCACCCCATGGGGAGCTGGAAAAGCCACCCGCACCCCATGGGGAGCTGGAAAAGCCACCCGCACCCCATGGGGAGCTGAAAAAGCCACCCGCACCCCATGGGGAGCTGAAAAAGCCACCCGCACCCCATGGGGAGCTGAAAAAGCCACCCGCACCCCATGGGGAGCTGAAAAAGCCACCCGCACCCCATGGGGAGCTGAAAAAGCCACCCGCACCCCATGGGGAGCTGAAAAAGCCAATCGCACCACATGGGGAGCTGCACAGCCATCCGCATCCCATGGGGAGCTGCACAGCCATCCGCATCCCATGGGGAGCTGCACAGCCATCCGCATCCCATGCCAAAAGCCAATCGCATACCTCACATTAATCACCAGTACAGATGGAGGCATGCCTTCCACTGATCAATGATTTGGTTTCAGCAGGGATTCCCTGGAGTTAAAAGGCAGATAAAGGCAAGCCATTGCACTGCATAGATCAGCCTGTTTGTATACAGACATATAGGAAAGCCACAATATAACAGTTGATAGCAAACTAAAAAGCCATCATATAATAAGAGTGTAACATATTTATCACATTTAAACAAAGTGGAGAAAGGGAGGGAAAAAAAATAAGTTTAGACTGTAGCTTTAAACCGCAGCCATCATTGCATTCAATCTCTGCTTACCAAGCCATGTGCTGGTGAAAGGGCAGATGTGTGCACAGGTGAGGGTATTTATGGGTAATCAGCCATTTTTTTTTCCTTACCAAACTTTATTTGTATCAGCACAAAACTGACAAAGCTCACAAACTCTCAAAAAGGTTTGAAAACAAATTTTCCTTTTGAAAATCAGTGCCCAGATTTGTCACTATTCCTGTACAGGTGCGGGGGATAGGAAATAAAATGTAAAATAAGAAAAAATTAAAAGTCATGATGAACTAGAAACCTGAAGGTCAGCTGACACAGACACACAGCCTAAATATTAACCCCTTATTGCCCAGTGTCAGTGTTGCTTTATTGCATTTCCTCAATTAAACATGCCTACATTTTTGTTTGAGTCTGGGTTCACATTGATGCATGCTAAACACAGCATGTGATTTGCACAGGAATCCACCACATGTGAGTCGCACAGGAATCGCACCGCATGTGATTTGCACAGGAATCGCACCATACAATTTGTATGGCTCAAATTGCATTGCATCCGCACCAAAAAGGGTGCAGGACCCTTTTTTATACCCCACACCTGAATCGCATTGCATCGGTGTTCACACCCATGAGATGCAATTATGGCAATTGCACTGTGTTTTGCGATCTGTTTTGGGGTGTTGCTAATCTAACATTGGCACCCGCAGCAGATCACATGGACGCTGTGCATTTGCTATGCAGTACGATGTGGGAAAAACGCAGTAAATCCCACATCGCATCAGTGTGAACCAGGGCTCATGGTTTACAGAAGAAAAAGGTGCAGTAAGTGCTGGTTCTCACTATTGCAATCACAGACATCGCATGCGATTCAGAGCTCACTGCTCCTAAAATCACATGCGATGTCTGTGCGGTGCGAATTCAGCCATAAAACGCCGTTAATCCCACATCGCATCAGTGTGAACCAGGGCTCATGGTTTACAGAAGAAAAAGGTGTAGTAAAGCCCAGTACACACGTACCGATTGTCGGCCGAAAAGATTCGGCCGACGACCGATCGGCCGATTGTAGGCTTGTTAGTATGATGCTTCCGACAGCACACTTTCGGCCGAACAGAATCTGTCGTGCAAGCATTAAAATTTTTGTATGCCGACACCAGAACGGCCGATTGTTCGCCAGTCAGTACAGATTTCGGCCGACAGACAGCAGTTTTGCAAGACTGGGCATGCTCAGAAAAGAAAAAACACAGGGAAATTTAACCATCACATGACATCACTTCTGCAGTCGGAGGACAAAATTCGTGTGCAGCACTTTTCAGCGGACAGGACAGCCCGGGGACAAAAGACGGCCGATCGGTCGGCCGACGATCGGTACGTGTGTACGGGGCTTAAGTGCTGGTTCTCACTATTGCAATCACAGACATCGCATGCGATTCGGAGCGCACTGCTCCTAAAATCACATGCGATGTCTGTGCGGTGCGAATTTAGCCATACAGTTTATATTTTTCATCCTTTTAGGCCAATTTGTATTCTGCTACTTATTTTTGGAAAAGAAAGAAAAAAAAAATCGCAATAAGCGTTTTTTTAAATGTTTTTTGCCGAAGTTATGCAAACTAGGGGAAGGATTTATGTAATTTTTATTTATTTTTTACTAGTAATGGCGGCGATCTGCGATTTTTAGCGGGACTGCGACATTGCAGTGGACAGATCGGACACCTAACTGACATTTTTGACACTAGGGGTGACCAAGGGGTTAATTGTGAACCTAGGGGAGTGTTTTCTAACTGTATGGGGGAGGGACTTGTGAAATGATTTTAGAAATCCTATATACTGTAGAAGGATCACAGGCGCTCTGTGGTCATTTCAGAGAGAACGGTCGGCTGCGTTTACACTGTGTTCTCTGTCAGCAGGTTCCATGGATCGGGTTCCCCCGCTGCCCAGTGGGGGCGGTAGCACGCCGCCGGCAGTGCGCGCTCGCCCCCCCCCCCCCCAGCACCACTCCCGTGAACCGACGCACCCCTATGACCATTTGCGCAGCCAAGCCAGCCTGCCACATTAGATCTGCTACAGGCGGTCAGCAGGTGGAACCAGAGGGATGATTAACCACTTGGAGCCCACGCTATAGACGAAAGCCGGCTACAGCGCAGGCTTACAATGCCAGGAGGGCGTCCATGAATGCCATTCTCACGCTCCCCCCTCTCGCCTCCTGCTGTGCACGGGCGGTGCACTCTGTGATCGCAGAATCCTTGGGACCTGGCTGATTACAGATCGGGGTAAAGGGCCATTTGCAGCGGGCCGCTTACCACGTGATCAGCTGTCACCCATTGACAGCTGATCGCGGAAGTAAACAGAAGCCGGTTATTGGAAAAAAGAAAGTCATTAACCGACTTTTGTTAGAGGGACATCGGTCCCCTCAGTGCCCACCAGTGCTGCTAATCAGTGCCTACCAGTGCTGCTAATCAGTGCCTACCAGTGCTGCTAGTCAAGGCTATCTATTAGTGCCCATCAGTACTGCTAATCAGTGCCCACCAGTGCCTCCTGTCAGTGCTGCCAATCAGTGCCTCCAAGTAATGTAGCTTCATCAGTGCCTCCTGATCAGTGCCCATCAGTGCCTTCAGGTCAGTGCCGCCTCATCAGTGTAGCCTAGACAGAAGCTGAGCCTAGTTGCTGTATACAGTGCAGCATTGCTTGAACAAATGAACATCGGAAGGAAATCTTATCTCAAAATGTCAGAATTATGCAACATATCTCACATTAGTGGCTGTAGGGGTGGTAAAACCGTGGTGCAACCACAGGGTTTTACCACCTCACCAAGTGCTCCCACTTTAGCTGCAGAGGCAGCAGCCGGGGTGTACATATGCTGCAGGTGCAATGCCTTGCTTCGTGGCTGCAGCCGGAGTTATATCCCCTGATGCACTGGCGGGCACTACTGCCCACTGACCGTGACCTATTCAAGTGAATAAGGACGCTCTGCAAAACACTACTTTTTCAAATCGTACCACACCAAAAACGCATAATACAGCAGTACCATGTGGTTTGGTGGCCGCAAAGACGCTGCCTTTAACAAGTAATGGCACCCGCATGCGTTTGACAAGGACAGCATAGTGGCATGTAGTGTAGGAAATGCGCATGGAACGCCCATTTCCCGTACTGTGTTCCAGTGTGAACCAACCTTTAGGAAAAAGAGATTTGAGAGAGGAAAGGATCACTGTTATATGGAAGAAAGGAAGGAGGGATCACTATGGCACATGAAAGGCAGGAAGGATCACTAAGGCACATGGAAGGCAGGAAGGATCACTAAGGCACATGGATGGCAGGAAGGATCACTAAGGCACATGGATGGCAGGAAGGATCACTAAGGCACATGGAAGGCAAGAAGGATCACTAAGGCACATGGAAGGCAAGAAGGATCACTAAGGCACATGGAAGGCAGGAAGGATCACTAAGGCACATGGATGGCAGGAAGGATCACTAAGGCACATGGATGGCAGGAAGGATCACTAAGGCAAATAGAAAGCAGGACGGATTGCTATATTTTGTGGAAGAAAGGAAGGAAGAGAGGGAGGGGTGAGTTCAATCACAGACTGTATTCACTCACCCAGGGTTGGCTCGGCTCCAGAGGCTCAGGCAGTGACATCAGGTGCACTGCTTCAAAATTCCCACCCATAAAACCCCTTCAAAGGCACAGGATTGGCTACACAGCGGGGGTTGTAAGCAGAAACAGGGGGACATGGGGAGGAGGTGGAGCAGACCCAGCCTCCCTCCTCTTTCTTTCATACGGAATGTAGAGTGGAAGGGAAGGCGGGAGAGCAGGTGGTCTCAGAAAACACCCTGGGGGGGGGGGGGGCTGTGCTGGGTCAGCACTGAGCGTATCAGTCTCAACCTTGACAGCTGCAGCACGGCGCACACTGGCAGGTGGAGTCAAGTGCTGAAACTTGTTGGGCTCCGCTGTGGAATTTAGCCTAGATTTGCGGGACACCGGGATTTACTTGAAATCCCTGGATAGTCCCGGCGAATCTGGGATGGTTGGGAGGTATGGTAAAGTAATATGAACATTGATTGGTTGCTATGGGTTACTACATAACGTGCCAAGTGTTCTGCATCATGCGGGACAGACCA
Source organism: Pelophylax lessonae (assembly GCF_965119305.1). Lineage (NCBI taxonomy): Eukaryota > Metazoa > Chordata > Amphibia > Anura > Ranidae > Pelophylax > Pelophylax lessonae. The sequence continues at coordinate 84,875,032 of NC_138777.1, read as the reverse complement.
TTGCTGATTCTGTTCTACAAGGTCCATGTCCTGCAGGGTGTCTCATTGTATGCAAAGTTCACAGTGTCAGTGGGGTGACGGGTGCTGAAAAGCAGAGCGCCTGGCACTGTAGTCAAGGTATAGTCACGGCTTCAACAAAGAGACATCACAACAAGAGCGGGTAATTAGGAAAGCAAGTGATAAACACAAATTTATTTCTGCTCCCACTTACACCAGTGACATGGGGCTTATTTCACTGACACTAACCAACCAACATCATGGCTTATTTTTACTTCCAATGGCACCAGTGATAGGGATTGTTTTTTTTTTTTTTTACACTGACACCAATTATGGGGCTTTTTTTTATTCCCACCAACACCATTGATGGGGCTATCTTCCTCCCACTGACACTGATGTAGGGAACATTTCATCCCAATGACACTGATAGGCTCACTAACACTGATGTGGGGCTCATCTAAACCCACTGACACCGATGTGGGCCACGTTTCATCTAACTGATCTTTTTTCTCACTGACACCAATATAGGGCTTATTTTTTGGCACCAACACCAAAAATGGGGCTTAATTCCTCCCACTGACACCAACATGGGGCTTATTTTTTATTCCCACCAACAATGGAGCATTTTTTCTCCAATTAAAGATATGGGGGTTATTTCCTTCCACTGACACCAAAATTATGGGGCTTATTTTTCTCTTTACACTGATGATTTGGAGCTTATTTTGCTGATGCTGACACCGGTGAGGTGGTATATTTTCCCCCCACTGACACCAAGGGTGGGGTTTATTTTATCCCCACGGACATCAACAATGGAGCCTATTTTACTCACACTAACACCAACATTGGGATTTATTTTACTCCACCCACTCAGTGATATGTGACTTATTTTATATCACTGACACCAAGGACATGGGGCCTATTTTATTTTTACATACACCAATCGTGGGTCTCACCATTTGCTCCCAGTGATTTTAATGTTGGGGCTTATTTCCTCCCACTGACACCGATATGGGGCTTATTTACCTCTCCGGGACACCAATTATACTCCTACTGACACCAATTTGAGTCCTATTTTCCTCCTACTGACATCAATGACACGGGACTCATTTTGCTGCTGCTGACACTAACAGAAGGTTTATTATCCTCCGAATGACACCAACAATGGAACTTTTTTTTTTATATATATATTTATCCCAAATTACATTAAGGTTTAGGCTTATTTTATCCTCACTGACACCAACAATGCAGCTTATTTTTATTTCCAGTAACACCAACAATGAGACTTATTTTACTCACCCTGACACCAATGATGGGGCGTATTTTTATTCCCACTGACACCAACAGTGGGGCTTTTTTCTTTTTCTACACAATGACACCAACAATGGGACTTATTTCACTCACCAGGACATTGATGACTTGGGGCCCATTTTACTCCCACTGACACCAACAATACGGGTTTTAAATTTTATTCTTATTGCCACTGACATCAATAACAGGGCTTATTTGTCCTATGAATGACACCATTGAAGGTGAAATCAGTGACGGGTTATTTGTATTCCTTCTGATGCCAGGATTATGGGGCATATTTTCTTCCTGGGACACAAACAGTATGAGGCCTATTTTACTCTCACTGACATGGATATCATGGGGCTCATTTTTTTCCCCCACTGTTACCAACAATATGGGGCTTATTTTCCTTTCCTTTTACTCCTGCCAACACCAATGACAAGGTTTTTCTCCTCACTGACACCAGTGATGAGGCTTATTCTTTACCCACTGACCTCACCCATATAGGGTCTTTCCACTCCTACCAATGTGTGGCCATTTTCCTCCCACTAACACCCCCGATATGGGCGGATACCAGCGAAAAGGTTTATTACCCACTTGCTGACACCAATGATGGGGCTTATTTATATTCCCACTGACACCAATAATGGTTCTTGTTTTTACTTCTTATGACACCAACAGTGGGGACTAGTTTATCCCACTGATATCAGTGATTGAATGAACAGGAACATGCAAACAAGGGAAGCATTGGCCATTGGTTAGTACAGGGTACAAATCTGGCTGCAGCTGAGTGCTTAGGCCCTGTTCACACCTGAGCGCTTTTCAGCTCGTAAAACGCTCATCTCTGAAGTCTCAAAATGCCCAACAAGCAAAATCCTATTAATTTCAATGGCTCCTGTTCACATATGAGCATTTTGTCGCCTGAAACAAAACGCCTGAAGCTCAAAAAAAGTACATGAGCTTCTTTTTGGCAGATTAAAAGCATTTTTGTTAGATGTCAATGCCTGCCTCCAAACACCTGCAAAAAAACGCCTGAAAAACGCCCCCCAAAAAAAGCCTTAAAGCGATACGCTCAGGTGTGAATGGAGCCTGAAGTAAAACTAAAAGCACATTTTTTTTTAAATTTTGTATTGCTTGGAGAGGGACTGGAATCCCTGTCAGTTGTTATTGTTGTCTGTGTCCCTGACGGGGAGATATCCCCTCTCTATTTTGTCCTGTTTACCGTTATCATGGAAAGTGAAAGTAAAAGAAAGTCCTCAATTTCGGGTTGTCCCCAGAAAAGTAATAGAAATCTTGGGACACTAGTTCTGATGACCTGGGGGTCCCTAAGGAATTCCCTTCATTTGCAGGGATTTCCTCCCACTTCCTGTTTGGCTATGGGACAGGAAGTGAAGGATAATCTCTGCAAAGGGACACATAGCAAAAAAAGAAAAATTCTCGCAGGGGTTATAACCTTACTTTGCTCTATCCAAAATGAGAAAAAAAAGGAAGGGTTTGCCCATAGTTCTACTTTAAGTTTCTCTTCTGGAAATAATTCTACCAGTTAGTTTAGTTAGAGATATACTATAACAACAAAGATAATTAATTGGTAATTGCTGTAGTTTTCTAAGGACTGGCTCCACATGCATGCTAGTAGACAGTGGTGCATTGTGCCACCATTCATGTTGAATTGAATGGCTTGATTTTGGAATATGCAATAACATGATTGAGGTCAAACACTGGCTTCTGTTAAATTTACTCATGCAGTGGTGCCCCCCTCCTCCAGCATTGTATGCCTTGTATGGGTAAATATCTTTTTAGATAGGGGGGACTGTAATAATTACTAACCCTTACCCCATTCCTCACCAGTGCTTTCCGCTGATCTTCATTGTTGTAGGAGGACCCTCACCATTCTCATGTACCCTAATCCTGCGAGCTGTTCTGTCTGATATTTTTCTTGGTCTTCCAGATCTTGCTTTAACTTCCACTGTTCCTGATGACTGCCATTTCTTAATTACATTCCGAACAGAGGATATTGACATCTGAAATCGCTTTGCCATCTTCTTATAGCCTTCTCCAGCTTTGTGAGCGTCAACTATTTTCAGTTTCAGTTTTCTAGACAACTGCTTAGAAGATCCCATGGTGCTGATTGTTGGGGCAAGGTCAGATGAGTCTGGGCATTTAAAACCTTTGAGATTGACATCACCTGGTCTTCCCAGACGATGATTGAGAACAATCCATGACACTGACAGGTCTCAGCCATGCAAAGGGGGCAGTGCATGCTATAAATTCTGCAGGGTGCCCAAACTTTTGCAGACGCCTTTTTTTTTTGTTTTCTGTAATTTTGAAAGTGTCAATGATGGAAATAAAATCTAACTTTTGTTGACATATTATAAGAATGTCTAATCTGTAATTTTATGCATTTTGGAGATTTTTCCATCTTTCCTTGGCTTCTTTATGCACATGAATACAAATTTTTACCTGGGTGCCCAAACTTTTGATCCCCACTGTATATATATATATATATATATATATTTTTTTTTTTTTATTTTTTTTTTCAGAATTGTTGCTCTTTTTTTGTTTATTGTGCAAGGTGATCAAATACCACCAAAAGAAGGCTCGATTTGTGGGAAAAAGGACATCAAGTTTTTTTTTTGGGTACATCGTCGTCAGTTAAAGTAGCGCAGGTCTGTATTGCACAAAATGGCCTGGTCAATAGGGGGTATTTTCAGAAGTGGTTAAATGAACTTTTCATATACGCACCCTTTTTTCTGTGAACGATACCATTTAAAAAGTGTTTTCTTACATCTATTTAATACATGCAAAAAAGAAAAAAATACCAGTTGATCCTGCCAAAAAAATCAATAAGCTCACAGCTTCCCTCTGGTGAGCTGACAATGCTCCACCAAAATTTCACACATTGTTACTAGCCCTGAACACCTCCCTTCTATGCCTCTATGTTATGGAAGCGAGAAGATGTTGGTACAATAAAAAAAAATAAATAAATAAGATAAAACTAGTGCAATAGTCACTAGTTTGTATATATATATATATATATATATATATATATATATATATATATATATATATTTATATAGCCAGGGTGGCAAAGAAGAAGTAATTTACAATTAGTCCATCCAATAATGGGGCTCAAAAATGTCCAGGACTCAGGGTAAGCTTCTGGTGAGGAAGTAGAAGCAATCTCCAGGACCGTGTAAAAGAAAAAGAATGGAGAGGTGCCTCGAAGTGTAGACAGATAATAACATTTATTTAGCACAGAATAGGAGAGCAATTCACATTTGAGTGATTAAACCAGGCATATAAGTAGTCCACCATCCGTGGGACAACAGTCGCTCTGTACCGCTAATTTCCCCTAATGCTGGGTCTGGAAGCCTGCTGGATGTGTAGAGGGATTCAGGAGAGAGGGCCGGTCAGTGTGTGCTCCTTTGTTAAGCTGAGTGAGCTTGAAATAAGAGCGCACGCTGATCAGCTATCACCAGTGCGCATGTTCGGAAATGCAACGCTGCACGTACTGTGACGTCATCGCGCTTGACACTGTGCTCCAAGAGCCTTCCAAACCTCTCTCCTGGATCCTAATACACATCCAGCTGGACCCAGCAGAGTGGGGAAATCAGCAGTACAGCATGAGTGTTGTTTCACAGACGGTGGACTAGCTATATGCCTTGGCTTACCCACTCAAATGTGAGTTGCTCTCCTATTCTAAATAGGTAGGTTCCTGTGTTGTGAAGGTAGACGCCCCAAGTGGCCAGGGTTTATTTTATGTTTGTTTGATTTATGCTATTTGGATTCTTGCACTTGTTTCCAGCAAATTGGAAGAATAAACCATAGACCGTTGTTTTCAACCACTCCTCGGCTGTCTCTCTGTGTAACGAACCCACCCAAGGGGTCACCCACACCCGCTACCGAGCCAACCCCTTACAATATACATATATATATATATATATATATACTGTATACACAGTATCCCACAAAAGTGAGTACACCCCTCACATTTTTGTATATATTTTATTGTATCTTTTCATGTGACAACACTGAAGAAATGACTCTTTGCTACAATGTAAAGTAGTAAGTGTACAGCTTGTATAACAGTGTAAATTTGCTGTCCTCTCAAAAGAACTCAACACACAGACAATAATGTCTAAACCCGCTGGCAACAAAAGTGAGTACACCCCTAAGTGAAAATATTAAAATTGGACCCAAAGTGTCAATATTTTGTTTGGTCACCATTATTTTCCAGCACTGTCTTAACTTTCTTGGGTGCTAGAGTTTACCAGAGCCTCACAGGTTGCCACTGGAGTCCTCTTCCGGTCCTCCATGACGACATCACGGAGCTGGTGGATTTTAGTGACCTTGTGCTCCTCCACCTTCCATTTGAGGATTCCCCACATATGCTCAATAGGCTTTAGGTCTGGAGACATGCTTGGCCAGTCCATCACCTTTACCCTCAGCTTCTTTAGCAAGGCAGTGGTCGTCTTGGAGGTGTGTTTGGGGTCGTTCTCATGTTGGAATACTGCCTTGGGCCCAGTCTCTGAAGGAAGAGGATCATGCTCTGCTTCAGTATGTCACAGTACATGTTGGCATGCATGGTTCCCTCAATGAACTGTTGCTCCCCAGTCCTGGTAGCACTCATGCAGCCCCAGACAATGACACTCCCACCCCCATGCTTGACTGTAGGCAAGACACACTTGTCTTTGTATACGGAGAAAACAGCACTTGCAAAAATGTGAAATTTCAATAAAGATATAATAAAATAATAATATAATATTCTGATCCAATAATGACCATAAAGTGCAATCATGCTACATCCAAACTATAATAATTAATCACAAAGGTGCAATAATGATATTACAATTAGAACAGTGCAATAAATATAAGGGGCAATAGTGCTGAGTGCAACAATGCTTAAAGCAAAAAACATGAATACAAATACACACTGGTGTGACAGTCCAATGTAACTGCCCAAATAATATGTCCAATATTAACCTGCCTAGCGGTATCCCCGAGCATGACTCGGGGTGGATTTTTCCTGCTACTATCGGTATCCCCGAGTCACGCTCGGGGTGAATGTGCAGAGCGAGCAGCGGTGTGTCTTACCTTCTCCTGCCGATCCAGCGATGATCTCTCATTGCCAGATATTTATAGTAACTAAGTAGAACTACTTCACTACTGTACTTAAGTACCGAAAGGTGGTATCTGTACTTTCCTGGAGTATAATTTTTTTCTCCTACTTCCACTTTTACTTCACTACATTTTTTCAATGATTTCAATACTTCTATTCCGATATTTTTTTTTTTTGTGCTGCATAGTTACTCGTTACAATTATAAAAATTACCACTGCCAGAACAGTATATGGCACGTTTCATGAAGCTCAAAAAATGTGTATTATCAGCGCATACGAAAATAAATGCTACTGTATGTATAAATAAAAGCTGCATTTGAAATAATAAAAACCAATATGATGTTCAAACTTTTGACTTCTTTCTTTAATAACTACATAACACAGTACTTGTACTTTTACTTTCAGTACTTGAGTAGCAATTTTTTTTTTCAAAACTACTGGTACTTTTACTTTCAGTACTTGAGTAGCAAAATGTTTAAAAAAACTACTTGCAATACTTAAGTACAAAAAATGTTGAATACTTTAGTACTTCCACTTAAGTCACTTTTTGATCGAGCACTTCCACTTCTACTCAAGTCACTTTTTGATCGAGCACTTGTACTTTTACTCAAGTATGGGTTTTGAGTACTTTATACAACTCTGCTCATTGCTGTGACCACCAGCCGAGATCCCCGTCGCTCGTCTGTCGGTATGAGGACTTCCTGGTTCCGTTCCCTGCAGCAGCAATGCTGCATGGGAGCGGAACTAGGGAGGGAAAATCAAATGTTGCACCAAACACTAACATATAAAAAGGAGGTGATACAGTGTAATCTGAGAGGATTACACTGTATCACTTTGGTAAAAGACACAGTGCCCTTTCAGTGCCCCTTGCCATTGTCATTTGTGAGGATGAAATCATTTGAAAATGGCATCAAAAAAGCGCTGTCCTACATATGCGCTTTTGGATGAGATGAGCGACTGCGACACGGAGCTGCTCGCAGAACAGAGTGACAGTGAGTCGTGGGGAGATTTGTCATCTGACACCGACACTGATCCAGAAAGTGACGCCGATGATCCCGCACCTGACCTAAGTGATGTGCGCACTTGGTGCCCTTTAGACATCGATGCGGACCAGGCAGCGCCCCCGAGATTCTGATTCACTGGATCTCCTGGGATGAAGGTTGATGTGGAGAGTGACAACCCTCTGGCATACCTGAAGTTGTTTCTAACTGAGGAGGTAATTCTAAAAATAGTCACTGAAACCAACCGCTACCATGAGCAGCAATCTGCTACGCTGCGTGCCAGATTTTCCCAATCCAGAAAATGGAAACCGGTCAGTTAAGACGACATTTGGAAGTTTCTGGGACTCATCATCCTTCAGGGGGTGGTGGGGAAACCGCTCCAGAAATGGTATTGGACCACCAATAAGATGCTGGCCACTCCATTTTTTGGCACAGTGATGTCCGAATATCGTTTTTCACTGATCATGAAAAATTTGCATTTCGCCAACAACGAAGAGTTTGATGAGGCCACGCATCCTGCGCCCAAACTCCAAAAAATCTGGGAGGTGTGCCAAATGATTGTCACCAATTTCCAGCGGACCTATGTGCCAGACAGGGATGTCAGTGTGGATGAAAGTCTAATGGCCTAGAAGGGACGCCTGAGCTGGATCCAATTTATTGCATCCAAAAGAGCGCGGTTCGGGATCAAATTTTATATGCTCTATGAGTCGTCCACAGGATATATATGGAATGCTATAATTTACACTGGGAAAGGTACCAAATTCAATCCCAGGTACAGCGGCTATGGGATGGCCACATCCTCTGTCCTTTCACTGCTGGAGCCACTGCTGAACCAGGGATATTGCGTGACAACGGACAATTTTTACACCTCTCCGGAACTTTATGAAGTTTTGCTCCTAAACAAAACAGGTGGTATGGTACTGTTAGGCCAAACCGGCATGACATGCCATCAATGTTTAGCAGGAAAAAGCTAAAAAAAAGGAGAAATGGTTGCCTTTCAAAAGGGTAAAATGATGGCAATGCGGTGGCGAGACAAAAAGGATGTGTGTCTCATGAGCACCGTGCACAGCACCTCCACTGCCATGGCCCGCACAAAACACGGAACAGATGTGCTGACGCCGCAAGTCGCGATCGACTACAATCACACGATGGGAGGTGTCGACCGAGCCGATCAGGCAATGACATTTTACCCGGCGATGCGGAAGCAACAAAAAAAGTACATCCGAGAGTACTCAAGGAACTCAGTAAAGTTATATCGAGACCACTGTTCCTGATCTTTGCTGACAGTATTAGGACAGGAGATGTACCAGGGGATTGGAAGAAAGCGAACGTGATTCCAATATTCAAAAAGGGCCAGAGGCATATCCCGGGAAATTATAGGCCTGTCAGTTTGACATCAGTAGTATGTAAACTTCTGGAGGGGATGATAAGGGACTATATCGTAGAGTTTGCTAAGGACAACAACATCATCAGCAGTAATCAGCACGGGTTTACAAATGGGCGTTCTTGTCAAACCAATCTCCTAACATTCTACGAGGAGGTGAGCTGTGAGCTAGATAGGGGGAGACCAGTGGATGTGGTGTACTTGGATTTCGCTAAGGCGTTTGATACAGTTCCCCACAAGCGTTTAATTTATAAAATAAGGTCTGCAGGTATCGATAGCAGGGTTTGCTCTTGGATACGGAACTGGCTAAAAAGGCGTGTCCAAAGGGTAGTAATAAACAGCGCATACTCAGACTGGTCTGAGGTGGTAAGCGGGGTCCCCCAAGGCTCAGTCTTGGGACCAACCTTGTTCAATTTATTCATAAACAACATTGAGGTCGGGATCAGTAGTTCGATATCAGTTTTTGCAGATGACACAAAATTGGGCAGGGCAATAACTTCACAACATGAAGCAGATATCCTACAGAATGACCTGGACAAAATAACAGAGTGGGCAACGACATGGCAAATGAGGTTTAACGTGGAGAAGTGTAAGGTTTTGCACTTGGGGACTAAAAACATAAAAACACAATACACGTTAGGAGGGGAGCCCTTGGGGGAATCAAAAATGGAGAAGGATCTGGGAGTCTTGGTTGATGATAGATTAGGAAACAGCATGCAATGTCAAGCGGCAGCTTCCAAAGCCAACAGAATATTAGCATGCATAAAGAAAGGGATGCATTCCAGAGATAAGACTATAATCCTTCCACTTTATAAAACTCTGGTCCGACCGCATCTGGAGTATTCCGTCCAGTTCTGGTCGCCAGTCCTCAGGAGGGATGTGTTGGAGCTGGAGAGAGTCCAGAGAAGGGCAACTAAACTAATTAGGGGATTGGAGGACCTTGACTATGAAGAGCGTCTACAATCGCTCGATTTATTCTCCCTGGAGAAGAGACGTCTGAGGGGGGACATGATAGCAATTTATAAATATCTTAATGGGGATCCCAGCTTAGAAAAAAAGCTGTTCATTCGAAGGGATTGCATGAGGACTCGAGGGCATACAATGCGATTAGAGGAGAAGCGTTTTAACCTCAGGCAACGCGGGGGGTTCTTTACTGTTAGGGCAACAAGATTGTGGAATTCTCTACCACAAGAGGTGGTTTCTGCGGGTAGTATGGTGGCTTTCAAAAGACTCTTAGACTTACATCTCAAGGATCAGAACATTCGGGGGCGTGGCCTGGCGCAGCATGTGAGAGGACGTGTGTGAGAGGAGCTCCGCCGGACCGATATCCTTCACCGCTAATCCTGCAGCCCTTCGGGCACGATAATCCTTCCTTCACCTCCCGCACACCCGCGGCACCGACCTCCGCATGTCTCCGCCGAAGAAAGGCTCTGAAGCTGCGGCAAAACTGGCTGCATTCCGGAGGCTGGAGAAGGAGGCCCCGATCCAAGATGGCGCCGGCCCGTCGCTCGTGGTGGAGGAGCCTGAGAGCCCTGCTACATCCAAGGTTTTGGAAGCGATTGCTACTTGCCAGACCATGCTGACAACTAAAATCGAGGAGGTGAAGGTAGATATATCTTTGATGCGTCAGGATATGCAGAAGCTGAGGGACAGAGTTGGTGAGGCTGAACACAGAATTAGTGAGGTGGAAGACTCCCTCCCCCCATTGCAAAGCTCCTCAGACAGGCTGCAGCAACAAGTACACCTTATCCTCCAAAAACAAGATGACATGGAGAATAGGCTGCGCCGCTGTAACCTGCGGTTCATTGGCCTCCCGGAGGGCTCTGAAGGTGCTGACCCCTCATCATATTTGGAACAATTGCTCACTCAGACTTATGGCAGAGAATCCTTTTCACCCACTTTTGTTGTGGAACGTGCACATCGCCTCTCAGGGCGCCCCCCCCCTCAGGGTGCACCCCCCCGCACGTTCATCGCTAAATTCCTGAACTATCGGGACCGAGATGCCATATTGCGCCTGGCCAGGGTTAAGGGGAACATTCCATTTGGAAATCACAAAATAGCGATTTTCCCCGACTTCTCTGCTGAGGTCCAGAGGCGCCGCAAGAGCTTTTTGGAGGTCAAACGCAGACTGCGTATCAAGAATATCAAATACTCCATGTTGTATCCGGCCCGTCTTAGAGTGGAGGGCGAGGACCGAGCCCACTTCTTTGAGGATCCGGAAGCCGCCATCTCCTGGCTAGAAGGACTGGAAGCTAGAGCCTGACCACCTTGCCCTGGCGACTTCATGATACTTTCTCCCTGATGGCCTATACCTTAAGCTGCTGCAAGGGTGGAGGAGGGGTTTTGTAGATCCTGTGGAACTCAAGACTTTGCATCCCCCTTCCCCCCCCCCCTCCCCCCTCATTTTCCTGCACTATTGCTCCTGTGTTTGACCGGCGGAGCGCCCTAGCTCCACAGATGGAACTGATTTCTCTGTTCTCTTCCTATGGACTTCCACCTGCCCATAGGCTTTGCTACCCAGCGATACACCTGTTGGTTTTCGCCCCCTACACCCGCTAAGGCGTGTGTTTGTGCCCAACTCCCCTGTTGCCCCCTGCGACTTCTGCTGGACCTGGGCCCCCGGGCCCCCTTGTTTATTCTATTTGTATTTTGCTGTATTTTTGCTGCATACCTTGGGGGTCCCTGGCCTCCTGATCTTGCTCTTTCCCAGTCGCATGTGGGCCTGTTCTGGTTGAGGCACTTGTTTGGGAACATGCCCGCACAAGTTGGGGTTGGTGCAGGGCAGGGAGGGGGGATTGGGGTGTTACCATTGTTTATGGTTTATATTTGGTACAATCTCTATACTGTTTCTGTTTTATGCACATTGACCTCAAGTAATAATTATTTGCTCTTTTGCTGCCGTTTATCGCCGCTGGTGTGTGACCGTGGACTTGTTGGTTCCGTGGCCTTACTACCTGAGATCCTGGGAGCCTCCGCTCCGCGCTCTGTACTACCCCTGCCATGGCCGCATTGAAATTGTTGACGTGGAATGTCAGGGGTATGCGTGATAAGATTAAACGAACGGCTGTCTTTAATGTCCTACGCCGTGTACGGGCTGATATTATAGTTCTGGTGGAGACACATTTGGAGGGCCGTGTACAACAGTCCCTCAAACGTCCCTGGGTTGGTTGGGTGCAGCACTCTGCTTATAGCTCACACTCCAGGGGTGTGGCGCTACTGGTGGCCAAATCGGTGCATTTCCAGCTCCTAGGATCTCAGGTCGACCCAATGGGTAGATATGTTTTTCTCAAAACGTCAGTCTATGGGGAATTGATGCTACTGATGGCTTTCTATGTGCCCCCCCCTTACTCTGCTGTGATTATTATGGAGGGACTGGCGTTTATGGCACAGAGCCCAGGGGCCCCGGTGATCTGGCTGGGTGACTTTAACAATGTGATGGACTCGGGTCTGGATAGGTCCGGTGGCGCCTCCCAGGTGCCGCCGGGGTCGTCCCCGACCAGGTTCTCCCGATTGTTGGAGAGCTTTGGTTTGGCCGACTCTTGGCGCAGCAAATACCCCGCGCAGCGCGCGTACTCCTGTTTTTCGGCTGCACACCACTCTATGTCACGCATTGATCTGATATTGCTGTCTCGAACCCTGCTCCCCAGGTTACTGACGGCAGGCTTCGCCCCACGGACTCTGTCTGATCACTGCCCTTATTGGATACTGTTGTCCTTGCCCTGCAATAGACCTCCCCCGGCCTGGCGCCTGAATCCCGCCTGGCTCCCCTTGGTGTCGGATGGGAACGACATTGAGGGGACCTGGACACAATTCTTTTCTGACAATGAGGGCACTGCCTCCCCGGCTGCGGTGTGGGAGGCGTTTAAACTGTTCGCCAGATCCACTATGATTTCCAAAATCAAGGCTGTTAGAGCGCGGGCTGCCGAGGAGATCTCCAGGGCAACGACAAATCTAATTGAAGCTGAACAGGCCTTTATGGGGGACCCGACTCCGGCACATGAATCTCAGTATAAATTGACCTCTAAAGTCCTTTCCCAACTTGACTACGAGAGGGCGAAATCTAAGATGTTTTTTCAGAAGCAGAATCTGTTTGCACATGGTGAGCGGGCGGGGAAACTCCTCGCATACTTAGTTCATTGTGAGGATAGGCCCCCGGTAGTTATTACTTTGAAGGATGACCTGGGTAGTGAGATCGCTGATCCTGCTGCGGTGACACAGTGTTTCCGCTCATTTTTTAGTACTCTTTACACCTCTAGGGCTCCCGCTGACTGCACTGACATGCATGACTTTTTGGACTCTATTGACTTTCCCACTTTGACACCCGACCAGTTGGCGACCCTCGAGGCACCCATCTCTGTGGAAGAGATTGCAGCAGCCGTGTCCAAGTTCCCTAGGTCTAAGGCCCCCGGCCTGGACGGCCTCCCGATTGAATTTTTCTCCCAATATTCGGAACTCCTTTCTCCTAAATTATTGGCTTTGTTTCAATCTCTATTCAAAGATGCAACCCTACCCCCTTCTATGCGGGAGGCGCTAATTGTGCTCATTCCCAAGCCGGGCAAGGATGTACACGCCCCAGAATCTTACCGTCCCATCTCTTTGCTCCCAGTAGACACTAAAATCCTTGCGAAAATCTTATCCCTCCGCCTTAACAAGGTGATCCTTTCACTCATACACTCGGACCAGGCCGGGTTCATGCCTGGGAGGAACACCTCATTTAACCTTCGCCGGTTATTTATGAATCTCCAGGCACGGCACGACGGAATGGGTGGCAGGGTGGTGGTCTCATTGGACACGGCTAAAGCATTTGACTCGGTAGAGTGGCCGTTTCTGTGGACCTGTCTGGACCGGTACGGCTTTGGACCTAATTTTATTAAGTGGGTCAAACTTCTATATAGCGCCCCGGTAGCTAGGGTCCTGGCAAATGGCTGGCAGTCGACCGCCTTCCCTTTATCCCGTGGCACTCGACAGGGGTGCCCCCTCTCCCCCCTGCTGTATGCCCTGGCCGCGGAACCTCTGGCGATGGCCATTAGAGCACATCCCGGGATTCGAGGCCTACGTAAGGGACCGTTGGAGGAGAAGATCAGCATGTATGCAGATGACACTTTGTTATATTTGGAAGACTCTCGGGAATCCCTACTCACGGCCCTTTCTTTAATTGAACGGTATGGACGATTCTCCGGTTTTCAGATAAACTGGGATAAGTCACAAATTCTCCCGCTTGACGAGAGCCCACAGGCAATCACCCCCGCAAGCCCAGCCCTACAATGTGTATCCCGCATTAAATACTTAGGGATTCAAGTGACAGCTAACTCAGCAGATTATGTCCCGGATAACGTTCAACCCCTGTTCCCTCTGCTTAAGGCTAAAATTCAAGTATGGTCCAAATTACCTCTGGGAGTGATGGGTAGAGTCAATTTAATTAAAATGATTCTCCTTCCCAAAATACTTTATGTTGTATGGCACTCTCCTATTTACCTGCCACTCAAGCTGTTTAAGCAGATGGAATCACTCCTCAAGACCTTTGTTTGGGGTGCTAACCGGCACAAGATCTCCTGGCGCAAGCTCAAGAATCCTACAAACCTAGGGGGATTGGCCCTGCCGGATTTTAATCTGTACTATCTGGCAGCTCAGTTGTCCCAGTTCTTTCACATAGATAAAACGGATAGAGAACGTTTTTTGACCCTGCTCTGCCCTGGGTGGGCTCATCCCCTCGGGGACCCCCTCCTAGTTATCCTTAGGGGTGTCAGGGGCTCGCCGGAGCCCTTGTGCCCCAGATCTCTTCTATACCACTATTGTCGGATCTGGGAGGTGGTAGCGTCCAGGCTTCGGTGCCCTCCATTTCACACATTCACCCCTCTGTGGCATAACAGCGCATTACGCGAGTTCCTTTCCATCCCTGACCTGTCGATATGGAGCGGGAGGGGTATTCTTCTCCTTAGCCATATCTCCACGACCACTGGTCTGCGGTCTTACGAGGCCTTGCAGGATCAGTTTGCGATCCAGGGCCCCATGCACTACAGATACTTACAGCTCTCCCATGCCTATAGGTCTCAATTCCCTGATGGCCCTCCTGAGCTAGAATCGGTTACCACCCTTGAGATTGTTAAAAGTACAGCACCCAGTCACCTTATTTCCATGTTCTACTCTGAACTTCACACACCTTCCTCGACCACCTTGGCTTTTGCACTTAAGACCCGCTGGGAGCGCAGTGTGGGGGCCATGGAGGATGAGGAATGGGAGGATGCCCTGGAGACGTGCCGCAGAGTGTCGCCAAAACTGTCGGATCGCCTAACTCAGACCTTTATAATACACCAGGCTTATCTCACCCCACTTAGACTGTCCAAATATCACCCTGACTTGGTCCCTTCTTGTCCTATGTGTGGAGACCCTGACGCCTCCTTCTTTCATCTCTTGTGGAGCTGTCCCCAATTACAGACTCTATGGCAACAAGTAGTCACATTCCTCCATGACAAGATGGGGTCTCCTCTGCAACTCTCCCCTAAGGAGTGTCTCCTGGGGGTTTACCCAGATGGAGAGATGCCCAAATCCACTGTCATATTTCTTCAGGAAACTTTGTTTATAGTACGTAAACTGATAGCCAGGAGGTGGATGAGACCTACTCCTCCTACTCTAGGTTTGTGGATTAAGGAGGTTAATAGTGTCATCCCATTTCATAAACTTTTATATAAACATAGGGGGTGCCCTCAGAAGTTCAACAAGATTTGGGACAAATGGGTGCAGTGCCCTGATACGGCTCGGTAATGCAGTGGGTAACTATTCTATGTTGACCGCCCCTGGTAAATCGATATTTTCTGTTCGAGGGTTGGATCGACGGAGAGCCACTGACTACTGTTTTGTTTTTTTACTATGTCTGTTCTGTCTCTCGGTGCTGATCATTTTGTATAATTGTATTTTTGTACCCCAATGTGTTATGAACCTGATTGCAGTTTCAATGCACGGTTTATTTTTGTATTGTACCAAAAATTTCAATAAACCTCACTGTTTTGAAAAAAAAAAGGATCAGAACATTCAGGGGTATGGGAGATGATTACAGCCACACACACCTACACAGGTTGAACTAGATGGACTACTGTCTTTATTCAACCTCACCTACTATGTAACTATGTAACTATGTACTACAAAAAGATTTTCAGGCATCTCCTTGAACAGTGCCTTTGGAACGCCTATATCCTTTACAAAGCCAACACTACCATACCCCTTGTTCATTCAGACTTTATCTGGAAGGTGGCTGAGCAGATTTTCGTCAACCACCCGACGCCATCAGTATCTGCTAACAGACTCGGATGACGCGCTGTTGATGTTGGCAATCCAGAACGCCTGACAGGCCGTCATTTTGTGGACTTTGTATCGCCCACCCCAAAAAAGTTAGTGCCTACCAGGATGTGCGTCGTCTGCTGTTCTAAGAAGGATGGCAATGGAAGAAAAGTCCGAAAGGAAACAAGGTACTATTGTCCAGATTGCAAAGTTGGACTTTGTCTAGTTCCATGCTTCAAACCGTTTTACACTCAGGATGTGTATTGAATTTCTTTGACAAATTTCATTATTTTTCATTGCATTATTGAATAAAATTATATTATTGATTAGATTATAATTCATGTGTTTGCATTTCAAATTTATCACATCTGGGATGTCTACTAGAGTCTTGTTTTGGTAAGTTTTAAGTCAGTAATTACTAAGAATTGTAGGCCTTTAATACATAACGCCAAATTTCCATGCAAAAAATTGTACCGCTTTTGGTACATAATTCCTGACATAATCATAATCATACCGCCAGGGAGGTTAAGTGCAACATGCTCAAAAGTGCTGCTGCAAAAAGGTGCAATTGGTGCTCCACATGGTGCAAAGGTGCCAGGAATTCCCTTAGGGAATCCACTCACCAGAGCCGATGGACCTTACAAAAAAGGTCAAAAGAGCCTTATAATAAAATGGACCGGAAACCTCCAAGAAGAAATACAGTGGATCCCCTTCTTCAGTGTCACTCAAAAGAAAGGATGGACCAACATAGTGAAGCCTGCATATATAAGTTTATTAATTGTTAGATAAAAATACTCACAAAGGAAAAAAGCAGGTATTCACATATGGAAAATATAGATGTCCGCATGTAAGGAACGAATGATGACACAGTCTTTCCAGGAACGCAGCTGGCGTGCGTTCCACGGACTTCAGGAAGTGATGTTGTGTGGTTGTCATTACCCGTAACGGCATTACCCGTTCCAGTAATATATGTCCTTTGTCGCCATGGAGGAGTGGAAGAGGACTCCAGTGGCAACCTGTGAAGCTTTGGTGAACTCCATGCCCAAGAGGGTTAAGGCAGTGCTGGAAAAGAATGGTGGCCACACAAAATATTGACACTTTGGGCCAAATTTGGACATTTTGACTTAGGGGTGTACTCACTTTTGTTGCCAGCGGTTTAGACATTATTGGCTGTGTGAGTTATTTTGAGGGACAGCAAATTTACACTGTTATACAAGCTGTACACTCACTACTTTACATTGTAGCGGGAAGTGTCATTTCTTCAGTGTTGCCACATGAAAAGATATAATAAAATATTTACAAACATGTGAGGGGTGTACTCACTTTTGTGAGATATTGTATATCTATCTATCTATCTATCTATCTATCTATCTATCTATCTATCTATCTATCTATCTATCTATCTATCTATCTATCTAT
Source organism: Pelophylax lessonae (assembly GCF_965119305.1). Classification (NCBI taxonomy): domain Eukaryota; kingdom Metazoa; phylum Chordata; class Amphibia; order Anura; family Ranidae; genus Pelophylax; species Pelophylax lessonae. Next base: position 84,857,550 of record NC_138777.1, on the reverse strand, counting down.
CTATCTATCTATCTATCTATCTATCTATCTATCTATCTATCTATCTATCTATCTATCTATCTATCTATCTATCTATCTATCTATCTATCTATCTATCTATCTATCTATCTATCTATCTATCTCTCTCTCTCTCTATATATATATATATATATATATATATATATATATATATATATGGGCTTCCAGTCATTTTTGTGTTTATAAAAAGTCAGCAGCTTCAAAAGCTGTAGCTGCTGACTTTAATAAACAGCCACTCACCTGTCCCACGATTCAGCGGTGCACTCACCCCAGCCGTTTTCACCCTGTGTCCTCCCTCGGTGGTGCCGGCATCTTTACTATAGACAGCGGCTGTGATAGCCTTTTGACTTCACTGCGCATCTGCGAGCAGCGCTGCGCTCTGTGACTGGTAGAACCACAGACTATAGCGCAAACATAAAAAAAAAGTTACTTTCAAATCTTACAAGGCTATTTAAAAGCACATGATCTTAATATTGTAAGTAACTGGATCTGTGACTGGTCCCAAAGTCTTCTGGGACCTGTCATGTGTCCCAGAAGACTTCAGGAAAGAGAACTTTGACTCCCGATCGCCTTAGGCAACCGTAACGGAAGTGGGATCGAGTATCTGTCAAAATCTGGTACCCCCTCCTCCACAAAAGCTCAGTTTCACAAACAGAAGCCGGGGAGGAGGCCTTAAAGCTGAACTTCCCATTTTGGGTGGAGCTCCACTTTAAGCCTAATATAATATGTCCACGTGGTAAAATGCATTGGAAGAAATTTTAGACTAAGCCCTGATTCCCACCGGTGCAGCTTTGAAATCACTGTACTTCAGCGCAATTTCAAAGCCGCACACCGATTTGAACTGCCGATTTCATTGCGGCTTGCGACTTTATTTAACAGAAGTCTATGCAAGTCTCAATTAAATCGGGAAAAAGTAGTGCAGGAACCTTTTTCATAATCTCTGCGATATGAGTCGTGGCGATATGATTGGTTCCATTGCCGGCAATAGGATGCGACTTGTCTTGCAATTTGGAACTATCAAATCTCATGACAAGTTGCACCAGTGCGAACAGGGGCTTAAAATCATTTTTCATACAACTGCCACAGAAACCGTAAAGACACAACATGTGACGTGTCTAAAATTGTCTTTGTTCTGCAAAATTCCTGATGTTATCAGATGCTTGCTTTTCATTTGCATTCAGTAGTGTGACACAATACATAATTATAAGGAAATGGCAGTGCAAGAACCAAATGAATGCAATCAGATTTGAAGCAGATATTAAATTACCTTTAAACTCTGAAGCAGTGTGTCATGTATTCAGCCTACCTTCGTCTTCATTGTGTTCTCACCAATATCGACAGTGGGTCAGAAGGAAAGAAGATATTACAGGAATGCATTTATTAGAAACAGTAAGGTGAGGGAGAGAATAGTATTAATCTGTTCGCAGTTTTCTTATGCTGAATCTTTATTTCGGCCTTAAAGGAGAAGTATAGTTTTTTGGGTTTTTTTCCAGCATTCCAATGCTGCATCTGTCCCCCACCAGCTGTAAGACTGAGAATGTAGTGATCAAACACTGCTGATCACTCAGTTCTCAGGGCTCCCTGAGCAGAGAGCTGATGACTGTCAGTCACCGCTGTCTACTCTGACCACCCCCACCCCGGCGGGAGCGGCCAGCTCAGGCTCTCAGCAACCCTCTGAGAGGCTGAGCTGGGTGCTGGTCCAGGCATGTGGGAGGACTCCATTGTCATAATATTGCCCCAGCCTGGACGGGCTCTCCTCCAGCCCGCTGTCTGCTGAAAACAGGTCACAGAAGTGCAGAACAGACTGCACTCCTGCAATCCACAGGAGAAGTACAGCCGTACAAGCTTTTGGCTTTAACAGAGCAGCCCTGATCTTCCTCTTCTGGGGTCCCCCACCTGCACTCCTGGCTCCCCCCTCCTCCCAAACAGCTTGCTGTGGGGGCACCAGAGCAAGTTTGCCCCCAAGTCACAGCTCTGCATGTCCATTCAGACACAGAGCCGTGGCTCAGCCCGCCCCCCCCCCTCTCTTCTCCTTGGCTCCCCGGCTGTGATTGAAAGCAGCAGGAGCCAATGGCTCCCACTGATGTATCAACCAATGAGGAGGGAGAATCCCCAGAGAGCCAAGTCTCTCATGCACATCACTGGATTGTGATGGGGCTCAGGTAAGTATTCAGGGGGCTGCTGCACACTGAAGGTTTTTTACCTTCATGCATAGAATGATATAAATGAATGTAAAAAGCCTTGATCCTTTAGAACCACTTTAACCACTTGCTGACCGTATAACTTAAATGTATGGTGGCAAGTTGGTTCTGCTGCGCCAGGTCACCTACCTAGTACATGATCCGACACTTACGGGTAGGGAGCACGCTCCCACTGTGATTATACAAAGCGGGAGCTGATCTGCAAATACCATGGACTCGATGTCCACTGGCACCCACCGATGGTTATGCAAAAAGCCAGAACAGCAATCTGCCTATGTAAACAAGGCAAATTGCCGTTCTGACAGGAGGGAAGGCATTGATCCTGTGTCAGGGATCCATGGATCCATGTCTTCTACTAGTAAAAGCACCTCCCATAGTACACTAAAACACTGGCTAGGTACACAGTTAACCCTTTGATTGCCCCTGATGTTTAACCCCTTCCTAGCCAGTGTCATTAGTACAGTGACAGTGCAATTTATTTGCACTGATCACTGTATTAGTGTCCCTGGTACACAAAAAGTGTCAGTTACTGTCCACTGCAATATTGCAGTCCCGCTATAAGTCGCTGATTGCTGACAATACTAGTAAAAAAAAAAGAAATACAAATATCCCATAGTTTGTAGATGCTATAACTTTTGCGCAAACCAATCAGTATATGCCTATTGAGATTTTTTTTACCAAAAATATGTAGCAGAATAGCTCTATTTGTGGGAGAAAGGACATAATTGCTATTGCGGTACAGCGTTGCATGATCGCACAATTATCAGTTAAGTAACACAGTGCTGTATTGCAAAAAATGGCCTGGTCAGGAAGGGGGGTAAATCATCTTGAGGTCAAGTGATTAAAGTCATGATAATTCACACAAAAAGTGGTATTTTTTCGGTGACAAAAATACATAACACACACATTTGCATTTTTATACAAGTTTATGTATTTTTTATTGGTACAATAACAGGAACTCTTTTACTCCATAAAATATACATAATATCATGATGTATTTAACCACTTGCCGACTGCCTAACGCCGATCTACGTCGGCAGTCAGCCCCTCACAGGCAAAGTGACGTAGGGCTACGTCACTAGCTTGTGAGGGTCTAGGGAGCGAGCGCGCGACCCGGAGGCGCGCTCCCGCTCCCGCGTGGTCACGGACCCCCCCGCGCGTGTGACCGGCGGACCCGATGTCCGCCGGCCACTCTGCAATCGGCGGGGGAGAGGGAGAATGTCAGGCAGCTTGTGTAAACAAGCCACCTGTCATTCTCCTTGCTGTTAGGATACTGATCACTCGGATCTAGTATGTAGATCCATTGATCAGTGTCCATACAGCTCAAGCCCCAGCCAATCACAGTAGAAAGCACGCCCCTAGGGATACACACAGCCCCTCCCTCCCAAATAAAGTTAACCCCTTCACTACCAGTGTATTTTTACAGTAACAGTGCATATATATAGCACTGATTACTGTAGAAATGTCACTGGTAACCCCAAAAGTGTCAAAAATGTCAGTCAAGGGTCCGATCTGTCCGCCCCAATGTCGCAGTACCGCAAAAAAATCGCAGATCGCCGCCATTACACGTTAAAAAAAAAAACAACAAAAATGACAGAAATCTTTCCCTTTGTTAGTAAACGCGATAACTTTTGCGCAAACCAATCAAAATACGCTTTTTGCGATTTTTTTTACCAAACATAGGTAGCATAAAACAAATTGGCCGAAAAAGTAAAAAAATTTTGATTTTTAAATTTTTTTTTTGGGGAATTTCATATAAAAAAATGTGAAAAATATTGCTATTTTTGCAAAATTGACGCTCTTTTTTTGTTTATAGCGCGTGATCAAAAAATCGCACAGGTGATCAAATACCACCAAAAGAAAGCTCTGTTTGTGGGAAAAAAAGGACGCCAAATTCGTTTAGGTACAGCATCGCACGACCGCGCAATTGTCCGTTAAAGTCACGCAGTGCCGAATCGCAAAATACCCCCTGGTCGGAATGGGGGTAAAATCTTCCGGGGCTTAAGTGGTTAAATAAAAATAGTAAATCTGTTGCTAAAATCCAGACTCATATGTTATCCCTAATAGAATATCCCCTGGTGTATAGTGTGATGTACTGTATATTATTATTATTATAATAAGGAGAGAAAAACACGTTAAAAAAGATAGATTTAGGTCTTGACAGCATTTCAAAATGTTGATTACATAGTAAAGATACGGCGAGGGGGGCGTGTCCTAGCCTCGGTCGAACATGGCCGCTTAGAATTGGAGCTCCAGCCGCACGAGGGAAGAAGCAGCGGCCACAAGGAGGACATTCACAAGTAACCATGGGGCAGTGTTGCCAACCGCCCGTAAATTTACGGGCAGCCCGTAAAAACAGGGCACTTTTCTCCTGCCCGTAAATGCCTGTAGCAGGAGAAAAGTGGCAGTAAAAATGGCTGTGAATGGCTTAGCTCGGAACTGCGCATGCGCAGTTCCGGAGATGCCCGAGATGATCATCTGATGATCCGATGCTACATTCGGCTGGCAGGGCCCAAAGCTGGGGGCGGGGTCTGGCAGAAGCTGTGTGGCACGCTTACTGGTCGGGACTCGGGAGTGATGATGTCATGGCGCATTCCAGCCGTATCGCGACAGGAGCCGAGCGGGTGGAGCTGAGAAGTTGTACTCTACACACTGGGACAGCGCAGGACAGTATGTGGGATCTGGAGCCGACCGGGATGCCAGGAAAGTAACATTTTATATAAACTCTTTAGCTCCTCTGATTACATACAGATCACAGAATGTGGAGCCTGGACTGGGGTAATATCAAAAACTATATTTTGCACTTTTCAGTCAAATTCTACTGACTCCAAAGCTACTGCAGGTGATATCTCCCATGTGACTTTCTAGAAGCTGCTTTTTTGTTTAGTGTGACATGCAGGACAGATTAGACGAGCCCTCCATCCTGCTCTACCCTTTAATCCAGTGGGAATTCAATCAAAATGGTTGACCAGAGCCCCTCCAGTGACAATACAGGGTTTTGTCCAAGTTGGGGAGGAACAGAAGCAGCATAAAGAGCAATGGGCACCTGCAGAGATGGGAGTGTGCAACCAGGCTGAATCAGGTGGGGAAGTTCAGTGTACCCCATCATCAGGGGTGACAGCGATCAGTCCTGCTCCTGAACCCCCAAGGAGGAGGAGAGGGACCCCAGTGGATCAGCAAGCAGAGATTGCAGAGAGTGGAGTTTGTACTTAATGACAGCTTGAAGACAGCCATGGGGGCAACCCTGAATCTGAAGCCCTAACTGTCTGCATGGAGCCTGTGAGAGCGAGGTGGCACAGCTGACCAGTGTGAACTTTGGGGAGACTGTGGTGCTGGAAATCTTCTATGATGCAGAGTTTTTTTGGAAAGAACTGCATAATAAGATAGACATATATCTACCCTCCCATATTTCTCTGCCTCTCTATTGTGGCGGCTGTTTACCATACACACCGTGTTATATGCATGCTTATTTTCACTTTTTGGTGCCCATTTTGGAATTCCCTGCCGGTATTTTCCCTCCACATCCGTGGGTGAGGCGTCTTTCTGGGAGACCCCCCTTTCCGATCTTGGTTGATTGATGTCCTGTCATGGTGGCTATTCTATGCGGTGCACTTGGCTGTCCCACACTTGCATGCATTCATTTGTTAATGTATTAATGAAACTGTATTAACTATTGTTGTTATATCATACAGGTTAACTAAGGCATTCTTTACTCCTAACATGTTCTACACCCCTGAAGAAGCGGATCTGTTGTGTCCGCGAAACATGTCGGGAATTGTTTGATGTATCCTCATTGGACCTGACTACATATACATATATTGTTGCCTTATGCCTGCATATCTCGCATATTTATCTTTTATGTGTCATTTGTAATATGATGATGAATCTTTCGTGTGTTCTATCTTGTTTTTAACATTACCAATAAATGTTCTATTTTTATATCTCTGGTATTTACTTGTAATACGGTACCTAAAAAATCCCACCAGCCCTCAACATTTTCTTGCTGTTCTTTACATTCCTTTCCCTTCCCCCCTGATTTTCCCCCTTTTTTCTTCCTTGTCCTCCTCTCTCCTTTTTTCCCCCCTCCCCCCCTTCCCCCTTTTTCCTTCCTCTCCCTCTTCCCCTTCCCTTCTCCATCCCCTCCCTGTTTCCCTTCCCTTTCCCTCTTCCTCCCTGGCTCCACCCTCTTCCCTTTTTCCCCCCACCCTCTTATCTTTTCCATTTTTTATTTGTGTTTTCTTCTCTTTTTCTACCCTTTTTCTATCCATTTCTATCTGATGTGAGACCTCTGCACCTTAGGCCCCACCTCAGACAACTTTAGGGATAATTCCCGACTTTTAGTATATACATCCCAAGGGATGCGGTACCCCTTTTATATCTAATACAAACATAACTCTTTTTTATGATGCAGGTAGGAAAACTGATCAGCGTGGACATAAGAGGCAGACGTGTCACTTTTTTTTTTTCAAATACAATTTTTTTAAATACCTCATTGTGGTAGATGCTGAGTTTTATTTGGTGAAGGTATTAATTTTAAAGCAGACCTAAACCCTCTGAAGCTGGCCATAAACTCAGCTTGCAAACTGAATGAAAGTATCCAGGAAAAGCAGTCCTCTGCCCATACATCTCCATACCGTTATCTGCCTATACACCTCCATACCATCCTCTGCCAATACACCACCATACTTTCTTCTGCCCATACACCTCCATACTGCCCTCTGCCCATACACCTCCATACTGTCCTCTGCCCATACACCCCCATACCGTCCTCTGCCCATACACCCCCATACCGTCCTCTGCCCATACACCTCCATACCGCCCAGTGTTGCCAACGGTCAGTATTTTTACTGGCAGCCATTAAAAAATGGGCACTTTTCTCCTGCCAGTAAATGCCAGTAACAAGAAAAGATTGCCAGTAAAAAATATATCTGTGACTCTCGACTCAGAACTGCGAATGCGCAGTTCCAGTCTGACACTGGCAGAGACCATCTGAGCACATGCTACAGTGTGTTTGGGCAGCAGTAGCAGGGGGCAGGTCTGGCGGAGGTGGTGCCTGAGTGTGTCATGTGATGACATGGTGCAGTGGAGCCGTGTAGAGCAGCCGGAGCCTCGTGTGTGGGTCTGCAGAAGGGAAGCAAGGCAAGCCAGAAGTGGGACTGTCAATGCTGTTTGAACTGGTGTGGACTGAAGGGACCACCTGGCGTGGAGAGACTGTCACTGTGTTTCAGGAGGGGACGTGTTGTGTCCGTGAGATGCCATCATCGTCTGTACTGCTGCACACTGGTGTCAATGTCACTGTGAGAGTCAATTTCATATGTGTGCCGCCCATTCTAATTTCATGCCCTCCTGAGTCCTGTCCCTGACCTACTAAAGTAAAATAAGAAATCTGTTTTTACTTTAATATCTGCCTTAAATCATATTGCTAATTGCATATTGTACTTGTTTGTAGCCTAAATACTGAAATTTGCACTTAAAACTGTAGTTTCGTAACTTTTGGAAATGCCAGTAAAAATTTGGCTGTGCCAGTAAATTTTAAGTGTCATGTCAGTAAATTTCTATCTGGTAGGTTGGCTACACTGCCATGGGGAAAGGCAACCAGAGTCAGTCCGCATCATGATCCCGCTCTCCACTGACCCCAGGCACCCAGCTGAACTGCCAGATTCCGGAGATCTTCCAGACACAGTTACAGAGCGTGGCCGCCTCCTCAACACAGGTCTCACCTCTCTCCTCCCTGGACACAGGCATCACGCTGCACCTGAACAGCCTGGCTCAGTCACAGCTGCCGTTAAGAGACCCGCCAATCCCCACAGTTCCATCCCACCCCTCCAAACTAAGCCTGCATTACTTACAGGCATTTGCTACTGATATCAAGGACACACTATCAGCAGCCTTTACAGCGGCCATAGCAGACCTCTGCAATGAGCTCCATGACATTGCTGACCGAGTGCAGGAAATTGAAACAATTACCACTAGACATGAAGAGCATATAGAACAGATACATACAACACAGACCTTGCAGATGCTACAAATGAGAGAAATGCAAAGGCATTTAGAGGACTTAGACAACCATGGATGCAGAAATGATTTGCGAGTCAACGGTATCCCCGAATCGACTGAGAACGATCAAATCGCTCAAACAGTAATCACTATCTTTAATGATCTAGTTGATAAACCCGCCACAAGTCTCATAGAAATGGAGAAAATTCACTGTGGGCTACGCCCAAGGGGCAGAGACGCTGACCCCCCCCCCCCCCCAAGAGACATAATCTGCTGTCTCACGAGCTTTCGCCTGAAGGAGGAAATCCTCACAAAAGAACGTAACAGAATACATATCACATTCGCAGCCGCTGACGTTAAAATATACCAAGACCTATCTAGTATAACTTTACACCACAGAGATCTCCGACCATTGCTAGAAGTTCTGTGAACAAGAGGCATACACTACAGATGGAAATTCCCTTTTAGCCTCTCCGCATCAATATCAGGCAGGACGGCCTCACTTAGGGTACCTGAGGACCTCCCTCAATTCTGTGAATGCCTAGACATTCCTCTGGTTGTAAGATTCTGGTACCTTCGGTACCCTTCCAGCCCATTTCTTCCGCATTGCGTCCCACCTTTTCAGCTAGGTGTAACGCATATACCTGCCTATCTCTTTAAGCCGCATGACGTCATCACTAGGCGCCGCTCTGAGCGGCTATTTCAATCGTCGGCTTTCACTCACAAGGTGTTCGTGCAAACCGCTTGTTATACAGCCTTGTCTGACGCTGCCGAAGCCTCCAGCTATTTCCCCAGTATCTGGATAAACCGGAGTCTCGCTAATTGATCCTGTATCTCGCTACTGATCCTGTATCTCGCTACCTGATCTTTATCTCATTACCGGACCCCTCATCTCTCTAAACCAACTAGTGATAAGTACCCCACAGGGGATTCCTTCCTATCAACTTACACTATCTACTCTTTCATACTAAGGACTGTTGCTATCTATGCATTACTATTTCTATCATCTGCACTGTTACATAGATTGCTAGCTCTTGAGTCTACTACCATCTATATCCTTGCACTAAGTTAGCAATTCCTGTACACTTCATCTGCTGTCCCCTACCACCTGTTACTTGTACATGATTGCTAACCTATCTGCATACTATCTATCACCATCTGCTAACACTCCTGAACATTACTATTGAGTGCCTATCATTGCTATCACTACTCACGCCTGCCCTTTCAGCACATCACCTCTATACTATCGTATTCAACCTATCACTCCAGGAACATCTTATCTGAGTGTCTGTATATTTGCATGCTGAGGCAGGCTGGGCTACAATGATGAGTCTGGAGAGTTGGATATGGTGATTCAACACATCTCTACACGACTACTGAGTGGAAATTCTGCAGCTGCAAATCCAGTTCACTAAACAAACGCCGGAGCGTTACACTGGTCCACTTACTGGACTGGTATAGCGAACTCTACACTCCTACCACTAGAAACCCCTTCAGTGAGGACAGGATGGAAGTGCAAGCACATCGTCAACGTTGATACAGATCACCATGACGTACAACACCTACACCGAGAGCTCGCAGATCCCTACCTGGAGCCTGCCCCACGGCTTCCCCAGCCCACCACAGATTATGACAAGACACATAAATATACGTACACCTGAACACAAAAACTTAAAGCTTTGCTTCACTTTGACTATATATCCGAGATCAATCTTTATTTCAAATCCTCTTACATTAATATAAGCGGAAATGTGGTAGCCCAACCGGGTATCTGCATTTAACCAAATGGGCCTGGAAAGGACTATACCCTCAAAACTTTCTCACCAACATTGACCTTAACTATGTTACTATGTAATATGACCTTAACGGAGCAATGGAGGTACAGACACTGAAGCGAAAAACAAAACAAAAAGCCACAAAACAGGAATATCACTACAATGCCATTTCTACAAGCCCAGGTAAGTTAACTGGTTGATACCTGGTCATACCCTGGACTCTATATCAAATGCCAACACGGGTAAAGTACCTCACATCGGCCTGCACCTAACCTTCACCTCAATTGTTTGCCACAGACTGAATAGGAAGTCGATCCATGCATACAGACGAGATTGGGAAAAAAAAAAAACTATTAAGTGGAAAAGACAATTGCAGAAACTCTTATCACTACCACCCTACAGTCTTTTAGTGGAGAAATATCTCCTATAACTTGACAGAGCATAATCTCCCCCAGGGTAACAAACAATCTATGCCTAATGTCATAAGTTTCCAAGGCCGTCCCTAACAGATGAAGGTAAACAGCTCTAACGACTAGATACCCAAACGACTACTGGACACCTTTACTAGATTAGAAGTCTATGGTTGACCGTTCAAAGTTCTATATGTTGTTTCCATACTATGCTCACGAGGAAAACAAGGGAGACATATGATGCATATTATCACTAAAAATATGCATATTGAGTGCGCATGCGCATCGGCTCCGATATGGACGTCTGACCCCGGAGCTCCGCGCCGCCTCAGCCACTAAAGCTCGCACAAGTGAGCAGACTAGATCGGGAGCGTCTCACCGACCACCGATACTGGTACCGGAACGCCTTCTCCACCTCCCCAGATGTCCGGGATCCCCGAGACTGACTCCATTGCAGATCAGGATCAAGCTGCATTTTCTCCACAACCACTGCTGTCAGGCACAGTGCCATGCCCTTCCCATCCCCTGCATGCACCGAATCCCTGATAGAGAGATCACTGGGAGGCTTTGCACTAACTCCATTAGGGGACTTAACACCTAGCCCCATCCTGGCTGCTGCAGATGCACAAGCATTCTCTCCATGTCCTAAAGACTTTACCTCTTTGATGTCTTCCTTCTCTAAAATGTTGGAGAGGGGTCTTGCCAGCACTGCAACTCAAATCACTAGCTCAATCCATAAGGATATAATACAACTAGGCAGCCGTATTGAGTTGATGGAGAAGAAAACTGACCAGACCATAGCTCGTATGAATCAAAATTCTACCCGCATTCAAGAACTCCAGGACCAGCTTGACTTTACCACCTCTAAATTAGATGATCTGGAGAATCACAACGTTATAACTTCAGGATTAGGGGACTACCTGAATCTATTAAAGATGTCCACACAGCGGTCCGCACATTCCTCAAGGACCCTCTCCCTAACATTGCTGATAACTGGACAGAGCTCATAGAGCCCGCCAACCGCCACGTGCTGATGGTCTTCCTAGAGACATCATTGTCAAGCCCCATTATTACGCTGTGAAAGAGGAAGTAATGCGTCTCTCTCACACGGCGGATCAGCTTGCTATTCAAGGATCCCCCATTCAAGTCTTTGCGGATCTTTCCCCCTACACCATACAGTGGAGAAGATCTCTGAAACTGCTTCTCCAAATCCTGACGCAGAAAAATGTTTCCTATCGCTGGTCCTTTCCGTTTCGTCTGAACTTTTCCCTCCACAACAAATCCTATGGTTTCTCGTCGTTTCAAGATGGTGAAAAAATTCTACTACAATTGGGTCTCATCTCCCAAGATCATCTGCCTTCTTCTCAACAGAGGGGCCCGACTACATTGAAAGCCCTTCGCCTCCGAGCCCTTTGACCCCCCTGTGGGTTAAGCAACAATCCAAGAGATCTAGAGAAGCAAGACCACCCTGATTGCACCCTCATGGAGGAATTCTTGTGACCTGCTTTTTTTGCTTTGTAATCTTCGATTATGAAGCCCTCGTTCTTAAATGATTTGAGAATTCTCCCACCACTTTAGTACACATAATTGTGCAAAGTTCAAGGGGGCCGAATACTTTCGCAAGGCACTGTATATTTTGCTATTAAGGGTCCACTGAGATTTTTGGTGCATTCTATTTACTCCAATGGTACTCATGATATGTGTTCTCTTCTTCTTCTTCCCTCTCTTCTCCCCTCTTTATTCTTCTGATTTCTCTGCATGTCTCCGATGGGGTTTCCCCCGTTCCACAGTCATCCTTCCTCTCCTGGCTTCCCGTACATTTCCACACCAGACGGCCTGGCCGGGATCTCCTACTCATCTGGCGGGGTAAGTACTTTTTAGTTTGGGATATAGCTCACCTCTCTGATCCATTATGACGACATCACCCACACCCTCACACCTTAACGTAGCCTCGCACAGCACGCAGGGTCTTAACTCTCCTGTTAAGCGACGGAAAATTTTTCAGTATATCATTCCCAAAAACTTGATGTTGTCCTTCTGCAGGAGACACACTTCCCTGATAGATACCGCCCCTCTTTCCTACATCATAAATACCACAAATTCTACCTTGCCAATGCTAACAACAAAACCAAAGGGGTTGCAATCTGTCTAGCTAGACATCTTCACTTTTCCCTCTCCAAACTGGTCAGGGACCCTGATGGTCGCTACATTCTTGTCTCGGGCACTATAGATGGGTCTAGCTATACCTTCATCTCATATTACGCCCCGAATAGGGGTCAAGCACAGTTTTTTTCTGACTTACTACTCAAACTCTCACCCCTCTTTGAGGGCTTTGTAGTTCTAGGCGGTGACACGAATCTAGCGTTGGACCGCACAGTGGATAACTCGACACCTAGGGCCCTTAAAAATAAACACCTCCCTAGACAAAGCTCGAAAATTGCTAAATCTATCTATGCCTCTAACCTCACTGATATTTGGAGAGAGTTAAACCCCAAAACTAAGGACTATACTCATTACTCGGTACCACATCATACATATTCGCGCATTGACCATATTTTCATTAAAACTTCTACCATCCCTCTTGCTATGAAATCCACTATCAGAGACACGGCACTTTCGGACCATGCACTAGTTACGCTCACCATATCCAAGACACGGTACTCTGACAACACTTTTCGGTGGCGCCTCAATGAATCTATTTTGAGCATTCAGTCCCATTGCACACTTATTGATAATTCCCTTCGAGACTACTTTCTCACTAAAGATACTGAGGAAGTATCCCCCGCAGTCCTATGGGCAGCGCACAAACCCTCTATCAGGGGTCACATAATCCAACTCTCATCACGACTCAAACAGGATCGTAAACAGCGGGTATCTACTCTAAACTCTGCCTTCTTGGCCTTGTCAAAGCAACATAAAGCCCACCCCTCTGCAGCCATCCTTGCCCAACTAGACTCTGCCTGCCTAGAGCTGAATCTAGCGCTCACTACTGAAGCTGAGAAGCAGATTAGATGGTCGGGGGCTCGCCTCTACCATCAACAAGACACAATAGGTTCAAAACTTGCTGCTAAAATTACCCCTAAAATTGCTAAAATTGGTCGCGAATAGACTACAGGAGTTTTTACCTCACTTGGTACACACGGACCAAGTGGGGTTTGTGCCAGGGAGACAGGCCCCCGATGGAACTAGAAGAATTGTAAATCTGCTGGCGCGGATGGGATCCTGTCGGATGCCTTCACTGCTCCTATCTTTGGATGCGGAGAAGGCGTTCGACAGGATCCATTGGGGCTACTTAGAAGCAGTTTTGGGTAAGTTTGGGATAGAGGGATGGCTGAAAAAGAATATAATGGCTCTTTATTCTGCGCCAACAGCGAATGTATCATTATCTGGATTGTTATCTAAAATCATTGGGATAACCAATGGGACGAGGCAGGGATGTCCCCTCTCACCAGTTGTCTTCGCGTTGCTTATGGAGCCTTTTGCTCAGAGCGTTAGGGACAACGCGGGGATAACTGGCTGGAGGGTCGCTGAAATAGAACATAAGATCAGCTTGTTTGCTGATGACGTTATGTTAATCATCACAAACCCACTCTCTTCCTTGATAGAGGTTGAGAGAATGATAAATGAATTTAGCGCAGTGTCATTTTATAAATTAAATATTACAAAATCACAAATTATGGGCATTAATATCACCACTTTGGCACAAAAACGGATAAAAGCGAAATTTTCATTTGCATGGTCTCCATGTATACCTTTCTTGGGGATTATCCTAACCCCACATACTTCCCAGCTTTACGATCATAATTATAAACCGTTTTTGGATAACCTATTATTACAAGCTAGGGATTTTTCAAAATTCAAGACTTGACCACAGCAGGAAGAGTGGCTACGTTAAAAATGATTATTTTGCCTAAATTACTTTACTTGTTCCGTACATTGCCAATTACCCTTCCATCTCAGTATTGCACTTCGGTTCAAAAGCAATTTAACCAAATTATATGGCAAGGGAAACCACCTCGATGCTCATCCCTTATTATGAGGAGACATAGGAGGCACGGAGGGATGGGGGTCCCTTCGGTTCTCGCATATTATAGAGCATCTGTCCTTGACCAACTGAAGTATTGGTGGTCTCCTGAGCAGCATAAAAGATGGCTGAGAATAGAGATGAACGACTGTAAACAGGAGAACCTTAGAATCACAATGTTGGCTGTAATATTAGGAGCCGAGGTCCCTGTTATATAATCTGTAGTGGTTAAAACAGCCCTAACAGTCTGGGCAGAAATTGTAGGAAAGCTACTAGAACATGGGATGATGTGCGAATTCCCCACTCCACTGGCAGTTCTTTGGTGCTTTATCCCTAACCTTGATATAAACCTATGGTTAAGAAGTGGTGTTGATAGTTTGAAAGATTTGTATAGCGACACAGGTATCTATTCATTTGAGAGTTTGACAGATTGGTACAAAATACCACCATCAGCATTAATGAGCTATTATCAAATACGTTCGTTTTTACAGAAGAACAATCTCACTTTATATCTTAAATTACCAACTACTATGTATAAATTGTATCAAGAATAGCGTTGAGCGAACACGGACTGTATTATTCGTGTTCGTACCGAATAATTGGATTTTTTTTACCCGAACACGGACACGGACACTTTACTGTATGTTCAGGTAAAAATCCGTGTTCGGTCGTTTTATTTCCGGGTTTTGCATGCTTTGGCGCTCTTTTCAATGGCGGGCTTTCAACAGCCAATCAACAATCGTTTAACTGGTGTGCCTTAAGCCATCCCAGCCATGCCTGCAAATGTCTTAGTAGCTGTGATTGGCCGTCTGAAGCATGTGACCAAGTCTTTATAAGTTCGAGGCAGCCGCCGCAGCAGCGTCATTCTGCTGCTTAGCTAAGGGACAGAGCACACATCAATGTGCTGGCTGCTGATTAGGTAAAGATAGGCAGGAAAAAACCATTTGTGTCCGGATAGAATTGAGGGACAGGTCGGAGTGTTTAGGCAGGGCGAGTTGTAGGCATTTTAGGGATAGAGTCTGCTGAATTATAGGGTCAGTGTCTTCTACAAACTACAATCGATATTGCTGTGTGGGGGGTGGGGTGAATCTGCACTCAATCCTGATCTACGATCTCTTCTCAATCCTGTTAGGGACAGAGTCTGCTGAATTTTAGGGAAACTGTGTTCTACAAACTACAATCGATATTGCTGTGTGGTGTGGGATTGGAGATAGGCAGGTGTCAGTGATCCACATCCATTTTTCTGTGTGTGAGCTGCAGTGAACACAATCTTTTTGGGCTGCAGTGAACACAATCTTTTTGGGCTGCAGTGAACACAATCTTTTTGGGCTGCAGTGAACACAATCTTTTTGGGCTGCAGTGAACACAATCTTTTTGGGGTGCAGTGAACAAAATCTTTTTGGGGTGCAGTGAACACAATCCTTTTTGGTGTGCAGTGAACACAATCTTTGTGGGGTGCAGTGAACAAAATCCTTTGTGGGGTGCAGTGAACACAATCTTTTTGGGGTGCAGTGAACAAAATCCTTTTTGGGGTGCAGTGAACAACATCCTTTTTGGGGTGCAGTGAACACAATCTTTTTGGGGTGCAGTGAACAAAATCCTTTGTGGGGTGCAGTGAACACAATCTTTTTGGGGTGCAGTGAACACAATCTTTTTGGGGTGGAGTGAACAACATCCTTTTTGGGGTGCAGTGAACAAAATCCTTTTTGGGGTGCAGTGAACAAAATCATTTTTGGGGTGCAGTGAACACAATCTTTTTGGGGTGCAGTGAACACAATCTTTGTGGGGTGCAGTGAACACAATCTTTTTGGGGTGGAGTGAACAACATCCTTTTTGGGGTGCAGTGAACAACATCCTTTTTGGGGTGCAGTGAACACAATCTTTTTGGGGTGCAGTGAACACAATCTTTGTGGGGTACAGTGAACAGAATCTTTGTGGGGTGCAGTGAACACAATCTTTGGGGGGTACAGTGAACACAATCTTTTTGGGGTGCAGTGAACACAATCTTTGTGGGGTGCAGTGAACACAATCTTTTTGGGGTGGAGTGAACAAAATCATTTTTGGGGTGCAGTGAACAACATCCTTTTTGGGGTGCAGTGATCAAAATCCTTTTTGGGGTGCAGTGAACACAATCTTTTTGGGGTGCAGTGAACAAAATCCTTTGTGGGGTGCAGTGAACAGAATCTTTGTGGGGTGCAGTGAACACAATCTTTGGGGGGGTACAGTGAACACAATCTTTTTGGGGTGCAGTGAACACAATCTTTGTGGGGTACAGTGAACAGAATCTTTGTGGGGTGCAGTGAACACAATCTTTGGGGGGTACAGTGAACACAATCTTTTTGGGGTGCAGTGAACACAATCTTTGGGGGGTACAGTGAACACAATCTTTTTGGGGTGCAGTGAACACAATCTTTGTGGGGTGCAGTGAACACAATCTTTGGGGGGGTACAGTGAACACAATCTTTTTGGGGTGCAGTGAACAACATCCTTTTAGGGTGCAGTGAACACAATCTTTGTGGGGTGCAGTGAACAACATCCTTTTAGGGTGCAGTGAACACAATCTTTGTGGGGTACAGTGAACAGAATCTTTGTGGGGTGCAGTGAACACAATCTTTGGGGGGTACAGTGAACACAATCTTTGTGAGGTGCAGTGAACACAATCTTTGTGGGGTGCAGTGAACACAATCATTGTGGGGTGCAGTGAACTCAATCTTTGTGGGGTACAGTGAACACAATCTCATACTTCTGAAGATTTGAGGGTGCTGCCTGTTCCATACTCCCCCTACTCCTCATCTAGCCTTTTAGGGGTACAAACAATAGTAATTGGGGCCTAGTGTGGTTGTGTACGTGTGATATACAGACACTTTTTTTGGATCATATTTTCTATTCCGCTATTTAATCAAAAACCTTTGGGGATCAGTTAAATTGGGGGATAGTCTGTGTTGGTACGTGTGAGAGAGATCCACCTTTCCAAGTTGTTGGGGTTCATCTCATACTTCTGAAGGTTTGAGGGTGCTGCCTGTTCCATACTCCCCCTACTCCTAGCCTTTTAGGGGTACAAACAATAGTAATTGGGGCCTAGTGTGGTTGTGTACGTGTGATATACATACACTTTTTTTGGATCATATTTTCTATTCCGCTATTTAATCAAAAACCTTTGGGGATCAGTTAAATTGGGGGATAGTCTGTGTTGGTACGTGTGAGAGAGATCCACCTTTCCAAGTTGTTGGGGTTCATCTCATACTTCTGAAGGTTTGAGGGTGCTGCCTGTTCCATACCCCCCCTACTCCTCATCTAGCCTTTTAGGGGTACAAACAATAGTAATTGGGGCCTAGTGTGGTTGTGTACGTGTGATATACATACACTTTTTTTGGATCATATTTTCTATTCCGCTATTTAATCAAAAACCTTTGGGGATCAGTTAAATTGGGGGATAGTCTGTGTTGGTACGTGTGAGAGAGATCCACCTTTCCAAGTTGTTGGGGTTCATCTCATACTTCTGAAGGTTTGAGGGTGCTGCCTGTTCCATACTCCCCCTACTCCTCATCTAGCCTTTTAGGGGTACAAACAATAGTAATTGGGGCCCAGTGTGGTTGTGTACGTGTGATATACATACACTTTTTTTGGATCATATTTTCTATTCCGCTATTTAATCAAAAACCTTTGGGGATCAGTTAAATTGGGGGATAGTCTGTGTTGGTACGTGTGAGAGAGATCCACCTTTCCAAGTTGTTGGGGTTCATCTCATACTTCTGAAGGTTTGAGGGTGCTGCCTGTTCCATACTCCCCCTACTCCTCATCTAGCCTTTTAGGGGTACAAACAATAGTAATTGGGGCCCAGTGTGGTTGTGTACGTGTGATATACATACACTTTTTTTGGATCATATTTTCTATTCCGCTATTTAATCAAAAACCTTTGGGGATCAGTTAAATTGGGGGATAGTCTGTGTTGGTACGTGTGAGAGAGATCCACCTTTCCAAGTTGTTGGGGTTCATCTCATACTTCTGAAGGTTTGAGGGTGCTGCCTGTTCCATACCCCCCCTACTCCTCATCTAGCCTTTTAGGGGTACAAACAATAGTAATTGGGGCCTAGTGTGGTTGTGTACGTGTGATATACATACACTTTTTTTGGATCATATTTTCTATTCCGCTATTTAATCAAAAACCTTTGGGGATCAGTTAAATTGGGGGATAGTCTGTGTTGGTACGTGTGAGAGAGATCCACCTTTCCAAGTTGTTGGGGTTCATCTC
The DNA here is from genome assembly GCF_965119305.1 of Pelophylax lessonae. Taxonomy (NCBI): domain Eukaryota; kingdom Metazoa; phylum Chordata; class Amphibia; order Anura; family Ranidae; genus Pelophylax; species Pelophylax lessonae. Next base: position 84,838,873 of record NC_138777.1, on the reverse strand, counting down.
ATACTTCTGAAGGTTTGAGGGTGCTGCCTGTTCCATACCCCCCCTACTCCTCATCTAGCCTTTTAGGGGTACAAACAATAGTAATTGGGGCCTAGCGTGGTTGTGTACGTGTGATATACATACACTTTTTTTGGATCATATTTTCTATTCCGCTATTTAATCAAAAACCTTTGGGGATCAGTTAAATTGGGGGATAGTCTGTGTTGGTACGTGTGAGAGAGATCCACCTTTCCAAGTTTTTGGGGTTCATCTCATACTTCTGAAGATTTGAGGGTGCTGCCTGTTCCATACCCCCCCTACTCCTCATCTAGCCTTTTAGGGGTACAAACAATAGTAATTGGGGCCTAGTGTGGTTGTGTACGTGTGATATACATACACTTTTTTTGGATCATATTTTCTATTCCGCTATTTAATCAAAAACCTTTGGGGATCAGTTAAATTGGGGGATAGTCTGTGTTGGTACGTGTGAGAGAGATCCACCTTTCCAAGTTGTTGGGGTTCATCTCATACTTCTGAAGGTTTGAGGGTGCTGCCTGTTCCATACCCCCCCTACTCCTCATCTAGCCTTTTAGGGGTACAAACAATAGTAATTGGGGCCTAGTGTGGTTGTGTACGTGTGATATACATACACTTTTTTTGGATCATATTTTCTATTCCGCTATTTAATCAAAAACCTTTGGGGATCAGTTAAATTGGGGGATAGTCTGTGTTGGTACGTGTGAGAGAGATCCACCTTTCCAAGTTGTTGGGGTTCATCTCATACTTCTGAAGGTTTGAGGGTGCTGCCTGTTCCATACTCCCCCTACTCCTCATCTAGCCTTTTAGGGGTACAAACAATAGTAATTGGGGCCTAGTGTGGTTGTGTACGTGTGATATACATACACTTTTTTTGGATCATATTTTCTATTCCGCTATTTAATCAAAAACCTTTGGGGATCAGTTAAATTGGGGGATAGTCTGTGTTGGTACGTGTGAGAGAGATCCACCTTTCCAAGTTGTTGGGGTTCATCTCATACGTCTGAAGGTTTGAGGGTGCTGCCTGTTCCATACTCCCCCTACTCCTAGCCTTTTAGGGGTACAAACAATAGTAATTGGGGCCTAGTGTGGTTGTGTACGTGTGATATACATACACTTTTTTTGGATCATATTTTCTATTCCGCTATTTAATCAAAAACCTTTGGGGATCAGTTAAATTGGGGGATAGTCTGTGTTGGTACGTGTGAGAGAGATCCACCTTTCCAAGTTGTTGGGGTTCATCTCATACTTCTGAAGGTTTGAGGGTGCTGCCTGTTCCATACCCCCCCTACTCCTCATCTAGCCTTTTAGGGGTACAAACAATAGTAATTGGGGCCTAGTGTGGTTGTGTACGTGTGATATACATACACTTTTTTTGGATCATATTTTCTATTCCGCTATTTAATCAAAAACCTTTGGGGATCAGTTAAATTGGGGGATAGTCTGTGTTGGTACGTGTGAGAGAGATCCACCTTTCCAAGTTGTTGGGGTTCATCTCATACTTCTGAAGGTTTGAGGGTGCTGCCTGTTCCATACTCCCCCTACTCCTCATCTAGCCTTTTAGGGGTACAAACAATAGTAATTGGGGCCCAGTGTGGTTGTGTACGTGTGATATACATACACTTTTTTTGGATCATATTTTCTATTCCGCTATTTAATCAAAAACCTTTGGGGATCAGTTAAATTGGGGGATAGTCTGTGTTGGTACGTGTGAGAGAGATCCACCTTTCCAAGTTGTTGGGGTTCATCTCATACTTCTGAAGGTTTGAGGGTGCTGCCTGTTCCATACTCCCCCTACTCCTAGCCTTTTAGGGGTACAAACAATAGTAATTGGGGCCTAGTGTGGTTGTGTACGTGTGATATACATACACTTTTTTTGGATCATATTTTCTATTCCGCTATTTAATCAAAAACCTTTGGGGATCAGTTAAATTGGGGGATAGTCTGTGTTGGTACGTGTGAGAGAGATCCACCTTTCCAAGTTTTTGGGGTTCATCTCATACTTCTGAAGGTTTGAGGGTGCTGCCTGTTCCATACCCCCCCTACTCCTCATCTAGCCTTTTAGGGGTACAAACAATAGTAATTGGGGCCCAGTGTGGTTGTGTACGTGTGATATACATACACTTTTTTTGGATCATATTTTCTATTCCGCTATTTAATCAAAAACCTTTGGGGATCAGTTAAATTGGGGGATAGTCTGTGTTGGTACGTGTGAGAGAGATCCACCTTTCCAAGTTGTTGGGGTTCATCTCATACTTCTGAAGGTTTGAGGGTGCTGCCTGTTCCATACTCCCCCTACTCCTAGCCTTTTAGGGGTACAAACAATAGTAATTGGGGCCTAGTGTGGTTGTGTACGTGTGATATACATACACTTTTTTTGGATCATATTTTCTATTCCGCTATTTAATCAAAAACCTTTGGGGATCAGTTAAATTGGGGGATAGTCTGTGTTGGTACGTGTGAGAGAGATCCACCTTTCCAAGTTTTTGGGGTTCATCTCATACTTCTGAAGGTTTGAGGGTGCTGCCTGTTCCATACCCCCCCTACTCCTCATCTAGCCTTTTAGGGGTACAAACAATAGTAATTGGGGCCTAGTGTGGTTGTGTACGTGTGATATACATACACTTTTTTTGGATCATATTTTCTATTCCGCTATTTAATCAAAAACCTTTGGGGATCAGTTAAATTGGGGGATAGTCTGTGTTGGTACGTGTGAGAGAGATCCACCTTTCCAAGTTGTTGGGGTTCATCTCATACTTCTGAAGGTTTGAGGGTGCTGCCTGTTCCATACCCCCCCTACTCCTCATCTAGCCTTTTAGGGGTACAAACAATAGTAATTGGGGCCTAGTGTGGTTGTGTACGTGTGATATACATACACTTTTTTTGGATCATATTTTCTATTCCACTATTTAATCAAAAACCTTTGGGGATCAGTTAAATTGGGGGATAGTCTGTGTTGGTACGTGTGAGAGAGATCCACCTTTCCAAGTTGTTGGGGTTCATCTCATACTTCTGAAGGTTTGAGGGTGCTGCCTGTTCCATACTCCCCCTACTCCTCATCTAGCCTTTTAGGGGTACAAACAATAGTAATTGGGGCCTAGTGTGGTTGTGTACGTGTGATATACATACACTTTTTTTGGATCATATTTTCTATTCCGCTATTTAATCAAAAACCTTTGGGGATCAGTTAAATTGGGGGATAGTCTGTGTTGGTACGTGTGAGAGAGATCCACCTTTCCAAGTTGTTGGGGTTCATCTCATACTTCTGAAGGTTTGAGGGTGCTGCCTGTTCCATACTCCCCCTACTCCTCATCTAGCCTTTTAGGGGTACAAACAATAGTAATTGGGGCCTAGTGTGGTTGTGTACGTGTGATATACATACACTTTTTTTGGATCATATTTTCTATTCCGCTATTTAATCAAAAACCTTTGGGGATCAGTTAAATTGGGGGATAGTCTGTGTTGGTACGTGTGAGAGAGATCCACCTTTCCAAGTTGTTGGGGTTCATCTCATACTTCTGAAGGTTTGAGGGTGCTGCCTGTTCCATACCCCCCCTACTCCTCATCTAGCCTTTTAGGGGTACAAACAATAGTAATTGGGGCCTAGTGTGGTTGTGTACGTGTGATATACAGACACTTTTTTTGGATCATATTTTCTATTCCGCTATTTAATCAAAAACCTTTGGGGATCAGTTAAATTGGGGGATAGTCTGTGTTGGTACGTGTGAGAGAGATCCACCTTTCCAAGTTGTTGGGGTTCATCTCATACTTCTGAAGGTTTGAGGGTGCTGCCTGTTCCATACTCCCCCTACTCCTAGCCTTTTAGGGGTACAAACAATAGTAATTGGGGCCTAGTGTGGTTGTGTACGTGTGATATACATACACTTTTTTTGGATCATATTTTCTATTCCGCTATTTAATCAAAAACCTTTGGGGATCAGTTAAATTGGGGGATAGTCTGTGTTGGTACGTGTGAGAGAGATCCACCTTTCCAAGTTGTTGGGGTTCATCTCATACTTCTGAAGGTTTGAGGGTGCTGCCTGTTCCATACCCCCCCTACTCCTCATCTAGCCTTTTAGGGGTACAAACAATAGTAATTGGGGCCTAGTGTGGTTGTGTACGTGTGATATACATACACTTTTTTTGGATCATATTTTCTATTCCGCTATTTAATCAAAAACCTTTGGGGATCAGTTAAATTGGGGGATAGTCTGTGTTGGTACGTGTGAGAGAGATCCACCTTTCCAAGTTGTTGGGGTTCATCTCATACTTCTGAAGGTTTGAGGGTGCTGCCTGTTCCATACTCCCCCTACTCCTCATCTAGCCTTTTAGGGGTACAAACAATAGTAATTGGGGCCCAGTGTGGTTGTGTACGTGTGATATACATACACTTTTTTTGGATCATATTTTCTATTCCGCTATTTAATTTAACTGGGCCTCCATGCGAGACCTGTGTGCCTTGTTGCGCTGTTTTGAGTACTCCACCAACATGGCCAGTGGCAATGACGCCGTTCTCAGCTTAACTATCCCACTTCTATGCCTCCTTGAAAAAACAATTCGGGCGATGATGGAAGAGGATGTGGCACAGGATGAGGAGGAGGAGGAGGATGAAGAGGTAACATTTCCAAGGCTTTCAGGGCAGTCATTCGCAAGGGGCTCCGAGGGTGGGTTCCTGCACACGCAAACGCCAGGGACGCAATTGTCCAGCAGGGGCACAGTTCTGGAGGATGAGGAGGATGAGGAGGAGGAGGAGCTGGAGGAGGAGATGGAACCATGTTCACAGCAGGGTGGCACCCAGGCCAGCTCATGGCCATCACTGGTGCGTGGCTGGGGGGATACAGAGGACACGGACGATACACCTCCCACAGAGGACAGCCTTTCGTTGCCTCTGGGCAGCCTGGCACACATGAGCGATTACATGCTGCAGTGTCTCCACAACGACCGCCGAGTTGCCCACATTCTAACTTGTGCTGATTACTGGGTGGCCACGCTGCTGGATCCCCGTTACAAGGACAACGTACCGTCCTTAATTCACTCACTGGAGCGCGATCGCAAGATGCGCGAGTACAAGCGCACGCTGGTAGACGCCATGCTGCTGGCATTCCCATCTGACAGCGGGGCCACAGTGGAAGCACAAGGCAGAGGAGGAGGAGGAGGAGGTCGCCAACGCAACCAGGGCACCGCCAGCACCTCAGAAGGCAGGGTTAGCATGGCCGAAATGTGGAAAAGCTTTGTCAGCACGCCACAACAAACAGCAGCACCAGCAGCTCAGATGGAACGTCTTAGCAGGAGGCAGCATTTTACCAACATGGTGGAGCAGTATGTGTGCACACGCCTACATGTAGTGAATGACGGGTCTGCCCCCTTCAACTTCTGGGTCTCCAAATTGGGCACATGGCCTGAGCTTGCCCTTTACGCCTTGGAGGTGCTGGCGTGCCCTGCAGCCAGTGTATTATCTGAACGGGTATTTAGCACGGCTGGGGGCGTTATAACAGACAAGCGCAGCCGCCTGTCCAGAGACAATGTGGACAAGCTCACGTTCATTAAAATGAACCAGGCATGGATCCCACGGGACTTTTCCGTACCTTATGCAGAATAGCAATGGATACCGACCTTACCCACCCATTGTTCCATTTTTGCTCTTTCTCACTCTTTTGGGGTGTACCCTCATTTAAAATTTTTGAAAAGAAGCAGTGTTGGCTACCTCGTCCTCCTCCTCAGGGCCAGATTAATGTAGGGGCTATTGGAGCTGCAGCTCCAGGCCCCTACCTTTTATATAGGCCCCGGGTTGGCCATATTCACTGTTACCGCTCTTCTGTCACTTGTAAACACAGAAGTCTGGCTTCTATGCTCGCTTCCCCAGGCAGCACCCTCAGAACCTCCCCACACAGCGTGAAGGCCGGACAAGGAGGGACAGTTGGCGATGCATGGATGTGTTTATGGGCTTCAGAGACAGCATCCCATGTTGAATTAGGCATGCATGGCTGCACCCTTCCTCCTCTGGGTGCATGGCAAGGCACGGCCCTTAAGGCCCTTCAAAATCCTCAGCACCAAGCCCATGATGCTGTTAATCCGGCCCTGGTCCTCCTCCACCGCCGCTTCCACCTACACCGCCCATAGGTGTGCGCAGCCTATTGCATTAAGGTGTGCACCCCAAAGTTGAAATACACATGCATGTGTTTGCCAGCAGGGAGAGTAATGTATCGGGGCCATGTACCTGTAGGCAAGGAGAAATAGAGCAGAGCAGGTCCCAGGGAGATCTTTCCCATCTCCTCACTGGCAATGCTATGTGCCCTAGGTGATTAGGGTGTGCCCAGGCACACCCAGCACACCCTGTGCGCACGCCTATGTCACCGCCACATCCACCACCACCTCAACCTCCCTCCTACTCCATATGGGCCTCGTCCTTCAGAGATGAAGAAGAACATTGTTTTATTTTTCTGTTTTTTTTTGTTGTTTTAAGTTATTTCCCTATCCACATTTGTTTGCAGAGCACTTGCCATGCTCTTAATTACGTTTTGCTGCCATTTGCAGCACTCTAGCCCTTTCCTTTGGTGTTTTAGAGCCATTTTAGTGCCTTAAAGTTCGGGTCCCCATTGACTTCAATGGGGTTCGGTGTCCGGGAAAAGTTCAGTAAAAGTCCGGGACACGGACCCGGACTTTTTTTTAAAGTTCGGCCGAACCCGTCGAACACGGACATCTAGGTGTCCGCTCAACCCTAATCAAGAACCAATGACTACCTCTAATGGTATTTCAATTATCTACGATATATTGAATAAACATAATATTTACTCTAAATCCACTACTGTTTTGAAATGGGAGAGAATATTGGGGAAAGTTTTTCCCGAAATAAGCTGGTTGAAAGCCTTTGATATTACATACATCTCATCCAAATGTATCAACCATTGGGAGTTATACCAAAAAATCTTGAATTTTTGGTATTTAACTCCTATGAAATTGTCGAGATTCTATTCCTCAACATCAGCATTATGTTGGAGAGAATGCAGTGAGCAAGGATCGTTATTTCATATAATTTGGGACTGCAGATCGATTAGAGCATTTTGGTACAGAATATTCTCCCTGGTATCAGAACTGGTGGGAAAAAATATAGTCCCAAACTCTGAAATGGCGATCCTTCACTTAAATATATACAAGATTCCCCTGGAGTTCCGAGTAGTAGTTATGCATCTCTTATTAGCGGCAAAGCTTTTAATCACTAGAAGATGGAACTCTCAGGAGGTACCAACTCCATCCGACGCGGTTGAATTATTAAATCAACAATGTCAGATGGAAAAAATTGTGGTTACCTTAAGTGCAACAAAGAAAATGTTTGAAGTTAGTTGGAAATCATGGTTAAATAATAGAAGATGCATAGTAACATTGGAATAGGATTAAAGCAGCTGGGATAATATAAATATCGTTAGGCAGTTTTAGACTTGCTTTACCTCCCTCCATAAAAATTAATGTTAAATGAGAGAGATTTGAAATAACGGTATTCTAAATATGGTAACCCCCTTAGTGAGGGTCAAAACTATACTGGAAGGAAGGGGAGGAGTGGTTGTTTCTTTTTTTTTTTTTTTACTCTTCCTTTTCCTCTGGTAGTATAATGTTATAACTGACAAATTTACTGCAACAATGTTGTTCTTGTTTTTGCTACTGGATTTTGTACTATTTTTTTTGTGGTTTGTATATTATTTTGCTATGTGAAAAATTAAAATAAAGAGATATTGAAATTAAAATTACCCCTAAACATCACGCCACTTCTATTCCCAAAATCCACACTAAACTGGGAGACCTTACACAACATCCCCATAAGGTCCTGGCTGCATTTCAGGAATTCTATTCTGACCTCTACTCTGCTTCTGATACACCCTCTGGGCTTTTGGAGACCTTCCTGGAAGATATTCCGCTCTCCACACTGTCCCTCGATCACTCTAAATCCTTAGAAAAACCAATCTCGGAATCAGGTTATAAAATGCCTGAAACTCCGATCTGCCCCCAGGCCCAGATGGATTCTCTAACCTTTATTATAAAAATTTTGGCATGGTCCTCGCCCCCTATATAGCCCGTTTTTTTAACTCTCTCCGCTATTGTCACAGCCTAGATAAGGACTTAAATTCTGCTATCATCTCATTAATCCCTAAACCGGGCAAGGACCCGAGCGAAGTCAGTAATAACTGACCCATTTCCTTGATTAACAACGATCTTAAGATCCTAACTAAAGTTTTGGCCAATCGGCTATCCTCTTTTATAGCTCGTTATGTCCACATAGACCAAGCTGGGTTCATACCAGGCCGTCAAGGCACTGTTCAGACCCGGAGGGCCATAGACATAATTTCTTTACTCCAATCTCAATGGGATGGGGGTAGCAAACAGGAAGGCTACCTCCTTTCGATTGACCTACACAAGGCGTTTGATTTGGTCAGGTGGCCATATCTTTTTGAGATATTGAAAAGATGGGGCTTTGGTCCAAATTTTAGAAGCTTGCTTCAATCACTTTACTCCTCACCTGTGGCCCAGATTCGTATAGCTGGTCAGTACTCTACTCCCTTTCCCATACGGCAGGTTACACGGCAAGGCTGCCCGTTGTCTCTGATTATCTTCGCTATTGTGATAGAGACGTTAGCCATCGCGATTCAGAGGCACCAAGATATTAAAGGGGTCACTTGCGGACACTCGGAACACAAATGCGCTCTCTTTGCGGACAATCTCTTACTGTTCGTCACCTCCTCCCTCACCTCCACGCCCAACATACTCAAACTTCTACAGGATTTTGGACATGTCTCAGGATTACAGGTGAATATGCCCAAATCTACGGTTTTAAATATCTCCGTCCCCAACAGCCTTGTAGATAACCTTCATTCATACTTCCCATTTACTTGGAACACTCATTATATTCCTTATCTGGGCATTAATCTTCCTAATAATATTGACAGGCTTTATTCAGTGAACTATCCCGGGATGTTCAAAAAATTGGAAGCAGACCTCAGAACATGGGCTAAAATAGAACTTTCCTGGATAGGCAGAATCAACACTGTCAAAATTACACTACAGCCCCGCATCCTCTATCTCTTCAGGTCGCTATCTATCCCTCTTAAAAAATCGCAACTCACGCACTTACAATCTTACATTGTCCGCTATTCTTGGGGGAATAAAGGTCATTGTTGCGCGAAATCTATCCTATTCCGTAGGAAAGAAGATGGAGGACTTGGTCTTCTGAACTTGTGGTGGCACTACCAGGCGGCTCAACTCGCCCAAATATCTATGGTATATGTTAAAGGCCCAAAACTGGACTGGGTCCAAACTGAATGCCAAGCGGTTCCACACAATACTATTGATTATCTTATATGGTGTAATCCTAAACACAGACCTCCCGTTCTTGCCCCGACACTATCTCATTCTCTTCATCTCTGTGATACACTACATAAGCAACCCTCTCTGGTCTCAGTTCTGAGACCTTTAACTCACTTATTCCTCAATCCAAATTTTCCCCCTGGCATGGACATTGGAGCCTTCAAGTGGTGGCTCAATAAGGGCCTCTTTAGAACCGGACACTTCTTCAACAGACTAGGCCCCCTCACGCAAGGTCATTGCACTAAACTACTTAAAATGCCCCCTTCTGAAATTTTTCGATATTCACAAATCTCTAATTTCCTACACTCCCTGTGGCACGACAAAAACGAGCCCCCTCCCTGACACCCTATAAAAATTGGTGCTCTAATATAATGGATCAGAGTGGTGGGATCTTCATCATTTATGCTTCCTTGGCGGAAGCCACAGACAAACCTTCCTATGTCCGCTCATGGGAATCTGATCTAGGATCTGAGGCCACCCGGGATATATGGTCCCTAAACTTCCAACACTCCTTTAAGGTCGTCCTCAATGTCTCCCTGATTGAGGCTAATGTGAAAGTTTTCCTTAGATGGTACAGGGTCCCGGCCAGGTTGGCTACCATGTTCCCCAATGCGTCTTCCTTATGCTTCCGAAACTGCAGCTTGGTGGGCTCCATGTTTCACACGTGGTGGTCTTCCCAAGAATTAGATCTTTCTGGAACAAGATTTTTCACCTGTTGCGGAAAATCTCAGGATTAGCTATACCCCAAGACCCCAAGATTGCTCTTCTCAACTTTAAAATTGACAAGGCTCCAAAACATATGTCTAGGCTCCTCTTTTTCATTTTGTTAGGAGCCAAAATGACACTTGCTACGTCTTGGAAGCAGGAGGGAATTTCAATTCATGCAGTAAAGCGAAAAGTCTCCTGGATTATGACGCAAGAAAAACTAGCCAGTATCCTTCTCGACAGGGAACATCTATTTGAAGCAGTTTGGGAACCTTGGGCTGTCTACTCTAAGACCCCACTATTCCCAGGACAATTTACACCCACCCACAGAGGCCCTTGAGGAGACTTGCCCTACCTTCTTCTCATGCTCTCCTTTTTCCTCTCTTTCTTTCCTTCTCTCTACTCACCCTATTTCCTCCCTCATCACTATTATTTCCTTCTCTTTCTCTACACGACCTCTGTTCTGAATTTATGGAACTTCTGGATTTTTGTTATTTCAACTCATTCAGCCGCGGTTGACTGCAATCTACACAGCTCCGCTGGCCCCTTTAAGGGTCTAACAGGGTTTTTTCAATTGCCTCCCGCGGCTGATTCCTTTACTGTTATGGCATACAGCTTCCTGGCACAGAACATTCCAACCTTCATGGACATTGAGAGGACTACTTTATTAGTCTCCTGGCACAGTTAGTCCCCAATAGGGGTGCCTGGAACGTTAGATGGTTTGTTACTTACGTTATATGTCTTCCTCAATCTCTCAGGTTTGCGTGACTTCACAGTCCAAATTCCTTTTGTTATGCTGTACACGCCATGTTTACGCCATTTTATACCTTGTTGTTATTCTCAACCTGCTGTGCATTTTGATGCTTTCCTGTTCATTTATGTTTGAAACTAATAAAAAATCTTTGACAACTAAAAATAGGCATATTATATCTTACTCTGAAAATAAGAGAGTCAGAGTCTACCTTTGACAACAACACCCACTGTGGCTCACCCCACTCCTCACGGACAGATACACACTAGATGTTTAGAAATCGATGTAGCACCATCCTAGGTAGGTGCTAGGAAAATGCATTTGGTGGCTTTTTTCTGCTTCTCAGGAGAGCCTGATCTGTTAGTTTGGCCTGTCACTAGAGTTGAGCAGACACCTGGATGTCCGTGTTCGGCGGGATTGGCCGAACTTGAAAAAAAAGTCCGGGTCCGTGTCCCGGACTTTTTCCGAACTTTACCCCGACACCGAACCCCATTGAAGTCAATGGGGACCCGAACTTTCAGGCACTAAAATGGCTCTAAAACACCAATGGAAAGGGCTAGAGTGCTGCAAATGGCAGCAAAACTTAGTTAAGAGCATGGCAAGTGCTCTGCAAACAAATGTGGATAGGGAAATAACTTGAAACAACAAAAATAAATAAATAAAAATAAAACAATTTTCTTCATCTGTGAAGGACGAGGCCCATATGGAGTAGGAGGGAGGTTGAGGTGGTGGTGGATGTGGCGGTGTAGGTGGAAGCGGCGGTGGAGGAGGACGAGGTAGCCAACACTGCTTTTTTTCAGTCATTTTAAATGAGGGTACACCCCAAAAGAGTGAGAAATATCAAAAGTAGAACAATGGCTGGGTAAGGTCGGTATCCATCTCTATTCTGCACAAGGTACGGAAAAGTCCTGTGGGATCCATGCCTGGTTCATTTTAATGAACGTGAGCTTGTCCAAATTGTCTCTGGACAGGCGGCTGCGCTTGTCTGTGATAACGCCCCCAGCATTGCTAAATACACGTTCAGATAATACACTGGCTGCAGGGCACGCCAGCACCTCCAAGTTGAAGGGGGCAGACCCGTCATTCACTACATGTAGCTGTGTGCACACATACTGCTCCACCATGTTGGTGAAATGCTGCCTCCTGCTAAGACGTTCCATATGAGCTGCTGGTGCTGCTGTTTGTTGTGGCGTGCTGACAAAGCTTTTCCACATTTCGGCCATGCTAACCCTGCCTTCTGAGGTGCTGGCGTGCCCTGGTTACGTTGGCGACCTCTTCCTCCTCCTCCTCTGCCTTGGCCTTGTGCTTCCACTGTGGCCCCGCTGTCAGGTGGGAATGCCAGCAGCATCGCGTCTACCAGCGCGCGCTTGTACTCGCGCATCTTGCGATCGCGCTCCAGTGAGTGAATTAAGGACGGTACGTTGTCCTTGGAACGGGGATCCAGCAGCGTGGCCACCCAGTAATCAGCACAAGTTAGAATGTGGGCAACTCGGCGGTCGTTGTGGAGACACTGCAGCATGTAATCGCTCATGTGTGCCAGGCTGCCCAGAGGCAATGAAAGGCTGTCCTCTGTAGGAGGTGTATCGTCTGTGTCCTCTGTATCCCCCCAGCCACGCACCAGTGATGGCCATGAGCTGGCCTGGGTGCCACCCTGCTGTGAACATGGTTCCATCTCCTCCTCCATCTCCTCCTCCTCATCCTCCTCATCCTCCAGAACTGTGCCCCTTCTGGACAATTGTGTCCCTGGCGTTTGTGGGTGCAGGAACCCACCCTCGGAGCCACTTGCGAATGACTGCCCTGAAAGCCTTGGAAATGTTACCTCTTCATCCTCCTCCTCCTCCACATCCTCTTCCATCATCGCCGGAATCGTTTTTTGAAGGAGGCATAGAAGTGGGATAGTTAAGCTGACAACGGCGTCATCGGCACTGGCCATGTTGGTGGAGTACTCAAAACAGCGCAACAAGGCACACAGGTTTGCATGGAGGCCCATTTATTGGTGGTGAAGTGGTGCTTTTCCGCAGAGCGACTCACGCATGCGTGCTGCAGCTGAAACTCCACTATGGCCTGCTGCTGCTCGCACAGTCTTTCCAGCATGTGCAAGGTGGAGTTCCACCTTGTGGGCACGTCACATATGAGGCGGTGAGCAGGAAGGCCGAAGTTACCCTGCAGCGCTGACAGGCGAGCAGCAGCAGGGTGAGAACGCCGAAAGTGCGCACAGACGGCCCGCACTTTCTGCAGCAGCTCTGACATATCGGGGTAATTTTTAAGGAACCTCTGCACCACCAAATTCAGCTTATGCGCCAGGCAAGGGATGTGCGTCAAACCGGCTAGGCCCAGAGCTGCTATGAGATTTCGCCTGTTATCGCACACCACCAGGCAGGGCTTGAGGCTCGCTGGCAGCAACCACTCATTTGTCTGCTGTTCCATGCTCCTCCACAACTCCTGCGTGGTGTGTGGTTTTTCCCCCAAACAGGCAAGTTTTAAAACTGCCTGCTGTCGTTTACCCCTGGCTGTGCTGAAGTTGGTGGTGAAGGTGTTACGCTGACCGGATGAGGAGGCGGTAGAGGATGAGGAAGCGGAGTAGGAGGAGTTAGGAACAGGAGGCAAACTGAAGCGCCCTGCAATCCTCGGTGGTGGAAGGACATGCGCCAAATTGCTATCCGCCTCAGGCCCATCCGCCACTGCATTTACCCAGTGTGCCGTTAGGGAGATATAACGCCCCTGACCGTGCTTACTGGTCCACGTATCGGTAGGTAGGTGGACCTTGCCACAGATGGCGTTGCGCATTGCACACCTGATTTTTTCCCCCACTTGGTTGTGCAGGGAAGGGATGGCTTGCCTGGAAAAGTAGTGGCGGCTGGGCACAATGTACTGTGGGACAGCCACCGGCATAAGGCTTTTAAAACTGTGCGTCTCCACCAGACGGAATGACAGCATTTCAAAGGCCAAGAATTTTGAAATGCTGGATTTCAGGGCCAGGGATCGCGGGTGGGTAGGGGGGTACTTCCTCTTCCTCTGAAGTGTTTGGGAGATGGAAAGCTGAACGCTTCCACGGGACATTGTGGAGATGGTTGGTGACCCAGGTGGTGGTGTTGCTGACAGATCGTCTGTTTGCGGGGTGGCAGTTGCCGGTATCACTACAGAGGTGGATGAAGAGGCCGAGACTGCAGCAGAAGAGGAAGCAAGAGGAGCCAGAGACCTTTCTTGGTTTTGAAGGTGTCTAGTCTACTCCACTGCAGCTCGTGCTTTGCACTTAGATGCCTGATCATGCAGGTTGTGCTCAGGTTGAGAAGGTTTATTCCTCGCTTCAGGCTCTGATTGCACAGGGTGCAAACCACTCGTGTCCTGTCATCAGCACATTTTCTGAAGAACTTCCACGCTAGAGAACTCCTTTGAGCTGGCTTTGGTGCGCTCGGTCCCTTGCTGCGTTGGGCAGTAGCAGGCGTAGTGTCTAGGGCACGACCGCTCCGCTTCTGCACCCTTCTCCCTCTTCTGCTGTGCTGGTGGCTCTGTGCGACCACCGCCTCTTCCTCCAAACTACTCAGGTCACCTGCATGACCTTCATTCCATGTGGGGTCGAGGACCTCATCGTCCTCCACATCATCTTCCACCCAGTCTTCACCCCTGCCCTCCTTGTCGGTCTCCACAATTCTGAGTGCCGCAGCAGTTGGCACCTGCGTTTCGTCATCATCGGAGACGTGCTGCGATGGTCCTTCTATGTACTCATCTTGAGAAATAAGTGGTTGGGCATCGCTGCACTCAATCTCTTCCACTTCTGGGGCAGGGCTAGGTGGATGGCTCTGGGAAACCCTGCTGACAGAGTCATCAAAAAGAAGAAGAGACTGCTGCATGACTTGGGGCTCAGACTGTTTGCCTGATTTGCAAGGGGGTGAGGTGAAAGACAGTTGGACATCGGCTGCAGGTGCCAACTCTGACCTTTCTGCAGTAGACTGGGTGGGAGACAATGTGAAGGAACTGGAGGCACTGTCAGCAGCAAACCAATCTACTATCGCCTCTACTTGTTCTGGCCTCAACACTTGTAGAGGCTCATGATGCCCTACCAAATACTGCTGCAGGTTCTGTCGCCTACTCACACTTGAGGAAGGTGTTTCACTTGTGCGTGTAGCTGGCACAGATCGACCACGTCCTCTCCTTGCAACAGGAGCTCTACCAGCAGCACCACGACCCAGGCCATGGCCCCTATTTGACGGTATCCTCGTATTTCTGTAATTTATGATCTTGTCCTAGAAAGGTGTTTATTGAATAGCGGAACAAAACAACAACAGTATCGCACGGGTGTATCTCACAGTCAAATATGCAAACTATGCCGCAATTTAATTTTTTTTTACCCCAAAAGGGTGTTTATTATATAGCGGAATAGAAAAACAGTATACAAATACAACGGGTGTATCTCACAGTCAAATATGCAACGTATGCCGCAATTTAATTTTTTTCACCCCAAAAGGGTGTATATTGAATAGCGGAATAGAAAAAAGGATATAAAACGGTGTATCTCACACGTATAAACACAGACTAGGCCCCGATTACAATTTTTTGTACCCTAAAGGGAGGATGAGGAAGAGGAGTAGGAGGAGTTCGGAACAGGAGGCAAACTGAAGCGCCCTGCAATCCTCGGCGATGGAAGGAGATGCGCCAAACAAATTTAAAAGGTGTATCTCACACGTACCGATACAGACTATGCCGTAATTTAATTTTTTACACTCCAAAAGGGTGTATATTGAATAGCGGAATAGAAAAAATTTTATAAAATGGTGTATCTCACACGTACAAACACAGACTAGGCCCCGATTACAATTTTTTGTACCCTAAAGGCAGGATGAGGAGTAGGAGGAGTTCGGAACAGGAGGCAAACTGAAGCACCCTGCAATCCTCGGCGGTGGAAGATGCGCCCTAAAAATTTGGAAGGTGTATCTCACACGTACCGATACAGACTATGCCGCAATTTAATTTTTTTTACCCCAAAAGGGTGTAGATTGAATAGCGGAATAGAAAATATGATATAAAAAGGTGTATCTCACACGTACAGACCCAGGCTAGGCCCCGATTACAATTTTTTGTACCCTAAAGGCAGGATGAGGAGTAGGAGGAGTTTGGAACAGGAGGCAAACTGAAGCACCCTGCCATCCTCGGCTGTGGAAGATGCGCCCCAAATATTTGGAAGGTGTATCTCACACGTACCGATACAGACTATGCCGCAATTTAATTTTTTTTTACCCCAAAAGGGTGTAGATTGAATAGCGGAATAGAAAATATGATATAAAATTGGTGATTTTTCAATAGCACATGTGAACACAGCAGTGTCTTATGTTTTATGTCACGGTCAGCTCAGCAGCAGGCTATGAAGGGAAAAAAAAAAATTCTCCTATAACTTTGTAATTTTTAAATAGCAGATTAGTACAGACTATGCCACAATTTAATTTTTTTTAACCCAAAAGGGTGTATATTGAATTGTGGAATAGAAAAAAGTATATAAAATTGAAAATCACTCAATAGCACATGTGAACACAGCAGTGTCTTATGTCACGGTCAGCTCAGCAGCAAGCAGGCTATGAAGGGAAAAAAAAAATTCCCCTTTAACTTTGTAATTTTTAAATAGCAGATTAGAACAGCAATCTGTAGTAAAATATAGCTGAACGCTGAACACAACAGACTGATAAAAATATATTTTTTTCTCCCTCCTCCTCCTCCTCCTCAGTGGGCTCAAGTGAGGGCAAAAAGATTGTTCACTGCACCACCCCCCACACTGCAAAATCAATGTAGATCGCTAACGGACGATTGTTCTGTCCCTGCCTAATCTCTCCAGCCTGTCCCTAAAATGCTCAAATAACTTTCCCTGCCTACACTCCGACCCGATACTTTTTCATACAAGTACATGGTACAGCAGGCCCATATCAAGATAATGAAATGTTGGGTTTACATATTCTTTAATAATGTCTTAATGAGTACAGAGCTGCACTAATTTGTGTCTTTTATATCTGTCTGGTGTTCAGCTTTTAACACATTCTTCAGTTTTAGCATAGTCTGTAAATTATTCCACTTAGCCTAATACAAATAAATGTGAAACAGGAGTAGCAAAATAAAAACTGATTTACTGCCAAAATTCTGGTTTTGGCAAACTTTCCAACTTTTATTAAGTACAATGTGGATTTAAGCTTGCTCATTCTCTTTTAAAGTGTGGTATGAAAATAAAAAAACAGCAAACCAAACAGATTCTTAAGAACTTATTTTCATAGAATTGTTTGCACCAAGGCTTAGTGAATGAGGTTCTGCTGACTTCCATCAACCAATCCTGTGCAAGCGAAAATGCTTTTTTTTTTCTTTTTTTTTCTCACATGTGATTGAGTAATCTTTGCATGGTAGAACTTCACTTGCAACTTCAATTGCAAAATGAACACGTTTTTTTCCTACAGTAAAACAACCCTTTTGTTTCAAGGGCAACGGTTAAAGGCACATTTTTGTTTTTTGTATTTAAAAACAATAAGGTTGACATTACTAGATATTGTCAGTTAAACATCAAAGCAATTTACTTACCAATTTACTCACCAATGTATGTACTAATTGTACGTACCATTTTATTTGTCAATGTATTTATCAAATTTGATTAGCTAATTATTTATTTTTTCAATTTTCTTACTTACATATTTACTTCTATATTATATAACTTGTCTATTTACTTAAATGTTATTATTATTTTTTTTTATGTATGTTTTGCATTGTTTTTTTTTTCTTAATATTTGTTCTTTCTACCCATTTTGTTAAAGCCCAGTTGAACTTAAAATTTAAATAAAAAAAAAATACTTTCCAGATGCATCAAAACAAAAGGTTTGCAATGTCTTATAGTTAATTTTCTTTAGAAAGCAGCCACACCATGATTTGGAAAAAGAACAGTCCTTGCTAGCATGCTGTATAGAAGAACCCTTGCTTTCTATGTAAAAGCAACCGCTGACAGCTGAACCGCTGATAGCTGATTGTAAAAAAAAAGAATTGTCAGCAAAAACATTTGTGAAATAAAACAGCTTGAAGTCTTCCCCTAGGTCCTTACCAGGCCCTTCTGGTCTGGTATGGATTTGGAGGTGACACTCCAACGCCAAAATTTTTTTTTTAAATGGTGTGGAGTCCCCCCCAAAATCCATACCAGACCCTTATCCGAGCATGCATCCCGGCAGGTCAGGAAAGAGAGGGGAAGAGCAAGTGTCCCCCTCTTGAACCATACCAGGCCACATTCCCTTAACATGGGGGGGTGTGGTGCTTTGGGGCACCCCAAAACACCTTGTCCTTATGTTGCTAGGAACAAGGGCCTCTTCCCGACAACCCTGGGCTGTGGTTGTGGAGGTTTGTGGGTAGGGGGACCCCAGATTCCGGCCCCCCCTATGTGAATGGGTATGGGGTACATTGTGGTCCTACCCCTATACCAAAAAATTAGTGTAGTGTGACAAAAGACAATAGACAGTTTTTGACAAGTCCTTTATTAAAAATGTCTTCTTCTTCTCCCGCACTTCTTCTTCCTCTGGTCTTCTTCTTCTTCTTCCTCCATCTTCTTCTTCCCCTGCTTCTTTCTCCAGTCTTCTTCTTTCTCTGGTGTTCTGCTTCCTCCGCCTCTGCTCCTGTCGTCAAAAATAAAAAGGTAAAACCTCCTCCAACGCTGTGGATGACGTCATTCATATACCCTGCCCCCTTGTGAATGTCACTGCCCAGGACATGATGGGTCTGTGACGTCACAAGAGGACGGGGTCTCTGGATCACGCAATCGTTGTACCACATACTCATATACATAGGGGGGGGATCTGGGGGCGCCCTTGTTAAAGGGGGCTTCCGGATTATGATAAGCCCCCCTGCCCTCAGACCCCCACAATCACAGCCCAGGGTTGTCAAGAAGAGGCCCTTGTCCCCATCTACATGGGGACAAGGTGCTTTGGGGTGGAGGAGCCCCCCTGTCCCAAAGCACTGGAACCTCTCATGTTGGGTTGGTATGGTTCAGGAGGGGGACGCTCGCTCGTCCCCTCCCTTTCCTGACTTGCCTGACTGCATGCTCAGATAAGAGTCTGGTATGGATTTTGGGGGGACCCCACACCATTTTTTTAAAAATGTTGGCATGGGGGGGTCCTCTCCAAATTCATACCAGACCCAAAGGGCCTGATATGGACCTGGAGCAGACCTCCAGGCCGTTTTTTTTTTTTTTTTTCACAAATTTTTTTACATTCAACAAAAAGGTTCCTAGTCCCATTTGTAGCAACTAGGATAATCATTTTATGCAAAAGATCTATAAAACACCACAAGGGAAATCCTTGTGGTAAATAAACAATGTATTAATTGCTTTAGATAAAATAGGTCTAGAGATAGGGATCATTTTGAAGATTTATTGAGCAAGACCACAATATGAATAAACTATTGATGCTTGCATTGATTTGCTTCTACAAGGAAACTTTAAACATCCTTCTTCCTTTCTGAGTTACACATAAAAGAATGAACCTTTTTTTTTCTAAACTGATTACATCTATTGCGTCTACTAAAATTACTTACTGTAAATAGTTTTAGGTACAGTCAGTAGACTTGTAATACAAACCTAAAAGCCAGCTCCAACTTGGGTTTGTTAAAGCACTACTAAACATTCTGTTTAAATCAGCTAAATACATTCCAAGTGCATTAAAAGGTGTGCAAAGTATTACAGTTAGTTGTCTTTAGAAAGCAGCCACAATCCATGTAGCAAAGCATGGTCCCTGCCAGCAGCTGTAGAGAAGGACCTTTGCTCTCTGTGAAAGCAGTGGTCTCTTCACAGAGGTCTTGCATGCTTCCTGCAGAGTCAGACCTATAGCTCTGCAATCAGCAAATCACATGATCCCTGCTAATTGGCGAGCTATACGTCTCAGCAGGGGGCATGTCAGACCTCTGCTGAGATTTCACGACTTCCACACATTGAGCTAGAGACTTTCCCTTCAGGGTGCCGAGAGGGGATAGGCTTTCCTACTCATGATGTGATTGCTTTTTAAAAAAAATTCTAAACTTTGCGCACCTTTTTTAATGCATCTGAAATGTATTTAGATCATTTAAATTGAAAGTTAATTTAGGTTTTAAATGTGTCTACAGGATTTGAAGGGCAGCATTTGAATTTTGAAATGGATCCTTTGCAGCAGTATATTATTTGCAAATTACTTATACCATAGTGGCAGATTATATCCAAACAATGCTTCCAGGTACAAGGAGTCATCATTTGATGATCTTTTTGATTGCGAGCAATGCAAAGGCTGCCATTGCTTATCAGCTTCTTAAAAATATGTCTGCAGCTGAAATAGACTTGAAAGCACCAAATTGCAGAACTGTTTTTAGCATCTTATGGCCCTCTCTGGAGTCTGGGGCCATATTAATATGCGTTTATGTTTATATATGTATGTAAGGGTACCATGTTGGACAGCAGTTCCCGCCACACTAGTTCTGAACCCAACCTACTTCTTGGATAGAACAGGTCACAGCTACCTGTTGTTTTGGAGTCACTCTGCCATCTTGTATCACTTACAACCCGGCCTGAGGTCGGTTTTCTCTCTTGGCAGTTCATTCCAGCTAGCCTTTATCTCTCAGCTTCAGAGAAGCAAGACCTACATGGTGGTCATCAGGGTGTACTGTTCCCATACCAGAACTCCCAAAGCTTCACCCACAGCTGGCATAAAAAAAGGGCACTAACCCCATCCACTACATCACCAGGGGCAGAAAATAAACGTCACTTACACATGCCAGAAGCAGCATATCTCTTTTCAGAATATAGTGTGTACCAAGTGACAGGACAGTATCCCACTCTGAACCCAATATTAGGTTGCAGCGTACTTAAAAGGCTTTTTAAAAAGAATTTAGCATACAGTATAGCAAGTCAATAGTTTAGAGCACTTTTGTTTAGGTTTTTGCTGATAATAGGCAGCATCTGGGAGCTGTGTTAAAGTGTATAAATGGTTACAACTTCTTTTTGGATAGAGTAGGGGAGGTTTAAAACTCTTTTTTTTTTTTTTTTGCTGTATGTGTCCCACTTGGGAGTTTTTATTTTGCTTCCTGTTCCAGAGATTTAACAGAAACCAATAGAAAAAGTGAGGCAAAGTTCTCACTTAGATAGGTGTCACTAGAACAGGTTTCTCCATTTCAAGGTTTACCCCATCCACATGCTCTGTGACAACTTTCAGATTCCCTATTGCTTTCTGCCTCAGTAATAATGGTCCCCAGGGCAAATAAAGAAGGTAAAAATACCCAGCAGGGACATAGACAGCAATAAAAACCTGAAAGGGGTTTTAACCTAACCTCGACCCTATCCATCACTAAAAAAAGTCTGGACTTTAAATACAGTTTAAGATTAAAGTGTTCAGCTGTTTAATAAGATAATATTAGCTAAGGCCATGTTCAATAGCATGTTGATAAATATCCTTGTAAATATTTCCTAAGCAAAGATTGTTGATTTTGTCCTGATATATATATATATACGTCATGTCATTCTGTAAAGATGTCTCAGTATTTCTCATCATCGTTTATTTGCCAGCTTGTTAGAGACGTAGATGAGTTAATGTTTACTTGCTTTTGTCAAGTGGAAAGTCCAAGATTGCCAATGTCAAAAGGCTTCTCAGAGAATAAAATGCCATTCTAAAATAAAATAAAAATAAATCTATGTTGAGTGAACACATTTAGAACATGTAGCATTACAACTCTCTCTCCTAAATTTGGTTGCATTTTAAAGTGTATGTAAAAGCATAATTTGTCTTTTTCTAGGGATAGACGTCCTGTTAGGTTGATATTGCTGTATGCTTCCCTACTGGGGAGATTTACCCCTCTTTTCCACCTGGTGACTATTATCACATTAAACTGACGGGGAAATCAAAAATGTTACATCTGTCATGAGACCAAGGGGTGAGTGTAAATCTTTCAATGGGCCATCTGTTCTGGTGACAACTATCAAAGAATTAAGATTTTAACTCTTATCTACTCTACCAAAAGGAAAAAAAGAAAAGTCTTGGCTATACAAACATTTCATAGTGGAATTTTCAGTAACTTGTAAGGCTAATTAAATACATTTCTGACATATCAAAATATACATCAAAAGTATAATTTTCTTAAAAAGCCACACCCTCACACCCTTTGTCATTGAAAGATAACTGTACCTTCATAAAGTCTCTTGCCAGCAACCCCCCCCCCCCCCAATCCTGCCAAGTTGCATACCCTTCATCTGTGCGTGAGTATATAAGAAAAAAACATTACATTTTACAGGGGCCATATTTGAAGCTTGGAGTGTCTGTACAGAGCAGAAGAAAAAGCTGACCCCTACTGGGAGAGTTTGTAGCTTTGACTTTGTGGCCTCCAGAAATAAAGATCTGACAGGAGTGTGGGCAGGTGAGTACAAGGCTTCAGAGGGAACAATTCTTGAGCTCGCAGGGTGACACTCAAACACATTATTAGATGAGTTCAGTCCTCACAGAGTTATTGCTGCCCATTCATGATGAGGACTGCTGACAAAATTACTTCTATCTATACCATATAAAGTTTTAAAATATCTATTAAGTGGTTATGCCTATGTGACGTAACTCAGAAAAATGTCCAAATTTTGACTTAGGGTTTAATCACTTTTGTTGCCAGCGGTTCAGATATTAATGGCTGTGTGTTGAGTTATTTTGAGGGGACAGCTAATTTACACTGTTATACAAGCTGTACACTCACTACTTTATATTGTAGCAAAGTGTAATTTCTTCATTGTTGTCACATGAAAAGGTATAATAAAATATTTACAAAAATGTGAGGGGTGTACTCACTTTTGTGAGATACCGTGTATCTGATGTTGATATCCATTCCGTGCAGTAGGTTCTACATTTTATTCCACACTGCCTTTTTGTGTGCACTGTGCTATACATTTTTTTTTTTTTTTTTTGGAAAATAATTTTTATTGAAGTAAAATACATAACAAACAAAGACATGAAAGCGAGTATCATCTTGATACTACAAATTACATGGCAATCACATTTATCAGGCATGTACAATGAAATACAGCAAACTTCAGGAAACGGGACACAAAAACTTCAAGGCTATGTCAATCTGTAGACCAAAAGTCCCAGAGCTTATTAAACTTCTGTAGCTGTGAGTTATTAGTCGTCAGGTACTTTTCAAACTGGTAGTTCATACGCAACAGTGAAATCACTTCAGACATGTTTGGCGTGTCTGTGGACCTCCACTTCCTCAGTATGAGTGTTCTAGTGGCTAGCAGGACGTGCGAGGTCCACAGTCTATACATTAGGGGGAGATTTTCTATACCTAAATATAGGATGGCTAGAGCTGGGTTAGGTTTAATTATACACCCTGTGTATTTTGCAATAAAGCTGAACACTTGATTCTACAGGCTAGTGAGGGATGGGCATGACCACATCATGTGTAGTAGTGTTCCTACGCTAGAGCAATCCCTCCAACACAATTGAGAGTAATTGCTGGAGAAGCCCGCTAACCGGTATGGAGTATAGTACCATCTGTGGGTAAGCTTGAGAGTCATCTCCCAATGGCCCAGCGAATGCCATCTGCTGGACCCTAATTAAGATGATGTCTTCTGTCAGAGGTGAAGAGGAAATTAGCAGTAGAAGGCCTTCTTTTCCCAGCTCTGTGACAGCAGGGTCTTTGATGGTGGTTTAAGTCTGGTATTCATGGGAGAATGGTGGGGACCCATCTAGGGAAGTACCAGTTAGTCAGTAGGTAAAGGAGGTTATCTGCGTCCATAATACCTAGATATTACAGATCAGTAGAACAGTTAAGCTTTTCAGTAACCATAGATTTGTCTATGTGATAGTAGGAGGGAGTCCCAGTATTTACTGTTCCCTAATCTTGGCTTACTGGTCCACTAAATCCTGGTCCATTAGATAGCCCTTGTACAGCTGCACAATTTAACCACTTCTGGACCGGAAGGTTTTGCCCCCTAATGGGCGATTCGGCACTGCGTTTTTTTGCACTATAAACAACGACAATTCTGAAAAAAATATATATTTTTCTCATTCTGCTATATAACATTCCCCAAACAAAAAAATGTAAAAATCACATTTTTTAATCATTTTAGGCCAATATGTATTCTGCTACAAATTTTTGGTAAAAAAAATCCCAATAAGCGTAATTTGATTGGTTTGCGCAAAAATTATCGCGTCTACAAACTAGGGGAAAGATTTGTAATTGTTATTTATTTATATATTTTTTACTAGTAATGGCGGCGATCTGTGATTTTTAGCGGGACTGCGACTTTGTGGCGGACAGATCAGACCCCTAACTGACATTTTTGACACTTTTGGGGGGGACCAGTGAAATTACTACAGTAATCAGTGCTAAATAAAAGCACTGTTACTGTAATAATGACACTGGCAGGGATGGGGTTAACCCAGGGGTGATTAAAGGGTTAAGTGTGAGCCTAAGGGAGTGTTTTCTAAGGCTGGCCATACATGTTCAATTTTCTTGTTCAATTTTCTGTTAGATTTACCACATATCATATAATAAAAGGTATAATATAAGGTCAAAATTAAACAATTGTATCCTATTAGGCAGGACTTTTTACTACATAGTTGAAGGTAAATCTAAAGAAAATTGTACAGAAAATTGTAAGTAAATTGTATAATGTATGGCCAGCCTAACTGTATAGGGGAGGTACTTCTGGAATCAACACAGAGACCTTTTTTCCTAAATAGGAGGACCACAGGCTCTCTGTGTGCATTCCAGTGAGAACAATGGTCTGCTGTGTTTACAACAGCAGACCGTCGTTCTCTCTCAGCGGGGAGCGATCGTAGGATGCGCGCCCCCAGGAGCGTTCCCGTGAACCGTTGTACACATACATTGGTTTGCGTAGCCGAGCCAGCCTGCCGCAGTATATCTGTGGTAGGCGGTGGGCAAGTGGTTAAACAAAATGAGCATCTGCCCAAGTGTCATTTAGTTCTCTTTTTCCTGCTGTGATGTTGCTAACATTGTAATTTTAAAGTTTAGATCAGTAAAGTTCAATTCTGACAATTTCGGAGATGCTTCTGCTGATTTGTAAACAAAATAGCTATCACAAACTGATTTAATCTCCATGATGAAATTTGCATGTTAAAGGCCTTGGGTCCTAAAGCTTCTATGTTGCTGGAGAGGAAAAAGAAAAGTACCGTATGTGCACGTAACTTTAGATGCCTCCATTTCTTGTCTTCTGACACTTTACCATCTTTAAGTGTATTCGTTAAAATAAATGTGTGAATTAAGGTAAAGTTAATAAAATTAAACTTTAAATATTGACTTACAATTAAATAGGTACAATTAATAAATAGGTTTTTGGTATAGGAACATCAACTATAATACATTAACTTCTTGCTGTAAAGTTTTCAAGGGTGCCCATTCATTATATGTTACATTGGGGTTTATTCACTAAAAGAGTAGAGACTTTGTAGAGCTTTGCAAAGTAAAAAAGGTGAAGTTGAGTTTACTTCCATTATTCAATCAAGTGCAACAATAAAAATTCATGCCCCCAAATTTTAGTTTATTACAAAATGATTGTTATTTTAGCACATTTTTCCTAAATCCTCAAGCTGCAAGGTCACTTAAAGTAAACCTTTCTGGTGCATAATACAGTGCTGTGAAAAAGTATTTGCCCCTTCTTAATTTTTTTTTTTTGCATGATTATCACACAATTTTAATAATACACAAATACAACCCGAGTAAATACAACATTTTACATGATTTCATTTTTTAAAGTGGTTGTAAACCCACTTTAAAGTATTTTGCCTATAGGTAAGCCTATATTGAGTCTTACCTATAGGGGCTATAAATATCTCCTAAACATGCACGGAGATATTTACAGTGCATATTTACAGTGCATGCAGCCGATGATGTCATCTGTGCATGCACTCTGAAGGAACGGCCACCCGTGCCGTTCTTTCAAAGCCCTATACCGTGAACGGCGGCTCCCGCATGCATGCGCGGGAGTGATGTAATCGCGCCTTCGGCCAATCAGATGGCCGGAGGACACGAACAAGGAAGCAGGACGGCTGGAAATGTCGGCTGTCCTGTCGCTGAGTGGGCGGCACTGTGAGTGCTTAGTTTTAAGGTAAGTATTTCATAATGAGCTAGTATGCGATGCATACAAGCTCATTATGCTTTTGTCTTTACAGGTTTTTTTTCTCATTTTTTTTAATGAGGGTTTACTTCCTCTTTAAGGGAAAATACAATTATCTGACCCTTACCAGAAAGATTGTGATTAGTGTTGAGCGAACACGGACTGTATTATTCATGTTCATACCGAATAATTGGAATTTTTGTACCCGAACACGGACACGGACACTTTACTGTATGTTCGGGTAAAAATCCGTGTTCGGTCGTTTTATTTCCGGGTTTTGCATGCTTTGGCGCTCTTTTCATGGCGGGCTTTCAACAGCCAATCAACAATCGTTTAACTGGTGTGCCTTAAGCCATCCCAGCCATGCCTGCAAATGTCTCAGTAGCTGTGATTGGCCGTCTGAAGCATGTGACCAAGTCTTTATAAGTTCCAGGCAGCCGCAGCGTCTTCATTCTGCTGCTTAGATCAGGGACAGAGCACACATCAACGTGCTGGCTGCTGATTAGGGAAAGACAGGCAGGAAAAAACCATTTGTGTCCGGATAGAATTGAGGGACAGGTCGGAGTGTTTAGGCAGGGCGAGTTGTAGGCATTTTAGGGATAGAGTCTGCTGAATTATAGGGTCAGTGTCTTCTACAATCTACAATCGATATTGCTGTGTGGGGGGTGGGGTCTGCACTCAATCCTGATCTACGATCTCTTCTCAATCCTGTTAGGGAGAGGCTGCTGCTGAATTTTAGGGTCAGAGTGTTCTACAAACTACAATCGATATTGCTGTGTGGGGTCTGCACTTAGTCCCGATCTACGATCTCTTCTCAATCCTGTTAGGGAGAGGCTGCTGCTGAATTTTAGGGAAACTGTGTTCTACAAACTACAATCGATATTGCTGTGTGGTGTGGGATAGGAGATAGGAAGGTGTCAGTGATCCACATCCATTTTTCTGTGTGTGAGCTGCAGTGAACACAATCTTTTTGGGCTGCAGTGAACACAATCTTTTTGGGGTGCAGTGAACAACGTCCTTTTTGGGGTGCAGTGAACAAAATCTTTTTGGGGTGCAGTGAACAAAATCCTTTTTGGGGTGCAGTGAACAACATCCTTTTTGGGGTGCAGTGAACACAATCTTTTTGGGGTGCAGTGAACAAAATCCTTTGTGGGGTGCAGTGAACACAATCTTTGTGGGGTGCAGTGAACACAATCTTTTTGGGGTGCAGTGAACAACATCCTTTTTGGGGTGCAGTGAACACAATCTTTGTGGGGTGCAGTGAACACAATCTTTTTGGGGTGCAGTGAACAAAATCCTTTTTGGGTTGCAGTGAACACAATCTTTGTGGGGTGCAGTGAACAAAATCTTTTTGGGGTGGAGTGAACAAAATCCTTTTTGGGGTGCAGTGAACAACATCCTTTTTGGGGTGCAGTGAACAAAATCCTTTGTGGGGTGCAGTGAACACAATCTTTGGGGGTACAGTGAACACAATCTTTTTGGGGTGCAGTGAACAAAATCCTTTGTGGGGTGCAGTGAACACAATCTTTGTGGGGTGCAGTGAACACAATCTTTTTGGGGTGCAGTGAACACAATCTTTTTGGGGTGCAGTGAACAAAATCCTTTGTGGGGTGCAGTGAACACAATCTTTGGGGGTACAGTGAACACAATCTTTTTGGGGTGCAGTGAACAAAATCCTTTGTGGGGTGCAGTGAACACAATCTTTGTGGGGTGCAGTGAACACAATCTTTTTGGGGTGCAGTGAACAAAATCATTTTTGGGGTGCAGTGAACAACATCCTTTTTGGGGTGCAGTGAACACAATCTTTTTGGGGTGCAGTGAAGAAAATCCTTTGTGGGGTGCAGTGAACACAATCTTTGTGGGGTACAGGGAACAGAATCTTTGTGGGGTGCAGTGAACACAATCTTTGGGGGGTACAGTGAACACAATCTTTTTGGGGTGCAGTGAACAAAATCCTTTTAGGGTGCAGTGAACACAATCTTTGTGGGGTGCAGTGAACAAAATCCTTTTTGAGGTGCAGTGAACACAATCTTTGTGGGGTGCAGTGAACACAATCTTTGTGGGGTACAGTGAACACAATCTCATACTTCTGAAGATTTGAGGGTGCTGCCTGTTCCATACTCCTCCTCCTACTGCTCAACCATCCTTTTAGGGGCACAAACAATAGTAATTGGGGCCTAGTGTGGTGGTGTACGTGTGAGATACATACACTTTCTTTTTGATCATATTTTCTATTCCGCTATTCAATTAAAACCTTTGGGGATCAATTAAATTGCGTGATAGTCTGTGTCGGTACGTGTGAGATCCACCTTTCCAAGTTTTTGGGGTTCATCTCATACTTCTGAAGATTTGAGGGTGCTGCCTGTTCCATACTCCTCCTCCTACTGCTCAACCATCCTTTTAGGGGTACAAACAATAGTAATTGGGGCCTAGTGTGGTGGTGTACGTGTGAGATACATACACTTTCTTTTTGATCATATTTTCTATTCCGCTATTCAATTAAATCCTTTGGGGATCAATTAAATTGCGTGATAGTCTGTGTCGGTACGTGTGAGATCCACCTTTCCAAGTTTTTGGGGTTCATCTCATACTTCTGAAGATTTGAGGGTGCTGCCTGTTCCATACTCCTCCTCCTACTGCTCAACCATCCTTTTAGGGGTACAAACAATAGTAATTGGGGCCTAGTGTGGAAGTGTACGTGTGAGATACATACACTTTCTTTTTGATCATATTTTCTATTCCGCTATTCAATTAAAACCTTTGGGGATCAATTAAAATGCGTGATAGTCTGTGTCGGTACGTGTGAGATCCACCTTTCCAAGTTTTTGGGGTTCATCTCATACTTCTGAAGATTTGAGGGTGCTGCCTGTTCCATACTCCTCCTCCTACTCCTCAACCATCCTTTTAGGGGTACAAACAATAGTAATTGGGGCCTAGTGTGGTGGTGTACGTGTGAGATACATACACTTTCTTTTTGATCATATTTTCTATTCCGCTATTCAATTAAAACCTTTGGGGATCAATTAAATTGCGTGATAGTCTGTGTCGGTACGTGTGAGATCCACCTTTCCAAGTTTTTGGGGTTCATCTCATACTTCTGAAGATTTGAGGGTGCTGCCTGTTCCATACTCCTCCTCCTACTCCTGAACCATCCTTTTAGGGGTACAAACAATAGTAATTGGGGCCTAGTGTGGTGGTGTACGTGTGAGATACATACACTTTCTTTTTGATCATATTTTCTATTCCGCTATTCAATTAAAACCTTTGGGGATCAATTAAATTGCGTGATAGTCTGTGTCGGTACGTGTGAGATCCACCTTTCCAAGTTTTTGGGGTTCATCTCATACTTCGGAAGATTTGAGGGTGCTGCCGGTTCCATACTCCTCCTCCTACTCCTCAACCATCCTTTTAGGGGTACAAACAATAGTAATTGGGGCCTAGTGTGGTGGTGTACGTGTGAGATACATACACTTTCTTTTTGATCATATTTTCTATTCCGCTATTCAATTAAAACCTTTGGGGATCAATTAAATTGCGTGATAGTCTGTGTCGGTACGTGTGAGTTCCACCTTTCCAAGTTTTTGGGGTTCATCTCATACTTCTGAAGATTTGAGGGTGCTGCCTGTTCCATACTCCTCCTCCTACTGCTCAACCATCCTTTTAGGGGTACAAATAATAGTAATTGGGGCCTAGTGTGGTGGTGTACGTGTGAGATACATACACTTTCTTTTTGATCATATTTTCTATTCCGCTATTCAATTAAAACCTTTGGGGATCAATTAAATTGCGTGATAGTCTTTGTCGGTACGTGTGAGATCCACCTTTCCAAGTTTTTGGGGTTCATCTCATACTTCTGAAGATTTGAGGGTGCTGCCTGTTCCATACTCCTCCTCCTACTGCTCAACCATCCTTTTAGGGGTACAAACAATAGTAATTGGGGCCTAGTGTGGTGGTGTACGTGTGAGATACATACACTTTCTTTTTGATCATATTTTCTATTCCGCTATTCAATTAAAACCTTTGGGGATCAATTAAATTGCGTGATAGTCTGTGTCGGTACGTGTGAGATCCACCTTTCCAAGTTTTTGGGGTTCATCTCATACTTCTGAAGATTTGAGGGTGCTGCCTGTTCCATACTCCTCCTCCTACTGCTCAACCATCCTTTTAGGGGTACAAACAATAGTAATTGGGGCCTAGTGTGGTGGTGTACGTGCGAGATACATACACTTTTTTTGATCATATTTCCTATTCCGCTATTCAATAAAAACCTTTGAGGATCAATTGAATTGCGGGATAGTCTGTGTCGGTACGTGTGAGATCCACCTTTCCAAGTTTTTGAGGTTCATCTCATACTTCTGAAGATTTCAGGGTGCTGTCTGTTCCATACTCCTCCTACTCCTCATCCATCCTTTTAGGGGTAGAAACAATAGTAATTGGGGCCTAGTGTGGCTTTGTACGTGCGAGATACATACACTTTTTTGGATCATATTTCCTATTCCGCTATTCAATAAAAACCTTTCTAGGGCAAGATCTTAAATTACAGAAATATGAGGAGACCGTCAAATAAGGGCCGTGGCCTGGGTCGTGGTGCTGCTGGTAGAGCTCCTGTTGCAAGGAGAGGACGTGGTCGATCTGTGCCAGCTACACGCACAAGTGAAACACCTTCCTCAAGTGTGAGTAGGCGACAGAACCTGCATCAGTATTTGGTAGGGCATCATACGCCCCTAGAAGTGATGAGGCCAGAACAAGTGGAGGCGATAGTAGATTGGTTTGCCGCTGACAGTGCCTCCAGTTCCTTCACATTGTCTCCCACCCAGTCTACTGCAGAAAGGTCACAGTTGGCACCTGCAGCCGATGTCCAACCGTCTTTCACCTCACCCCCTTGCAAATCAGGCAAGCAGTCTGAGCCCCAAGCCATACAGCAGTCTCTTCTTCTTTTTGATGACTCTGTCAGCAGGGTTTCCCAGGGCCATCCACCTAGCCCTGCCCCAGAAGTGGAAGAGATTGAGTGCAGCGATGCCCAACCACTTATTTCTCAAGATGAGTACATGCAAGGATCATCGCAGCACGTCTCCGATGATGACGAAACGCAGGTGCCAACTGCTGCGGCACTCAGAATTGTGGAGACCGACAAGGAGGGCAGGGGTGAAGACTGGGTGGAAGATGATGTGGAGGACGATGAGGTCCTCGACCCCACATGGAATGAACGTCATGCAGGTGACCTGAGTAGTTTGGAGGAAGAGGCGGTGGTCGCACAGAGCCACCAGCACAGCAGAAGAGGGAGCAGGGTGCAGAAGCGGAGCGGCCGTGCCCTAGACACTACGCCTGCTACTGCCCAACGCAGCAAGGGAACGAGCGCACCAAAGTCAGCTCAAAGGAGTTCTCTAGCGTGGAAGTTCTTTAGAAAATGTGCTGATGACAGGACACGAGTGGTTTGCACCCTGTGCAATCAGAGCTTGAAGCGAGGCATAAACCTTCTCAACCTGAGCACAACCTGCATGATCAGGCATCTAAGTGCAAAGCACGAGCTGCAGTGGAGTACACACCTTCAAAACCAAGAAACGTCTCTGGCTCATCCTGCTTCCTCTTCTGCTGCAGTCTCGGCCGCTCCAGCCACATCTGTAGTGATACCGGCACCTGCCACCCCGCAAACAGACGATCTGTCAGCAACACCACCACCTGGGTCACCAACAACCATCTCCACAATGTCCTGTGGAAGCGTTCAGCTTTCCATCTCCCAAACACTTCAGAGGAAGAGGAAGTACCCCCCTACCCACCCGCGATCCCTGGCCCTGAATGCCAGCATTTCAAAATTATTGGCCTTTGAAATGCTGTCATTCCGTCTGGTGGAGACGCACAGTTTTAAAAACCTTATGTCGGTGGCTGTCCCACAGTACGTCGTGCCAAGCCGCCACTACTTTTCCAGGCAAGCCATCCCTTCCCTGCACAACCAAGTGGGGGAAAAAATCAGGTGTGCACTGCGCAACGCCATCTGTGCCAAGGTCCACCTAACTACCGATACGTGGACCAGTAAGCACGGTCAGGGGCGTTATATCTCCCTAACGGCACACTGGGTAAATGCAGTGGCGGATGGGCCTGAGGCGGATAGCAATTTGGCGCATGTCCTTCCACCACCGAGGATTGCAGGGCGCTTCAGTTTGCCTCCTGTTCCGAACTCCTCCTACTCCGCTTCCTCATCCTCTACCGCCTCCTCATCCGGACAGCGTAACACCTTCACCACCAACTTCAGCACGGCCAGGGGTAAACGACAGCAGGCAGTTTTACAACTTGCCTGTTTGGGGGACAAACCACACACCGCGCAGGAGTTGTGGAGGAGCATGGAACAGCAGACAAATGAGTGGTTGCTGCCAGCGAGCCTCAAGCCCGGCCTGGTGGTGTGCGATAATGGGCGAAATCTCATAGCAGCTCTGGGCCTAGCCGGTTTGACGCACATCCCTTGCCTGGCGCATGTGCTGAATTTGGTGGTGCAGAGGTCCCTTAAAAATTACCCCGATATGTCAGAGCTGCTGCAGAAAGTGCGGGCCGTTTGTGCGCACTTTCGGTGTTCTCACCCTGCTGCTGCTCGCCTGGCAGCGCTGCAGCGTAACTTCGGCCTTCCCGCTCACCGCCTCATATGTGACGTGCCCACAAGGTAGAACTCCACCTTGCACATGCTGGAAAGACTGTGCGAGCAGCAGCAGGCCATAGTGGAGTTTCAGCTGCAGCACGCACGCGTGAGTCGCTCTGCGGAACAGCACCACTTCACCACCAATAACTGGGCCTCCATGCGAGACCTGTGTGCCTTGTTGCGCTGTTTTGAGTACTCCACCAACATGGCCAGTGGCAATGACGCCGTTCTCAGCTTAACTATCCCACTTCTATGCCTCCTTGAAAAAACAATTCGGGCGATGATGGAAGAGGATGTGGCACAGGATGAGGAGGAGGAGGAGGATGAAGAGGTAACATTTCCAAGGCTTTCAGGGCAGTCATTCGCAAGGGGCTCCGAGGGTGGGTTCCTGCACACACAAACGCCAGGGACACAATTGTCCAGCAGGGGCACAGTTCTGGAGGATGAGGAGGATGAGGAGGAGGAGGAGCTGGAGGAGGAGATGGAACCATGTTCACAGCAGGGTGGCACCCAGGCCAGCTCATGGCCATCACTGGTGCGTGGCTGGGGGGATACAGAGGACACGGACGATACACCTCCCACAGAGGACAGCCTTCCGTTGCCTCTGGGCAGCCTGGCACACATGAGCGATTACATGCTGCAGTGTCTCCACAACGACCGCCGAGTTGCCCACATTCTAACTTGTGCTGATTACTGGGTGGCCACGCTGCTGGATCCCCGCTACAAGGACAACGTACCGTCCTTAATTCACTCACTGGAGCGCGATCGCAAGATGCGCGAGTACAAGCGCGCGCTGGTAGACGCCATGCTGCTGGCATTCCCATCTGACAGCGGGGCCGCAGTGAAAGCACAAGGCAGAGGAGGAGGAGGAGGAGGTCGCCAACGCAACCAGGGCACCGCCAGCACCTCAGAAGGCAGGGTTAGCATGGCCGAAATGTGGAAAAGCTTTGTCAGCACGCCACAACAAACAGCAGCACCAGCAGCTCAGATGGATAGTCTTAGCAGGAGGCAGCATTTTACCAACATGGTGGAGCAGTATGTGTGCACACGCCTACATGTAGTGAATGAGGGGTCTGCCCCCTTCAACTTCTGGGTCTCCAAATTGGGCACATGGCCTGAGCTTGCCCTTTACGCCTTGGAGGTGCTGGCGTGCCCTGCAGCCAGTGTATTATCTGAACGGGTATTTAGCACGGCTGGGGGCGTTATAACAGACAAGCGCAGCCGCCTGTCCAGAGACAATGTGGACAAGCTCACGTTCATTAAAATGAACCAGGCATGGATCCCACGGGACTTTTCCGTACCTTGTGCAGAATAGCAATGGATACCGACCTTACCCACCCATTGTTCCATTTTTGCTCTTTCTCACTCTTTTGGGGTGTACCCTCATTTAAAATTTGTGAAAAGAAGCAGTGTTGGCTACCTCGTCCTCCTCCTCAGGGCCAGATTAACGTAGGGGCTATTGGAGCTGCAGCTCCAGGCCCCTACCTTTTATATAGGCCCCGGGTTGGCCATATTCACTGTTACCGCTCTTCTGTCACTTGTAAACACAGAAGTCTGGCTTCTATGCTCGCTTCCCCAGGCAGCACCCTCAGAACCTCCCCACACAGCGCGAAGGCCAGACAAGGAGGGACAGTTGCCGATGCATGGATGTGTTTATGGGCTTCAGAGACAGCATCCCATGTTGAATTAGGCATGCATGGCTGCACCCTTCCTCCTCTGGGTGCATGGCAAGGCACGGCCCTTAAGGCCCTTCAAAATCCTCAGCACCAAGCCCATGATGCTCTTAATCCGGCCCTGGTCCTCCTCCACTGCCGCTTCCACCTACACCGCCCATAGGTGTGCGCAGCCTATTGCATTAAGGTGTGCACCCCAAAGTTGAAATACACATGCATGTGTTTGCCAGCAGGGAGAGTAATGTATCGGGGCCATGTACCTGTAGGCAAAGAGAAATAGAGCAGAGCAGGTCCGAGGGAGATCTTTCCCATCTCCTCACTGGCAATGCTATGTGCCCTAGGTGATTAGGGTGTGCCCAGGCACACCCGGCACACCCTGTGCGCATGCCTATGTCACCGTCACATCCACCACCACCTCAACCTCCCTCCTACTCCATATGGGCCTCGTCCTTCAGAGATGAAGAAGAACATTGTTTTATTTTTCTGTTTTTTTTTGTTGTTTTAAGTTATTTCCCTATCCACATTTGTTTGCAGAGCACTTGCCATGCTCTTAATTACGTTTTGCTGCCATTTGCAGCACTCTAGCCCTTTCCTTTGGTGTTTTAGAGCCATTTTAGTGCCTTAAAGTTCGGGTCCCCATTGACTTCAATGGGGTTCGGTGTCCGGGAAAAGTTTGGTAAAAGTCCGGGACACGGACCCGGACTTTTTTTTAAAGTTCGGCCGAACCCGTCGAAAACGGACATCTAGGTGTCCGCTCAACCCTAATTGTGATATCATCTTTGCCTTCGGCAGAAGGGTTTGGGTGTGTTAAAGGTAGTTAGTATTATTTAGTGTCCCTTGTGCCTTTTATCCCTTTTATTATAAATGTGATAATCATTTGTGTTTTTAAGTAGTTTAGGTACTTTACCTACTTATTCTACATTTTTCCACTGGCTGTTTGTTTTTTTTTTATTTTAATGTAGAAAAAGCATAAAATAATGAGACCAATAAGTGGTCATTTTACCACAAGAAAAGGTCCTGGTTCTTTCCAAAAAAATGCACATATGTTAATGTGACTCATAGGAAACCATGTTACATGGACTGCAGTGTGTTTCTGCAAAATTGAAAATGCATTAAAAAATGCACAGGCATAAATGAGCTTCTATAACCCCCAGGAGGAATTTAAACAGTAAAAGAGGGGGGTATGGGTGCTTCCGTGGAGTAATACCCTGAATCCGGCAGGTGATCCTGATCCATATACACTTAGGCAGCACTTGAGAGAAGAAGCAGCTCTATGGAAATGTAGAAGAAAACAAGGCGCCTCTAAATGCAGTATTATACCATTTATTCAGCAGCAAAGTGGTTAAAAACACTTACAAGAATTGAATCACATATGAACTTTTACCATTCTCACTTGAAAATATTAGCACCTTATATTTTTTGCACTTATTTATATGGGATCTTGTGTTTTTGTCAGATTTTTATCTATTTATTCATTGATATATTTATTATCTTGAAGCACTTTGCAGCATTCATTTTGCTGATTAATTTATATTTGCACCTTTGAATATTTTTGCACAGATCATCTTCTACACCAGGGGTGGGGAACCTATGGCCGGGGGGCCGTATGCGGCCCTCAAAGTCATTTGGTCCGGCCCCCTGTGCAGCTGAGTCTGGGTCTCTCAGCTGATCTGTCAGAATGGAGCCGATGCTTCCTGTATAGTTTCGACTCCATTCTGACAGTCTGAGTGAGTCACAGGCGGAGTGATATCAAATGCTCTCCGCCTGTGACCAATACAGGAAACATCGCCTTTTCCTCCAGCGCGGCGCCTCACAGCAGTACCAGCCAGCTGTACCCACCAGCAGTACCAGCCAGCTTTACCCACCAGCAGTACCAGCCAGCAGTATGCACAGCAGTACCAGCCAACATTTCCCACCAGAAGTACCAGCCAGCAGTACCCGCCAGCAGTACCAGCCAGCAGTACCCGCCAGCAGTACCAGCCAGCAGTACCCACCAGCAGTACCAGCCAGCTGTTCCCGCCAGCTGTACCCACCAGCAGTTTCTATCAAAACTTACCACCACAGAGAGTCGACTGCGCTCCAGACTAACCGATGCAAACCTGGAAAACCAGTTGCGAGTAGCAACATCATCAATACTAGCTAACATCACACACCTCACCAAAGAGAAGCAGTTGCAGCCATCACATTAGGGGTGAGTTCATTAAATGTTTGACCAAATATAACAGGCACATTTTTAAGTTGATAATTTTGTATGGCCCCCGAATAATTTTATAAATACCCAAATGGCCCTTGGCAGAAAAAAGGTTCCCCACCCCTGTTCTACACTCTCACCTGCACTGAATATTGTTATTTACATCACTGTTATTGTGCAACCAGTTTGTTGCCCACCATCAGCATATTTATTTATCAATTATTTATTTACTATCACCTTTATGATCCGGCACTGATCACTTTATTTATTTATATATCTTGTCAGCACCTTATTCAATTATTATTTAGTTATTTAGGATTTCCGTTTTATTGCTTCAGATCATTACTGTTTTATCATCATATGTTTCACGTTTACATTTTGGTCACATTTCTTAAACTTTAAAGCTTGACATGTTAAGTATCTATCTATTTACTCGGTGTAACATAATCTTTTATACTATATGAAAAAATTGGGGTTTATATTATGTTTTTTTTTTTTTCAGTTCATTAAAGTGTGTTTTTTTCTAAAAAAATTGCATTTGAAAAACCGCTGCACAAAAACTGTGTGCCATTAAAAAAGTGTAACGACCAAGGTTATCTGCTAATATAAAGGGGGTTTCTAAGAAATTTTCCAGCAAAAAATACAGATTTTTATTTGTAAACATCAAATGTCAGAAAAAGGCTGGGTTCTTAAGTGGTTAATGTTGCAGATATCAAAGAGAGCTACTTTAATACCCATTTACAATAAGTTGTGTACTCAGTTAAAGTGAATAGATACGGATGGATGAACTCCCTGGAGATTTGTCTCGATGCACTTGGAAAGCTGCAGAGCATGTTGGCGGTACAGCATAGAAGGAAAAGAGGGAAAAGAAGCACAGACATTCCGTTGTAAAACCTTACAGTATATTTATATTTGTTGAATTTGCTCACTTTGGTCTGCTGCTTCACCATGGATCGAGTGTGTTTTATCATTTGTTATATATTACCTACAAAGGTGCAATCAGCATTTTCAGGTGCTGTACTGATGGATGTATGCATGGGGCTAGGGATCATTCATTTGTGTTTGATCTGTAAGTATTACCAAAGTGCTGGACAGGGTCACGGTACTGAGCAGCAGCAACAAGCCAATTCAAATGAGGTGATAAAACAACTCTGCTAGTACATTAAAGTGATTGTAAACCTTTATTTATTTATTTATTAAAAAAAAAAAACATGTCACATTTATTTGCTATTGTTTTTCAAAGGGCAGCCCTGACCCTCCTCTTCTTGGGTCCCCCGCTGGTGCTTCTGGCTCCTCTTCCCACCATGTGCCCACCATAGCAAGACACTTGCTATCAGGGAACTTCTGCAGGCTCGCTCCTGAGTTAGCTCTGTGTGTCCAACACAAAGCGTGTCTTGGCTTCGCCCCCCACATTGCCCCCTTACTGGCTGTAATTGGCCCCTGCTATGGTCTCTGAGTCTATGAGAATGGAGAGAGCTTTCATGCACAATGCTGGATCAAGATCGGGTTCAGGTAAGTATAAGGGCTAGCTGCACTCAAAAGGTTTTTTACTTTAAAGCAGACAATGCAATTATGTAAAAAAACCTTCAGCCTGTAGAACACTTTTGTGCTTACAGTACACTGCACTCTGTCTCTCTCTGCTATACATTTCCTATTTCGAAACACCTCATTTCTTGTGTCATGTTTCACATTCCCCAAACTGTAATGCCTCTTTCTGTATGCCGTGCTTGCAAAAT
This sequence comes from Pelophylax lessonae, assembly GCF_965119305.1. Taxonomy (NCBI): domain Eukaryota; kingdom Metazoa; phylum Chordata; class Amphibia; order Anura; family Ranidae; genus Pelophylax; species Pelophylax lessonae. Next base: position 84,800,732 of record NC_138777.1, on the reverse strand, counting down.
GCCTCATTCTGTATCCTATGCTGCACATTCTCTATTCCACAACCTCTCCTTCTGTATGCCTTGCTGCACATTCCCTATTCCACAATGTCTCCTTCTGTATGTTATGCTGCGCATTCCCTATTCCATAATGCCTCATTCTGTACACCATGCTGCCCATTTCCTATTCTGTACACCATGCTGCACATTTCCTATTCCACAATGTCTCCTGTATGTTATGCTGCACATTCCCTATTCCACAATACCTCATTCTGTACACCATGCTGCACATTTCCAATTCCACAATGTCTCCTTCTGTATGCCATGCTGCACATTCCCTTTCCACAATGTCTCCTTCTGTATGTTATGGTGCACATTCCCTATTCCACGATACCTCATTCTGTACACCATGCTGCACATTTCCAATTCCACAATGCCTCATTCTGTATGCCATGCTGCCCATTCCCTATTCCACAATGTCTCCTTCTTTATGTTATGCTGTGCATTTCCTATTCCACAATGCCTCATTCTGTACACCATGCTGCACATTCCCTATTCCACAATGCCTCATTCTGTAAACCATGCTGCACGTTTCTTTTTCCACAATGTCTCCTTCTGTATGTTATGCTGTGCATTCCCTTTTCCACAATGCCTCATTCTGTACACCATGCTGTACATTCCCTATTCCACAGTGCCTCATTCTGTACACCATGCTGCACATTCCCTATTCCACAGTGCCTCATTCTGTACACCATGCTGCACATTCGCTTTTCCACAATGCCTCATTCTGTATGCCATGCTGCACATTTCTTTTTCCACAATGTCTCCTTCTGTATGTTATGCTGCACATTCTCTACTCCACAATGTCTCCTTCTGTATGCCATGCTTCACAATCCCTACTTCACAATGTCTCTTTCTGTATTTTATGCTGCACATTCTCTATTGCACAATGTCTCTTTCCATATGCCAAGCTTCACATTCCCCATTCCACAATGCCTCCTTTCATATGCCATACCACACTGGCTCATTTCATCTGCCATGCTGTACATTCCCTGTTCACACTGTCTCATTCTATACACATGCATGCTACATGTATCACACCGTCTTTTTTTGTATATTGTGCAGTACAATCCTTTTTCTGCATCACCTTACTCTGTACACCATGTTATACATTCCCTTTTTCAAACTGCCAAATTCTCTACTCTGTGCTGTACATTTTATATCTGATGTTAATACAGTTCGTACACTGGGTTGCAAATGTTATTCCACACTGCCCCTTTGTATGCATTGTGTTTTACATTTTATGTTTCATGCTAACCCTTTCTGTATGCTGTGCTGTACAATTCATATTTCACATCATCACATTCTGTACACTGTGCTGAACATTTCCCATTCCACATCCCCTGATTCTAAAGGCTGTGCTGTTCATATTATAATTATCAGTGCTCTATTTTTATAGGGTGATGTATACTCCCTATTCCACATAGCCTCATTTTGTATGCTGTGCTGTACATGATATGCTCCATTTTAAACACTGTGCTGTGTCTACAGTAACACAGTGAGGCATGATCAAATTCTCCCTTTTGCATTGGTGCCAGTAGGACTCCCAATCAAACATTTTTCTTAATACAACTGACACCATGGCAGGAAAAGCTTTTGTTCTAAGAAAAAAGGCCCCCTTTAAAAGCCTTCAAACCTTTCATTACCTGCCAATGATGGGGTTTTGCAGTGAATGTCCATTCATGTATTTGCCAAAAAGCATCAAGAGGGACCAATTAAGCAGTAGGTTTAGGAGGTTATCTCTGCCCACAACAACTGGATATTACAGACCAGTAGAACAGTTCGGGTATTTACTAACCATAGATGTGTCTATGTGATAGTATGAGGGAGTCCCAGTATTTGCTGTCCCCTAATCTAACATTGCAATTTTAAAGGCTAGATCAGTAAAGTTTAGTACTGACAATTTCAGAGATGCTTCTGCTGATTTGTACAAAAATAGCTATCACAAACTGATTTAATCTCCATGCTGAAATTTGCATGTTAAAGGCCTTGGTTCTTAAAGCTTCCAAGTTGCTGATAAGGAAAAGGAAACGTATGAGCAGGTAAATTTAGATGCCTTTATTTCTTGTCTTCTGCCGTTTAACCATAATTAAGTGTATTCATTATAATAAATGTATTAATTAAAGTTAAGTTTTATAAAAGTCCACCTTAATTATTGACTTAAAAGTAGTTACAAAAGATAATAGGTTTTGGTATAGGAACAGCAACATAATAATAACAACGTAATAAACGCGTAATAATACGCTACCTTCTTGCTGTAAATATTTCAAGTGTGCCTCTTCATAATATGTTGCATTTGGGTTCATTCACTAAAAGAGTAGGGACTGTTCACTTTGCAAAGTAAATAAGTTGAAGCTGAGTTTACTTCCACCATTCAATCAAGTGCAAAAATTCAAATCTATTTACCCAAATCTGTATTTATTACCATATGGTTGTTACTTTAGCACATTTTCCCTAATTTCTCAAGCTGCAAGGTCACTTACCACTTCAATACCAGGCACTTTCACTCCCTACCTGCCCAGGCCCAATTTTCAGTTTTCAGCACTGTCGCATTTTGAATAAAAATTGAGCGGTCATGCAACACTGTACTCATATAACATTTTTTAAATGTTGGTGGTATTTAATCGCCACTGGGTATTTCATTTTTTGCTAAATAAACAAAAAAAGATCAAAAATTCAGGTCAAACTTTATTCAGCTACATTTCTTTGGTGAAAATAACCCAAATCATTGTATATTATTTAGTCTGTAGAAAAGTTATAGAGTCCACAACCAATGAAATAAATAGTGCCGCGCAATACAATAGGGTAAGTAAGTGATATGCAATTTATATGTTCAGTGATTACCAAAAAATGTGAACATAAATAAATCAATGTAAAGTGCACATGTGCATATGTGTTCCACAATACAGTGAGTGTAAACCAATAAAAAACGCATATAATGTAAACAATAATCACAATAATAAACGTATTATATAAAGTGTGAATCGTGCAAGTGTGATCAGCAGACAAATAACTGTATAAAAGAGAATAGGTAACGGTTATGGCAATGAAATTAAATTACAGACACCATCCATAAATAAAGTGAATAAGTGAATAAGTATCGATTGTGACAATCAGATTGTATACGACATTCACTAAATAAAGAGATCAAAATAATGCTAATGGCGTTTTCCCATGATAAGAAAAGCATTGCACTTCCCCAAGGTGCACTCTATAAAGTCCACTTTAAGTGATCCAAGGGTATCCTTCGTAGTAAAACGTGCCTTCACCACTACACCCTATGTGACTGGGTCCTCACCTCTGCTCCTGCAACCTAGCGATTAAGCATAGACATATTTCCCCCTGATGAAGACACGTGACTCTGTGTCGCCACGCATAGGGGAGGGGCCCGGACTGTGCTTTGCTGAATCCAGGAAGTACAGGAGCAGCCCATATAACTCATATAACTGGTGTGGCAGTGATCAGGGACACTGACTTGTGACAGAATGTAAAAACAAAAAAAGAAAAAACAAAATTTTTAATATATTTTTTTATTATTATATTTTTTTCTATTTTTATGATTTTTTATAAACACACTGTAACCAGAGCAATACCGTTTTAACAAACAGGTTTTTTTTTTTTTTTTTTTTACACATTGCGATTGCTTATACCAGTGAATTTCACTGTTATAAACAACCATTTTTTCTGAATGAAATAGATTCATTCATTGTTAACTATTGTGGTTAGCTGAGATTGGCCACAGCTAATCACATGGTACAGATGGGCTGTGATTAGCCCTGTAAGTAAACATCCCTTGTGACAGCAATATGCAGTGACAGGTACTCTTTATGGAGGGATCGAGGGTCTAAAAGACCCTAGACCCCTCCACTACACTTCCATATATTCAAAACGCCAAAAACTGCATTTTTGAATACACTCACTTTTTGAATCTGCTGCCTTTAGCAGACGAGCAACCTGGATGTGACGTCATGGACGCCGCCTCCGGGTTACGTCATCGGACACCCGATCAAAGCTGCATCTGGCTTAGATCGGGACTCCATCCAGCTGGCAGATGTGCCGGCTGCTTGCTCGGGTCTCCCGGTGGGACGGGAGACACGGGCAGAGCTGCGGAAGGCGGCGGGAGGGGGGACGTCCCCTCCCACTCGCCGGGGTAACGATCGAGCAGCTCCTGAGCCGCATCGGTCATTACTGCCAGAAAGCCAACCGCCGGCTCTAAAAAATGGTACCGGGATGATGCCTCTAGATAGAGGCATCATCCCGGTATAACCATGCAAAATCAGCCAACGTTTATTTACGTGATTTTGCGTGAAGTCGTATTATTAAGCGGTATTACACTATGTGGGTGTCTCCATTTCTTGAATGGAATGTGGATTGTCTGGAGGTCTGAGTCATCTATCCCCAGTGACCTGTCATCATTTGTGAGACCATGGTTATCTGGATCCCCCCAGAATGCGGGAGCTGTGGATCAGCACTATGCGTGTTTGACCCTCTTACAGTATAAGGTTTGTATGAATCTGTCAAATATTTCACATGCTACAAGGCACCTGGGTCCAAAGAATCCGGTGAGCACACATCTATATCCCTCTTCTGTGGGTGTTGGCTCCTCACTTGGCTTTCACTAGATGCTTTGCACAACTTCTAAGGATTCACAGTTCATCAATTGGACTCTCTGTGCTATTTACTTTTCTGAATTACTTCACTTTATTACTTATTGTATGGACTTTTTTACATTCTTCATCAGTTTAGGAGATTGTATGCACACAGTTCTTTTCATACATTGGTGTCAATATATCATTTTTTTCACATAGCTATGCGCTTTGTATTATAATTTTATCAATAACAATTTATGTCAGTTGTGGTGTCAGCTGCTATTTTTTTAGGTTATTTGTTAACGCAGCTGTATTTTACAATTTTTCTATTCACAAAGTGAAATCATTTCTATACCAGTTTGGTCAAGTACTGGTTTTAGTTTATTGTAACCTGTATAATCTATCCAACTGATAAATATATATCTATACAAGAATTCTGTGCAGTGAGCAATGGAGGTATTGGCTCTCAAATATTACATCTATCTATCTATCTATCTATCTATCTATCTATCTATCTATCTATCTATCTATCTATCTATCTATCTATCTATCTATCTATCTATCTATCTATCTATCTATCTATCTATCTATCTATCTATCTATCTATCTATCTATCTATCTATCTATCTATCTATCTATCTATCTATCTATCTATCTATCTATCTATCTATCTATCTATCTATCCTCTCTCTCTGTCTCTCTCTCTATATATATATATATATATATATATATATATATATATATATATATACACGCGACTGTTAATAACGTGTACTGCTCTTGGAGGTTAATAAAAGGCAGAAAAACATAGTAAGAAACATTTTCATGAAAAATAGATTACAGGGTTATTAAGTGGCAGATGTGTATGGAATACATTTGGAGAATAATGAGATCATTTAGTGTCACCTTAAGTAAGAATTTTGATTGGTCACAATGAGCAACACTTATAATTAATTCTTATTTTCTGCAAAATAAAAGCAACAGAAAATAAAGACAAAGAAAAATAAAAATAAAATACTACTAATCTTTACAGAAATTACATAAATAACACAAACTTTTAACATGAATGGAACATGGTCAACATATAAGCTAATATTATTATATAATGTTTTAGATTGTTGCAGTGCAATACACATAATGAGTTAACAAAAATTAATACATTTTTTACTTTGCTGCTTTGATGTTCGAGGTGGAATTAAAAAAAAAGAAAAATTGATTCTAAAACTGAAACTGCTGATTTAGTCAATGTCTGGAACTTTGACTGCATAATTAATCAACACAAATCAAGTTTTTAAATCTTTAATAAAGTCTCTAAAATAGGTAAAAGGAACAGGTGATTTGCATTTTGTTAATGGCATTGTCTGAGTAGACAGACTTGTCCAGCAGTTACCTGGTTAAAAACTGAATATCTTTCAGAAGATCCCTTCCTCATAGCCTTAAAATGAAGAAGGAAAAAAAGTAATGTTTGCTGATTGTAAAGATTGGATATTTCCCTACCCTTCCTGGTGTGAGGTCACTAACATACCAAATAGTCTTATAAATAGCAAGAAGTAACTGTACCTTATACTACTGATAGGCCGTTGCTTCTAGGGTAGACAATGGGGTACCAGGCTGCCAGCTTGGTCGTGCTGTGGCTGGCACAGGCTGTCTTTGGTGTCGTTATTATGGATTCAGGTATTTGTTCCTCTATGACTGCCCATTTATCTCCCAAAATTTTGGCATTATGTGCATTAGGATGAAAAATAGTTTAAATAACAACAGCAAGGCAACAGAACTACATTATAAGGTCTAGTCGCTGATGTCTTGTTTTAGCTGTAATTTCTATTTTAGCTATTTTTAACTTCCTCTTAAGGCTCCATGTACACGGGACGTTGTTAAAAATCCCTTTGCATGCTGGAATTTTTAGGACGTTTGAAACGTCCGTTCGGTTGCGTTTGTACCCGCGTTTGCGGGCGTTTGCATTTAGAACCGTTCCTAGAGGTAAAAAAAATGATTCCCCTTTAAAGTGGAAAAACGCGAACGCTAAATGCGGGTCATCGCGTTCGGTCGCGTTCGGACGCATTCGGTTGCGTTTTTGCGTTTGAAACGCCGGGAAACACACGTTCGGACACAAATAATTGCGTTCTAAAAAAAGTCCCTGAACGCAACTGCCTGCAAATGACTGTAAACGACCTGGTGTACATGGACAGATAAGATAAAATGTAGATGGGTTCAGGGGCTTCTAAAAAAAACGCCCAACTGCTCCTAAACGGCCATTTCCAGCGTCCCGTGTACATGGAGCCTTAAAGTGGTTATTTCACAAACATAAATATTTCCAGGGTTTTTAATCCCCTTGTTCATGAAATTGCTATTTATATACTGATTATTATTGTATCATCACTTCAAATAAGTCTTTCCCTGCTCTCCTCAATAGACAATCTTATTGAAACTCACAAGCCAATGGTATTTTGCATTTTATCTATAGCCAAAACTTTTAATTTTGAATAGAGCAAGAGAATTGTTAAAAATGCTTGTTGGGCTTTTTTTTTTCTTCCCGTGTTCTATTGGGAAAATGCCCTCTCTATTTGTCCTGGTAAATATTGGCAATGGGGCAGAAAATTTTAATTGATATCTTAAATTTTACAGTTAAGGTACCAGATCATAAGGTAAGGGAATATTTTCCAATAGGTCACCCATTCTTGTGACATCCTAAAGTGGTACTTATTCCCAAAAGAAAAATTTATTATATTGCAGCTTACCAATTCTTAGATGTGGTGGCCGCATTCGTTTTTTTTTCACACCACAATTTCAACATTTTTAAATGCATGTTTAGACACATTTTTGATGTGTTTTTAATATGTTCCGGTATGTTTTTTTGCTCTTGTTTATTTTGACACTTGAAAAATCTTAGGGTAATGGCTTCTTATGTGTGTTCCTGTGTGTTTACATGCATCTACATGCATTTTGATGTGTACTGGATGAAAAAATGCAGCAGGTTGTACTTTTGTTTAACCTCCCTGGCGGTATGATTGTTTCTGATTTTAGGTGCTGAAAGCGGTACAATTATTTTGCATGTAATTCTTAAGGACGAGCAGCCCAAACCAACTATTTACATATGATTTTTTTTTCTTCTTTATAACATCTCGGGTATGATAAAGTTTGAAACACAAAATAATAAATTATAATATAATAAATAACTATAAAAAAGTTAAAGTCGATATATATATATATATACACACATATGTGTGTGTGTATATATATATATATATGTGTGTATATATATATATATATATATATATATATATATATATATATATATATATATATATATATATATATAGTACAGTAAAACTGCAGGCAAGGGCACTGGGGGACAAACTAATGTCAATGTATTTTATTTAGTAATGTAATCCAATAGGATTACAATATATCAGTGTGTTTGTGTGTTTTAATTTTCAAATTTGCCGCTGGTTCCACCCCCCTGCGATGTGATGCTCACAGGAGACGGAAGCCGGGGCTCACAGCATCAGGCGGAATATCCGGCCACCGTATGCTGCAGGAACACATTGCGGGATCCCGGGGACAAGGTAAGTAACCTCTTCCAGGATCCAGCAATCCTCCCTGGCGGTACCCTGAGTGTGGCTCGGGGTTACCACTAATGGCACTGAAATTTCACCCCGAGCCACACTCGGGAATACCGCCAAGGAGGTTAAAGCACTGGAACTGATCGCACTAGTGAACTAGGGAATTTGGAATACATCACAATTACTAAATATGCATTACAAATGCATTTTAAAAATGTACTTAAAAGCATCTGGTGTGAACCAGCCCTTAGGCTTTTTTCCCTTTATTTTCACCTAGTGATCCAGCCAGTAAGTCTGTTAGTTTTCAATTTCCTTTACCAGACCAAGCTGTTTTCCAAAAGTGACAAAGGGTTGGGACAAACCATTTAACAATGACAGGGGAGCTTACAATGATCAGCTTTTATTCATTTATGTAAAACCTTTATCCAAGAAGAAAAAAGCTGTCGCTGTAACTGCTTTTGCAGTGTTAGCTGGAGTTCAGCTTTAGCTTGTTAGTGAAGTCCATCTAAATCTGCTAGTGCATCTAACATCTACATCTACTCTCTCCCCAGAATGACTGTGCTGCTGTCCAAAGGTGTCTCTGTTTCATAGTGGAGACAGACAGGTAGTGTGTTACTGGCTGGATTACCTCCTGACAATAAAGGAAACATTTCTAAAACAAGAAAACAAATGCAGACACCACTTTTAAGTATTTAAAATCTGCAGTATATTAGTTTTTTGTATTTTGGGGGTTTAATACCCCTTTAAGGTAATGAATGGCAATCAGCCTAATAGGGCATGGACAGAAACCTGGGAGGAGTTTTATCCATTCTCTACTCTATCCCAAACTACAAAAAAGAGTGGCTAGAGATGCACCCGTGCAATTATATTTATAAATTGGATTTTACACTCAAAATACAAAAAAATTATAAATGTGTGTGCATTAAAGGAGAAGTATAGCCAAAGCTATTTTGGCTGCACTTTTCCTATGGATCACAGGAGTGCAGTTCGTTCTGCACTCCTGTGACCCATTTTCAGCTAAAGCCCGATGTCGGCTGATGTCACAAAGCCAGCCCAGGCTCTGAAACGATCGCAACCATATGGTTGGGATCCACCCATATGCCTGGACCAGCAACTAGCTCAAACTCTCAGTGAAGCTCTGAGAGCATGAGTCAGCCTCTTCTGTCCTCTCCACTGCCCAGCGCTCCAGTGAGCACTGGAGGGGCAGACACCAGCTCTCTGCAGCCTAGTAGTAAACACTGAATGATCAGCAGTGTGTGATCGCTCAGTTCTTGGACTTAGGGCCTGCAGGGGACAGATGCAGCATTAGACCGATACTGCGCCCCCCTAGGTGAGTGTATATATATATATATATATATATTTTTTTTTTTTATCTAAACCTATACTTCTCTTTTAAATTTAGCTATTTCAAGTGATAAAACTTTCAGTAAATTAGAAAAATATTTTTTCAAGCAAATAACCCATGTAATGTAAACATTGCATGTTTTACGCTTTGAGTTGATCTTCAGGCATGATAAACTATTACAAGGAAAGACACGGGTGAATTCAGTGCTACTGACATGAACAGAACTAGCAGTTGTATGAAGCCAGCGTGCGTGCTTACTTATCTATATTTTTATTAAAAACATTATTAAAAGTAGAATACCTTTCCTATAAATGTTAAAAGAACACTTTATTTAGTTGCTATTGCACTAGTTACATTAACTAATATCTTAAGGGGCTTTTACGTTTTTAAACACTTGTTTTTCCATATTTTTATGCTTTTATTAAATGTAGGAATTTATTAATCAATGACTGGAGGGTGCTTTGTATTTGATTCAGCTTCATTCAACCTTTTTGGCCCCATAAACACGCGTATATGAATTAATGCTGCGCCCCGAGCCCACCCTTTTCTTTAGCCTATTAGAGCCTCTGGCTCTAATCACATGGCTAAAAAAAAAAAAAGCCCCATTGAAGTTCATGCGTCCGGCGCCCCGCGTGTAGATTAGGGGGTTGGACGCATGGCTGGGGGGGGGGCGGCGCCCCTGCGCCCCCAACGCACCAGCCACCACTGATCAGAACAGAGGGCTCTTGAGAGAAGAAATGAGGCAGTGTGTGGTGAGGTTTTCAGGAATTTATGTACCTCACCCTTCTGGCCCCTCCCATTGGAAATGATCTGCCTACATTGCATAGAGATGCACAGAGACTCAGTGATATGGGTCTAAAAAAAGGGATGTAATTAAAACAGCAAGCTTTTTTTTAAATCAATTTATCAGCATATTGATGAGGGGGTGGATGGAGGAACCAATGAAGGCAAAATATAAGCGGATTGAATTTCAACCTAAAGCGGAGTTCCAGTCATTTATTAAAAGGCAGCAGCTATAAAAAGTGTAGCTGCTGACTTTTACTAAACACGCACTTTCCTCTCCCAGGATCCAGCGATGTGGCCACCTGAACCCTTGGTTCTCTCCCTCTCCTCTTCCAGGCGTAGGCATTACAAGTGTGAGCACCCAGCTGTGACAGCTCTCGGCTTCAAAGCTGGGTGTGCACTGCGCATGCACGAGTCATGCTGCGACTCCTCAATGGTCAGGCAATCTGATGTGTCCCAGGAGATTGCAGGGAGGGAGGGGGAGAAAATAACTTCAACTCAGATTGCCTAACCTGTCCGAGCGGAAGTGGAAATGGGTACCTGTCAAAACTAGATACCCGCTCCCCTCCCCCAAACAAAAATGACATGCCAAATATGGCATAGGATGGGGGAGGAGTGCTTAAAGCGGAACTTCCCGTTTTGGGTGGAGCTCCGCTTTAAAAGTACAGTAAAACCTTGGATTGTGAGCATAATTCGTTCAAGAAACAAGCTTGTAATCCAAAGTACTCTTATATCAAAGAAAATTTCCCCATAAGAAATCATGGAAACTCAGATGATTTGTTCCACAACCATTTATTCATAAGTCCTTCAGTTTATAGTCCATAGAAAAAGATTATAGCAATGTGATAGGTTGTGTAACCATAACATTTCCATCCACAAATGGCGCCTCCACAAGGAGATTAGAAGCAAAATCCAGCAGCACCTACAGAGTATAAAAGAGGAGAGAGGCACCTCTAAGTGTAGCAGTATGGTTACATTTAATGGAGATACAACATTTAGCAACTCACATGGTTGATGATTAAAAGAGGCACATCTAAGTATGCAGGCATCCGGGGGAAAAGCTGCCCACAAAGACCGTCCTCCTCACTGCCGGAAATCGCCTCTGTCAGTCTGCAGTCGTGATCGGGAAGACTACCCTGCGTTAGAGCGTTCTGAAAGCGAGGCTTGAAGCGCTCATGGAGCACTACATGGAAGGGATGACATTGATGGCATGTGCAGAGGACGGTCTATATGGACAGCTTTACCCCGGATGCCTGCATACTTGGATATTCCTGTTTTAACCACTTAAGCCCCAGAAGATTTTACCCCCTTCCTGATCAGGGCCTATTTTGCGATTCGGCACTGCGGGACCTTAATGGACAATTGCGCCGTCGTGCGACGCTGTACCCAAATGAAATTGATGTCCTTTTTTTTACCACAAACAGAGCTTTCTTTTGGTGGTATTTGATCACCTGTGCGATTTTTTTGATCATGCGCTATAAACAAAAAAAGAGCGACAATTTTGCAAAAATAACAATATTTTTCACATTTTTTCATATGCAATTCCCCCCCAAAAAATTTAAAAATCAAAATTTTTTAACATTTTAGGCCAATTTGTTTTCTGCTACATATGTTTGGTAAAAAAAATCGCAAAAAGCGTATTTTTATTGGTTTGCGCAAAAGTTATTGCGTTTACTAACGACAGGGAAAGATTTTTGTCATTTTTATTGTTTTTTTTTAACGAGTAATGGCGGCAATCTGCGATTTTTTTGCTGGATGTGACATTGCGGCGGACAGTTCGGACCCTTGACTGACATTTTTGACACTTTTTGGGGGTACCAGTGACATTACTACAGTAATCAGTGCTATACATATGCACTGTTACTGTAAAAATTACACTGGCAGGGAAGGGGTTAACTTTATTGGAGAAGGAGGGGCTAAGTGTTTCCCTAGGGGCGTGCTTCTAACTGTGATTGGATGTGGCTTTTCATGTAACAGCAGAGATCTACGGTCCTACATAGTAGGACCGTATGATCTCTGCTGTTACACAAGGGAGAATGATCAGACACCTAACTGATATTTTTGACACTTTTAGGGGGACCAGTGACATTACTACATTAATCAGTGCTAAAAATATGCATTTTTACTGTACTAATTACACTGGCAGGGACGTGGTTAACATCAGGGGCGATCAAAGGGTTACATGTGTCCCTATGTAGTGCTTTCTAACTGTGTGGGGATGGGCTTGCTGAATGAACATAGAGACCTGTGTTCCTAAGTAAGAGGAACACAGGATCCCTGTGTTCATAACTGACAGAACAGCGGTCTGCCGCAATCTGTCTCCATAGGGAGCTATCGTGGGTGCCCGGCGGACATCGCAGCTGTCGGACCCACTGATTGGCTCCCCCTGTAGCCAATTGGCATGTGCACGTGCCTCTGATGGCGCGCACGCACCCTCACTAGCAGTCCCGCAACAGGACATATGGTTATGTCGTTTCGCAGGACAGAGCCGACTTCCCGCTGTATTTGTACTGTTGGCAAGACGGCAAGTGGTTAAATGGGACCCCAGGTGGTGAACAAAATGAAAACTACTCACCTCACTCTGGAGCAGCCACCAATAGAATTTCTTTTTTGCCATAAGATGTCCTCAGTCTTCCTGGTTGAATGACACAAAGTGGCATGGCCCCACAGCCTGTTCGGGCTTTACCATAGTACCCTTTATTCATTGTGTATTGATGCACAAAGCAGCACTGGTGTCACTTTGTCGATGTATATGTCTAACTCAGCTTCGAGCCTAATGAATTAAATTATCTGGAACAGAATTTTATAAGGAATGTTTAAATGTAATCAATGATGACCACCTATATTGTCTCCTAACAGGTCGAACCCGTAACCATGGTCACTATGTCTGCAGTACTTGGGGGAACTATCACTTCAAAACATTTGATGGTGATTATTACGAATTTCCTGGCAACTGCACCTACAACTTTGCTTCACACTGTGGGAGTTCTTATAGCGAATTCTTGGTTCATATCCACCGATCAACTGACAGTGATCATCCAGTCATAGACAAGATCCTCATCACTATCAAAGGTGTCAACATTGAACTGAAAACCAGCATAGCAGTGGTAGCTGGATCCATGTAAGTCATTTCAAAGTTTTCAATTATGTTTTTGTTAAATGTATAACAACATATTTTTTTCATCTGTTCTGTAGGAGAATTAAAGTTGTACCTGCACTGAAAGAAAAAAATATTTCTAGATTATCCATAATTTGGTTTGATTTAAAGCTCATTTTAAGAGTGCATGTGGTATCTATTAAAAAAAGATATAAAGCCAAAAACTACAATTTCATATGAGCTTTTACATTTGAAGTGATTTTGAAAGTTGTTTGCAATCTTTTACAATACAGGTATTTATTTTGAAAGAATACATGGTGATCATGTCATGAATCTTCTTGTTCAGGCCTCAGATGGGGTTACAAGAGAAGTATGGGATTTGTGATTATTTAGGAATCATACTGATCTAGGTGGATACAGCATCGACCGATGCTGCATCTGTCCCCCTTCGACTCTAACACTTAGAACCGAGTAAATAAAGTAAATAAAAAAAGCTGCGCTAATGAGAACTGATGGGTATGTGCAATACACCAATCACAATAGTATTAGGGTGAGTATGGAAATTCACCCAAAAATAATAATAATAAATAAGCACCAAGTGCCAGGTGGGCAACAAAAATAGTGAATATGTGTATATCTGGTGACCACTGAATCACAAACATATGGATAAGTAAATAAATGAATAAACCTAAAACAGAAGAAACACTAGATGACCAGTGAAAAGCAAAAAATAAAGTGCAATGATTGTGACCGTAAAAACACAAACACATGAATGTTAGGTGAACAATAAATCAAATAAGGTTAGTCCATAATAGAGCTTAGTAGAGTCCCAAAAATAAATTCCAGAATCAAAGTAATGAGTGAAGTGAATGGAAATGATCCTGTAATGCTAATCACCACGGTGCTCCCACACAAGTGACATGCATGTCTCCTTACCAGATTCTGGTATAAATGAGCCTCTATGTATGGTTCCTCACAGCGCCACTCTGAAGAGATCCCAACTCCAGCAAACCCCCAGGTTACGGCCAGAAGTGGATAGTAGTGCCAGTATTGTCCACAAGATGGAGCTCAATACACCATAAAGAAAAAGTGGACTAGATAGTGTGATACTGTACAGCATTTATTAAATAAATATAAAATAACACTCACATGATACCGATAAAAACTCGCATGTTCAAGAAGCCGGCCGGCTCTCGTGTAGCCCGTCCTCAGGGCAGCGCAGTGACGTCAGCACGCCGTACCCTACGCGCTCGTCTTCAAAGACTTCTAATGGGGATGAACTTAGAACCCAGTGAACCGAGTGATCAAACACCGCTGATTGCTCGGATCTCAAATCTCCATAAGAAGAGAGTGGGGACTGTCAGTCACTGGCTCTCTGTTCTGTGACCCCCTCTCCCCCTGCTCACTGGAGCGGCTGTGTCAGGTTCTCAGTGGCTCACTGAGAGGCTGAGCTGGGTGCCGGTCCAGACATGTGGGACGATCCCAACCATTTGGAAGCAATCTTTCCTGGGCCTGGACCAGCTCAATTACATCAGCCGACAGTGGGCTTCAACCGACTTCCTGTGAAAATGAGTCACAGGAGTAGTACAGCCAAACAAGCTTTGGCTGTACTTCTCCTTTAATGCTCTGTGTATAGTGATCTTGCTTTTTAAAGCCAGTCTATGGATGAAATAGGCTATCTAAGGACTGAGCAGTTAAAATAATGATACCTGTAATAGTACCTGTAATTCTGTTAGTCCAGCCTTATGTTTCAGACACTCCTTATACACTGTATAGTCAGAGGAGGTGACACCCCCTATTTCATGGTAAAGTTATGCAGGTTTCTGTGTCTCCTCTCTTTCTCTAGTCTTTTCATTGCTAGTAAACCAGCTTCAATAAACTGCTGATTCATTGTCCAATAAGCAGGCAATTGAATGTTCAAACTGTGAAGGTTAGAAAATAAATATTGTATCCATTATCAAATATTTCACATGCGCTCCAGGTGAGATCAAGCTCCACGATCCTCTACCACATCTCGGATGCTGGCTCTGCTAGTCTCTACCAAAGAAATCAATTGTACTAGCAGCAGGAATGGCACACACCAAGGTGAAAAATAATATTGTCTCTTTAATATAATAATTTGCAGGAACTAATTGTTTTCTGACATGTTTCTCTCTAGGCACAGTGGATTAATTTACTAAAACTGGAAAGTGTAAAATCAGCTGTGCATGGTAGCCAGTCAGCTTCTAACTTCAGCTTATTCGATTACGGAAGCTGAGTGGTTTCTATTCAGAGCTGCACCAGGTTTTGCACTCTCCAGTTTTAGGACATCAACCCCAGTGATTTCTCCAAGAGTGACAAAACCCCTACCATTACACTATTATATAGAACATTGACTTTTGACCTCTTTATTTTTTTAAACATATTCTTATCCACCTTTTGGAAATATCTATCACAGTATTTGCATTGGAATGCATAATGTTCAATACAAAATAATATAGTTTTGCATCTCAGTGTGTGACATTCCTGTTGCTGGGACAGAAAATATTTTAAGGTTCTTCGTGACTGGGTATCATGGTGGACATTGGTGAGTGAACAGAATTGCACATCTTTTGGCAAGTTAACAGCTTCCTGTGTATTTTGTTGTTTACAAGGAGTTCAGCTTTAATGCCATTAGATACAAGGTATTGATGCATGTTTCCAGTTTTTTTTTTTTTTTTTTAAGAAAACTTATGATTATCTGATTTTTTTGTTCTAATCATTATATTTTACAGTGCTAAGACACCATACTACAAAGATGGGATCATCATTACGAAAAGTGTTGCATACATTAAAGTATATACCAAGACGGGTTTTACTCTCCTGTGGAACAAAGGAGATGCCCTCATGGTGAGGAATCTTGTATCACCAGCTCAAAATTTCCTCCTTTTTCCCCTGACAGAATATAGGGAAAGACGCCACTTCAAAGCATCCAGTCTTTCTTTTTCTTTCTTCTTTTAGATTGTAGTAGGTAGTAAAATTTAACTTGATCCATAATGTTGAAGATGTTTTGCCACTCAACCATGCTACTTTAGTTCTGAGTGTCAGGAACATACCCCACATTTATGTTTATAGGGCATCATAATCCCCCCCGTTCTAATCCCCATAGCATCATGAAATGTGTCAAGACAGATGCTGATTGAATAAGAACATGATGATAGATGTGTTTGTACAAACTCTTTCCCATAATACAGTAACCATCACGCTGTGATTTGAGATGTGTTATATGAATTACAGCTGAAAGGGCAAATTTTTGTCTGATCTCTGGGGTAGAGATGTAAAAATTGCTCACATAACTTTAACTCCTCCCACCAAGTTATTGGACAACCATCATCTGCTTTAACAACAATGCATAGCAACATAGTATTTGAATTTAGTTGATTTGGTCACCCTGTGGCTATAAATGCTAGGGAATGTTTCTGGCACCTATTTAAACTGAGGAAGCCCGGTGGATAAGTAATGAAATGTCATCAACATTACTATATTATGACTTGGAGAAATGTAAATCTCCATGGACATACCTTTCATCTTTCACCTTTACTGTTGTATTATAATATACTACATTATATAACATCTTCTGCCTTGCTGATTTAGAAGCTTACTAAGAGCACTGAGCAGGGTTGGGCACTAACTCCCAGCAAGCCATCAGATCTCAGTTTTCTTGAGGTTTCAATTGCAAGAAAAATAAAACATGATTTTGTGTTGGGCATCATTTCTTATGAATTAATATGCTTTGCCATTTTCTATATCTAGAAGTATAGTTACAAATATAGGGCAGTAACCCACAGTTTAATTTTTAACCTCGATTTAATCAAGTAGTCAGACCATTGTACAGATGGTTCTTGGATGGTTGCTTTAGGTTATTATTATTCAAAGTGCTGGAATGTAACGATAACTAACACTCTTCTTCTTCTGTACAGGTGGAGCTGGATCCCATTTACAATAACCATACGTGTGGACTGTGCGGTGATTATAATGGCATAAGTGAATTCTCTGTGGAAGGTGAGTGATCTGGAAATATGGCAGTTATTGCAGCATCAATTTAGAGTCTAATATTACTTTGAAAATGTATTTAACACAGTTAATAGTATATTGATTTTTTCCAGCTAGGCACACAGAATCAGTGTATTCTTGGTAATTTTTTACCTTATTGTAACTAAATTAATCAGTCAACTGAATAGTAGTTTTGTTGTAGCACTTTCTGAAGTTTATATAAAATACAAGTCTTCCATGCTCTGCAGTGCTTCCACATAGTGACAAAATGCTAAGAGGAGAGCTGTACATTAACCAAAAGTAACCTGTCTGACCTTAGTAGTTGCACCACTCTTCTTTTAGCAGTTAATTATTGACTAGAAGCTGTGAGCTAGGAAGAGCGTCTTCACCCTCGGATCTTTGCATTCAAAATCTGCACTTAAAGTGTATCGCTAGTCTCTGTCAAGTTTTTATTGCAGTAGGTGTGAAAGAGAAGAGGAATTCAACATTTTGGAGTTATCCTAAGAACAAGCGATGAGGGGAAATCATCCAATGGGGACACCTGTTCCTGGGGCCACACAAGCTTTAATTATTATATCCCATCAATGTGTGATTCAGTCAAAATGATCTAAATTACAAACATTTGAATAGCCATAAGTTTCCCTTAGATTAATTTAAACCTAATTTTAATTGTATATAATCAAACTGAGTCAATCAACCAGGGTGGAATATTATCAATCGTTTTGCATCAACTGATAGGACTGAGATACTTTGTTCATGAATGCAATCATTTTTTATTGATCAAATTATGAGATTACATGGTGAAAACAGGGTTAAAATCATAATGTTGCTATAGATTGAAATCCACTTCTCCGTGTATGGCATACCGATGAAATGGGTTGTGGACTATAGATCAATTAATCGGAAAATAAATTGATAATTTATTAAAGTTTATATAGCTATCACAAGAAGGAAATTAGCCCCATGTTGGTATATTCTCATAAACTTCCCATTGTGTCTCAGGGAAAGTGAAAGGAAATTTTTTCCAATGGTACACGGACAACAAAAAAAGAAAAATATTTCATCTGGGTTGTAACCCTTGCCTACTTTTTTCAAAGCTACAATAAGGGTTTGGCTATACATAGCCTTTGATTTTGTAAAACACATACAAAACAGCTGAGTTAAAGCTACACAGTTTAGAATGAAAAAGTTCTTTGTCAATCCATCCCACATCCTCTTTAAACTGTGTTATTGAATAGGCTTGCCATTATATACCAAAATTTCCAGCACCAGCTCTAACATGTGGTTGAAACCAAAGTTTACTCAATCTATTGATATGTTAACCAGCAGTTAGAGAATAGATATGAATTGTTACCCGAAAGATATGAGATTTAATTTACCTCAGACAATATTTGGGTTAAAAATGAGAATTCTTTGACTATGAATGAAAGCTGTAAAACAGCAATTATTTATTGGTATATAGTTTGAAAGCCTAACTTAATTTAGAACAATCTAACTATTGTACATACTACAAAATGTAAAATATTCCTAGTTTAACTAAAGAAATACAGTGTATAGAGTATATACTCATATACAAACACACTACGACTGACACAGAGAGGACAAACAATGTAAACCTTACTTCTTCATAGTTACCCTTAGTGTTTCCTTTTGCTCTGCCATGCCAAACAGGAAGTCACTCTATCTCCCCCTATGTTAATATAGACCCATATCCCATAGCCTTGTATAGGGCTATTCTCATTGGTTCAGCTATCTTGCCCTGTTCCTTCCTCTGGGCGTATCTCGTTCAGGATAGGACAACTTCCCCCTCTTGCTAAGCCCTCCTCCCTGTTGGAGTGAGAACCTGTTCCTCTCCTGGGCCTGTTGTCCAACCCTTCAACCGATAGTCAATCTTCATTGCATATCTTAACCTCCCTGGCGGTATGATTATGTCAGGAATTACATACCAAAAACGGTACAATTTTTTTCATGGAAATTTGGCGTTATGTATTATAGGCCTACAATTCTTAGTAATTACTGACTTAAACCTGACCAAAACAAGAGTCTAGTAGACATCCCAGATGTGATAAATTTGAAACACAAACGCATGAATTATAATCGAATCAATAATATAATTTTATTATTTAATATATAATAAAATTATATTATTGATTAGATTATAATTCATGCATTATATATATATATATATATATATATATATATGTGTGTGTGTGTGTATATATATATATATATATATATATATATATATATATGTATATATAATATAACGCATGAATTATAATTGAATCAATAATATAATTTTATATATATATATATATATATATATATATATATATATATATATATGTATGTGTGTGTGTGTGCGCATATATATATATATATATACATATATACATATATATATATATATATATATATATATATATATATATATATATATATATATATATACATATATATATATATATATATATATATATATATATATATATATAAAATGTGTTTGTGTTTTGTGCAACGTTTTTTTTTTTTTTAATTTCCCTCCCTAGTTCCGCTCCCATGCAGCATTGCTGCTGCAGGGAACGGAACTAGGAAGTCATCACACCGACGGAGGATGGAGGAGTGGCGGGACTCTCGGCTGGCGGTCACAGCAATGAGAGATCATTGCTGGATCGCCAGGAGAAGGTAAGAGACACCGCTGCGCTCTCTGCACATCTACCCCGAGCGTGACTCGGGGATACCGATCCTGCACTAAAAAATCCACCCCGAGTCACGCTCGGGATTACTGCCAGGGGGGTTAAGGGACAGTCTTTGAAGTAGAGGGCGAGATAAAGGAATGACCTGTCATGGAAGATTATCAATTATTTTCTGGCCCCGTAATGTCTGGGGAAAAGGAACATAATTACAGGGTTGTACTACAGTTTGTTTATCAGTGTAAATAGCAGACCCCCTCCCAGGTAGCCCAGGCATGTATTTTAAATGGACTTGTTAATCAAGTCACTATTGCCTGTAGCTGGAAGCCACCCAACTTCATATAATTGATAATCATATATGAACTAAATGTAAAATCACAACTCAATATCTCATATATATATATATATATATATATATATATATATATATATATATATATATATATATATTACATTAATATTACAATTACTGATGGAGATTTATACATAACTCCTCATCATCACAACACGGTAAAGGAGATTACGCCTAAACTCATAAGGCAACAGAATAAATCAATACACAGAATTTGTAATCCACTCAATTCTGGGGATATTACAAGATTTGCCTTTGGGGGACATTTACAATCTAGAAGACTGGGAACTTACCGTGAGAGCAGAACATCATAGATCTGTTCTCTGAGGAGGCAAGACTGTGGCACCTTGCACTCACAAAGTAATGATACTTCATAATATCAGTACCACACTTTGCATCATAGAGGACCACTTATCATAGGTGAAAAAAACAAAGAGGACCCTGCATGACAGAAGATCAGCTTGAAGAAATCTTAAAGTGAAACTTTACCCATAACAACTTGATAAACAATAATGTTCTTTAGAAAGGAACATACATTCAACATTAATAATTACTCTACAAAAATTAGCCCACAGCCTCAGCAGTAAATCTCAAAGCAGAACTAAACAAATTGATTTACCGGTTTCAAAAAACAAGTACATTCCTAGAATGCTGGAAATGTAAATTGCCACATTTGCTTGTGTCCTCAACCAAACTGTCAAACCATCAAATAGCTGGTGTCATAACTGATCACATGTGCAGCAGCTCCATGGCAGTTGCAGTTCAAACAGAAGCAGCTTTAAGGCAGCAGATCAGCCTCTACAAACTAGGCAGTGACTAAAAATGCCTAAATATGTAGAGCAAGTGAGCATGTGCAGAGCAGGGTGAGACAGTGTTATCCTGAATTTTAAACTGCATAGGCACTTATTTTCAATGTTTATATACCTATACCTGCAAAAGGGGCCAGCCTGAAGTGATCTAGCAGTACTTAATTGTCTGCCTAAAGTTCCACTTTAATTACATAATTATATATATATATATATATATATATATATAATAAAAAAAAAAAAAGCATTAAAATACATGAAAGAGTATCTAGGAGGGCAGGGGGAGTAATCACAGAGTTGGGTTTTAATGTTGGAATGACTAATCTTTATTTATTTTTTGAACCACAGGCAAGAAACTTAGTCCTATACAATTTGGAAATCTACAAAACATCCATGATCCTAAAGAAACATGTACTGACCTAGATGAGACTAAGGCAATAACAGATATATCCAGTTGTTCTCAATATGTGAGTAGCAGTATCATATCACCAGGCAACATCTCTGGGATTTGATTAGTAAATTACTAAAAAGTCTACTGATATATGTGTAGAGGGATGGTTTTCCATCACAGGAGCCTTTGCTCTCACTATCCAAAACCAAATAAAACAGAGTAAGGCTCCGTTCACATGTCAGCGTATGGATCGCGGGCAGAACCGCCGCGGTTCCGCCCGCGATCCAGAGATTATTGCAAATCGCGGGACGCCTGTGCGTTGCCCGTTGATTTGCAATAGCCCCCCAAACGCTGAGCGATGTTGCCGCGATTTCCGCCTGCCGAATCGCGGTAACATCGCGCAAAAAAAATCGCAGGATGCAATACGCTCCAAAGAAGCTCTTGTACTTTTTTTTTTGCGCGATGTTACTGCGATTCGGCAGGCGGAAATCACGGCAACATCGCTCAGCGTTTGGGGGGCTATTGCAAATCAACGGGCAACGCACAGGCGTCCCGCGATTTGCAATAATCTCCGGATCGCGGGCGGAACCGCGGCAGTTCTGCCCGCGATCCATACGCTGACATGTGAACGGAGCCTAAGAGTTAAATGTAAACAAAGGGAATTTTGTTTCTCAAATGCTGGCATCTTTTTTTTTTTCACCATTAAAATGTCTCACTTTCACAGTTCCTTTGTTTAAAGCCCAGCTTACATCACCATCACATAACTTGTATGAAAACATCAGAACAGATATTTTCAATGATTATCTTGCTGCCAAATTTCAATAGATAATATAATCCATAAGAGAGGACAGAAATATAAGTGTTCCTCTCAAAAGTAAATGTACACAATTGATTTCCATGTATCTCTTTACCATCATCACTCTAATGAATACATATTCTCAAATATATTTTGAGAAGGGATAGCAAGCATCATGAAAAGGTGTTTAACCAATTGTGTTTCAGTTAATACTTTTGAACTCTGAAAGAAGTACATATAGAATTTGAATTTGTTGATATGTTAATTATTTTTATTTTAATGCTGCATTTTTCCTTAGCGCTCAGTGTGTGAAAACCACCTCAGAGATGCTGCATTTGATGACTGTAAAGATTTTCTCAATGTGGAAGCTTATATTAATGCCTGTATGCTGGACATGTGCTCCTGCGGCCAATCCCCAGATGCAATCTGCCTGTGTAGCACTATCAGTGCATTCTCCAGGCAGTGTTCCCATGCTGGAGGTCACCCAGGAAACTGGAGAACTGACAGCTTCTGTGGTAAGTATGCTTTTCCTGACTTACTTGTCCTTAACGTGCACAAAAGAGCATGTTCGCAGTCTATGCACAGCAAATTACTTTCATATTCTTAGCAGACAGTAAAGGAGCTTTAAAACAGGCCCCCACTGGCCTCTCTAGTTGCAGGTACTGTGAAGTAATTCATTCTCAAAGATCCTCAATGAACAAAACAAAACAAAACACTTTAGAGGGGTGCCAGACTGCCAGGTTTCTGCTCTCTATAGAAAGTAAAATTGAAAAGAATTGTGATTTCAATTCATACTGCCTTATAATAATAAGGCATAGTGATTTGGACACATTTTTAGGCATTAAGAACTGTGTTACCTCAAATTAATTTTATGATATTTTACATTAGTTAACCCAGATGAAGGAGAAGTCCTAGAGCTCAGGAACAAGACACATTTGCTTTTCTACTTGATCACAATATGAATTCATTAAAAAGTACTTGGACTTGCTGACTATTGGTCTTCACACAAGGTCCCCCAGTTAGGGGCACCCTGTTTCATAAAAGCAGCGTTATCCAACCTAGTGAGCTCCACAGAATTGACTGACCTAATTTTGTGACTTTGATAACATACCATCCTGAGCCTCTCATAAAAAAATATGACAGAGGTTCTAATATCACACTTTGTAAAGTGTATAAAGAGTTACTTAGCTTATTAAACTGATCATCAATATGAAATGAAACGAGCATGGAATCACACAGAAAATCAGAAATCAAGAAGAAGCTTGTTTTTAAGATTTCCCTCCAAGTAACTAAATACAGGTTCCTTTCACTTTACTCAACATAGCTTCATCCTTTAATAAATAAGGACCCCTAGGTGGTGAGGAATATCTACACACGGGGGTGGGGGGGTTATATATATATATATATATATATATATATATATATATATATATATATATATATATATACAGTGGGTACGGAAAGTATTCAGACCCCCTTAAATTTTTCACTCTTTGTTATATTGCAGCTATTGCTGAAATCATTTAGGTTCATTCTTCTTCCTCATGAATGTACACATAGCACTCCATACTGACAGAAAAACACAAAATTGTTGACATTGTTGCAGATTTATTAAAAAAGAAAAACTGAAATATCAAATTGTCCTAAGTATTCAGACCCTTTGGTCAGTATTTAGTAGAAGCCCCCTTTTGATCTAATACAGCCAGGAGTCTTTTGGGGAAAAATGCAACAAGTCTTTCACACCTGGATTTGGGGATCCTCTGCCATTCCTCCTTGCAGATCCTCTCCAGTTCTGTCAGGTTGGATGGTAAACGTTGGTGCACAGCCATTTTTAGGTCTCTCCAGAGATGCTCAATTGGGTTTAAGTCAGGGCTCTGGCTGGGCCATTCAAGAACAGTCACGGAGTTGTTGTGAAGCCACTCCTTCGTTATTTTAGCTGTGTGCTTAGGGTCATTGTCTTGTTGGAAGGTAAACCTTCGGCCCAGTCTGAGGTCCAGAGCACTCTGGAGAAGGTTTTTGTCCAGGATATCCCTGTACTTGGCCGCATTCATCTTACCCTCGATTGCAACCAGTCGTCCTGTCCCTGCAGCTGAAAAACACCCCACAGCATGATGCTGCCACCACCATGCTTCACTGTTGGGACTGTATTGGACAGGTGATGAGCAGTGCCTGGTTTTCTCCACACATACCGCTTAGAATTAAGGCCAAAAAGTTCTATTTTGGTCTCATCAGACCAGAGAATCTTATTTCTCACCATCTTGGAGTCCTTCAGGTGTTTTTTAGCAAACTCCATGCGGGCTTTCATGTGTCTTACACTGA
This sequence comes from Pelophylax lessonae, assembly GCF_965119305.1. Taxonomy (NCBI): domain Eukaryota; kingdom Metazoa; phylum Chordata; class Amphibia; order Anura; family Ranidae; genus Pelophylax; species Pelophylax lessonae. The sequence goes on along the minus strand of NC_138777.1, from coordinate 84,775,951 downwards.
GGAGAGGCTTCCGTCGGGCCACTCTGCCATAAAGCCCCGACTGGTGGAGGGCTGCAGTGATGGTTGACTTTCTACAACTTTCTCCCATCTCCTGACTGCATCTCTGGAGCTCAACCACAGTGATCTTTGGGTTCTTCTTTACCTCTCTCACCAAGGCTCTTCTCCCCCGATAGCTCAGTTTGGCCGGACGGCCAGCTCTAGGAAGGGTTCTGGTCATCCCAAACGTCTTCCATTTGAGGATTATGGAGGCCACTGTGCTCTTAGGAACCTTAAGTGCAGCTGAAATCTTTTTGTAACCTTGGCCAGATCTGTACCTTGCCACAATTCTGTCTCTGAGCTCTTCAGGCAGTTCCTTTGACCTCATGATTCTCATTTGCTCTGACATGCATTGTGATCTGGAAGGTCTTATATAGACAGGTGTGTGGCTTTCCTAATCAAGTCCAATCAGTATAATCAAACACAGCTGGACACAAATGAAGGTGTAGAACCATCTCAAGGATGATCAGAAGAAATGGAAAGCACCTGAGTTAAATATATGAGTGTCACAGCAAAGGGTCTGAATACGTAGGACCATGTGATATTTCAGTTTTTCTTTTTTAACCACTTGCCTACAGTGCACTTTCACCCCCTTCCTGCCCAGACCGATTTTCAGCTTTCAGCGCTCTCACACTTTGACTGAGAATTACTCAGTCATGCAACACCCATACAAAAATTGTGTCCTTTTTTTCACACAAATAGAGCTTTCTTTTGATGGTATTTGATCAATACTGGGTTTTTTATTTTTTGTGCTATAAATACAAAAAGACTGAAAATATCGTGAAAAAACGCATTTTTCTTTGTTTCTGTCATAAAATTTTGCAAATTAGTAATTTTTCTTCACAAATTTTGGCCAAAATTTATACTGCTACTTATCTTTGGTAAAAAAACCCAAATAAGTGTATATTATTTGGTCTTTGTGAAAGTTATAGAGTCCACAAGCTATGGTGCGAATCATTGAAAATTGATCACACTTGATCACACCTGATGTACTGAAGGCCTATCTCATTTCTTGAGACACTACAAGGTCAGGAAAGTACAAATACCCCCCAAATGACCCCTTTTTGGAAAGTAGACATTCCAATGTATTTAATAAGGGGCATGATGAGTTTTTTGAAGTTGTAATTTTTTCCCACAATGCTTTGCAAAATGATTTATTTTTTTTTATTTTTTTACAAATTGCCGTATTAACAGGTTATTTCTCTCACTCAGCACATGTATACTTGCAACTACACCCCAAAACACATTCTACTACTCCTCCTGAGTATGGCGATACCACATGTGTGAGACTTTTTCACAGCCTGGCCACATACAGAGGCCTAACATCCAAGTAGCAGCGTCCGGCATTCTAGGAGCACAAATTACACATATCATTTCCTGACAACCTATCGCACGTTTGAAGGCCCTGGAGCACCAGGACAATGGAAACCCCCATAAAATGACCCCATTTTGGAAAGCAAACAGCCCAACGTATAATTTTTGAGGCATAATGAGTCTTTTGAATATGTCATTTTTTACAAGCTAAAATCATTTTTTTTGCTAGAAAACTACTTTGAACCCCCAAACATTATATATTTTTTTTAGCAGAGACCCTAGAGAATAAAATGGAGATCGTTGCAATATTTTTTATCACACCATATTTGTGCAGCAGTCTTCCAAATGCGATTTTTTTGAAAAAAATTCACTTTTTTGAACTAAAAAATAAGAAAACAGTAAATTTAGCCCAATTTTTTTCCATAATGTGAAAGATAATGTTACGCCGAGTAATTAGATACCCAACATGTCATGCTTCAAAATTGCGCATGCTCACAGAATGGTGCCAAACATTGGTACTTAAAAATCCCCATAGGCAACATTTTAAAAATTTCTGCAGGTTACTAGCTTAGAGTTACAGAGGAGGTCTAGGGCTCAAATTATTGCACTCGCTCTAACGATCGCGGCGATACCTCACATGTATGGTTTGAACACCGTTTACATATGTAGGCGGGACTTGCGTATGCGTTTGCTTCTGCGCGCGAGCTAACGGGGACAGGGCGCTTTAATTTTTTTTTTGGTTTTTTTTTTTTCCTATTTATTTTATTTATTATTTTTTTATTTTTACACAGTTTAAAAAAAAAAATGTTTTGATCATTTTTATTCCTATTACAAGGAATGTAAACATCCCTTGTAATAGAAATAGGCATGACAGGTCCTCTTTATTGTGAGATCTGGGGTCAAAAAGACCTCACAACTACACTAAAAAAGAAAAAAAAAAAAAATTGTTGAAAGAGGAAAAAAAAAAAAGCAAAAAAAAAAGCGGCCCTTTAAACCGGTTGCTAGGCAACGTCTTTTGACGTAGCTCCGGTCCTCCAAGACCATAGAGTTGAATGAGGGCCATTTTGCCCTCACTCGACTTCCTGTCTCTGAGGATCCGGGACCGGATAGTTTTCCCCGCTGCCGGCGGGTCCGGTAAGCTGGGAAAATGTCTGGGACGTGGCAGGAGGGGGGGGGGGCACCTCTTCCCCTGCACCGTAAGGGTAATTCCGCGGCAAATCCGCCACTGGGACCACCCTTATCTGAAAGCCGACCACCCGCTGTTTCAAAAAATACCGGGGGTTATGGGGGCTATCTGCTGCCATAACCCCAGTATTTAGCTTTTAATGGCTGACGCATATAGTCGTTAGGCGGTCAGTAAGTGATTGCATGTATATGGCAAACAGGTGACGATGACTGACGGGGTGACAGGTGACGATGACTGATGGGGTGACAGGTGACGATGACTGATGGGGTGACAGGTGACAATGACTGATGGGGTGACAGGTGACGATGACTGATGGGGTGACAGGTGACGATGATTGATAAGGTGACAGGTGATGATGATTGATGAGGTGACAGGTGACGATGATTGATGGGGTGACAGGTGACGATGATTGATGGGGTGACAGATGACAATCACTGACGGGGTGACATGTGACGATGATTGATGGGGTGACAAGTGACGATCACTGATGGGGTGTCAAGTGACGATGACTGATGGGGTGACAGGTGACGGTGATTGATGGGGTGACAGGTGACGGGCGATGGTGCACGGCGGTACTGATGGCAGTCTCTGGTGACCGGTGAACTTTAGGCTATGTCCACATGTGGGCACTGATGAGGTGACTGTTGGGTGACAGGTGACATTGGGGGGGGGCTGAGGACTGTGTGTGGGGACCTTTATTAGTGTGATTTTTTCTTTGTGACATGTGTACAGAGCAGTAACTCACTATTTCTAGCTCTGCTCCCCTCATACTGGAAACTGTATGAGGGGAGAAGAGCTAGTAACACTGAGTTACTGCTCTTTGTTTACATTTTGTGATCGGCTGTGAATCCTTTCACAGCCGATCACATAGTAAACAGTCACTGTCAGTGACTGTTTACTACCGCCGGTGACAGCTGTGTTCCTACGGAACACAGTGCCACCGACATGACCGCGCTGCGCGCTCCCGATCGCGCATGCGCGGTCATCTTGTGGGCGCCTTCATTGTGATCGGCTGTGTCATTGGAACACAGCCGATTCACGTGGGAAACAGCCACGCCCATTGGCTGTTTCCCCCCTGCCGGTGACGGGGGGTGTCCCGGGGACACCCCAACACCGGCAGTGCAGGGTGGCGCGCACGCGATCGCGCGCCTGCCCTGCTTAAAGTGCCGCCGTCATATGACGGCGGCCCAGGATAATGGTCGCACCGCTCCGCCGTCATATGACGGCGGGCGGGCGGCAAGCGGTTAATAAATCCGCAACAATGTCAACAATTCTGTGTTTTTCTGTCAGTATGGGGTGCTATGTGTACATTCATGAGGAAGAAGAATGAACTTAAATGATTTTAGCAAATGGCTGCAATATAACAAAGAGTTAACAATTTAAGGGGGTCTGAATACTTTCCGTACCCACTGTATATATATATCTATATATATATCTATATATATATATATATATATATATATATATATATATATATATATATATATATATATATATGAATGAGCTTCAGGAACCCACTCAGTTAAGTTTGGTGAACCACTAATTAAACTGGCCAAATTTAGCAAATTTGCCATCATGAACCCTTGGCTGCTGCTTGTTAACAAAAAAACTCCTGGGGATCTGTTATTTATCAGTGGTAGTACTACCGCCACTAAATAACGGATCCCCAGCTTGCTTCTGTTTGGAAACAAATCAGATAGAGAAACTGGGTGATGCAATTGACCAAATATCAGCATCCCTGGCCTATTTGTTTATAAACAGAATCTGTCATTTTGAAATGATAGTACTTTAGGATGACAAGGTCTGGTGTTGTGACAACAACATCGGGGGGCAGGTAATTTGTGAATGCCAGAGATTTACATAATTGGATGACATAACTGAACTTAGATATATATTGAGAGACATTGTTTGCTTTTCTCTCGGAGGATGGGGGGGTTCTTCATTAAATAACGTTGTCTAAGGTGTGGATATTCTCATTTAATTTTAACTCTGCATTTGAAGGGGTACTTTACTCCATAATCACTCCCATAGGGGGGGAGGAAAAATATCTGGGAGCCCTCTTATCATAAAGGGGTTTTCAGATTTTATAAACTCCCACCTGTGAACCCTTGCACACTTTTGTGGCATCAGATGTGGGAATGAGGTTCAGGAAGGGGGGCCCCATGATCACTACCATCCCTTTCTTGGCCAAAGGCCTGGAATGAACTACAGGGGAAATCCCATACCATTTTCAAATGTATTTATTTAAATAAAACAAGCAAAAAAAAAACAACCAAAAATAAAAACAGAGTGGGGTCCCAGGCACGCAGTGTGTGTGTGTGTGTGTGTGTGTGGGGGGGGGGGGGGGGGCAGAAAGCATGCATTCCCCTCTCCTCCAAACCATGCTAGGCCCCATGCCTTCAGAAAAGAGAGGGTACCTTGCATGGTGGCAACAAAACCCCCTGTCCCAGCAATCCAGCTTATTTCCATAATGAGGTGAAAAGAGGCTCATCCCAACTTCCAATACAGTATTTATTAGCAGTAAGACCATGATAGTAAGAAAACCTGCCAGATTTAAAAATTGTGAGATTCATACCCAATAAACAGGCTGCTAATACATTTAGAGAAAAAAAAAATTTATATCGCAAGACTTTATCAGGGTATTTATATTGAATTGTTTTCAGCTGCACAATATCACAAGATGATACTTTTATCTATTTTATAGCCATTCAATGTCCTAATAATATGATTTATCAAGAGAGTTCCTCCCCCTGTACGAATACCTGCTCCAACCTAGACTCAAACCAGGTGTGTTTGGAGCACTACATGGACGACTGCTTCTGTCCCGAGGGTGAGTCACACAAGGCTAATATACCAACCAAATAATACTGTGTAATGTGTTGGGTTTTTTGAGTCTGTTCACAGTTTTTATCATTACTTACAGGATTTTGGTTTCATGTTTAAATAAAGGGAAAGCAATTAACCTCCCTGGAGGTATGATTATGTTAGGAATTATGTACCAAAAGCGGTACAATTTTTTTTCATGGAAATTTGGCGTTATGTATTATAGGCCTACAATTCTTAGTAATTACTGACTTAAACCTGACCAAAACAAGACTCTAGTAGACATCCCAGATGTGATCAATTTGAAACACAAACGCATGAATTATAATCTAATAAATAATATAATTTTATTATATAATATATAATAGATATAATAAAATTATATTATTGATTAGATTATAATTCATGCGTTATATATTATATATATATATATATATATATATATATATATATATATATATATATATATATATATATATATATATATATGTGTGTGTGTGTGTATATATATATATATATACATATACACATATATATAATTCATGCGTTATATATTATATATATATATATATATATATATATATATGTGTGTGTGTGTGTGTATATATATATATATATATATATATATATATATATATATGTGTATAGGTATATATATATATATATACATATATATATATATATATATGTGTTATGTGTTTGTGTTTTGTGCAACGTTTGAATTTCCCTCCCAGTTCTGCTCCCATGCAGCATTGGGCAAATATGTGTGTTGGAGATAATTTAAGGCAGCAGCTAGGGGGTTATTTGACTGCAAAGAGGAGGGAAGCACCATTTAAGTTGTTTAGTTAAAATTTGAACTCACTTTTTATATGAAAAGATTGTTTTTTTTTAAATGAGAACAATTTTATAAACAACAATCGCAAGGCTCATGGAAAGCCAGTGTTTGAAATAATTCCCATTCTACCCAACTGCATTTTTTATAATCCTACAGTTATTTTTACTGTTGGCTAAAGTAAAATCATACCTCAAAATTTTCTGATATCATAAAAAAAACAATTCCATTTTACACAAAGAAAATAGGCAAAATAGACCCCTGCCACGCCTGCAGTTACATGGACAATGAAGAATTATTATACAAAAAAAAGATTGGTTAAACCTAAAAGTGCTTTTTCAGTGTTACTTTCATACACTGTATTTTCTAAATAACGACTACAATGATTTAGATGTTGGATGAATATTTTTATTAGCATCATATTTTTGGCAGTATTTTTTATAGAGGGCTATGTAAAATTATTAAGGAAAGATAGTCCACAATTCCTTGCTTGCTCTTTAAAGTCTTCAAAATGTATTTATTCTCCATAAAAGATACGGTTTCCGTGTCTTTTATGGAGAATCAATGAATTTTGAAGATTTTAAAGAGCAAGCAAGGAGTTGCGGGACATCTTTGGTCATGATTGCCATTGCGGCTGTGCGACTAACTTTCCGCACCCAGGTAGCTCTGAAAAAATGTTTGAATCTTATTGGGTAGTAGTACCCTACCTCTGCTTTATTCTATGTAAAATTACTGTTTTTTTTTTTTTATCTCTAGGCACTGTACAGGATGACTACACAGAACAGGGCTGTGTCCCAGTTAGTGAATGCAATTGTAAATATCAAGAATCTCTGTATCTCCCAGGAGAACGTATACAAAATGACTGTAATGAGTGGTAAGAGTTTCTCAATAAATATAATTAGAGCAGATTTGTTAGTAAGTGCCTGTTCATTCTGTGTGAGGTAACCTGCGTTTTTCTGCTTTGAAAAAAAAAAAGGTCACTTCTGGGGCACATAAAACACAATTTAATTTCTATGTGCCCCATTCACACCACAATGCTTGTGTGATGTGCGGTAAAATGCAGCATGCAGCAAAAAATGAGCACTGGATGGTGCAGCACAATGCAAGACGAAGAAGAAGAATGAAGTGTCACTAAGTGACACCCCAAGAAAAAAGTTGAGAAAAAAAAAAAAGTAAGCAGTATGATGCTATGAATCGTGTATCACACTGCTCCCTGTCGGAAGCCAGATCTTTAACTAGCCCACATGGTAAAACACTGCAGTTTTCCATGCAGGCTAGTGTGAACCTAGCCTCTAACCTGTCTGCCTATAATTTGATCCCCTGCTGATCGGAACAAAACCTGCCCCATGTGAAAGGGCCTTTTGTCAATGATGTACACAAGCTGATCTCTACTCATTCTAGAATGACTTATCTCTACATGTCATGACAACTCAAGTATTTCTGTTACAGCCGCTGTATATCAGGAATATGGAACTGCACAGACCATGCTTGTCCTGGACCTTGTTCAATCGAAGGAGGAGCCCATATCACCACCTTTGACGGGAAGTTATATACCTTCCATGGTGACTGCTACTATGTGCTGTCCAAGGCAAGTGACATTTTTAATGCTCTTTGGTGAATTGATTGATAAGAAAGAAGACTAAGAAACGATAAAGCTGTCTGAAACACTTGGCAGCAATTGCAGTTATGAGACAATTTGGCTTCTAAACTTATTAGGTATTTTTACACATGCAATAGATATGTCAATGTAAGCCCTAACTGTAAGACATTTTGGGTTCATGGACATTAAGCAGCTGAAAAAAAGGGCATAAAAAGCAGCATAAAAATGCTCATAGTGCCTCAAATTTCACAAAAGTCTAAGAGTTTATGGGCAGATGCTTTTTTAAGGGTTTTTTTTCCCCAAAACATTCCACTCTGCTCATTTTTCACTATAATCTATGTACACTCAGAAACACAGAAGGCTCTTAAAAGCATAGTTTATGCACGTTTATGAGCGTTTATGCACGTCAAGCATAAGCTCCTCTTAAAAACACGATTTTGATGGGTTTTTTTATCTTCTGTCTGAAAATGCTCCTCAGCAAACGTGCCTGTAGAAGCCTTAATGTGCATGAACAAATAGGCTTTTAGAGGCTGAAGAAAAAAAAATGGCAAAAGCCTGTATAAGCTGCATTTTTATGCACAGTGTGTATGGATCCTTAGTATGCTAAAACACTGTGGGGTTGATATACTAAAACTGGCGAGTGCAAAATCCAGCGCAGCTCTGCACAGAAACCAATCAGATTCCAGGTTTTTAGTCAATGCTTAATTGTACATGCTGAAATTAGAAGCTGATTGGTTTATATTCAGTGCTACACCAGAGTTTGCAGTTTTAGTAAATCAACCCCAGTGTACTATGAACAGTTGCAATTTTTAAATTAAATACTTTTTTGTACCTTCTCCTCTGCCTCTTTAATGCATTTCACCCTGTCAAGTGCTTTATCATGAGCTATCCTCAATCGATGATTAAAGTAGTTCCCTTAGATAAACTGTTCCCTTTTAGCAGAAAATAAACAGCACAGTGCTTGTGCTGTCTAATCTGCCCTCTCTAAGCTGTAAAAAACCTGGCTGATCCTGCCAGTTCCTGTGTCCCCCTTGGTATACTGACCACGACAATCATGGCTGCTGAGCCCTGATTACTGTGGTCAGTTTACATGACTCTGCAGCTCTCCTCTCTCCCCCTCCATCCCTATTTTTTAAAGGTTACAAGCACTTTAAGCTCTTGACAAAGTGAAATGTAGAGGACAAAGGAGCAGGTGGAACAGCCTGTCAGGGATACTTAGTGCTGGTATCCTGTGAAACAGGTGTGACCAGAAATGCGTGGACTTGCACAGAGAACACCAGGCACAAGTATAATGGAAAATAATGCAAGTTATTAAGAATAAGTGGATAATAAAAATATAACTGCACCTCCAATATACCAGAACTGCATAAATTAAATCAGATAACCTAATAAGTGAGTGAAAAGACAATGAACAACTGCCCAATCCAAATATATACAGATAGCATGAGAAGCGTAGTTGGTGTCAGAGCCTTAGTCATATACAGAAGATCAGGCAGAAGGAGCAGGGAGCAAGCAAGGACAGGGAGAGGGGTTAACAGGAGAAGGAACAAGCAGGCAGGTAAAGGATCAGCCTGCAGGGTCAGTGCATAGTCTATTTGCCTTTAGTAACTTCACCCTAAATATACAATTGAATGTATTTTACTATATCTATTTGACAATTGCAAAAAAACAAAACCTCTTGGGTTTGCCAGAAATGATCTGATAACTTGCCGTGCTCTCTGCCTGTGCACAAGCAGGGGTTATGAAGGTAAGGAATGGGGGGAGGATGCAAATCAGTCTGTGTTCATTGCAATCCATCATAAAAAAAGTAGGCAAGACTGACACCACATTCTTAGGAACTCAGAGCTTTGTTGTCATGTCAAACAGGAAGGTAAGTGCACACTATATTTCTGGCACACCATAAATTTTGAATAAGCATATAGAGAAGGAGGTGGATCATTCACCATTTGACTCATTCAGTTGTGTCTTTGATAATGAAGTTGAGCTTCAGCTATTCAGCCCTATAAACAATTTTATAGGAAGATAAAAATAGTAAATACTGTATGTAACAAGAGAAATCTAGAGCTCCCTATGCTCTAAGTAAGCCCTCGTTCACACTGAACACGGCTTTGAAATTGTGTAACTTCATCTGAAATTGCACAATTTCAAAGCCGGGGCTTGAAAGACATCTGTGCGGCTTCATGCACAGATGTCTATTGAAGTCAGTAAAAATAGTGCAGGAACTACTTTTGTAAATCAGTGCGGCGCCGCAAAGTTGTGCGTCACACTGATTGAAACGGTGCCATTGTCGGCAATAGGCTGCAACTTGTCACGCGATTTGACCTTTCAAATCGCATGACAAATTGCTACAATGTGAACGAGGGCTAAATCATAAATCTGAAATATTTATTCCCATTTGTTTCATATTTACCATAGTGAAAATAATTTGGGGTCAATAAAAGATACATTTTAATTTAGTTTTTTGCCATGATTCAATGTTCATACATCATCAAGAGAAATCATATTTGTTGTTACTGAACAGATGGTCAATAATAACTGTGTTTCTTTTTTGTTGCAGGGAATTGAAAGTAGCTCACATGTTATTTATGGGGAGATAACTAGTGGCAGTAACTCGGAGACCCGTCTCAAATCCATTATACTGCTTATGGATAACAAGAAAAATGTAAGGATATCATTTAGTGTTCCTTACACTGACTAGTAACCAATCTGACTTAGTAAACAATAACAAATGATCAACAACTGTATAATAATTTCAGCAAAATAATGTAGGCAAATCTTTTGTTTACTGCCAACATCAGTAGAGGTTTCCCAATAAGATGATTTCAGAAGAGAGTTTCCAAGATTACAATGAAAGGCAAACAGCAGGATGGATGTCTATCAGTTGAAACCACCTCTGGCATTCCATATCTACAACAAGTTCACTATACAAAATGAAAACCTAAATTTTTGATGGAAATGGCCTTTAACTATGACCCCCTTGTGACCCTACTAAGCAAAGTATCCATTCAACAAGATGACCATTCACCAAAATTACATTTTTATTGTTTTAGGGCATTTCCATCTGATATCTAAAGATTCCATATCGCTAAGAGTTTTTTTTTTTTTTTTATCCAAACGCCTCTATTTTTTTTACACTCTTCTTCCATATTTTCCAACAACATAGAAATATAAATTTCACTTACGATGTGAAATAGAAAAATCAATGTGACCACAATAATATCAAACTGGAGGGTCGATCATGAGCAAGGGAGACAGATTACAAACAGGTAGCAAACAATTTATATCAAATAGGATGGTAACTTGAACTATAATATAGTTCGTTAACTGTTTCAAGAGCACTCCGGTGTGAGAAACCTTCAACTTTATACTTCTCACCAATGGTGCTTTTCCACTGCATGGAACCGAACGGTTCGGCTCGCTTTTGTGCTTTTCCACTGCTGGTACCGCATGGTATAGTGTAGGAACGGTTCGGTACGGTACGGTATGGCGGCACTTTTCCACTGCATGGAAGCGAACGGAATGGCTCTCAAAAACAGTACCTACTCGATTGTGGTTCCAACAGGTACCATAACCGGTACCATATCCCACAATCCTTTGCATGCAGTCACTACTAGCCACTGATTGGTCAGAGAATCCCACCCACCCTGTTGTTATCCCACCCACTTAACTTTAGTACTACTTTGGTGGAAAAGCAAACCATACCGTACCATACTGAACCGTTCCAACACCGTACCATGCGGTACCAGCAGTGGAAAAGCAAACCAGGCCAAGCAGGGCCAAGCAGGGCCGAGTAGAGCCGAGCCGGTACTTGCAGTGGAAAAGTGCCACAAGATGAGTTTGAAGTTCTATATTTAGGTGGGAAAACACAACCATCTTTATACTTAAAGTGCAACTAAAGGCAAACCTTTTCTTTTGTTTTGGATAGAGTGGAGAGGGATTTGAACACCTGTCAGGTTCTATTGTCCCCAGAAAAGTAATAGAGGGGAAATCTTTCAATAGGGACAATAGTACTGTGGCCTAGGGGTCCCCAAAGGCATTCCCTTAATTTGCAGCGATTTCCTCTCACTTTCTGTTTTGGCTATAAGACAGGAATTGATGGAGAAATCTCTGCAATGGAACACAGATGGCAAAAAAATAAACTAATGGGTTATAACCCTCCCTTACTCTATCCAAAATGAAAAATACTGAAAATTGTATCATACTTACTGTAATTTTCTTTTCCTGGTGCCTATCTATTGCAGCATACATGTAATAGTAGCCCCGCCTACTTCCGCCCACAGGACTAGTGCATAGCTATAAAAAGTTAACGCTCACACAACAGCCCTTTTCCCTGTACATGACTAGGAATGAACTGAGTGGGTTCCATACTGCCATGTATAGGCAATAGGAAAAGAAAATTACAGCAAGTATGATACAATTTTCATTTTTTTCTGGTGCCTTCATGGCAGCATACATGCGATTGATCAGTAACTAGCTACCAGGGTGACAAGCTTCAGCAAAGTCTATCATAAGAAAGTGAGTAAGCTACTGGCTTTCTGCCAAAGACAGGTGTAGTGAGGACTATTAAGCCCATCAGTAGTGCTGAAAAAATGCCCCATAACAGAAACTGATTGGCTATCTTGCCTGTCATGTTGGCTTACATGTCTGCATAAAGTGGCCATGATGTTCAGATGCTGCTGGAGGAACGTTCAGCAATTACTTGCAGCCCAGTGGTTGCAGCCCGGCCAAATAGCAGGACCTTAGAATAAACTTCAGGAACTGCAAGGTGATTGTGCGCTGAAGCCTTCAACCATTGTTGGGTTTTACGGAGCTAGGTATAGCAACTATGGTTAGCTAATGACTGTTTGCAAGTGTGCCGTCATTGATCTGGATGTATTGAAGGAGTGTTTCACTTAACTCGGACAACGCAATCTCACTAGGGGATAGGCAAACAAACATCTACAGGCTCTTGATGCCTCTGTGAACCTACTGCTGGACACGCACTGGGCACATCCTGGACAGCTTGCACACCTACTGTTTCTAGTAAGTGTTATTATCTCCTTGAGGCAAAAAAGCACATGTAACTACTGCACTTAGAAGTGCCTTTGCTGTTTCCTTTTGTTTTAATAATTCTTACACCAGAAGCTGGCTTCAGATAAGGGCGAATGTCAATCTGGCAGAAAAACAATTGAGCACCATCCGCAATACCCTCCCCATCTGCACAAACATTTAAATCCCCAGGAGAGGCCCCTGGAGTACACCCCCCCCCCCAAGAGATATGCCCCCAAAGCCTTCCACAAATATAACAGACCAGAGGAAAAGGATGACGGACAGCACCTAAATGCTCCCATAGAAAGTGAGTTAATCCAACTATATTCACCTCAAGTCCCTGGTAGAACACAGGGAAAGTGCAGATAGAAGCCTAGGCGGTAGCCTTGCTGATCTGAGAAACCATAGTCTGCAGCCAAAAGCTTGGGATGCACTCATATATTTATCAGAGTGCAACTTGTCAGGACACGATGGACTCTAAACCCTAGACTATGAAGTAGGTTGATGGTCTGCTGAGTTGACTAGTCATGATGGAGCCAGAAATCTGAGCATCAGTACAGAGTCCCTCTTGAAAAACAAGAGGAAAGTAAAGGCTGAGAGATAAACTTTCCATCCCAAACACATCCAACCAAGAGACGGAAACTTCCTTTGGGTGAACTGGATGCAGATCAAAGAACTGAATAAGTGTGTCCTGTTTGAGGAGACAGATAAAACTAACCTGAGCAAAATGGAGAACTGGGTTCTAACAACCTTGTCTTAAGTTAAACCTGTGAAAGGTTCCATGCAAGACAAGGTCACCAGTCTTGAACAGTCACCTCCCCTAATTAAGGCTACGAGTGAACTACTTAGGATCCCAAAAAGTCACATGCGCACTAATATTAGGAGCTAAATGCTGACCTAGGCCCAGCTGCAGGAGAGAACTTATCAAGCGAATATACTGTTGGGGAGAAAGTCTCGAGGCTTAAACCAAGATAAGCAACAATTGCATGTCCAGCAATAGATTTAACATGAAGAAGTAGACCTCCCTGCTTAGCATCAAGGGATTCCTAGACTCCATGATGTCCTGTCTCATAATTCGAGATTCAAGTATCAAGCTGTCAAAGGCAGCTTGAAGCTGTTATGGAAAAACACATTCCTTGAGAACAGATGATCCTGCTCTAGTAGATCCCTCAGAACAACTGTCTGGTGCCCCTTTTAGGTTGGTGTACCACATCTGCCTGGATCAGCTTGGAACACCAGAATGCTTTCTATTGCGAACATGTGAGACAAACCAGGGAAGAAAGTACTGAAAGTCACAGGAGCATGCTACCAGAGCACCACTGCACCTGAGCCAAAACAGCCTAGCTTTAGTCAAGGCAACCTCTGAAGTTGCCTACCTGGGACACACCTCTAGAAATAGATGCAGGGGTAGAAATCAATCTCCCAGGTTTAGGCATTGCTGTTAGATACAGTCTGCCTGCCAAGATGTATACCTGGAATGCTCATGTCTGACAAGGCTGGAGCCTGATGTTTTGAAAGGGATATCAATCTAGATTTTGCTACTGCAAAATTCTGGATCCACCTCAAAATTGAAGTTCGCCATCTTTATGGCATTGTCTGCTTAGATCCAGATTGTATAAAACAGCCCAGAACTCTGGATACCTTAGGAAACAAGACGCAAAAAACAACCAAGTTCCTTGATATCAAGGGTGTCTAGGTCTCTTCCCCAGAATGATCCACTGTCTGAGGTGTTATTCCATGGGGATTCCTTTAAACTGGAAAGGAGGACTTTCTTGCTCGAGAGCCTGAGCCTGAGCAATAGTGAAGTCACCTGGCCAAAGACTGAGTCCCTATAAGAACTGAGGCCAGTAAAAGCCTGGGGTGAAACCAGGCCAAAGGAATTTCCTCACATGAGGCTACCCTCAGTTCCAGTCCTCTCATACAAAAGTGGAGTTCCAGATTGCTCCTGCTACAGCTTGAGTCTGAGACAAGAGTGTGTAAATTTCACAATGAGGAAAAACACTCTGTCCCTATATGTGAGTAGGGCCATCCAGACATTCCCAAAGTGAGTCAGTTCCAGCAACGATCTCTGAAGGCTCTGAACATATCCAAATAATTCCGCATCTAAAGATCCCTCTATGATAATATTTTAGGAAGGCAATGAGGCTAGTGCTTGGTCCAGCATTTTAATACACAAGGTGCTGACAAATAGACAAGGGGCAGGATCCAAAAATGGTAGTGCATAGGTCTAAAAGCAAGGCACAGAAAGTGCTTAAGGGATGGGGACATTTATTATTGATACCCACCAAGACAGAAAGGGTCCCAGGCGAAGGGAGGCAATGCAAATTTTGTATTTTTTTATGGAAAATTTGCATCTGAACCCTTGAAGCTTCAAGATGCATAGCAGATAATGCCACCATAAGCTTTTTGGATAGTGAACTGTTTGCCACCACGACAGGGGCAGAAACACCTTGATGCAGAAAACCTTCAGAGGATATGCAGAGACCACAAGTGGAGAAAAGACACTTCTTAACAATTAGAAGGAGAAAAAGACCTTGTAATCTGTATACTAGCCTTCTTCTGCTAGAATTATAAGTGTTTAACTTCAGCTGCATTTCTAATGCTGTTGACCTGGACTGTCTCAAAGAGAACCTGTCCCTTGAAGGCCATGCGGGCTACTTCTTCCGACTGAGGAAATGATGTAGCATGTTTTTTACCTAGAGCCTGCTCTGGTTTCTTACCTGGCTCCTCTGGTTCTTCTCCACTCATGGTAAACTTACCTACCTAAAGGAAAATGGCCAGCAGGGGCAAAGCCTCAGGCAGAACATAAAGTGCCAGCTTATCTTCTCTGTTCTTCCTTGCCAGCAGTTGGCCTGCTCTCTCCTGAGGGAGGCTTTATGCAGTTGGTAGCAACAGTATTGCAATGCAGCTTGAGGTATTTGTAATAACTTGGATATGGTACCTTCACCCAGGCCCACAGCAATCCTTTGTGGCTATGAATAGTGGGCAGGAGAACTTCTGTATACACCTTTAAAGGCAGTCTTGACACCCTCTTTATCTTGTATAGGCAACTTCACCCAGGCTCACAGCAATCTTTTGCATCCATGAATAGTACAGTGGAAGAGCTTCTGTCACCCTCTTTAAGGCAATCTTGACACATTATTTACTTTGTAAACGCGGCTTCACTCAGGATTCACAGCTATTCCTTGTGGCTAAGCATAATGGGCCAGAGAGCTTCTGTCTGCCTTTTTAAGGCAATCCTGACACACTCTTCAGGCCATAGTGTTGGTGTTTGGCAAGGGAGAGGCTAGTTAGCACCTGAATGCACTCTTTTAGCAGCAAAATACCTACCTGGTCTGATGACCCATACCTATAGGAACCTTGTGGATCTTTGTTATGCAGTGAGCTCATGCAGTGCAGCTGGAACACTGACATTTGTTCAGGTATAATAATAATGCCACACTGAGACAAGAGTAAGGACATATCTATTCGCTAGGTAGCAGGAAATGGCTCTTGGATCAGGGTTTGTGGCTATGGGTGTGCTAGCATACATTTCTATCTTGTGAACGCCCCATCTGTAAGTCGCTGGGTCTTTAAGCCCATGTTCCTCAACTCTTCTGCCTACCCCCGCCTCCTGGCAACCGTTACACCTTGCCCACTTCCATGATGGCCTCCAGGTAGTCTTTCCCAACTCCAAGATTGCCACTGGGAGAGAACTTGCTCAAGCCAAAGATGGCCCCCCATGTGAGCTCTATCCACTTTACCTGTTCAGCATTATGCATCATTCGCATGAATGTAGACATTTCGCTTTTTCTTCCACAATTGCCACTTGAAAGCATACTGGCAGGGCAGCCATCAGAAATGTTGGGGCCCCTTACACAGCTTTAGGACTGGGCCCCCCGGTGCTTGACCACCAACCTTCCCCATGGCCCGCCAACTGGCTGCCCCAGCAAATCTGCCCACTGGCCATCTTACCAAGTAAAGTAGATTTTAAGAAAAATCAGAAGATGAAGGGGGGGGGGGGAGAACCACTTTACAGTAAAGGTGCAACAATGGTAACATTTCCAAAATGTAAACCACAGTTCCCAGTCCACCACAGTGCCCCGTACATCACCGTGCCGCTTACATAACAGTGCCCTGTACATCACTGTGCCCCCTATACATCACTGTGCCCCCTATACATCACTGTCCCGCTTACATAACAGTGCCCCGTACATCACAGTGCTCATACATCATGGCCACTTACATCACAGTGCTGCTTACATCACAGGGCCCATATATAAAACAGTGCAGCTTACATCACAGTGATCTGTATAACAGTGCAGCTTACATCACAGTGATCTGTATAACAGTGCAGCTTACATCACAGTGATCTGTATAACAGTGCTGCTTACAACAAGGTGCCAATAAATCAATGCCACTTACATTACAGTGCTGCTTACATCACAGTGCTGCTTACATCAATGCCACTTACATCAATGCCACTTACATCACAGTGCTGCTTACATCAATGCCACTTACATCAATGCCACTTACATCACAGTGCTGCTTACATCAATGTCACTTACATCAATGCCGCTTACATCACAGTGCTGCTTAAATCAATGCCACTTACATCAATGCCACTTACATCACAGTGCTGCTTATATCACAGTGCCAATACATCAATGCCACTTACATCACAGTGCCCATAAATCAGTGCCCCATACATCACAGTGCCCGTTCATCAATGTGCTCCTTTATGACACAGTACCCCTTTTATTGCAAGCCTTCCCTGCAGAGTACCACCTTGGTAAGTCATAGGCACTGATCAGCCTGGGTGTCCTCTCCCTTCTGTCTCAAGCCAGCAGCCGCTACAATGCTCACAGTGGACGGAGACTGGAGGTGCTGCAGATCTGGAAGGAAGGCGAGAGCTGGCCAACTTAACAAGCGGGTACTTATCCACTTGTTAATTTTAAAAGGCTCCCGCACTCTCTGCAGATAGTCCTGCAGCACCTCCCACTCCCTGTGAGTATGGCAGTGGTGGCTGGCGGGAGACCTAGCAAAAAGGACACAACTGCTAAGTGGTGGACCGTGGCCCTGACAGGACTTTCATTTGGCATGGACCGTGGCCCCATTTAGTGTTCCCTACGAAGTACCAAGAGCCTCTCATGGGCCCAAATGTCAGTCCGCCCCAATCCCTGTCCACAATGTATCCCCATCCCCACCCGGATTATCCATCCCTGTCCACAATGTATCCCCATCCCCACCCGGATTTATCCATCCCTGTCCACAATGTATCCCCATCCCTGTCCACAATGTATCCCCATCCGGATTTATCCATCCCTGTCCACAATGTATCCCCATCCGGATTTATCCATCCCTGTCCACAATGTATCCCCATCCCCACCCGGATTTATCCATCCCTGTCCACAATGTATCCCCATCCCTGTCCACAATGTATCCCCATCCCCACCCGGATTATCCATCCCTGTCCACAATGTATCCCCATCCCCACACGGATTATCCATCCCTGTCCACAATGTATCCCCACCTGGATTATCCATCCCTGTCCACAATGTATCCCCATCCCCACCCTGATTATCCATCCCTATCCACAATGTATCCCCATCCCCACCCTGATTATCCATCCCTGTCCACAATGTATCCCCATCCCCACCCTGATTATCCATCCCTGTCCACAGTGTATCCCCATCCCCACCCGGATTATCCATCCCTCTCCAGGATTCTGGTCGGGGATGGGGATACATTGTGGACAGGGAAGGATAAATCCGGGTGGGGATGGGGATACATTGTGGACAGGGATGGAGGAATCGGGCCTGGATGGGGATGATGGGAGTTGCAGTGTGATAATGGATGAGGATGATTCTGAGTGGGGATGAGAGTTACTAAGTGAAGAGGCTCACCACAATGTAATTCCTTTCCCCACTTACAATCACCCCCAGCCATTTTTACATTGCACCTCCATCATGTCTGGAGTTCTGTGTCCCATCAGGAGTGCAAACAAAGCACTGGAGGAACAGCAGCAGGCTGCAGCACATCACACATAGAACACTCAGTGACTTTTACCCTCCAAGCCGATCTTCATTCTGCTCCATGGCATGCACCTGTGAGGGCTGGAGCCACTTCCTCCATTAGGCAGATAACCACACCCCCATGCTGAGTGCTGGCCAATCAGCTACTGCCCAAACGTTTTTTTAAGAACCAGGCTCCACCTCAGGCACAGAGGTTATTGAAGCTTGCCAGGATCTACCCGCGGTCACTGGGAGGAGAAGAAAGCCTGTATGTAGGTATTTCTTCTCCTTCGCTCCTCAGTCAGAGTACTGCAGCGAGAGGGGGGAGGATTATTACTGACTAGAACACCCCCACCAAGCAAACACACGGCACAAACCCCAAGCAATATCTAACCCCCCCCGTGGCATACGAGCGGGGGGGGGTGCGGGTGGTGGTGGTGAAGATCGGAAGCTATTGTTTTTAATGTGTGTAAGGGAAGCGGTCCCCGGGCCCCTGTAGAGGCTCGGGCCCCTTACATCAGTACTGCCTGTACCCCCCTGATGGCGGCCCTGCATACTGGCACATAGTACAGCTGCAGCTCATCCGAGAGAAGATGTAACACACAACTTATGAGGCCATTCACAGACAAATTCCAAAAAATGAGAAAACATGCTTATCTTGGAAATGCGGTGTCACAGTTCCATGGATCCACTCACTTCTGGGAGGCAGGCTCCAGACACTGACAGCTCTTCTGAGGAACAGGGCCCTGGCTGCAATGCTGTATGTTTGCTTATCAGAGCATTTAGCTTTCAAAGGTCAGGGACTGTGCTAAAGGAGAGGCTAAACCTGTGAAAAAAAAATAAAGGTGGCAGGTAAGGGTTTATTCTCTTCACAATGGAATGTGATGTTGTGTGGGTGTTAATTTGCCCTGGTCCGTTGGGCCGAAGTAGGCAGGGCTACTATCACATGTACAGTATCTCACAAAAGTGAGTACACCTCTCACATTTTTGTAAATATTTTATTATATCTTTTCATGTGACAACAGTGAAGAAATTACACTTTGCTACAATGTAAAGTAGTGAGTGTACAGCTTGTATAACGTGTAAATTTGCTGTCCCTCAAAATAACTCAACACACAGCCATTGATGTCTAAACTGCTGGCAACAAAAGTGAGTACACCCCCAAGTGAAAATGTCCAAATTGGGCCCAAAGTGTCAATATTTTGTGTGGCCACCACTATTTTCCAGCACTGCCTTAACCCCCTTGGGCATAGAGTTCATGAGAGCTTCACAGGTTGCCACTGGCGTCCTCTTCCACTCCTCCATGACGACATCATGGAGCTGGTGGATGTTAGAGACCTTACGCTCCTCCACCTATCATTTGAGGATGCCCCACAGATGCTCAATAGGGTTTAGGTCTAGAGACATGCTTGGCCAGTTCATTACCCTCAGCTTCTTTAGCAAGGCAGTGGTCATCTTAGAGGTCTGTTTGGGGTCGTTGCCATGTTGGAATACTGCCCTGCGCCCTAGTCTCCAAAGGGAGGGGATCATGCTCTGCTTCAGTATGTCACAGTATGTTGGCATTCATGGTTCCCTCAATGAACTGTAGCTCCCCAGTGGCAGTAGCACTCATGCAGCCCTCGGCCCATTGCACTCCCACCACCATGCTTGACTGTAGGCAAGACACACTTGTCTTTGTACTCCTCACCTGGTTGCCCCAACACACGCTTGACACCATCTGAACAAAATAAGTTTATCTTGGTCTCATAGGACCACAGGACATGTTCCAGTAATTTATGTCTTTAGTCTGCTTGTCTTCAGCCTTCACACCTTTTGCTGGCTTTCTTGTGCATCATCTTTAGAAGAGGCTTCCTTCTGGGATGACAGCCATGCAGACCTGCTCCCCATTCCTAGTAACACTAACAAGTCACATGACACCAGGGAGGGAAAATGGGCCAATTTGAACATTTTCAATTAGGGGTGTGCTAACTTTTGTTGCCAGAGGCTTAGACACTAATGGCTGTATGTTGAGTTATGTACACTGTCATACAAGCTGTACACTCACTACTTTACATTGTAGCAAAGTGTAATTATTTCAGTGTTGTCACATAAAAAGATATAATAAAATATTTACAAAAATGTGAGGGGTGTACTCATTTTTGTGAGACACTGCATGCTGCCATGGAGACACCATGACAAAGTTGTGCCTTTTTAGTTCTACTTCAAATTATGATAATAAACTGTTCAGCCAACATTATGTTGATAAAAATGTTCAGCCAAAACTTTGTTAGTTAGTTTAGGATACAATTGGGAAGGGTCACTGCTACTAGCGTCTTTTGATTACATACAAACAAGTACTTTTAATACCCCATTGAGCCTAGTCACATCATATATAAGCCTGTATAAAGGAGTAGATATGGCCTTTACCTATAAATTCCTTGCCAAGCAAATGTTTGAGATTTTCCTTCTCTGTTCTAGATGGTGACTTTCAAGGCTGATGGCACAGTTCGGCTGAACAATCAGAGGGTAACACTGCCTCAGGTTACAGGTAATATGACAAAATAACATGCAGTATAATTCACAACTGTATTAAAAATGTTTACTACATCAAACTGGTTGCTTACCTGCTGCTCTGTATTTCTCAAAGCAGAATTCTAGGCAATACTTGTTTATTGACCTGACAAAATAATATATAACTCTGTTAAGCCAGAATTTTGATTCCCGAATATTTGTTAAGTGCATAGCCAGGCAGGTTCCAGGCTTATTTCTTGGTTTACCAGCGCAACTTCCTATGTTTTTACGACCAGCCTCCTCTTCGCTGAATAATGAATCAGCATCTTCAGCTTCATAAAACTGTTGGCAGAGTATTAATATAATGTGCTGGAAGCTTCTTGAATACAGGAAAACAACTTTACTTTCATGGAGGATAGCAGAACATATCTTTACATGGAATAGGAAGCAGAAGCATACAAGAACAAACACTTAGAAAGATATTACTTCCTCTCATTGCATCAAACCATAGATATACGTGTACATTAGACTATATTACTACAGTGCCACCTGCTGCATAGATAGGTATATTGCATACAGTGTATAGTCACAATACTTGCTGTTGTTCTTCCAACACATCTTCTCAACAGCATGTGCTTTGTCAAATTGCATTCAACTTCTTCTAGATATAACTATGATGCTCCTTTGACAAATGCTTGTGAGTGCATTGGCAGTCACCTCATTAGAGACTATATTGGCTTACGGGTCTGTGGTGATGAGCCTGTGTAGGTGATCATCCAGTTTTCCTATTGTGAGGAATCACTTGTTATTGTGAATGGTGCATTCATCACCTTGGAACTTAACTATAAGACCATTGTTTGCAAGACTTTTCACTGATAAAAAGCTGCCTTCTAGTTCTGTAACATACAGCACTTTCTTTACAAGGATACTGTGCCTGCCTCCTTGTGGTGTAATGCAATTCAAGAAGCCCTGGCCTTTACCTTCCTCAGTTATGCTTTTCCTGTTTGCTGGGAAAACTTTGTCTTTTGCACTGTAATCAATGTTTGTGAAGAAGGTCTCATCGCTAGTCATGTAGCTTGTTGCACCTGAGTCTATGCACCAGCCAAGTGGCTTGTCGCTCTGTGTCAATTTAAAGGTGCCACTTCATGAAGTGTCTGCAGTTTCCTTTGTGGCTACTTTGACTCTTTCTTTTGTGGATAGCTCTAGCTTTCACTGCTTGGCTTTCCAGATAGAACAGTCCTTTTTAAAGTGACTGGTCCTTTTACAGTGAAAACATGCCCTGCTTTCTTTGTTGTGCTTTGTGTCTTTATACATCTTAAGAGCTTTCTCATGCTGCATATTTTCTTTTCTTCTGTCATATTAATCAATTAATTTGCCTTTGACATATTCTAGCATTAGCTTCTGCTCGGGTCTGGTTTCTAAAGCATTAATAAGAGCAGTATATGTCTCTGGAAGGCTGCAGATGAGCAGGGCATCAATAGGGCTATTGTTGATGTCCTCTCTGATGGACTCGCAGCTGCTCTATGATTTCTAGCATAGCTTTTGCGTGGTTACATATTTGCTGGCCTTCTTCTAGCCTCATCTTTTACAGCTTTCTTAGCAGAAACAGTTTTTTCTCTTCTTTTGTGGATAAGCTGGTCATCTTCCACTAGCAAGCTTATAGTTGCTTTTGCCTGTGTGTCTTTTCTATCCCATTCCTCCGTCTCTATGTTTGTGGGTCTGTCTGTATTCAGCAATCAGCACTTGCCACAAGTCATCCTTGCTGAGAAGCTTTTGTAGCTTGAACTTCCACAGCTGGTAATTGGCATTGTTTTGCTTTGCAATTGCAAACTTCACATCTGAACTGCTTGCCAACTTTCAGCAGCTTGTATACAGCACTCACTGACGTAGTATTCTCTCCAGTGCCTGGGCCCATAACCTGTTGCCAGAGTGTTAATATGATGTGCTGGAAGCCTTTTTGAATACAGGAAAACAACTTTAATTTCATGGAGGATAACAGAACATATCTTTACATTGAACAGGAAGCAGAAGCATACAAGAACATACACTGAAAAAGATAGTACTTCCTCTCATTGCATCATACCATAGACATATGTGTACATTACACTATAATACTACAGCGCCACCTGCTGCATAGATAGGTATAATGCATACAGTGTATAGTCATAGTACTTGCTGTTGTTCTTTCGGCAAAAACTGGACCAAGATATGGTAAAGCTGAGCCACAACCTTCCTGGTTGTGCAGTTAGACAGAATGGTGGAAAGAAAGGGTTTTTCTAAACCACTGATTAGTAATGAGCTTGGTTTCAGGTTCAGCTTTATGAATGGAAATAGCAATCAGTGCAGGACCTTGATATTCCCCTGGATGATAATTCTATTTTCAATAGAAAATATTAGAAAACTATAAAAGAATTTCAAATAATTGTAGGTAACACTTACTGTGAGAATAATGTGATATATTTATATATATATATATATATATATATAGAGAGAGATGTCCCGAACTATTCGCCGGTGAACAGTTCCCGGCAAACATCGCTTGTTCGCGTTCGCCTCGGCGGGCGAACATATGCGATGTTCGGTCCACCCCCTATACATCATCATTGAGCAAACTTTGACCCTGTACCTCACAGTCAGCAGACACATTCCAGCCAATCAGCATACCCTCCCTCCCAGACCCTCCCACATCCTATAAAAAAGCAAGGACAGCACCCATCTTAGATTCATTCTGAAGCTGCAGAGTTAGTTAGAGCAGGGAGAGTGCTCCTGCTGCTGCTGACTTAATAGGGAAATCATTAGCTAGGCCAGTGTTCTGTGTCCACTCCTGCTGTAAGGACAGCATCCTGACAGCACCCCAAAAAGCCCTTTTTAGGGCTGGTATATCAGTCTGCTTTTATTTTTTTTTTCTATATATATATATACACAGACTGTACTGTGTGCACACCACTCATATCGGGTGGCACAGTACCTTGCAGATAAAAAAGTCATTTCATTTTTACCCTTTAATATAATAACAGTTGCCTGCCAGTGTGTGTCAGGCCCACTGACTGAACTGTGCCCACTGCCAGTGCCCACCACTCATATAGGGTGGCACAGCACCTTGCAGATAAAAAATTCATTTAATTTTTCCTCTGTAATATAATTGCAGTTGCCTGCCAATGAGTGTCAGGTCCACAGACTGTACTGTGCCCACTGCCCACCACTCATATAGGGTGGCACAGCACCTTGCAGATAAAAAATTCATTTAATTTTTCCTCTGTAATATAATTGCAGTTGCCTGCCAGTGAGTGTCAGGTCCACAGACTGTACTGTGCCCACTGCCCACCACTCATATAGGGTGGCACAGCACCTTGCAGATAAAAAATTCATTTAATTTTTCCTCTGTAATATAATTGCAGTTGCCTGCCAGTGAGTGTCAGGTCCACAGACTGTACTGTGCCCACTGCCCACCACTCATATAGGGTGGCACAGCACCTTGCAGATAAAAAATTAATTAAAATTTTCCTATAATAAAAAATAAAATTCATCCAGAAAAAAACAGGAACTGGCCTTTTCATTCGAATTTCAGTAGCGCAGGGATTGTGATAACCTCTTACCAAATAAATAGGATGATAACATATACCAAAATATTTGAATCAGATGTGATAAATATAAGCATAAAATCATTAATACATAAAAGCATGAAATCACATCAATCGGAGTCCATAAAGTCCATAGGTATAAAGTGCATAGAGCAATGAAAGTGCAAACATGAAGGATCACAGGTGCGACTTATGGGGACCACCCTTGCTTGCCACCACCACACAGTGCCGGGAGAAGTATCTGAAATTCAGACTCACCAGATGCCTATGTCTAACCACTCTCATGGACTAGCCAACATCATACGTTATTCCAAACAATTTAGGAATGTTAGGTGATTTATGCCCATTATGGATTAAAACCCGACTCTGCGTAAAATACGTAATTTTCCATGGGAGTTTTGCCATGGATCCCCCTCCGGCATACCACAGTCCAGGTGTTAGTCCCCTTGAAACAACTTTTCCATTACTATTGTGGCCAGAAAGAGTCCCTGTGGGTTTTAAAATTTGCCTGCCTATTGAAGTCTATGGCAGTTCGCCCGGATCACCCGTTTGCGACCATTTGCGGAAGTTCGCGTTCGCTGTTCGCGAACATAAAATTTTATGTTCGCGACATCTAATATATATATATATATATATATATATATATATATATATATATGAATCAAATGTATTAGAAAGTGCTGGATGCCAATTATAAATATGTAAAAAAGATACAGTACAGGATGTCAGTAATTGTACACACAATCTGGAAATTCTATGTACTGAAAAATATTAAACAAAATATTTATTAAGAAAGTGCACCGTGCAAAAAAAGTGCAGTGCAGTATAAACTGACTGAAGAATCGACATAACGGAAAATGTGAGACCGAATAATTGTGAAAAAGTGCACTGTGCGATTAATCGGTGCGGTGTATTCCTTCAGCATCCAGAAGCCCCGCCCTATTGTTTCGTCTATTGACGTCTTCTCGGAGCGGCAGTTTGAATATTTTCACTTTGAAAATAGAATTATCATTCAGGGGAATATCAGGGTCCTGCGCTGATTGCTATTTCCATTCATTATCATTTAGATCATCTGCAATTAATTGGCTGCACTTCCTTATCCCCTTGTCTACCAGCCTTGGAGTCCGAGGCGCTTGATTATTATTGTTTCTCACAGGTTCAGCTTTAGCCTGAGCCCAAGTTTTCCCAAACCTGTAAGTTAGCTACCATTGGTGGCCAATGGACTGTGAGCAGGAGATTCCCTGGCCCACAGGGTACAATACACAAAGGGGTGGGGATTCTAGTGGCATCATTGACCTAATATGGGCACATGCTCACATTAGGTTACTGTCATTGACCTAATAGGGCCATATTAGGTCAGTGGTGTCATGAGCATTCCTGCCCCTATGTATTGATGCAGCTATAGGACAGGGAATCTCCTACCTGCAGCTTATTTGCCCAGCAATGACAGCTAACTTCTGGGCTTGAAACTAAACTCAGTATGGACTGAACCCAAGCTCATCTCTATCATCTACCAGAGCAGGTATTATACTCGTCACACCATTTTTACTTCAGAATACCAAACCTTCCTTTAGTTCCTCCCCATTTAAATTCTCTTAAGCCCTGATAAAGGGGGACTTTTGTAACCTCTAAAATGCTTTTTAAACATATATTTTGACCAACAAATTTAAATTTGGTTTGACAACATTATAAATCAGGTAAAACAGTAGACATTTAAGCTTCAACTACATATTAAGATATTTACAATGGAATTCCACTTCAATATGCATTATGCAATATTTCATATTTATGTGAATGTAGAATCCAAGAATACATTTAACATAGAAACTCATACACATGTGCAAGACAAGCACTGTAAAATTGTAGCCCAGTGGTTAAAATAAAAATGTGGTTAATTATCGGTATCCTTTTACTTTCTTTGCAGCCACTTTTTCCATTTCTCAACCCACCAATTCTTACATCATTCTTAATACTGGATTTGGCCTTCAGATGCAGATTCAGCTGCAGCCTACAATGCAGCTATACATCACTATGAATGAATCTTTCATGGGACAACTACAAGGTCAGTTGAAGAGGGCCTGTTACCTCAGTGACGACAATGCATGATGCCTACCCCTGACCATACTGCTCCTGACAATATTTGTATACAAGTATATGTATAACTGACAATCTATTCAAATATAAATACATTTGTCAATTTGAGTGTGAACAACACATTTATGAGCATTGAGAGTGTTCATTATTTCAGTGCCTTAGACTCTTGATTAGTTCTAAATGTCCTGTATAAACTGACATACTGTAGCTACAGTTGTGTAATTTCACTCTCAGAGAGATATTATAGGACCAAGAACTATTAACACATCTGTAATAACAAAATATAAATGATATTGGCAATAGCTACTGCATAAAATATGGTACAACTTACTTCAATTTGAATTTAGGTTTAGTTGTACCAAAGATAGACTGACTGCCTCTGTATGCAATGAAATCTTTTCATGCTTACAGAGAAGTCTGCTAGGAAGACATTTTCTTCAAGGATCTGTGAATGGGCTAAAAGGCCTTCCAATGCATATTAAGGCTTTATATCAATTAAACTGTCAGGATTAAATGAAGTCTTGCATCTTTTTATCTCTTTATAGTCCCGTACCTCCACATGTTTTGATTTGTGACTGTTGTTTTCTTGGTGAAAATGTTACTTCTTGCTCTCTCTCTGCATTGCTCTGTGTTGGCATAGCTAACAGCCACATAACTAGTAACAAGTGTCCCTACACAGAATTGTATTACAGAGGAGGAGAAGAGGTGTGTCAGATCAGTCTTGTTACTGAGTACTAGGACTCTAAAGGCTCGTACACAGTTGACGGAAATCGGACGAAATATCCTCCGATTTTTCTCTCTCATGCTCAGCGGTCATAGCCATTTTTAGTTGACACTGCATAATGTTCACGAAATTTCTCGTCCGATTTTTTTTTTGGGACATTTGTTCCTAGACTTCCGGGTCGTCAGCAACTTCAGTTCATGCGTGGTCTTTCGTATCCGATTTTTCACGGACGTACTGCATACACATTAAACAAAAATTGGTCGTGCTGGGGACAGACGATAAAAATTTTGGTGTTTGTCCCTCCGTTTTTTTCCGTTGAAAATGTCGGCATCGGCTGCTGGTGTACACACTAGCCGAAAATCGTACGATTTTACCTCGGACAGGAATTTTTTCTACTAGTGTGTACCCCACTTTAAGCTAGCCCTACACTAGTACATTTTCAGATAAATATTCATAAGAATAGTCACATGTGCATTTGTAAGAAAAGTCACAGTACATTTGATGTTTTAACCGCTTGCCGACCGCAGCAAGTAGATTTACTGCGGCGGTCAGCCCCTCACAGGCAAAGTGACGTTAATTAACGTCACTAGCCTGGGAGGGTCTGGGGAGCTAGCAAGCGCCGCCGGAGGCGCGCTCCCGCTCCCGTGCGGTCACAGACCCCCCCGCGCGTGTGACCGGCGGACCCGATGTCCGCCGGTCACTCGGCGATCGTCGGGAGAGAGGGAGAAAGTCAGGCGGCTTGTGTAAACAAGCCACCTGTCATTCTCCTCGGTGTAAAAACACTGATCACACGGTTCTACTATGTAGAACCGTTGATCAGTGTCCTTACACCTCAAGTCACAGCCAATCACAGTAAGAATCACGCCCTTAGGGACACACACAGCCCCTCCCTCTCAAATAAAGTTAACCCCTTCGCTACCAGTGTATTTTTACAGTAACAGTGCATATTTATAGCACTGATTACTGTAGAAATGTCACTGGTAACCCCAAAAGTGTCAAAAATGTCAGTCAAGGGTCCGATCTGTCTGCCCCAATGTCACAGTACCGCAAAAAAAATCGCAGATCGCCGCCATTACGCGTTAAAAAAAAAACAACAAAAATGACAAAAATCTTTCCCTTTGTTAGTAAACGCGATAACTTTTGCGCAAACCAATGAAAATAGGCTTTTTGCGATTTTTTTTACCAAACATATGTAGCATAAAACAAATTGGCTGAAAATGTTAAAAAATTTTGATTTTTACATTTTTTTGGGGGAATTTCATATAAAAAATGTGAAAAATATTGTTATTTTTGCTAAATTTACGCTCTTTTTTTGTTTATAGCGCAAAAAGTAAAAAGCGCACAGGTGATCAAATACCACCAAAAGAAAGCTCTGTTTGTGGGAAAAAAAAGGACGTCAATTTTGTTTAGGTATAGCGTCGCACGACCGCGCAATTGTCCGTTAAAGTCACGCAGTGCCGAATCGCAAAATACCCCCTGGTCGTTTAGCAGCCAAATCCTCCGGGGCTTAAGTGGTTAACAAATGTTACTTTAAAATACTTTAAATATTCATTTGCTCTTAAACATTCAATTTTGGAGTGAATGGATTTTGCCTAATGAAAACCCGATAAACAATTTGTTTGTCTGAGGAAACATTTCCATCCTGCTTTTTCAAAGGTTATCATCCCTGCAGTTGAAAATGAACGTCAGTTTGACCCAACTAACTTTTACAAAATCAAACATTCTTGTAAGAAAACAATGATCATGAAATACCCAGCTTTACTGTGGGGTCTATTGAACTGCATAGTTTTATTTATACAACATGCAAAGTTGCAGTAACAGGAAGGTATAAAATGTAGTTTTTCAGTACAATGTCTAGTTGACTAAGCATATACTTCTCTGCCTTCAACTGTATTTGAATTTGTGAACATTATCCTTACAGGTTTTGAGATGTAAAGAAATATTGATATATTTTGGATCTGTTTTTATAGGTCTTTGTGGAAACTTCAATTATAAGGAAATAGATGATTTTGAAATATCAGCTGGTCTAGTTGAAGCCACAGCGTCAGCTTTTGCCAACACTTGGAAGGCCAACCCCTTGTGTTCCGATGTGTCAGACCGGCTGGTGGATCCATGCAGCCAAAGCATTGAGAACAGTAAGGCATCATCTTTATCCTATTATCTCAGTTACGTTGCTATTCAGTAGCCATGCTGAAAAGTTTGAGATCAACTTCCTCATTGGAGACAAAGTCAAAAGTGATAACCCAGTGATTCCCACAAAAGCATTATGGAGACCACGACATTCAAACGTTAAAAAAAAAGTCTAGAATTGGGTTTTCACATTCTACCTCATTCACAGATGCATCAGCTACAAAAAATATAGCGGCATGGTTGTGCTTACAAAGTGAGGGGGCCTTTGCAGAGACAGGGTCACTTTGCCTCTATAGTAGAGGTTTTCATTCAATATAAGCCAATGAAACTCAAGAATTGACATTTTTCAAAGGTATTGGGACATATTAAATAATTTTCTGTACAGTCTGCAAATATCTTAGTATACTACTGCTGTCGCCAGCAATTTTGACAGGTAAAACATTTATTTTACTTTGTTACTTCATTTGTTTCTCATTTACACAAATTAAGCAAGGTGCTTCATTCTTTCTAGAAAACTATGCAGACCATTGGTGCTCTTTGCTGGAAGATGACAAGTCTCCTTTTGCTAAATGCCATTCAACCATAAACCCAAATGAATATGCAAAGGTGAGTGTTGCATTGCATGTGGTCACATATAATATCATATTCTGACTTAGGAAGCACTTCTGTGCATGGGTTGTGCATTCACTGCAACATTTAAAAGAGAAAAATGTGTACACCTTGCTTAGCACCTGTCACTGTTGGTCTATAGAGAGAGCCTTGAGGTTACTTGAAGGCTATAGTGACTCTCCTGTTTTCACTTATGGTCATTTGGAGGCTGAGAGCTTCTCCACTGCCTGTCTCCCACTTTAATCCTTTGTTAGTCAAGGTCTCTGCCCAATCAGTGGTGCTGTGGTTCCTGTTCTCTGTGTCAGGCAAGCACGTAGTACCAGTCGTATGACATGTGTCTACTGTCCTACCCTGCTGTACCTTGTACCACTTACATGAATAAAGGAACTTTTCTTCATTGGATTCCGTGGTGGTGTGCGACCATTTTCTTGTTTCGTGCTTCTCCTGGTGGCGTGCCAAGGTTCAGCACCCACCTTGAATCGTGGACTTTGACTAGCCTGAGCGGTGTTACCTCTCTTCATCATATCTGTGCAGGGCAGGACAGGGTGGTAAAAACCCAGTACAGACCAGTACATGCCCTGTAAAGCAGCAGTGTGTGTAAAAATCAGTACTGTGCAGGGTAAACCAGCACACTTTGAGGGTCTGGTCTTGTCTTTTTGGGGTTGTTTTTTCAGCTCTAGGCTTATTATAAATATGCACTAATGCTTACCTAATATTAAATACTAACCATAGTATTTGGCTCCTCATATTGCCATGGTTGCATGATAATATATATTTCAGATCAAGTTAAAGGGCAGAATGTTTAAAGCCCAACTCTAGCCTATTGGGGAGATTTCCCCTGACCTTCTGTCAGGGCAGGACATGATGGGAAATCTCTCCATTGGGGACACAGGAAAAAAAATTTTTTTAGTCAGAAAGGGTTAGAACTTATGAAAATAATTTTATTTTTGTTTGTTTTTCTGTCCTAATGACAAATCCACCTCTTATTTCTTGCATGAGCATCAAAGAGAGAAGAAGTACAGGAAAATCTCCTTAATAAGTTCACAGACAGAAATAAAAACCTGACAATTGTAACTCTTACCCATTTAATCCAAAGCTTAAAATTGGCAAGAGAAAGACTTTCATTTTAAGGGTTAGAAAAAACTTTATGGTTGAGGTTTATGGATTTACTTGTGGTTAAACATTATGTTTCTGGGATAGGCATACAGTTAAAATGGACCAGTCAGTAAATGTATGCATGCATACATTCCTGAAAAGTCATAAACTACAGAAACTGCATATTTTAAAAAATGCATTAAATTTATTAATCGGTCACTGAGTTCTAAGCAAGTTACTTTGCCTAGGTTTAGATGTAGTAGCTAGCTAAATAATATAATCAATCTGCTGCAGGAAGGTAGAATCATTTCTCTAGTCCTCCAGTGATCACGTAGACCTTAAGCATGTAGAAAGTCACAAAGTGGATGGCAACAACAGAAGGCAGAGCTGTGTGTGCCATTATGGAAGAACACACCGAACTACTGCACAGGCACCAGAACTTCCCTTGTTGTGCTATCTATGAGTCAACATCTCAGTCCAGGATGTAGACACTTACCCTGGATGATTTCTGAGCTTGTGGGTAGGTGCAGCATGGTGAGGCAGGCAGAAACTAGTCAGAGTTGATGCAAAAACAGGAATGTATTGTAACTAAAGTTCAGAAATACATAACAGGCCCAGCGCGGGGCGGGGGGGGGGGGGGGGGACCCAGCCTGGCCGTTCTGAACCCAGCTGGGAAGGTCTCCAGGAAGGATAACATGTTCCTGCACTTTCTCTACTTTCCTAGAACCTTTCCCTGACACTAGGTACTGTTCCTGATAAATAGAAATCCTGTCCCTATGCTACCACTCTCAAAATGCATGCCAAACCTGAAAGCCAGGGCATATACACTGCCTGACCCAAGTTGGCCACCATAGTCACATAGTGTGCCAGCATCCAATCAGATGTTACCCCTCTGTGACCCAGGAAACCATAGAGGAAAAAGGTTTCTCTCAACTTCCTCCTCCACCTGCATTGCTTTTGCAGACTAAAGCTGTAGGGATTTTTTTTACTTTCTATTAGAGTAAAGGGGTGACTTTGCGCTAATAGGTGTCCCTCTTTTTTTCTTTAGATAGTTGGGAGGGACTGTATTGAAATGATCATGGCAAATTTTTTTGGTATTAATATTACTGTTTCAACCAAACAGCCAAAACCTTGTTTTATC
This sequence comes from Pelophylax lessonae, assembly GCF_965119305.1. Lineage (NCBI taxonomy): Eukaryota > Metazoa > Chordata > Amphibia > Anura > Ranidae > Pelophylax > Pelophylax lessonae. The sequence continues at coordinate 84,743,275 of NC_138777.1, read as the reverse complement.
TTTCGTTCATTGATGGACACAGCTCCAAAATCTTCGTGACCATTGGGTTATGCTGCCCTCTACAGGAGTAGGACACTAGGCAGCTTTACCATGCCTATGGGGCATTCCCAGGAGATATACTCCCACTTCCTGCTATAGGCAGGCACTTTTTCTGCCTAGTCTGGGAAAAAGGACTTAGTTCTTTGCTGGGATCTCCGGTCCTAGCATTTTTTCTTTTTTAAATGGATTTTTTTCCTCTTTTATTATTTTTTGTTCCTGTGAGAACTACAATCAACTGCCAGACTGGGTAACGCACTGGATATTTTAGCTCTTTACGGTCTTCCCAGCGAGCGCGACCCAATCACGCTAGGTTGGCCGTGGCATAGCCCCACTGGAAGGGGGCTGGCCGGGGAGTTAAACTTCTCGCGAGGACACTCAGACCTGGTCACGACCTGAGTCGCAGTGTACATCTGGCCCACAGCAACCCCATTCCAAGATGGCTCGGTGGTCTGCCTGGAGTGATGCCCACCCAGTTCCAAGGTGTGGTAAGTAGTGTTCCCCCTCTCCCTTGGTGGTCTTTCAGGGTAGATGTGGGCCCCTCCCTGGGATCGTTGGACCCCCGGGTTCCCCTCCATCCCCCCCAGCTCCTCTAAACAGTCACTGTGGGTACTAAGGATCCTCCTGAATCTCAGTACCTTTTTGGTACATGACCATGACCAAGAAACACATCCCAGTGTTTATGCACAGATGCTGCTTCTCAGCTCTGCATCTTCCTACAGCTTCCTAGCTGCTCTGTCCCGCATGGACTCTCTCAGGCTCAGGCCCTGCTCCATCCCGACCTGGACACCATGGTACGCAACAGCATCTCTCACAGTGCCCTTCACACACTAACCCTCTCGGGAGGGGGGGGGGTGAGTCTCTGAGCTCTATCTCTGGCTCTCATATGAAACCAGCACACACCTGTGCCATCAGTGTGCTTGCTTTTTACTATTTTAAACAGTGGCATGGGCTCACCATACTAAAATATGTCAAGGGGAACTTGAGTTCTTTTTTGGATCATAGAGTACATGGTAAAAAAAGGGCAAGTGTTAGGCTGCATTCACACCTGATCGTAGCAATTTACAGGTGTTTTTATTTGAGAGTTTTTGAGTGTTTTAAAAGAGTATTACAAGCGTTTTATAGGCATATTACAATTGTTTTACAGCTTCAGGTGTTGTTGTTTAGCCAAAAGAAAGTGCTCGGGAGAGGAGAGGGAGAGTAAATTGGGGGGGGGGGAGAGCTGGCGTTTGAGAAGAAAATGAGCGACAAAATGCTTTAAAAACCATCAAATCAGGCATTTCTTTTGAAGTCTATGGGTCCAAATTGAAATGAATAGCATTTGGCTTGTTGAGCGTTTTAAAGCTACAAGCTTCAAGCAGAAAAATGCTGAGGTGTGAACGGGGGCTTAGGATAAATCGATAAAATATGCATTTGAGTAGTAACCTGATATTACAAAAAAAAAGAAAGTGGCATACAAAGAAAACAAAAATTGTGATGCGGATACTTCCTGCGACGTTCCATGTTTTCTTTAAGTCAAGGCTTGACAAACTTGCTTGAAATCTAGGAGTCAACTAAAAAAGTTAGGAGCCAGTTTTTTTTTTTTCACGCATGTGGAATGGCCAGCTTCTGTCAGACTGGTTACCATACACATGGGCCGAATGGCGGCCAGTTTTTAATGAATCGGCTGATGTTGCCCTGCATTCAGCCTTTGTGTTCTTGGCTTGATGGTGTGGTGGGCAGTGGCTCATTAGGGAAAAACAGATCAGCAGGTTGGAGGCGATAGGAAATCCAGTAATTCATGCCACCTTAGGCCCCTTTTACACGTGCACCTCCGCTAAGCGGAATCTGATTGCTCAGTGGGTATTTCTCTGCTGATCCCCACTGAACAGGTGGATGACAGGTCTTGTCCACTCTGCTAAGTAGAGCGAACATGGACACAGTCCTGCTCTTCTCTATGGGGCAGTCAGATGGAAATGGACTGCTTGTCCATTTCAATCCGATGCCATCTGATTTGATCGGTCGGACGGATGGAAAGTAGGACCGCCATCAGTCTGTTTTAGGCCAACAGGATCAAATGGCAACAGTTGTTAGCAGACATCCGCCACTCCATAGAGGAGACTAGAGGGCCTGATCAGGTCCACCAGAAAGACTAACAGGCTTGTTGCAGCCCCATCCACCACAAGAAGGAGCCAGTTCCCCAATGGAAGCATCTCCCTACAGAAAGACCCCCAACTACCGGCCAGCTTGGCATCTTAGCCCATGCACCCTTGGGCAGGGGTCGCAGTGTAGCCCAGGCACCAGACCGCTAATTCTAGTCACCAACCTGGCGCCTGGGGTTTGTTGAGCCCTGCTTTAAGTTTAATAATTGTACTTCTGTTCACAAAGTAACCAATTTGTATTGTTTCTGTTTTCTCAGAGGTGTCGTTATGACTCTTGTAGCTGTAAAGACAGTGAGAAGTGTATGTGCGCTGCACTCTCCTCCTATGTCAGGGCCTGCGCTGAAAAAGGGATCATCTTGTGGGGATGGAGGAAGGGCATTTGTGGTAAGTGCTTTTTTGCCAGTATGTAATATTAATTAAGTAGACTGATTGTAAGAGCTGTTTCCTTCTTAGCATACATACATTTAGTGTCCTTCTGTGCCCTACCACTTACAAAATAACTCATTAGACTGTATGTTGGGCCAAACAATTTTGGAAAATTTGGGAATGATTAGAACTACTGTCTAGTTTTTCCTGCTATCATGGGCTCCGCTAGGGAGAAGTACCCTCCCTGTCCTGCTGGCAATGGTTTCACCCAGAGAGGAAGTGAGGGAAATGTGCAGCAATGACACAGAGAGCAAAAAAATGTGACAAAAAATATTTTTGTATCTCTCTGTGTTGCTGTTGGAGAGTTTCCCTCACTTTCTGTCTTGTAAAACATTATCAGCAGGAGAACAAGGGAGGGAAATCTATCTAATAAAGCCTTGAATAGCCGTATGAATAAATACCATATAAGAGGATTATGTAATGCTAAAATGTGCTTTGGTCCCAAATAAAGCTAACTACCAAGAATAAACATGTGACTGGAACTTTATATGCACCTACAAGTTAAACAGATGCTAATGAAATTCTAAAACCACAAACAATCTTTATTTAGACAAGCATTAAAAAATATCATGCTGATCAAAGTAAAATTTGTATAGTCTTTAGAGACTAGCTAATACAATGCTAAACCACTATTTTGCTCAACATAATAACAGATGACATGCAGACACCACAATTTGAGTGCCATTCACACATATTGAGAATCCCAATTAGTCAGTGAATACCTACCAGCATCACATGATTATTGAGATATCTCCCCCAGGCTCATTATACTTATTAGTTAGGCAAAATTGGGCATTCAGATAACTTCTGATGTTACTGAGGACACTAAGGGGTTGATTTACTAAAACTGAGTGTGCAGCATTTGGTGCAGCTGTGCATGGCAACTTGTTCAGTTAAGCTTTGCCAAAAATAAAACTGGAAGGTGATTGGTTTGTAATGTCCCAGATTTTGCACTCTCCAGTTTTAGATCAACCCCTATGAGCCATGATCAGCCATGCAAATTTTTAATGTTTGTCTACATAAGGATTTTTTGTGGTTTTAGAATTTTGTAGCATTTGTTTAGATTTAAGTAGCCTATAAAGTCCCAGCCACATATTTGTTCTTTGTAGTTAGCAGCAAAAATCAGACAGAGGTTTATATCAGAGGTTATATTCATTTTCCATTCCTTCCAAAACTTTAAAAAAACTTTGGCATACACTTTTTACGTTTTACATATCGTTATATTGAAATATTTTTTCCATTTTAAATATTTTGGTCATTTCCTAATTTATATTTTTTTTTAGTACACTATTTAGATGTAACTGAGAAACAAAGTATTTTTATGTTAATTAAATACTTAAAAGACAATGTGAAATTCCTCTTTTGTAGACATCGATTCTTGCCCGTCTAGTCAAATCTATCTTTATAACTTGACCACATGCCAGCCAACCTGCCGTTCTCTGGCAGAAGGTGGGAAAGCCTGTGCCAAAGGGTTTACTCCAGTTGAGGGCTGTGGCTGTCCAGATGGAGAGTTCCTGAATGAGAAAAACCAGTGTGTACCCATATCTCAGTGCTCATGCTACAATGATGGCTCATACCTGAACCCACTGGAGTCCATTAATAAACTTAATGAACGTTGGTAAGTACAATGATAAAATCTAATGATGGCAAGCTGGCCATAAACCTGTGGCATCAGTTAGGCATCTGATTTTCATAGGTTATTCAGGGCAGAATAATCAAATCACATTGTTAATAAAAAATAAATAAAAAATGTAAGACATTCATATTTAAAAATCTGCACATTCTATATTTCTACAACTCATTAAAGAAATCATTGCGAAGTATTTTCACAGTCCTCAATGCTGAAGTCTACATAGATATAAGACGAGACCCAAATGAATGCAGCCCTCTATTCATTAATACATCCTCATTATTTGTTTAGGCAGCCTGAATTTGACCTGGTATCAGCTTCTCACAGTCCATTGTACAGCAAAGCTAAATAGGAGAGGAAGAATCAGCACAAGAAGCCAATCAGCTCATGTACTGATGAGAGAATTTTGATAGGAGTAGAATGCAAACTGACAGTGTGACCTACCAGTTGCAAACCGAGGTCAGGTCCGCGACAGGCTTTGCTCAGAAGAAATCGGGTGAATGATGCTAGCTATCAAATAATTCAGAGGCCTGAGAAAAGCTTGTGGTGGATAAAGAGTAATGCAGGGGGGAGACAAAGTAATGCAGGGGCAGACTGAATGTATTTCAGCAAAAGCTGGTCACAAAAAGTCATTCATAACCTGATGGATCCACAAAGAACTATATATTTACATATAATTAGGGTCAATCAACATTGTGTATTTATTTAATAAATTATGCATTTTGCAAAAAATAACTTTTTTCTTTTCCAAAATCTGCTATAAACAGTAATAACGGTGACAAAAAAAAACTGCTTAAAGAAGGATTCCAGGCATCGGTTTGTTATACATAGTTACATTTGTTAAGCTTTGATAAATGTAATTATGTAGATACCCCACCTGGCCATTGCCCCTGAAAGCTGGAATTCACTGAAGCAGACACCGCTACTCCAATGATCTCCACTTGCTTCCAGGCCCTGTGAAAAGTGCCTTCACCTCTGCTTATTGAGAATAGGAAGTCAGCTGCTCGGCACAGGCACCTTCCAGAGAATGCTTTGCAATTTCCCCCCTTCTTGGCCAGGTGCCAGGTATCATGTATGGTATATGTATAGCTACATTGGTTCAGCTGACCCAATGTAATACTGCATGTATACCATACCAATGTCTGTAATTCTTCTTTAAAAGTATATATATGTGTATATATATATAAAAACTATAGAAAAAAGTTAGTACATACACCTATACTTCCAAATTCCATATTGCAGAGTGTATCATCATGATCCTTCTGGCTAGATCCTGGGGACAATGAGGATCCAAAATCAAGTCAGGATGAGCACTGCTCAGTCATTCACAGGAAGCTTTGTATTTTTATGAATGAATACAAGGCTTCCTCTGATTGACTGAGGTGATGTCACCCACCTGCCTCTCCACCTCAGCCAATCAAAGGAAGTTCAGAGACCGGTAGCTACAACGGAACTATTTATAGTAAGATGAAACCTTTTGAAACAACATTAGGTTTCTTTGTCAGGCTTTTAAAACATTTTGAAGAAACCTGGCATGTTTTTTTCAAAAGCTTACATCTTTAATAATTCAAGTTAACTAGTAAAGGTTAACCTTTAGGCCCCATGCACACAGGGTGTCAGAAAAAATGAGTTGCAGAGCCACTTCTAACGCCAGGAAAAAGCAGCTGTAAAAACATGCTTTTAGTAGCTTTTTCCATTGGCGTTATTGCACGTTTGGCCACGTCGGCTTTTAGCAGCTATTTTTTCTGCCTCCATTCAAAATCAATGGTTGCCTAGGAGCTGTCATTGATATGGCTTTCAGGCCATTGTCAGGATGATCTGACTTGTGGTGCGACTTGCGCTCTGAGAATCTTGAGGGGGAACTCCACGCCAAAATGGGAAAAAAAGCCGTGCGGGGATCCCCCCCAGGTTCCAAACCAGGCCCTTTGAGTCTGGTATGGATTTTGAGGGGAGACCCATACCGAAAAAATTGTGTGGGGTCCCCCCCAAAATCCATACTGGACCCTTATCCGAGCATGCAGCCCGGCAGGCCAGGAAAGAGGAGGGTGTGTGGCCTGGTATGGTCCAGGGGGGGTGTGGGTGCTTCAGGGCAGGGGGAGCTCTGCACCCCCCCACCCCAAAGCACCTTGCCCCCATGTTGATGAGGACAAGGGCCTCTTCCCGACAACCCTGGGCGGTGGTTGTGGGGGTCTGCGGGGCAGGGGGCTTATCAAATAATGGAAGCCCCCTTTAACAATATAGCCATTAGGGGCGTGGCCTCCCGGTGACGTCACCCGGAGACCTTGCCCCCTTATGTCACAGATGACGTAATAGACCCTAATGGCTATGTAATAAGCTGCATGGGCTGGAGCCTGCATAATCACCGGAGACATCGTGGGAGGAGGACCAGAGGAAGAAGAAGACCAGAGGGGAGAAGACAAGAGGAAGAAGAGCGGAGGAAGAAGAAGACCAGAGGGGAGAAGAGCGGAAGGGAGAAGACCAAAGCGGAGGGGAGAAGACCAGAGGGGAGGGCAAAAGAGCGGAGAAGACCGGATTAAGATTTTTAATAAACTTCTTAAAACATCTCCTGTCTTTATTTACATACACTGCCTTTTATGGGGTGAATGGGTAGGGGTACAATGTAACATACCCATTCACATAGGGAGGGGGTCCGGGATCCTGATCTGTTAAAGGGGGCTTCCAGATTCTGATAAGCCTCCTGCTGCAGACCCCCACAACCATCACCCAGGGTTGTCGGGAAGAGGCCCTTGTCCTCATCAACATGGGGGCAAGGTGCTTTGAGGTGGGGGGGGGCAGAGCTCCCCCTGTCCCAAAGCACCCAGCCCCCCCATGTTGAGGGTGTGTGGCCTGGTATGGTTCGGGGGGTGGGGCCGCTCGCTCATCCCCCTCCCCTTTCCTGGCCTGCCAGGCTGCATGCTCGGATAAGGGTCTGGTATGGATTTTGGGGGGGGGGGTTTCAGCATGGGGCTCCCCTCAAAATCCATACCAGACCCGAAGGGCCTGGTTTGGAACCTGGGGCGGGATCCCCACGCCGCTTTTTTTTCCCATTTTAGCATGAAGTTCCCCCTCACGATTCTCAGAGCGCAAGTCGCACCACAAGTCGGATCATCCTGATCCAACTTGTGATGCGACTTCCATCCAAATCAATGGGCTCCCATAGGTAACCATTGATTTAAAAAAAAAAAAAAAAAGCGTATAACGTGGCTTAACGCTGTATAAGCAATGTTAAGCAACGTTAATCAGCCTTTAGCAGCATCAGACGTTTTTACAGCTTGACGCTGCAGCTCCAGAACGCATTGGTCCTGGGGTTTCTTTTGCAGTTTAAAAACACCTATGCCACTTGGAGCTCCTAAAAGCCCTGTGTGTGATTGAGGCCATAGAATAACATGGAGGGGCGTTTTTAAGCTGCAAAAGAAAAAAAAAAAACGATGCTCCTAACAGCAGCTGCAAAAACGCCCTGTGTGCATGGGGCCTTAAACCTCAAAATTCCCACACTGATCGGTAGCTAACATGGGACAACACTCTGCTACAGCTGTACTGTTTCAATCCTACAACTACATACATTAAGAAATATTATGCCACAGATAGATATAACTGAATAAGCACATAAAATTGTAATGGTGCATGCCTCATACTTCTTTGTCTTCTTACTTTGTCAACTAGCACTTGCCGTGATGGGAAACTTTCATGCAGTCCTTCCCTTGATAAAGGTAAGGAGATTTACATCTTTTATTTTGCCTTTTTCATAATAGACTGTACATGCACTGATAAATCATTATTCAATTATTTTACAGTATGGCTTAGTGCCTATGTAATACAAAGAACCTGCTCAGTTACTCTGAGCCAGATAGCCCTGAACTTTGCAGCAATAGGCATAAGGGCACATGACAGAGTGGGCAGATGGAAGGAAATGAGGGGTATGGGTTTATGAACAGAAAGGGTTTAAATAATGACAATGAAGTGGCAGAGAAATTTTGAGCATTGTGGAACTGCCAAGAAATGAATAGGAACCTAGTGGACTTTTCTGGTACCAGAGAAAAACGAGAGACAACAATATAGATAAAAAATAAATTTTATTACAAAAATATATAAAAAACATTTATACAATTATGAGAGAATGCTTGGTTTGGCCAATACAAGTCAAATTGCTAGAGCTGCTTATAATAGCACAATGTATTGCTAGAGGTCGACATGTTTCGCAGACATTGCTTCCTCAGGACCTCTTAGTCTTGGCAGCAAAAAGCATTGGCCTATCTATAGTGAAAAAAACATAATGATCAATAAAATGTATATAAGTGACAATAAACATGGCGAAGCACTGCATCCATCGAGTACACTCACATGCCTGTACCAGAGCCCAGCTATAGATGGCGATATGGTAGTGTGATAAAATTACGTGATTAACTGCTGAGTATATATATGTTTCTACAATAATAGGAGAAGGCACAGATGTGTTACACAGCTGCCTGCTTTAGCCAGGATCAGTGACTCTCACAAATGTATACCGCTTACTTATTTGCTGTTTCCCTGGAAAACCATAAAAAAAGACTGTTGTCGGGTATAGATTCCCACTGTATATAGTCAACCAGCAGCATGGTCTAAGGATAATAACAATATATAGAACTAAGTGACTGTTCAATATGATAACATCCTGAACAGCATCTTAGAATAAAACCCTAAACAAATTATTTATGATGGTCCAGCAAACAAAAGACACTTACTCACAGTTATATACAAATTATGTGTCAGATGGTACAACAAGACCCATCCATGGAGCACACTACCCAGCAGCAGCATTGGGGAACTAGAGGACAACATTTACATAGAGAAGTTTGTTCCAGCTTTCCTCCCTGTTTTAGACTGAAAATGCTTAAAAATACACCTTAGAAGGGATAACAACCTGTTTAATTTTTATACTGTTTTTTTGTACCAGCATCTTTGAAGTTAATATTACTATGGTATTATCGGAAATGTTAATTTACCATTTATTATAGGTTTGGCCATAACCTGTCATAGGTAAAAATGAGTGTATCTGTCAGCATTTATTGAATTAGGGTTATTTTATGTCAGATGTTGTGTATATTTTGTTTTACCCAAGCTTACTTCCGAGGTTCAGCCCTACCCAGGTCAAGTTATTTTAGATATGAGACTAATTTGAGGTTTCTCTTCAGCTTGTCCCAAAGGAAAAGTCTACTATAACTGTGACAACCAAACAAGTGATTTAAAAGCCCCCAACCAAAGGAGTTGCAAGACACTTGACATTGGCAATGTGAGTGAACCTTTAAAGCATTTTGGGAAGTGCGCAGTGAATGTTACGATTATATACGGAGTCTTTAAATAATGAATTTGATTTTTTATTACCTTCATTTTTCAAAATAGTTTCCGACAGCATGTCTCTCAGGGTGTGTTTGCCCCAATGGACTTCTAGATGATGGGGCTGGTGGATGTGTTCCTGAGAAAGATTGCCCATGTAGCTACAAACAAGATAGTAATCCCAGTGGGACCGAGATCAATGTGGACTGTAATACATGGTAACTAGATATTTAGATTTGCTTGAATTTTCTCCCTTATGTCTCTTCTTTGATGATTTATACACAGTTGAAGTATACATGTACATAGGACTTTTTAGGTGCCGTTAACATATACATGCTATAAAATGCAACGTACCAAAACACAATCATTTACAAAAAGCCTTAAAATCACAAATGAAAAATAGAGAAAGAAGTTTTGTGCAATAATATCTGTCAATATCCCAACAAATTACACTTCACGCCCTGCAATAACCTCTGAACACACCACTATTACTTTTGGTTATACAGATATCTATTATTTCCATTTATTTGGGGATTATTACTGCAGTTGGATAAGGATCATTTTTCAAAGTTTGCCCAGATCACAGATCCATTGATAAAATGGGGTATGACCATTCAGAAGTGGAGATTCTCTATAAACTGAAGGTGGGCGGGGCTCTCAAACTCCTGATGAACTAGGGGAGGAACCCGCCCATTTCTTACATCTAAAATTCTACTGGTGAGATCTCTGTCTTTCAGCTGCTCTGTATGCATATCTGCCTGTGCCATTATGAGGGGCTTCTATTCTCCATGTTGAATTATCTAATTTACAGTGGTTGTAAACTCTTACATATAACAATTAAGTGAAAGGCCTCAGGTGATACACAGAGATTACAGAAATCCTCCAATATATGTTGTACCTGTTTATATGCAGCATTCTCTTCTCTACAGCCATTCAAAGTCCAGAATTTATGAAGCTTGGCTGAGCTGTCAAAAAGGGGGCAGAGAGCTGAAGTTACACTCTGTAGTGCTCAGTAGGGAAAGCTCTGAGATCTGATTGGAGGGAAGGAACTCCCCTCCCTTCACACAGAACACAGGACCAGAGCTGAGGATGTCAATCAGTTGGAGCTCTCTCCCCTGTCATCGCTTTTCTAAAACTTGACTCATGCAGATAGCAGGGGAACAAAGCAGCAGGCAGAAATTACACTTAGTGCTCATAATTTAGACAAGTACACACTATAGAGGGATATGCTTTGTTCATATTTCATGAAGAACAAAGGGGGATAGACTCCCAAAAGTTGCCGCTGTGTTGGGGTTCCTGATTGGTAGCAGGAAAAAATGATAATGCCCCTACAGAGCCCACCAGGTTGGTAGCCATTGAAAAACAATAGTAAGGAACTACAAAATTAGGAGACACAGAAGTACCCCTGAAAGGATCAACTATGGACACCAAGGTGGGTGAAGAAACGGAAAATAACTTTATTGTTGGACATATGGCTGAAATTCATCAAACATGGTGTAAATAAGGTGTTGCATAACACACAGTAAAAACGTTATTAAAAACAAGGCAAGCACAATAGGACAAGGTCATCAACCCGGGTTGGATGCTGTAAGAGCTTACTGGATGGGAGATGCAGTGGGGTAATGGATGATATGGCAAGCAAAAATTGCTGTTCCAAATGGCAGTATTGCACAGTCCCAGCTGCAGCAGTCAAAAGCAGTATTGCATGAAAGGGGGATAAAGTCCTTGCAGGGACAGTTCCATATGTTTTGGAAGTAAGAAAAACTGGAAAGGATGGATCGGTAATTGGAGGGTCTTGGCTAACCCAGGTGAGGGGCTAAATCTGAAGTCCTGCCGAGGTAGTAACAAGCTGGGGATAGGCAAGTGGAAGCTTGCTAGCAGGTAGACTCCATGCGAGGGGGTCAGATGGACAGTATCACAATGTAAAAGCCTCGGGTAGCATACCAAATACCTCTTAGGACCGTCCATTTTGGCATTAATCCCAGCCAGTTAGTAGATGTCCCGGGTTTGGATGGACACAGCAGACTCAGCGGTGGTGCAGCCCGGCCTGGCGTTCCCAGCGATTAACCTTCCCTCCACGGGGCTTCCTGGTAGATGGGCGGGCAAACAGATGGCGGCCCGACGTCACGCCGGACGTAGGAGGCGGGGAACGCTTGCTGCGGCCGTAGGGCGCCCGGAGGTCAATGTAGTCAGAGTCCTATTGGCAGTATCACCGGTTTCCTCAGAGCTGGAGATGGGGGTGTCCTGCAGGGTATCTTATAGAGGCCTATGATTAGGTGCACCTGTGTCAGAATTAGCATACAGATAACAAGTAGTATGTTCTTATGGCCACTAGATGTCCTCGCTGGAAAAAATGAGTAAAAATTACTTTGCCCCCATAGAGGTCATTCGGATTTCCCAGGGAGTGCGGATCCAACCTTTCCAGTTTTTCTTACTTCCAAAACATATGGAACTGTCCCTGCAAGGACTTTATCCCCCTTTCATGCAATACTGCTTTTGACAGCTGCGGCTGGGACTGTGCAATACTGCCATTTGGAACAGCAATTTTTTTTTTTTTTCTGTTCAAACGGTTTTTATTAAAGCAGAAGGAATGTAGTACAAAACAATACCAATAGGTAATAGTGGTGTGGAACAGTAATTTTTGCTTGCCATATCATCCATTACCCCCACTGCATCTCCCATCCAGTCAGCTCTTACTGAATCCAACCTGGGTCGATGACCTTGTCCTATTGTGCTTGCCTTGTTGTTAATAACGTTTTTACTGTGTGTTATGCTACACCTTATCTACACCATGTTTGATGAATTTCAGCCATATGTGCAACAATAAAGTTATTTTCCATTTCTTCACCCACCTTGGTGTCCATAGTTGATCGTTTCAGGGGTACTTCTGTGTCTTCTAATTTTGTAGTTCCTTTGTTCATATTTCATGTCTGCGGTTTATAACCACCTTATTGTATATTATGGCGTTTTCATCAGAAGGTGGTGGTGGTGGTGGGGGGGGGGGGGCAGAAACACCAGTACCTGAGCTGGGACTTTTGAAAGGAAGTGCTTGTTGCCATTGACGTATCCAAGACATAAGAAACCAGAAGATGATTTAGTTGACTTATTCGCACCTATGCATTTTCCCCTTTAGTATTTTTTACTGAAATCAATAAAAATACATCAAAGCACATCTTAAAGAGCACTGCAATGCCCTTTATTTTTAATGTCAACTTGGCCCATAGCCCATCTTAACATGCATCAAAACGTGTTGACGCACATCATGAGTTGATATGCTTCATGATGCATCAACATACGGCACTTTGCACATCTTAATGCATACATTGACATGCATTTTTTTTATGCATTTCAATTTTTTTCAATAAAAAAAAACGCATAAAGCAAATGGGTCTGTGGCTACCTGAACTGCCCTGACCATGATTCTGAAAAGGTTTTTTCATTCTTTAAGAACCCATTAATGAAATATAGAAGAAAACAAAAATATTAGTACAAAGTCATACAGTTCACATGAATGTGAATATCTTTAGATCTACATCAACTGACTATCTGTCTTCTGATCATAAATTCACAGCTTATGTCAGAGTGGGCGATGGAATTGCACCGATGATGTGTGTTACAGGACATGTTCAATTTATGGAAGTGGTCATTACATCACATTTGATGAGAAATTGTATGACTTTGATGGGAAATGTGAGTTTGTAGCTGCCAAGGTAAGAGACCCTATAGTTATTTTAGTTGTACATTGTTTATACATAATGCAGTTTAGCTGGTTTTTAAAAACACATGCCATCAATTTTGTGATGCCAGCTGTCAATTTTGTGTCCTTGCTATGTGCTGTGTGATGTACACATTTTATCTAAGCTTTTTATCATTTAACTGACTCTATTTACACTTAATGGCGCTATCCTTCAACTTTAAAGCAAATTTTTTTGCAATTTACATTCATTCATTCAGATATTGTCCACTGCAGTAATTATTTTCCACCACTAGATGGTACCCCTCTTCTAAATTGAATGATGACTAGCATCCTTTACACTGCTTCCTCTAAGCCCAACATGCCAAGAACCTGCCTCTCGGAGGCTTAAAAATAGTTGAACCCTTTTTCAAAAATCGCACCGCCCCAAAATCCATGCTACATTGTTTCCATGCTCTTTGGCGTGCACTAGCTTTTGCAAAAGCATGCATGTTAGCAAGGTACATGGGGGGGTACCATTACGAATTAATTAATTCATGTACTTGAAAACCTCAGATTAGCCTCAATTCATGCACCTTCAGACATCAAATCAATCCCAATTCATGTACTTTCAAACCTCAGATCAGCCCCAATTCATGTGCAACAACTGTGTTTGAAAAATCATGAATGCAATAGTATTCATATAGGTAAAGCAATATTAACCACTTAAGGACCGAGCCTATTTTTGAAACATTTTGTTCACAAGTTAAAATCTGAATTTTTTGCTAGAAAACTACTTTTTATAGCAAAGACTCTGGAGAATAAAATGGCGGTCATTGCAATATTTTGTGTCACGCGGTATTTGCACAGCAGTCTTTCAAACGCAATTTTTTTGGAAAAATTATGAAAAATTAAATTTCACTGCATTTAAAAAAATTAAACAGTAAACATAGCCCATTTTTGTTGTATATTGGGAAAGATGATGTCACGTTGAGTAAATAGATACCCAACATGTTACGGTTAAAATTGCGCACACCCGCTGAATGGCTACAAACTACGGTCAATAAAAATCTCCTAGGGCGACGCTTTAAAAAAATTAGCTCTTTTTTTAAAACTATTGCTCATGCTCTGGCGATCGCAGTGATACCTCACATGTGTGGTTTGAACAGCGATTTAATTTGCAATTTAATTTGCGGGCGCGACTTCCGTATACATTTTTTTTGTGCGCGAGCTCACAAGTGGTTGTACCAGGGTGATGCCTCTAGCTAGAGGCATCATCCATGTACCCTTTTTTAGAGCCGGCAGTCGGCTTTCCGGCAGTAATGACCAATGCGGCTCGGGAGCCGCTTGATCGTCACCCCAGCGAGTGGGAGGGGACACCCCCCTCCCGCCGCCTTCTGCGGCTCTGCCCGGGTCTCCTGTCCCACCGGGAGACCTGAGCAACCAGCCGGCGGATATGCTTAGATCGGGTCTCCAATGACGTAACCCGGAGGCGGCGTCCATGATGTCACATCCGGGTTACTCGACTGCTAAAGGCACCAAATTTAAAAAGTGAGTGTATTCAAAAATGCATTTTTCTGAGTTTTGAATACATGGAAGTGCAGTGGAGGGGTCTAAGGTCTTTTAGACCCCCGATCCCTCCATAAAGAGTACCTGTCACTGCATATTGCTGTCACAAGGGATGTTCACATTGGTAAACTTAAAAAAATAAATAAAATAAATAGGAAAAAAAAATAAAACATTTTTAGCCGTCCCCATCGCAGTGAGCGCCAGAGGTATCGCCGCGATCACAAGAGCATGAGCAATAATTAAAAAATAAGAGCTACTCTCTAACGCTAAACTGGTAACCGTTAAAATTTTTTAAAGCATCGCTTATGGAGATTTTTATTGACCGTAGTTTTTCACCATTCAGCAGGTGTGCGCAATTTTAAACCATAACATGTTGGGTATCTATTTACTCAATGTGACATCATCTTTCGCAATATAAAAAAATGGGCTAAGTTTACTGTTTAGTTTTTTTTTAAATGCAGTGAAATATGATTTTTCGTAATTTTTCAAAAAAATGGTGTTTGAAAGACCACTGCGCAAATATCGTGTGACAAAAAATGTTGCAGTGACCGCCATTTTATTCTCCAGAGTCTTTGCTAAAAATATATATATATATATATATATATATATATATAATGTTTGGGGGTTCTAAGTAGTTTTCTAGCAAAAAATACTGATTTTAACTTGTAAAAAATGTGTCAAAAATAGGCTTGGTCCTTAAAGCGGAGTTCCAGCCTTTTCTGTGTTTATTAAAAATCAGCAGCTACAAAAAATGTAGCTGCTGACTTTTAATAAACACACACACCTGTCCCATGGTCCAGCCTGAAGCCTCGATCCTCTCCCTCTGGTTTCGGCGGCGCCGGCATCACTGGTGTGGGCACCCGGCTGTGACAGCTTGCGGCTTCACAGCCGGGTATGTGCTGCGCATGTGCGAGTTGCGCTGCGCATCTTGATTGGCCGGCATTCTTCTGGGACCTCTGACATGTCCCAGAATATTGCAGGGAGGGAGGGGGAGGGGGAGCGGAAGTGGGAGCGGGTACCTGTCAAAACCACTACCTAAAGCAGAAGTTCCACTTTTGGGTGGAACTCCGCTTTAAGTGGTCAAAGCAGTTACAGAAAACTGTTTTGTACTTTTTTTACATTAAAAAAATAAAAGCTAACCATAGTAGGCACCCTTGTCAGTAGTAAATGCTTTGTCTCGACCATCAACCTGCTACATCTGCAGTTCAGTTAGAAAAACAACAGACTTGCTGGCCAGTTTACCAGGTGAAAATAAAAGAAAGCCCAAAAAAGACAACTAATGCAGCCACCACATCTAAGAGTTTGTAAGCTGCACTATAATAAATGTTTGCTTTTGGTTTTTAATACTGCTTTAAAGTAATAAAGTTATTTAACTGATACCATCTCTTAAAGCCTAGGGCCGGTAACGGCAATTCCCCTTCATCACATAAACATAGACAATGTTGACAGGGAAATTCTTCCCACTTAACCATTGTGTTCTCCCTGGTGGGCAGGGAAAATTCCGGGGAAGGGGCACGTAGAGGAGGAAATATTATGAGCTCGGTTTTAGATAGATTCAGTTTGAGGAAGTGGTGAGACATCCAGGCTGATATGTCTGTTAGTAGATCAGTTATGCGGGAGGAGACTGATGGGGTGAGCTGAGGGGTAGAGAGGTAGATTTGGGTGTCATCGGCATAGAAATGGTAGTGGAAGTCATGGGAGGCTATTAGCTGACCCAGGGAGGAGGTATAGATTGAGAATAGTAGCGGTCCAAGGACAGAACCTTGGGGGACCCCAACAGTAAGAGGAGTTGCAGGGGAGTAAGTGGAATTGTAAGTGACACTGAAGGTGCGGTGAGATAGGTAAGATTCGAACCAATGGAGAGCACAGTCACGGAGACCGAGCAAACTGAGTTTTTTGAGAAGGAGGGGGTGGTCAACAGTATCAAAGGCAGCAGAGAGGTCCAAGAGTAAGAGTATTGAGTAGTGACCATTGGTTTTTGCCGTTAGTAAGTCATTTGTAAGTTTTAGGAGAGAAGTTTCTGTGGAGTGTTGCTGGGGAAATCCAGACTGAAGGGGATCAAGGAGGTTATTCTCAATGAGGTGCTTGCTCAGGCGGTTGTAGACTAAACGTTCAAGGAGTTTGGAAGCAAAAGGGAGTAAGGAGATGGGTCTTAAGTTATTAAGATTGGAGGGGTCTAGTGAGGCTTTCTTTGGTATGGGAGTTACTAGCGCATGTTTTAGAGAGCTGGGGAAGATGCCAGTGGAGAGGGAGAGGTTGAAGATATGAGTTAAAGAGTGTAGGATAGAGTCAGAGGGTGACCGTAGTATTTGAGAAGGAACAGGGTCCAGGGGGCAGGAAGTTAGGTGGGCATTAGAAACATTTTTAGTGACTTCCTCTACAGTAGTTGGGTTAAACAAGGGAAGTATTGATTGTGCAGGACAAGGTGTGTAAGGTGAGGGAGATATCTGTAGTGTAAAGATCTCTTCACGAATTGTATTAATCTTATTTTTGAAGTGATTGGCAATCTCTTGAGCAATGAGTAAGTTAGTAGGTGGAAGCAATGGAGGACGAAGTAGAGCATTGAAGGTCGAAAAGAGTTGACGGGGACTGTGTGAGAGGGTGTTAATGAGAGTGATAAAGTAGGTCTGTTTGGCAGTGTGGAGGCAGGAACTGTATTTTTGGAGGGCAGATTTATATTGGCTGAAATCTTGCTGTGACTTAGTCTTACGCCACAGACGCTCAATCTCTTGGGCAATGAGTAAGTTAGTGGGTGGAAGCAATGGAGGACGAAGTAGAGCGTTGAAGGTTGAAAAGAGTTGACGGGGACTGTGTGAGAGGGTGTTAATGAGAGTGATAAAGTAGGTCTGTTTGGCAGTGTGGAGGCAGGAACTGTATTTTTGGAGGGCAGATTTATATTGGCTGAAATCTTGCTGTGACTTAGTCTTACGCTCAAGAGCGCGACTACGTTTTTTGAGGCTTCTGGTATTGTCTGTCTGCCAGGGTTGAAGTGGTCGGGGCCTGATTCTGTGTGTAGTGAGGGGGGCCAAAGCATCCAGGGTAGATGACAGTGAACTGTTGTAGACAGAAGTGGCCATGTTGGGGCAGGAGAGGGATGAGATTGTGTTGAAGAGACCATCTGTAGCAGAAAAAAGAAGTGAAGGGTTAAGATGGCGAAGGTTTCTACGGGTAATTGTTCGGTAGTTAGAAGGTAAGGAGGAGGACAAGGAGAGACTGAAACTAATGAGGTGGTGATCAGAGAGAGGGAATGGAATGTTGGAGAGGTTGCGAGGGGTGCATAAGTGGGAGAACATGAGGTCAAGGCTGTTGCCATTAGAGTGCATAGAAGCATGTGTCCATTGTTTTAGGTCAAAAGAGGAGGTTAAGCTCAAAAGTTTAGAAGTAGCAGGAGTGTTAAGATTAACAGGGATGTTGAAGTCTCCAAGAATGATTGTGGGAATTTCAGAAGAGAGAAAGTAGGGTAGCCAGGCAGAGAAGTCATCAAGGAAGCCTGATACCGGTCCAGGAGGCCGAGAGATCACAGCAATTCTCAACGAAACTGGAGAAAATAGACGAATACAGTGAGCTTCAAATGAGGAGAGAGACAGAGAAAGGGGTGAATGAAGAACCTGAAAAGTGCTTTGAGGGGAAAGCAGAATTCCAACCCCACCTCCTTTCCGTCCACTAGGCCTGGGAGAGTGAGTCCACAGGAGGCCACCATGGGAGAGGGCAGCAGGAGAAGGAGAGTCAGAGTCTTGAAGCCAGGTCTCAGTAATTGCAAGCAGGTTGAAGGAGTTTGTGATAAATAGGTCATGGACAGAGGTTTGAATCTCGGACATTTCCTGCTGTCTATGGCCCAATGAAACCCAGCCAAGAGATATTTTTTAGATTTAGATTTGTTTTTGTCACATTTGTGTTTCTTTCTTTAATTCCATTGGGGATCTGTTGTGACTGGAATAGGAAAGCACCAACAGCATTAGTAAAAAAAGAAGTGCATTCTGTTACACATTCTACTTAAAATGTGTTTTTGGTTTTTCTGCATTCGATGGAAAAATTTCCCATTGTTTCAGAAGTCTCTTTTTAAGTTAAAACCTAAGCCCCAGTTCACACTATGAACAGGGGCATTCCTGTGCGATTCATATGCAATTTATTACAGTGCCATTTGACCTTATTCATTTTGAATGGGCTCAAACTATACTGCATCGCACCAACAGTAGTGCATGCACTTCTTTAGGAAATTAGCTGCAACTGGATTGTATGATACTTTTGTGCCATGCGATCTAGTGCAGGCAAAGCCAATGTCTTTGTGACCTGCACGTGGGGTGTCGTTAACTTAACATTGACTTTCCCCCTGGCCTTATTGGCTGCTACCTGGCTGTTTGGCATGTCCGAACAGCTCCCACATCTCCACTACACCTTCCGGGGAACCCTCGCCCGGGTCTCCTCCATACCCTGACAACTATCCCTTCCTGTGCCTGGGCTTTCATTGCCCGGTGTATGGGCTTATCCACTACCACCGCCTTGCCCCATCTGGGGAGTATGTTCCCCCCTAGAGACTCCCGTAACTCCGCAAGACTTATACTCCCCCTCTAGCGCTGGGGTCTCACATCAACCCAACTCCTCAGACCACGGGTCTTGCCCTTAATTAGGGTACCTTTTACGTATAAGTCTTACCCAATTGAGCAATATGATCCAACTTGACCTTTCTGAGTAGTTGCTTGCAATGTCTTCCCTCTTCCCGGATACTTGTTGCTTTTGATTCTTTGTATGCTGGTTCAGTTGTCCTATGTTATGATACTTTATTTGACTTGTTTAACCATTCATGCCTGTATTTCCATCTGAATTCCATTTTTTTGTAATGCATCTTTTATTATCAATCAAATGTTTTGAAAAAAAAAAAAACATTGACACCTGCTGAAGATTGTAACTGCAGTGCATTTTGAACATGGTGTGGGGAATGTGCATGGATTGCAGGTTTCTCGTATCATGTTCTAGTGTGAATTAACACCTCCTCTGCTCTGTCAAAAACTAAAAAAAAAAAAAAAAAAAAAAGTTAAAAATGTATGTTCAAGATCGTTTGCAATAACAATGTATTTATTTGCAGGATTCCTGTGGCCCTAACCATTCCACTGGCACCTTCAGCATTGTCACAGAGAACGTACCATGTGGCACAACAGGAGTTACATGTTCCAGAGCCATCAAGGTCTTTCTGGGGGTGAGTATGCTTGAATTTAATATCATGGTTGGTCCTGGATAAGTGTGACTAAATTTAACAGAAATGTTCCCTGAAATAGCACTACAGATAACTGTGGTGGGTCATTTGTACAACTAAAGAAAACCTGGACCCAACAGAGTAGGGCAGGATCTCTCAACCAGGATTCCATGGAACCTTAGGGTTTCTCCAGAGGTTGCAACGGGTTCCTTGAGCAGTGAGAAGTTTCTGCCTCCCAGATAAGTTCCCACTGACACCATTGATCTTCTTAGCTATCTTTAAGGGGGTAATTCTTCCCAATGACCACCAATGTAAGGAGCATTCTTCCCACTGACCATCACACTAACGTATCATGAGTTGTAGATATAGTATTTAATAGCAGGGGTTCCCTGAGACTGGAAAGTTATATTAAGGCTTCTTCTCTGTTGAAAAGGTTGAAGAAGTCTGCAGTAGGGTGTCCATACAGTTAAGCTTTGTTTTTTGTTTTTTACAGTCAGGCTTCATAAATTGTAAAAAAAAATACGGCTGTCTTTTTAACCTTCTTAGCGGTATTCCCGAGCGTGGCTCGGGGTTACATTTCAAATCCAAAAGCGGTAACCCCGAGTCACACTTGGGGTACCGCCAGAAGCATCGCTGGATCCTGTAAAAGAGGTTACTTACCTCGTCACCGGGATCCAGCGATGTATGCGAGCAGTATGCGGCGGCGGATCTTCCTCCCGATCCTCTCCGTGCCCCGGCTTCCGTCTCCTGCAACGTGACGTTCGCAGGGGGGTGGAACCGGCGGCAAATTCAAATGTAAAACACACCAAACACACTGATACCATTCAAAATAAAATAAATTCACATTACATTGCCCCCCAGTGCCCTTTCCTGCAGTTTTACTGTACTTTTTATATATACACATACATACATACTTTAACTTATTAACTTATTTATAGTTTTTTATTAAAATAAAAAAATATTTAAATAGTTGGTTTGGGCTGCTCATTCTTAAGAATTACATGCAAAATAATGGTACCGCTTTCAGCACCTAAAATCCGAAAGAATCATACCGCCAGGGAGGTTAAAATAAAAATACTGTGTTTACAGCATGCTGGAAAGACATCTGCTCTTTACATTCTTGATTAGATAATGTCTCACTAAATCTACTAATTATATAATATGCTTGCAATCTTATTCAAAAGCTTTTGAAAAATGATATACTGTATAATAACTAAACATTATTATTCTATTCTTAAATCTCAGAATAAAATACTTCGATTAGCAGATGAGAAATTGGTGGAAATTGCAGGCGAAGGTGTAATAGGTGTGAGTTACCTGACCCGTGAGGTTGGTATTTACCTGGTCATACAGGCAGACAACGGTATTCTTCTGATTTGGGACAAAAAGACCACCATATTCATCAAGGTTTCCCCAGCATACAAGGTAAGAAGTTCTCCATATCATGCAAAAAAAGGTGTTATATGTTTTCTATGCACCATCGTTCCCACCTTGTCTGAACCAGCCCAAACTACTGTATGTACAGGTCTGAAAACCTTTGAACTCTGATAAAATACCATTGCTGATGACTTTCTTCTTTGAAGCCCCTAAACCAGCGGTCTCCAAACTGTGGCTCTGGGGTTGGATGTGGCCCTTTGCTTGCCCCTATCTGGCCCTTGGGGCACTATTACATTCACAACTTACACTAATGATGGGCATCGGTGTGCGCAGCCTATTTCATTAAGGTGTGCGCCCCAAAGTTAAAACACACATGCCTTTTTCTGCAGCCTCAACTGCACTGGACAGTGAACGAATAGTAAGTTCTCTGCGCTGATCGGCTTCCAGGTTATTCACAAACTGAAGCTTGTAAACAGTTTACTGTGCTTTAGTTGTGAATGAACACCATGATTGAGTGTATTTACTGTGTTCATTTAGAAAATGAAGGGGCAAGTAAATGAAATATTGACTAACCATTTCCCCCAATCTGCATCCTGAAACATCTCCCGCAGCAGCCGAGGGAAAAGAAGAGGAGGGAAGCCAGCAGCATTAGGGGAATGTCCGAGCAGTCAGCAGTGCGTAGAGTGATTAGGGTGTGCCCAGGCACACCTGGCACACCCCCTGCACATGCCCATGATGATGGGGGACTATTCCTCCCACTGACACCAGTGGTGGGGCACTATTCGTCCCACAGACACCAATGATGAGGGTCTTTTTCTACTCCCAATAAACCAATGCTGGGGCATTGTTTACTGCCACTGATGCTGGGCATTTTTTATTCCCACTGGCCCTAACCTGGCCAGTCTAATTTCTAAAGGATAGTAAACTGGCTCTTTGTTTAGAAAGTTTGGAGACCTTTGCCCTAAAACAACAGTAGTAGCAGAATATAACTCACCCTTCCCCCTGTTTCCAACCATGAAAATGTCTTTCTTTTTGGGTAGTGCCAGATTTCTGGAAGTGGCAGTGCTAGCCAGCAGATAATGACTGTGGGGTTGATTTACTAAAACTGCAGAGTGCAAAATCTGGTGCAAGGTAGCCATCATCTTTTAACTTCAGTTTGTTTAATTAAGCTTTGACAATAAAAATCTAGAAGCTGATTGGTTTCTATGCAGAGCTGCATCAGATTTTGCACTCTCCGGTTTTGGCAAATCAACCCCATACAGATTCTTTTCAGACACACCTGGTCAGAAGTGCAGTTTAAATTTGTCAACCCTATTAATGACTACTAACAGGGGGAATTCGCAAAGCATGGAAACATTTGATCAATTCATCATTAACAAACATTGCTTATTTCATGTATTTGTAGCACTGTCCCCACAGGAACTGCTGAGTAGTATCAGGCAAAAAATGGGGTTCCCCTTATGGGACTTTATAGGCACATAAAATATAAAAATATATGAAAAAGGTAATTGAAAAAATATTATTTTATTGTAAACACAGAAATATAATATAA
The DNA here is from genome assembly GCF_965119305.1 of Pelophylax lessonae. Classification (NCBI taxonomy): domain Eukaryota; kingdom Metazoa; phylum Chordata; class Amphibia; order Anura; family Ranidae; genus Pelophylax; species Pelophylax lessonae. The sequence continues at coordinate 84,720,367 of NC_138777.1, read as the reverse complement.
TGATTAAAAACAGTACAGGCAAGGAAGAGAGACAGGTAAATCAACCACAGTAGTCTGAACTGAAACCCAACATGTTTCGAAGCCAAAGAGAATTTGCTTCTTCTTCAGGGGATGGTTCAAACGGTACTCTAATGAATAAGAAAATATAAAAAATATAAAAACCAAGGATTTTTGAAGGTTTTTTAAATGAGTAGTATCATGACGGGCTCCCCTGGTTACCAGCACACAGTTACCTTTAAATAAAGTCCCTGGATCTTTCCTTGCTCCTGATGGCTCCTCACACAAATGAACAGTCTAGGGTTGTTGTTTATTTGTAAATGGGATAGAAGAATGGAATAGTGGGATACTCCAGCTAAACTATTGACGTTGGTTGAGGACTTATAGCTTCAGGACTTTCTTGGTAATTAGTAACAGCCAGACTGTTGATCCACACTTCCACAAATGTAGATGGGATTAAGTCTCTTGCTCTCGTTACTCTCTGACAGGACAACTTGATGGATAACTTATCTTCAGGACACTCTCACTAGCATCCCCTTTCAACTGACACCCGTCCACTGACTATCCTAGGAGCAGGGGTGGCCCCCCTCAGGTCAGGCCCCTTGACACGAGATTTTGTATTCACTGTACTGCAGAGACAGATCCTCCAGTGTCTCTCCTCTCAGTCAGTTTCTCTGGACCTCTGGGTTCAGTTCCTCACTGCTTCTCTCCAGGCCCTCGGGATGACCCCCTGAGGCCGCATGGCACCTCTACAGAGGAGGAGGCAGCCGCCCCCTCCCTCCGGGACTCCGCTATCTAGCCGAAAGTCCTCAAGCACATGTGTTCCTTGCTTTTATACAGTATCCCAACAGGCACTTTTCCCTCTGCCAATCATCAGGACTGTATCAAAGCCCATGCACCCATTCCTCAGGTTTCCTCCCACTGTCCAACATGCCTTCCTATTGGACCAGTGTGAAATACTCCCTGGACAGAATGAGTTGCATTCTGAGCACAATGAGCCAACCTCACTAACAGATCCTGCTCTCTGGTAGGCATAGAACAATATAGATTTACCTGCAGCTCTTCTGGTAAGCAGACAGAGCTCAAACTATACTTTCTCACTAGCACTTACATAGGAGGCTGCTACATATTTTTGCCTAAATCAAGGCAAACTAATAAAACATTTTGTATAAGATTTAACATTTTGTTTAGAGTATATTTAAAACCAAAGCTTTTTTTAGTTTTAGATAGTGTAAAGAAGGAGAAAATCCTCTATCAAGTCGTTTTTGCTGGCCTAGTGCTCTTTCAGATAGAAAGCTGGGGAATGGTAAAAATCAGTGTCTGATCCATGGTTTTAACACCCCCGGCCACCCACCTGAACTGTCCCACTAAAGCTGGGTGGGGTGTCACCCACCCAAACTATCCCGGTACAGCCTGACTGGACTGTATAGTGCTGTAGCTGTGATCGTTTGCTTTTGCAGCCACAACATTTTTAACTTGGGGTGTAGAGATTGACAGGCAGTACGGCCTGTCAAACTCACCCTTTGAGTGTAATGGTGCTGCAATGCAACTGCATGCCAAGCACATGATTGTGATGTGGTAGTGCGGAATTATAGGAATAAATCTGGTGTCAAGAAGGTGTTATAATGCCTCCTGACCACCTGTCAAATGCCCTCACATAAAGGCAGCAATAAAAAGCTGAAAAACTATCTAGTCCATCACTACTCAAAAAAACAAACAAACAACCACTGTCTTAACATACATATTAAAGCTGGATACACACTATACAATTTTCTTTTGATTTTTTACTTTAGATTTACCAAAACCATATAATAGGAGGTCAAACCCAAACACTTCAATTAGTATGCAATCAGGCAGGCCCTTATACTACATAGTTCAAGGTAAATCTAAAGGAAATCAAACAACAAAATTTGTATTGTGTGTATCCAGCTTAAGATTACATTCAGGATTTTCACATTGTTATTATTATTAAATTAGCTATTTTTGTGCACAAGATTTTGTGTCTATAAAAGGTATTTTTTCCCCCTTTAGGGCAAATTGTGTGGTTTGTGTGGAAACTTTGATGATATTTCACAAAATGACTTTATGGCCAACAACATGTTACTAGTCAATGATGTGCTGGAGTTTGGAAACAGCTGGAAGATTGACTCTACCTGTCCTGATGCACTAGAGGTGATCAATCCCTGCATTAAGAACCCACATCGCCAGACCTGGGCTGAGAAGCAGTGTGGACTAATCAAAAATGATGTCTTCAAAATCTGTCACAGCAAGGTATGGTGATGAGACTTGAGTTTAGCAGAAAAACTAACAATAAAATAGTTTTTGTAAGTTTTCTCCAAGTGGGTCTATGGGTAACTCTTCAGTGACTTCCGGTAGTTAAAGCTTAGATGCCCAGGCCAATTTTAGTGCCGTCAGTTCCCATTGTTTAAAAACTGCATTTCACACTTCACTGTGAATATTTTTTAATTTTTTTATTTTGGCACTGTAACAACTGCAGTCATTTATGGTCAGGCTCTGGACTAAGGGGCCACATTACTGCAGATTGTGAGCAGAAAGTGGATACACATGCCATAGCTAACTTTGTTGCTATCTCCATAGAGACTTTAACATAGTTAGTTAAAAAAAAATAAGAAAATGCATTCGCCAGCACAGAACATAGTGTATTCCAGTTGTTCTTGTTGTGATAGGTGGATCCAATGCCATTCTATGAGGCCTGTGTGAGTGATGCTTGCGCCTGTGACAGCGGTGGAGACTGTGAATGTTTCTGCACAGCAGTAGCTGCCTATGCTCAGGAATGCACCAAAGCCGGAGCCTGTGTCTACTGGAGAACACCAGACATATGCCGTAAGTAAAGTATTATAAAGCTCAGGGGTGGTGCATTAATGTGGGTTTCACGTTGCATCCAATTCAGTAGGAGTGACCTCAAAAATAATGTACTAGCTTAGCACTTGAAGAAATTGTGTGGACTCGTATTAAACTCTTAATAGAAAAAAATGTTTAATTTGCCTAAAGTGTTTATCATGGCAACATAAAAAAAAAAATAAATAATCAGTAAATCTCTGATATGAAGGTAAGTATCCCTTTTCTAAAAAAGTTATACTCCCCGCGCCTAGGAGTTATTAAATATAAATTACCTTTAAATATGTGTATAAAATTATGTAAAATGTAATAATAGTAAATTTTAATTTAAATTTGTGTAAGAAATAGCAGCAGCAGTAGTAGAAAATGATGATTGGAAAAAATAGTCCTAAACTTAGGGCTATCTACAGCGCTTGCTAAAAGATTTTATATAATATTATGTGAATATAAATATATATAAAGGTGCTAATGTGCAAAATAAATTTTCAAATCAATTACTCAATGTGCAAATAGTGCCAATGTGCTAATAGATATACAAATCAATCAATCAATATTCCAAGTCCATACGTAGGTAAAAATTATAAAAAAAACTTTTTCTTATTTTTCTGGTGTACAATGTGGGTTGTAGAGTTACAAATAAAATTTCAAAGTGCAAATGCTTGTGCAAGTCAATAACTCAATATTATAAGTTCATGCATAAATCAATACATTTTTCTTTTGTGCAATAACTATATATCAAAAATTGTCCAAGGTATAAATAAAATTAAATATTTAATCCGTGAGAAATCCTTTTCTTAGGAAATGTGCCAGTGCTCTTTCAAGACAAAATTTAGTGACTGGTAAAAAGTCCAAAAGTGCTTGAAGCTTTCTTCCCGTGCAATATAATATAAGGTGGGTAACTTACCAAATGGAGTGCGTCTCACATATCATATAATATTGAGACCAACCAGGCTTTATGGTAAGTTCCCTTTAAGAATCCTCCTCTGCCGCTGGTGGTTTTCCTCCTCACGGATCCATGGAGCAGCTCAGGTATTAATAGATAAAAAGATAAACTCCAGATAGTGTGATATTGTAATAGAAGGTTTATTCCAAAGATTCAAGGTTTAAACAGAGACATCAGCAAGTTCCAGCAAGGATATCTCGTGCTGATATCCGTGACATGAAAGACGATTGTGCAGAGTGGCGAGCGGCAGTGATTCCGGCTTGCGTTCCAATCGTGTGTCACGTGTGCTACGCTGTGCGGTCCACGTCTTGACGCGTTTCGTCACATCAGTAGCACACGTGACACACGATTGGAACGCAAGCCGGAATCACCGCCGCTCGCCGCTCTGCACAATCGTCTTGCATGTCACGGATATCAGCACGAGATATCCTAATCAGCATACTTCTGTTCCTTCTTATCATAAGCAGTAGGCTGGAGATGGATATGTTACTCTACTGTATATCCTAATGATAGGAGAGAGTCAAATAAAATATTTCACATGTATGTATTTCAATAGTGTTATAATTTAGTTTTGTTTTAAATACAAAATCTTTACCACTAGAAGCAGCAGAGCACCACGGCATTTTTGCCAACACCTGGGCACAGAGTTGTATAAAGTACTCGAAACCCATACTTGAGTAAAAGTACAAGTGCTCGATCAAAAAGTGACTTGAGTAGAAGTGGAAGTGCTCGATCAAAAAGTGACTTGAGTAGAAGTACTAAAGTATTCAACATTTTTTGTACTTAAGTATCGCAAGCAGTTTTTTTTTTTAAATTTTGCTACTCAAGTACTGAAAGTAAAAGTACAAGTAGTTTTGAAAAAAAATTGCTACTCAAGTACTGAAAGTAAAAGTACAAGTACTGTGTTATGTAGTTATTAAAGAAAGAAGTCAAAAGTTTGAACATCATATTGTTTTTTATTATTTCAAATGCAGCTTTTATTTATACATACAGTAGCATTTATTTTCGTATGCGCTGATAATACACATGTTTTGAGCTTCATGAAACCTGCCATCTACTGTTCTGGCAGTGGTAATTTTTATAATAGTAACGAGTAACTATGCAGCACAAAAAAAAAATATCGGAGTAGAAGTATTGAAATCATCAAAAAAATGTAGTGAAGTAAAAGTGGAAGTTGGAGAAAAAAATTATACTCTAGAAAAGTACAGATACCGCCTTTCGGTACTTAAAGCGGAGTTCCAGCCTAACTGCACACTCACCTGTCCCACGGTCCAGCGATGCGCCGTCTTCTCCCTCTCTGCTCTGCAGCGCCGGCATCACTGATGTGGGCACCCGGCTGTGACAGTTTGCGGCTTCACAGCCGGGTACGCACTGCACATGCGCGAGTTGCGCTATGCGTCGTGATTGGCTGGCAATCTTCTGGGACCTCTGACATGTCCCAGAAGATTGCAGGGAGGAAGGGAGAGAGGAGAACTTCCGCTCAGGGCGCCGCGGCGCTCCGAGCGGAAGTGGGAGCGGCTACCTGTCAAAACTAGGTACCCGCTCCCCCCCCCAAAAAAAAATGACATGCCAAATGTGGCTTGTCAGGGGGTTAGGACTATTTAAAGCGGAAGTTCCACTTTTGGGTGGAACTCCGCTTTAAGTACAGTAGTGAAGTAGTTCTACTTAGTTACTATACATCTCTGCCTGGGCACCCCCTGTTCTTAAAGCATGACAGGGACCTATCAGGAGTCTGCCAGCACAAAAAGCAAATCCTGCCCACTCCTGCCTCTGATTACTGGATTTGATAGTGCTAGACCGGTGTCATCCTAGGATTGGATCTATGAGCAGGAAGAGCTGCCTGGTGATAGCATTAATCTCCATTATTAAGGGGAAAGACCCAAAGCAACACAACTCTGCAGAAGAAATGAAAAATGGGAAACAGCAGTTGCAGAAAGCATACTGTCAGTATTATATCATTCATAGCTGACTTGTCTACCACTGTCTGAAGGATAAGATTGTCTCAGTCTAGGTCAGCTCTAATTCACATATACTGTATAATGCAAGGTCAAATACTGATACTGGACTGTACTAAATAAAATATATTTTTTTCCCTCTAGCCATATTTTGTGACTACTATAACCCTAAAGATGAATGTGAGTGGCATTATCACCCTTGTGGCAAGAACACTTTTAAGACATGTCGCTCTATTAACAATGTATATACAAATGTCACCATGACTTACTTGGAAGGTGAGTTTCCTACAACTATTATATTCTATTCTTAATTTCATGGCACATAAATGACTGATTATATAACACGTATGTACTGATAAAACATAACATCATATCTAAACATATTAACAATACAAATATCGTAGCTTTAAGATGTGATTAAAGTATATCTAAAGCCCAAACATTTATTTATTTTTTCATTTTGGATATAGTAGGGAATAGTTAATTGCACTCTCATGTTTATTTGAGCCACCTGTCCCACAGAGATTTCTCTTCACTTCCTGTTCTGCTGTCACAATAGGAAATAAAAAGGATTTTCTTCAAAGTGAGGTGAATTCCTTTTAGCCAGTTGTCACTGGAGCAAGTCTTCCCATCAGAAGACTTTTAATGTGTTACTGTGCTAGTAACAACTTAGAATTTTGGATTTTCACTCACTTTAGATGTTTACGGCTATGTAACATCATTTCAGCTATTAATTAGTCTTTCTCAACCTGGGTTCAGTGGAACTCTAGGGTTCTCCAGAAACTGCTAGGAGTTTAAGCAACAAGCAGTATTGGGTTGTCTTACCAGTTACCACCCGATGAGGCTGCATAGTTACAGGTCCAATGACAGTGGGCAGAGCCAAAGGTCTAGGACTATTGGAACTCCTTCTCTTTTCTATCAAACAAGTAACGACTGAAATAAATAATCTTTTTAGATGTATTCAAGGATGGCATTTTTTCCAATGACCACAAATATAATGGTCATTCTTCCTTCTACTGATCGGCAGTGTAAAGGAACCCTAAAAAGAACCCACCTTGGGTGTCAAATACTCTAGAAGAATTACAGAGTGTATTTTTTTAATTTATTATATCCTTAATATCTAACCAATGATGTTCTGTAGATTTTATTCATTTTTAGCAGGTTTTCCTGAGGTATGAAAATTATTTCATGGGTTCCTCAAGGTAAAAAGGTTGAGAAAAACTGGTCTTGATAGAAGACAGTGGGTTGATTTACTAAACGTTGCAAAATCAGGTGCACCTCTGCATGGTAGCCAATCAGTTTCTAACTTCAGCTTGTTGTCAATTAAGCTTTGCCAAAATAAACCTTGATTTCTATACAAAGCTTCACCAGATTTTGCACTCTCCAGTTTTAGTAAATCAACCCCAGCATGTTTAATTTAAAACTGAATTTCACTTTTATAAATTAATTATCACTTAAAGTATAACTAAAATCAAAACTTGTTCAGATGAGAAGGATTAGAACGCTTGTCTGGGTTTTTTTGCTGTCTGTGCCTCCATTAGGGAGATTCACCCTCTTTATTTGTCCTGTTTACCATTATCATTGAAAAAGAAAGTAAAAGAAAATTCCACATTTTAGGTTGTCCCCAGCAAAGTAATAAAGGAGAAATCTTCCAATGGGGACACTAGTTCTGGTGACCTGGGGGCTCCCAAAGAATTCCTTTAATTTGTAGGGATTTCTTCTCACTTTCTGTTTGGCTATGGGACAGGAAGTTAAGGTAAATCTCCACAATGGAACACAGAGGGCAAAAAAAACGGAGACAGGGTATAACCCTCCCTTTCTCTATCCAAAATGAAAAAAAAAAAAAAAAATGTTGCCTGTTACTTTATCTTTTATCATAATTTGTCAAGTCAATATTCGTGTTGCAAGGAATACATAATTATGTGAATTTTTTTCTTGCAAATAATTGGATGATTTAGGTCTGCGTAATTTAACCTTTTTTGCCAAGTTAAGTCTACTTAATGCTACAAATAGAAAATTCCCTTAGCTTAGTGAATGAAGTAAAGTTGCTCTAATTTCAACAATACAATCATAGACAACAGGAAAGAGAACTTTGAGACTTTCCAGGTGTTATTAATAAGTATACAACATATATTTCAAAGTATTTTATTAAAATCTTGTTTTATTATATCAATCTTTTAAAAAAAAAAGCATGTTGCAGAAGTAACAAGTACAAATGTTAATCCCTTTTAGGAAGCATGCAAATAACTTTATGAAATTGCGGTGTTTTCAGAAATAATACCCCAGAGTCCAGCAGGGTGAATTATTTGTTAGCTGACAATGAATTTATTGTTGAAGTAGCTGCTAGTTCTAGAACTGGGCTTAGGGATGTGGTGCAGCTATGCTGTTGGCCAGCCACCCATGTAACTCTTCAATTATACAATCACGTGCAAACAATAATTCTGTTTTTTATTTCCTTTGCATGTGATTGGGTATCCTAAGAGAGGTAAAATTTCACCTCATTCACTAAGATAGAGGACAATTCAGTTTGAAAGTGAATGTGTTCTAATTCTTTAATAAAGCAACACTATCATGTTTATGTTATATATGTTTAAATTGTCTTTGGCCTTGTTTTTTTCTGTGAGTTAACCAGCAGTGTACAAATACTCACCAAAAATGTTTGCTTTTTTTTTTTTTTTTTAGGCTGCTATCCAACTTGCCCTAAAGACAAACCTATTTATGATGAGTTAAAGAGGATTTGCGTGCCGCCAGAGCTATGTGGCTGTTTCATTAATAACACCCACTATGATATTGGGGGTCATATACCCAATTTCAAGAAATGTCAAAGTTGGTAAGATACAGGGTTTACTGTAGAAAGTGGAAAAAAAAAAGAATAAAAATTTTAACTTAGATGTACTTTATTTACCGTATTTTCCGGCGTATAAGACGACTTTTTAACCCAGGAAAATCTTCTCAAAAGTCGGGGGTCGTCTTATACGTTGGGTATCGTCTTATACGGCAGATGCTGGAGCCGAACTGGAGAATATGCAGTGGGGGAGTGAGAGCACTTCAGCTATGCTGCCACACAGACTGCCTAAGCTGACAGAACTCCCATCCAGGCTCTCCCGCCCCTACCTCCACCACTGTCTAAGTTAAAAAGCCTGTGATTTGTTGTTGCTAGGGGCGGTCCTAGCAACCAATCTGCCTGATAAATGGAAAGTTGCACACTTCCTGCCTTATGCTCGGACATGCTGCATCCTCTATCTGCTGTGTAAGCTAAGGGGGGGCTGTAAAGGGGACTGTGAAAGGGGGTAATGTGCAAGTAAGGGGGGGACAACTGTAGAAGAGACTGGGATACAAGGAGGGTGACTGTGGAGGGTATTGGGATACAAGGAGGGGGACTGTGGAGGGGACTGGAATGCAAGTAGGGGGGTTGTGGAGCATGGCAGCTCCCATGGATTTATTGTTTTATGTTTTAGAGTGAATTTGGAAAAGTTCAATCCACTTGCACTGTTTTATGCATACTCTATATTTTAACTGGAAAAGTTGGGGGGTCGTCTTATACGCCCAGTCGTCTTATACGCCGGAAAATACGGTAATGGTCTATTTAGATGCTATTTATATATACGAAACAACCTTTGTAGAATAGTGCCGGTCAGAATATACAAGCTTAACTTTAAGGGTCTTTAATCTACAGTTTCTAAGAATTAAAGACCCCTCTGAGCCTATGGTAAAGAGCTTTGTTGCATGAAAGCAATGATTCTCTTATAGGTGATCTTCAAGATATATATACCTAAAGGTACTTTTGCTATTTTGAAACACAAAACTACTATACTTGGGTATATTATATGGCTAACATCCCTCATATTAAAATGATAAGAACTATACTATACTTCTGTTGAAAGGAACTTAGGCCAACCACAACTATAAAATCCAAATACTTTCAAGCAGCTCAAACTTAAGAGGCGGGTGTGATTATTTGACCTTACAGGGGGTAAATCAGAAACAATAGTGAGCTGGTATTATTGCACAAAGAAATGCTCTCTTCACAATTTTTTCATTTTTTATTTAAAAATTTTAATTTTTAAATAAAGCTAGTGCAAGTACCTGATTCTGTCTTGACATCAGTCTTTATATTTTCCAATCCGTGGCACTCAGACTGAGAGAGGAAGGCCAGCGCTTGAAGCCTGTCATTCTCTGCTGCAGTGCACATGGACTGACTGATGACCACATCATGATGAGCATGTTGCTGCTCTAAATTATTCTTTCAGTAAGCTAAGTATGTGGTTTGACCATTGTTCTCTACACTAAGCTTTGCTGCTGCAGTGTAGGTCAAGGATCTCTTGTGCTGTCTATGGATGCCTGGATCACAGGACTGTCTGTGTCAAACATTTGTCAGGTAAAACCCTTCTCCATTTGAAGGACTGAGAATGAGGTTATTCGAAAACTGTATTTGTCTTTTTTTCTGTAGATACTAAAAGACAATGGAAATAAATCCAATGCTGGTGATCTAGGGTTATACTCCATATATATTTTTACTTTACTCACTGTGAGTCCCATGCAAGAATGTGATGATACTTTGTGACAATACGTGTATAGGTGGTGTAAGGTTGCTATGTGAGTGATTTCTTTACTCTACAAAGGAGGTTGGTATAATATATCGGTTTTGGCGAACCTTGGCACCCCAGATGTTTTGGATCTGCTTTCCCATGATGCTCATGAACTCTAAAGTGTAGTTGAGCATCATGGGAAATGTAGTTCCAAAACATCTGGGGTGCCAAGGTTCGCCATCACTGATATAGGCTATTTAGAAGCAATATCTACAGTGGGTTTAACTGTTGCTTGTGGGGGATTCAATTAAAATGTATGAACATTTTATTATAGTTGCTCTTTATAATATGTTTACATTTTCTTTTCTTTTATAGTAAATGTACTGCAGAAGGGAAGGTTGATTGTGTATACGATAAATCAGGTACACTCAGCATATGTTTTTACAGAACTCTCAACTTTCCGATATACAGTGGCTGAGTAGTTTGCTACATTCTCTATAAGATAAGACTTGGTGTGTAAAAAATGTTCAGCATGCAGCATGGGCAGAGGTGGTATAAATTCTTACCTTTTAAAAAATGTACAGTCACTTATAAACCTTGACAACCAGAAAGTCTTCAGCTTCTTCTTTTTTTAGCCACTTACTGACCGCAATATGTTGCAGTTTGCAAGTGGTTTACTGAGGTTATGGCTTTATTTTTCAGTAAGTGATTGGCTTTCTCATGAAAGTGGTCTGAGTGCCTAATTAGCTGCTGGATTGCTTTTAGAAGCAGTAAGAGGGGTCTCCCCTCCCTGCTCCCGCTCACCGCTGTGTCTCTCAGGCTTACTGTTTTTACTGGCACGCCAGAGAAACTATCCTGTAATCCGTGTGGCTGGCCACAGAGGTTACCAGATTGTCTTTGATCACCTCTATGATCTTGGAGGAAGGGAGCGACCTCACGACGTCACTTCCGGTCTAGGGCAGAAGTAAACAATCTAGGTTTTTTTTTTTTGCAGCAATTTTTTGCAGCAAAATATCAATTTTTTTTATCTTTTTCTTTTAAAGGTAGAGGAGAGATCTGGGGTCTTTTTGACCCCAGGTCTCTCTATAAAGAGGACCTGTCATCCATTATTTCTGTTACAACCTGTCATCCATTATTTCTGTTACAAGGGATGTTTACATTCCTTCTAATACAAATAAAAGTGATAAAAAAAAGAAAGAAAGGCACAGTGTAAAAAAAATAAATAAATAAGGAAAAAAAGTTAAAGAACCCCCCCCCCCCCATCCCTCCATCCTCATGCGCAGAAGTCACACATTTTTAAACATTGTTCGCACCACACATGTGAAGTATTGCCGCGAACATTAGTGCAAAAGCAATGATCCTAGCACTAGACCTCCTCTGTAACTTTAAATTGGTAACCTGTAAAAAATTTAAAGCGTTTCCTATGGAGATTTTTCAGTATTGTAGTTTATCGCCATTCCACGAGCGTGCACAATTTTAACCACTTTAGGACTAGGCCTTTTTCTGACACTTGTTGCTTACAAGTTAAAATCATATTTTTTTTTGCTAGACAATTACTTAAAACCCCCAAACATTATATATATATAGAGACCCTAGAGAATAAAATGGAGATTGTTGCAATATTTGTTATTACACTGTATTACCTTAAAAATGTAATTTTTGGGAGAAAATTAACTTTTTTTAATTAAAAAGTAAGAAAACAGTAAAGTTACCCCAATTTTTTTCTATAATGTGAAAGATAATATTATGCCAAGTAAATAGATACCCAACATGTCATGCTTCAAAATTGCGCACGCTCGTGGAATGGCGACAAACATTGGTACTTAAAAATCCCCATAGGCGACGCTTTCAAAATTTCCACAGGTTACCAGTTTAGAGTTACAGAGAAGATCTATGGCAACCATTACATGTGTGGTTTCAACATTGTTTACATATGTGGGCGCAACTTGCGTATGCATTCGCTTCTGCGAGTGAGCTAACGGGGATAGGGTGCTTTCATTTATTTTTACCTATTTATTGTATCTTTTATTTTTATTTTTTTTTTTATTTGATCCCTTTTATTCCTATTACAAGGAATGTAAACATCCCTTTTAATAGAAATAAGCATTATAGGACCTCTTTATTGTGAGAGCTGTGGTCAAAAAGACCTCAGATCTCACATCTACACTAAAAAAGAAAAATAATGATTTTTTCATAATGAAAAAAATGGGCTCTTTAAATCCATTGCTAGGAAGTCGCTCCGATCCTCCAATGCCATAGAGTCGACTGAGGGCCATATTGCCCTCACTCGACTACCCGCCTGAGAGGACAGTGGACCGGATCATTTTCCCCGCTACCAGCAGGTCCGGAAAGCGAGGGAAAACGACCGGGAAGCAGTGGGGCACCTCTCCTGCTTCCCATAAGGGTGATCCCACTGCGAATCTGCCACTGGGACCACCCTTATGTTAAAGCGGACCACCAGCAGTTTAAAACAATACTGGGGTTATGGCAGCTATAAAACAATTTCTTTAAAAATTGTGTTTAAAAAACTGCTACGCAAATACCGTGTAACAATCGTAATTTTTTTCTCTAGCTAGTATCTCTTTTAGAAAAAAAATGTAATCACAAACTATATGTACAATGTGAACAATTAAAGCTGTATTAAAACAAATGGCCACCCAGATGGTTTGTGCTATAATGTGCTAGTGTGCACCCCATATTAGCACATTATGGCAGACTTACCTGTTAAAAAGAAGCCCCCCAGTACTGAGCTGTCACTGCTCCCACTGGTCAAAGGTACTTCAAACTTTGCCCAATCTTTTTTGCGGGTTTGCTCTCTCTGGCTACTTGAATGGCCTTGCCACAATGAAATCACTCCCATGCATGTGCATGTTTTTTCAATTTATTTTTTTTATTTTTTTTAGGTTTAGATACATTTTGAGGGTTAAGTGCTGCAAGACTCCTCTTATTTTTGGTTTGGTGTAATCTAGAAAATACAGACAATGTTGAGAAATTGTATCATTAATTGTAATATGAAGATTAACAGTATATCTAAATCTCCGATCATTAATTTGATATTTTGCAGATAGCCATACAGAATTTTTTTTTTTACATTTTTGCAGATGTGATGGCTATATTAGAATTATTTTTTATTTTTTCAAATAAAGAAAAATACCCATTCATCTTGTCAGTAAGCCAATGTCCTTTATTTCCTGTGCCCCTAACTAAAATGTTATTAGCCCTCCCAAATCTGTGGATCACAGACCCTGTGCTATAGAGAGAAGGAATCCAAATCAGGGAAGCAACACAGAGCAGCTTTTTTCCACCAGGGTGCCCAGGCACCCTGGGGTGATTTCTGGTTTCTTTAGGGGTGCCTTGGCAAAATACCTAAATTGCCCACAAAGAAGAAAAAAAGCTGGAATTCTAGTCAGTACCAGTGTGCAAAGCTGATTTTGTTTTGGAAGAATAAATCCTGTCTAACTTTGGGTGTCCTACACTCAGGGCCCGGGATAAGAGGTGGGCAGGAGGGGCAACTGCCCTGAGCACTGTGGTTGCATGTGAGGTGGGGAGGCACTGCCCTGGGCGACCAGGGGATAAGAATTGGTAGGAGTAGTGATTTAGATGGATTTGTATTGGGAGGGGCGATGGGGGAAGAGGATTTGTTCTAGGATGGGGATTTGGGGGGTTTGTGCTAGAAGAGGTGATATGGTGAAAGGGGGGAGGGGAAATTTTTGTTTCGGGGGAATTTTTGCTGGGAGGGGGGGAGAGGATGTGTACTCGAAGGGGAAATTTGAGGGGTAGAAGATTTGCGCTAGAAGGGGTGACTTTTTCTAGGGGGGGGGCATTTTTGTTTGGGGATGGGGGGGGGCAAAGATTTGTGCTTGGAGGGAGAATTTCAGCAGGGAGGTGGATTTGTACTGGGAGGAGGGGGAATTTATGCTTAGGGGGTAAGCATTTTTTTTTGGGGGGGGGGGAATTTTTGCTGACATATAATTTTCATACATCTTGCTGCAACAGTTTGGCATGTTTGCCCTGGGCTCTAGATGACCTTGTCCTGGCACTGCCTACACATGTTGCTGTGTTATATAAAACTAGTTATAGCTTAGCTTTTTTAGATTAGATTTAGATTTTAGAATGGGGTGCCTCAAGATTGCCCATCATTTTAAAGGGCGTCTTGACTGATAAAATGTTGAGAAACGCTGGCCTAGAGTGACAATGCTGCTTTTGCATAGATACAATGAAGTGAGTGTTGTCACCCTAGAACAGGAAGTTTGCTAATGGCAGGATCACTAGGTAAAAATAAAGGAAAAAAAGAAAAAGAATGCAGCCTTCACATCTAAGATCTGATAAATTGCATTCTACTGTAATGTGTCATTTTTGTTTTGGGGTTTAGATACATTTTAACTGAAAATAAAAATGAATTTATAATGTGCAAGGAACATTTAAAACCAAAGCATACTTGTGTTAGACCCTTATTGCCTTACTCCGAACTATTATAGAGGGGAAGGCATAGAACCCCTTTGAGTTTTTTTTTTTTAATATAATATTAACCTGACAGAAGCTTTAAACCCTTTTTACAAAAATGGGTATGGCCCTAAGTCACAGCTACTTTACAGTAGCCTGGCTGTCCTGAGGGGTATATGAAGGACCTTCTAAGATCACCTTACCACCAGGACCCACTGCCACCTAACCAACACCACTCCTGTCCCAAGCGGGCTGCTGAACTCTTCTACTTCTCCCCACAGCTGTGCTCTTTCCCTCTAAGACCAACATTCATATTCCACATAGTAATGAACTGTTGCTCAGCTTTAGGATATTTTACTGCAGATTTACATATCGGTGGTATTGGTGAAAAGATTTCGGAAAAGTTACCTTTTAAAATTAAATGAATGATACATTTGTCTATTTATTTGGAAATATATAATTTTCTGTATGTTTTATTGATTACAGCCTGTTTCTGTATTGTCAATGGTAAAAGATATGAAGAAGGAAGCGTCATTCACAGAGTAGATGGGTCTGGAGAACAAGGGTCTGGAGAACAAGGGTCTGGAGAACAGGGGTCTGGAGAACAGGGGTCTGGAGAACAGTGGTCTAGAGTTTGCTATACAACAATATGTGTGAATGGCACAGAGAAATTTGAGTATTTGTCGATTTGTTCTACACCCAGTACTACATCCGTTACTTCCACTACCGTTACTACGACAACTCTGACAACCACAACAGGTAATAATTTCAACATCGGGGGCATGTTTATTAACCTCCCTGGCGGTATGATTATGTCAGGAATTATATACCAAAAGCGGTACAATTTTTTTCATGGAAATTTGGCGTTATGTATTATAGGCCTACAATTCTTAGTAATTACTGACTTAAACCTGACCAAAACAAGACTCTATCGACATCCCAGATGTGATAAATTTGAAACACAAACGCATATAATGGAATCAATAATATAATTTTATTATATAATATATAATATATATAATAAAATTAGATTATTGATTAGATTATAATTCATGCGTTATATATTATATATATATATATATGTGTGTGTATATGTATATATATATATATATATATATATATATATATACACACACACACACACACACATATATATATGTATATATATATATATATATATATATATATATATATATATATATAATTATAATCGAATCAATAATATAATTTTATATATATATATATATATATATATATATATATATATATATATATACGTGTGTATATAGGTATATATATGTGTGTGTGTGTGTGTGCATATATATATATATATATATATATATATATATATATATATATATATATATATATACACATATATACATATATATATATAATATAAAATGTGTTATGTGTTTGTGTTTTGTGCAACGTTTTGAATTTCCCTCCCTAGTTCCGCTCCCATGCAGCATTGCTGCTGCAGGAAAAGGAACTAGGAAGTCATCAGACTGACAGACGAGCGGCGGGACTCTCGGCTGGCGGTCACAGCAATAAGAGACACCGCTGCGCTCTCTGCACATCTACCCCGAGCGTGACTCGGGGATACCGATCCTGGACTAAAAAATCCACCCCGAGTCACGCTCGGGATTACCGCCAGGGAGGTTAAGCTACACAGAAAAAAAAAACTGTTTGTGTATCAACAGATTGGATTTCAATTTGAAAATGTTTGGCATAATTTGTTAAAACCTAATTCCAAGCCCAACTAAAAAAAAACCCTTACAGTAGGACCACCCTGCGCTAAAAGGTTTAATTGCTCCTCTCCCTGAAGCTCTGGTTGTGAGCAGAGCCTCGGCATCATCACATACAGTGCCTTGCGAAAGTATTCGGCCCCCTTGAACTTTTCGACCTTTTGCCACATTTCAGGCTTCAAACATAAAGATATAAAACTGTAATTTTTTGTGAAGAATCAACAACAAGTGGGACACAATCATAAAGTGGAACAAAATTTATTGGATATTTCAAACTTTGTTAACAAATAAAAAACTGAAAAACTGGGCGTGCAAAATTATTCAGCCCCCTTAAGTTAATACTTTGTAGCGCCACCTTTTGCTGCGATTACAGCTGTAAGTTGCTTGGGGTATGTCTCTATCAGTTTTACACATCGAGAGACTGAAATTTTTGCCCATTCCTCCTTACAAAACAGCTCAAGCTCAGTGAGGTTGGATGGAGAGCGTTTGTGAACAGCAGTTTTCAGTTCTTTCCACAGATTCTTGATTGGATTCAGGTCTGGACTTTGACTTGGCCATTCTAACACCTGGATATGTTTATTTGTGGACCATTCCATTGTAGATTTTGCTTTATGTTTTGGATCATTGTCTTTTTGGAAGACAAATCTCCGTCCCAGTATCAGGTCTTTTGCAGACTCCATCAGGTTTTCTTCCAGAATGGTCCTGTATTTGGTTCCATCCATCTTCCCATCAATTTTGACCATCTTCCCTGTCCCTGCTGAAGAAAAGCAGGTCCAAACCATGATGCTGCCACCACCATGTTTGACAGTGGGGATGGTGTGTTCAGGGTGATGAGCTGTGTTTGCTTTTACGCCAAACATAACATTTTGCATTGTTGCAAAAAAGTTTGATTTTGGTTTCATCTGACCAGAGCACCTTCTTCCACATGTTTGGTGTGTCTCCCAGGTGGCTTGTGGCAAACTTTAAACAACACTTTTTATGGATATCTTTAAGAAATGACTTTCTTTTTGCCACTCTTCCATAAAGGCCAGATTTGTGCAGTATACGACTGATTGTTGTCCTATGGACAGAGTCTCCCACCTCAGCTGTAGATCTCTGCAGTTAATCCAGAGTGATCATGGGCCTCTTGGCTGCATCTCTTATCAGTCTTCTCCTTGTATAAGCTGAAAGTTTAGAGGGACGGCCAGGTCTTCGTAGATTTGCAGTGGTCTGATACTCCTCCCATTTCAATATTATTGCTTGCACAGTGCTCCTTGGGATGTTTAAAGCTTGGGAAATCTTTTTGTATCCAAATCCGGCTTTAAACTTCTCCATAACAGTATGTCGGACCTGCCTGGTGTGTTCCTTGTTCTTCATGATGCTCTCTGCGCTTTAAACGGACCTCTGAGACTATCACAGTGCAGGTGCATTTATACGGAGACTTGATTACACACAGGTGGATTCTATTTTTCATCATTAGTCATTTAGGTCAACATTGGATCATTCAGAGATCCTCACTGAACTTCTGGAGAGAGTTTGCTGCACTGAAAGTAAAGGGGCTGAATAATTTTGCACGCCCAAATTTTCAGTTTTTTATTTGTTAACAAAGTTTGAAATATCCAATAAATTTCGTTCCACTTCATGATTGTGTCCCACTTGTTGTTGATTCTTCACAAAAAATTACAGTTTTATATATTTATGTTTGAAGCCTGAAATGTGACAAAAGGTCGCAAAGTTCAAGGGGGCCGAATACTTTCGCAAGGCACTGTACAATGTAGGGCTATTAACCCTGTATTACACATGGTGGAGACTAAAGTGTGACCTCAGCCAGGAGCAGCCTACAGAGGAGGCTATGGTGGACTGGTCACACAGATCAAGGGAGCCTGCTGGAGTGGGAATTCAGGTAAGTAACAAAGCCTCTTCTGCAATCCCCTAGACTTAAAAAAATACTTTAATCCTTGCAGTGTGGGAGGCCACACTACAAGGACATTTTTTTTTTTTTTTTAATGTTGTGCCCAGAGCTGGGCTTTAACGAGTGAGGATTAGACCTTCAGAGTGAATTTTTGATATGTTAAGGTGAAAAAGGTTATCAACACCCATCAGTTATTATCTCCTTTCTGTCTAACCCTTAGCACAATGCCCCATGCTGTTGGCACGTTAAAGGATATCAAAACCTAAGAAAAAAATTTGATATATTGCAGCTTGCCGGTAGATAGAGGTGATGGCGGGCGGCATTCCTTTTCTTTCCATAGGCTAAGAATGCCTTGAAATAATACCTGTTGATTGTTCTTGTCGCTTTCTGTAAGCTACTGTATATTGAAAGCAAAGAAATTTTTTTCTGTAATTTACCCAACATATATTTGAAGTGAAGAGGGGAAGACATGTTTGAAGTCTAGCCTGGGTGACAGCCACAGCTCCCTCCATAAATGACAGGAATTATCAAAATAAAGAAAAAAATCATGAAAATAGAAAAACATGTATTGGCTGTTAAACTGCAACGTACAAAATGTTTTGTTTTTGGGTTCAGATATGCCTTAACCAGTTCTGGACCAAAAGGATTTGTTCCTTAATGACCAGGCCATTTTTAGCGATTTGACACTGCGTTACTTTAACGAACAATTGCGCGGTCGTGCTATGCTGTACCTAAATAAAATGTCCTTTTTT
This sequence comes from Pelophylax lessonae, assembly GCF_965119305.1. Taxonomy (NCBI): domain Eukaryota; kingdom Metazoa; phylum Chordata; class Amphibia; order Anura; family Ranidae; genus Pelophylax; species Pelophylax lessonae. The sequence goes on along the minus strand of NC_138777.1, from coordinate 84,701,250 downwards.
TTCGCCCACAAATAGAGCTTTCTTTTGGTGATATTTGATCACCTGTGCGATTTTTATTTTTTGCGCCACAAACAAAAAAAGAGCAACAATTCTGAAAAAAAAAAAACAATATTTTTTACTTTCTGCTATATAACATCCCCCCCCCCCCCCCCAAAAAAAAAAAATGTAAAAATCTATTTTTTCATCCTTTAAGGCCAATTTGTATTTTGCTACATATTTTTGGTAAAAAAAAATTCCAATAAGCGTATTTTGATTGGTTTGCGCAAAAGGTATTGTGTCGACAAACGAGGGGAAAGATTTTTGTCATTTTTATTTATTTATTTTTTACTAGTAATGGTGGCGATCAATGATTTTTAGCGGGACTGCGACATTGTAGCGGACAGATGGGACCCCTAACTGACACTTTTGGGGGGACCAGTGACACTACTACAGTAATCAGTGCTAAAAATATGCACTGTTATTGCAATAATGACACTGGCAGGGAAGGGGTTAACCCAGGAGTGATCAAAGGGTTAAGTGTGAGCCTAGGGGAAGGTTTTCTAACTGTATGGGGGAGGGGCTTGGGAAATGAACACAGAGAACTGTGATCCTATATAGGAGGAACAAAGGCACTCTGTGATCATTTCAGAGAGAACAACGGTCTGCTGTGTTTACAGCTGACTGTCGTTCTCTCTTAGCGGGGAGCGATTTCAGGTGCCCTGCGGCAATCAGTGCCACCGGTCCCGTGGATCGGCATCCCTGCTGCCTAGTGGGGGTGGGCCAGGAGCGCTCCCACGAACTGCCGTACAGGTACGGCGATTCGCGCAGTCTAGCCAGCCTGCTGCAGTATATATGAGGTGGGCGGTCGGCAAGTGGTTAATAAGGTTCTGTTCCCATCTTTGCAAGTGGGAGAGTGCACCTGTGTTTTTGCTTGTTTTGTGCGTCATGTTAATCGCAACCCATGCATTTCAGTTTCAATGCCCTATATGCAACAAATCACACAAAAGAAGAGCAAGCACCTTTTTTTTTTTTTTATTTATTGAATCGTATTGCACTACAGTATATGGCAATAAGTTGCCATGCATTTTAGTTCGATTTAGCAAACATGCTTTGAATGGTGCATTTTCTGAAATATTAGAAATTAATGGCATCGCCTGCCATTGCATAGGCATAGGTATGAACAGAGCCTAAAGATCCCATTGCTGAACTAGCGACTGGCAACTGCGCTGGCTGCTAAATCTGTCACTGATATAGTGGGCCTGTCTGATACGGGGATCACTTGGCATTTTTTACATACAAACCAGTGCAAAAAAAGAGGAACTTTGACAGAAGCAGTCATCAGGCTCCAGCTGTTAACCGAAAATGCATCTTGTTAAAAAAAAAAAAAAAGAATAATTGAATAATCAATTTAGAAAGCCTAAAGTGACCCCTTCATTATCGAAAGGAAGTCAGAACAGAGTATTACTATAAAAGAAGTAGAGGAATTAACTTCTGGTAGACAGTGAGGGACATCTTCATGAGATCTGGTGGCTGCAGCTATCCATCTCTTCTCGGGGCTAGCTGTGGTTCCTTTCACCGCTCTGATGTCACCCTGGAAGATTTCCTTCACTGCTCACCTGAAGAGTGTGTATTACTCTTCTAATGACAGGATCACGTAAAAACCAACTCCAGTCAAAAATAAAATTAAAATTGGTAATTGTGCAATAGTTACCTTACTCCTAAGCCATCCTGCAGTGTAAAAGATCAAAGTGATAAGTGTCCTAAAGGATTATTGTCATCTTTAAATTTATCATAGTGGTTGTAAAACTTCTTAAATAAAAGAGAGAGAACAGAGCTGCGCCACCTGAGTGTAGTATTAAAACAATCCTTTATTGGCATAAAAGGTAATGCACTCCCATGAGTGATAGGAAAGCAGGCCTTACTGCAAGTCATCCGATCCACTGCAGGGGAAGTAGGAGAGGTGTAGACAGCCCTGGGTCCTGGCTGTGTCAGTGGCTTCTGGCACCTCCTGGTGTTGTGACGGCGTCACAGCTTCTCCCTCATCACATCCAGTGGACGCAGGGTGGTGCTAGCGTTCGAGGCATGCGTGCCCCTTCATCAGGCATTGTCTGATGAGATGAGACAATGCCTGACGAAGGGGCATGCATGCCTCGAACGCTAGCACCACCCCGCTTCCACCGGATGTGATGAGGTAGATGCTGTAATGCCGAAAGGACACCAGGAAGTGCCAGAAGCCACTGACACAGCCAGGACCCAGGGCTGTCTACACCTCTCCTGCCTCCCCTGCAGTGGATCGAATGACTTGCAGTAAAGCCTGCTTTCCTATCACTCATGTGAGTGTACCTTTCATGCCAATAAAGGATTGTTTTAATACTATACTCAGGTGGCGCTGCTCTGTTCTCTCTCTTTTATTTATCTACCATGCACAGAGTCCCCTCCTAACTCTGATAGAGTCGGCGGCCACCCAGCCATCCATTTCTACATAGACTACTTCATGGACTTTGTATCTATATACACCTGAAACATTTATCATTATTGTGTTTTTTATCAATATTTTTTTGATTCTCTATATCTGCTTTTATATCTATTGTTTACATTCGTTTTTTTTTAATTTTCCCCTCACACTGTGGGTTTAATATCGCTGGTCCAGCATCTATTATAGATTTCTGTTGTAAAACTTCTTGCATGATTGGAAATGGAATTTTTTCCCCACTTAAAATTGCTTATTAATCAAAAATATTTTGTTTGTGATTCATACTAATGCTAAAACCAGTTCTTAAAAATATTGTAATTTCTTGCCTTTATTTGCAGTCACCACCACCTCTCCATGGACATCGACAACTTCAGAACGTAAGTTATGACTGTTACTGAAAAATAGAATATTTAAAAATCGAATTTGCCAGCCTGTACATGTCATAATAAAATATTAAAGCTGAAGTCCAGCTTTAGTCTTGCACAGTTGTATATTTTCCTATTCTGTACTTACGGTATATTGCTTAGTTGATTTCACACTGTGAAATTCTTGCAGGGTGCATTAGAAGCGGAAACAGGTCAGATAGAGCCATCCCATTTCCTGGCTGCAGGACATCCGGCATTATCCAGCTCATTCCTCCCCAGCCTAAAGCTGGATACACACTATGCAACTTCCTTTAGAATTTTGTTCCTTTAGATTTACCAAACCCATATAATTTGAGGACAAACCTAAACCCTTTCAATTTGTAAGCAATCAGGCAGGCCCTTTCACTACATAGTTGAAGGTAAATCTAAAGGAAATTGAACAACAAAAGTTGTATAGTGTGCAGTGGTGGCTGGTCATGGGCCGGGGGGGGGGGGGGGGCGGCAGACGGACCGCATCATACTCCCCCCCGGACCACACCAGGCTGCCGCACACCATACCCCCCCCCCCGGACCACAGTGAGACAGGACAGGAGAGACAGGAGAGAAGACAAGACCCCCCCCCCACTCACCCTGCCTGTATGCAACAGCAGGCAGCTGCGACTTCGGCTTCTTCCCCCTGTCTTCTGCGTCTCCTCCCTCCTCCTCCATGCCCAATGGCATGACTTCTCCTTACGGCCAATCGGGAAACGGGTCTCAAAACCCGCTTCCTGATTGGGCAGGAGGAGGATCCGTGTGACAATAGCGAATTTTCATTCGCTATTGTCACACAACTGGGTGGGCTCGGGGCACACTGCTCTGCGCCCTGAACCCACCCTTTTTTTTAGCCGGTGAGAGCCTCTGGCTCTAATCACATGATTAAAAAAAAAAAAGCCCCATTGAACTCCATGCGTCCGGCGCCCCGGACGCATGGCGGACGCATGGTTTGGGGGGCGGTGCCCCTGCACCCCATATACACCATCCGCCACTGATAGTGTGTATCCAGCCTCAGGACTGGGGCTCTTTACAGAAGTACTGAGGCAAAATGCTGTGATGTTTTCAAAAAGCTATGCTCAGCACCCAATCATCTCATCCCACTAGCCTGGATCAGCTTACATTGCATAGAGAAGCGCAGACACAAGTGATAATGTCACTGGGTCTGAAATTAGGTATGTAATGAAAATGAAATGGTTTAATTTAAAATTTAGCATGCTGATAAATGGGGAGGAAGGAAGCAAGTAAGGAAACATAAACAGTTTTAATAATTATTTTAAAATGGTATTAAACCCTAAAAACAAAAATGTAATATGGTGCACTTTGCCCATCTCTAAATGTGGCGGATGCTTTGATTTTATTTTTTTTTAGATTTTTTTCTTCCCTTTGTTTTCACCTGGTGATCTGGCCAGTAACAAACTTCCCATCTCAGGGTGTCTCCACTCTACTGAAATAACAAGACACCTTTGGACAGCAGCATTGTCAACCTGGGGATAGAGTAGCGTTAGATGTACTAGCAGATTTAGATGGACTTGACTAACAAATTAATGCCGAATGCAGCTAACACTTTTTAAACCGCTACTGCAACAATGTTTTCTTTATTTTTGGGATAAAGGTTTTAGATAAATGATTAAAATCTGATCATTGTACGCACCTCTGTCAGTACTAAAAGGTTTGTCTCAGCCCTCTAATGGCACTTTTCCACTGCAAGTACCAGCTCCGCTCCACTCGGCCCTGCTTGGCCCTGCTAGGCTCTGTTTGGTTTTCCACTGCATGGTACCGCATAGTACGGTGTTGGAATGGTTCTGTACGGTTTGGTACGGTTTGCTTTTCCACTGAAGTAAAGTGGGTGGGATAACAACGATTCTCTGACCAATCAGTGGCTAGTAGTGACAAACAGTTAAGGCTGCATGCAAAGGATTGTGGGATATGGTACCGGTACGGCCCTCTTGGAACCACAACCGAGGTGGTACTGTTTAAGCGAGCCGTACCGTTCGGTTCCATGTAGTGGAAAAGCGCCGCTGTACCCTACCGTACCGAACCGTTCCAACACCGTACCATTTGGTACCATACAGTGAAAAAGCGCAAAAGCGAGCCGAACCGTTCGGTTCCATGCAGTGGAAAAGCGCTATAACTGACACTTTTTGATGGAAAGCTTTGTCTGTCAAAGTAAGTTGAGAAATAACCGACTTATGCTGGCCATACACTAGCCAAAAAATTGTTCGAAAATCTGTCATTTGGTCCGTTCATTTGTTTTTCGTTCCAGTTAATGGGCACAAGCAGAAAATCGGTTTTAACTTTTCAGAGCTGAAAAACTAAAGGAACAGTTTGGGAAATTCTGCCAAACGAACGATAAATTGAAAGGTTAATGTGTTTCTCGCTAGGGATGATCGAACGGTTCGGGTCGACCATCGGTTCGACCCGAACATTGGCTGTTCAAGGTTCGGCCGAATTTAGAACTTTTTGCCCAAAAAGTTTGGAATTCGGCAACCAGAACCGACCAAAATGCAATGGTTCAGGAAATGGGCTTTAAAAGCCAGTGATTGGACCAGAACCATCAGTAAAAGTCAATTGAGGGGCAGGAGAATGCTAGGAATGTGATTGGAGTGACTAGGGGGTCCCTAGACCAATCATTAGTGAATACGCCCCCCAGTATATAAGATAGCCCCGGCAAATTCCTAGCATTGTAATACAGGGACATGGAAGAGAATGGAAGCAGTTCTGTTAAATGTGCTTCAAAAGTGTCATTTAGCATTTATTAGTGTGAGGAAAGGGATATCTAGTGTAGTTAGAGTGCTCCTTTACACTTTAGTTAGATGCAAAAAATTAGTTTCTTTAGGGAAAGTGTTAAGTGCCAGGGTGACCGTAATGTAGTGTAGGGTTAACTGACTGCTATGGCAGGGTGACCAAACCCTTCCATGTCAGGGTGACCGCTATAGAGAAAAGCTAGTTTCTCTGAAGTCACTTTCGCTGCAGGAATATGGCTTCGCTCCCGTCAGCATTCTTTATGCTGCAGGCGTTGATAGTGCTTTTTTGAGGACATGTTTGGAGTCAGGCATGACATCTGAACATGTCTATAGGGGTATACCCATGTCTGTATATATACACCTGCACATATATAGGTGTTAAAGGAGCAGAACACTATACTTTTGCTGGTTGCGCTCCCAACATCTATATATGTGTAAGTGTAATATACATATCAGTGTGTGTGTAAAAAAAATGCCCCAAAAAAATGCCTGCAAGAACAAACCTGGGCATTTTTTTTGGCGCTGACATTTTTTTGGGCATTTTTTTGGGTTCTTTGGAGGCAGGCAAAACATCTGAACTTCTGTATAGGGGTATATATATACACACACACTTATATGTATATTACACTTACACATATATAGGTGTGTTAGGAGCCTAGCCATATTAGTGCAAATTATTTCATTAGCAAAAGTATAGTGTTGTGCTACTTTCAAACCTATATATGTGTAGGTGTGTATATATACCCCTATACAGAAGTTCAGATGTCATGCCTGCCTCCAAAGAACCCAAAAAAATGCCTGCAAGAACCAAACTTCTGTATAGGGGTATATAAAAACACACACTTATATGTATATATACCCATACACATATATAGGTGTTAAAGGAGCAGAACACTATACTTTTGCTAATGAAATCATTTGCACTAATATGGTTACGCTCCCAACACCTATATATGTGTAAGTGTAATATACATATCAGTGTGTGTGTGTATATATATATATACCCCTATACAGAAGTTCAGATGTTTTGCCTGCCTCCAAAGAACCCCAAAAAATGCCCAATAAAACGCTAGCGCCAAAAAAAAAAACTGATTAATAGTCCCTGGGGCATGACCCAGAACCCTAGGCACTTTTTAGGGGCATTTATTGGGTTTTAGGGGTTCTGAAATCCGGGCCGAACTTTCGGGTAGTTCGGATGTTCTGGCCGAACCAAACTTTTCAAAAGTTCGATCATCCCTATTTCTCGCCCAAACTGTTTGCACTAGGTATATGTCACAAAATGAACAAACTGATTCATTTATGTCCATTGAACAATTTATCCTTCGAAATTTCGTCATTACATGATAGCACGATCGTCTGCTCTCGCGGCCGAGTGTTCATTTTTCAAAAATTTTTCGAAAATTTTTCGAAAATGAGTTTGAACAATTTTTCGGATAGTGTATGGCCAGCATTACTAGTAGGATCACAAAGATGAAATGAAGGTTAAAAAAAAAATCCTAAAAAAGAAAACGAATGCAGCCACCACATCTGCGAATTGGTAAGCTGCAAATATTGAAAATACTGTTATTGGGTTTAATACCACTTGACATGTAATTTTAGTTTTGTCAAAAGGGTACGTCACTGTTCACCTAACCATTTTTTCTATACAAACAATGAAAATAAAAACAAAAATATCCTAAAATCAAATAAAAATATTGCCCACCCCAGTCCTAAAAAGCAAACACCATTCAAAGCTCATACTCAGTAAGGGTACACAATGCTGGGTATTTCCCATACAGTTACACAGGTAATTCACAAGCTATGACAGTCATTAGAAAATATGAGTTTGTTGAAGATCGAGTCTGGAGCTCCAAAGCATCTAAAATTAGCAAGGTCTATTTATAAAATACAGATTGTAGGGAAAAATGAGCTCTATAAAAGAGACCCTGTTACTAGATTGTATGTCGTGTTTTGATGCCTTGCAGCAATCCTGCAACATTAGCACTTATTTTTTTCCTTACCAAAGCTTTCATTTGGTTCTTGGCTGTGGCCCCCCACCCCTACCCTGGCTGCTGTGGTACTTTTGGGAATAGTTCCCAGCAGCACAACCTCATTGAAATCATATGAGAGCACTAAGGCAGAGCAATTCGATTCAAATTTTACTGGAATTCAAAAACTGTCAAGACATTTCCTAAATAACACAGAAGCTACTTGTATTTAATCTATTCTGGCATTGGAATAAAAGTTTTGCATCATCTGGGCCATGTTACATCCAAGATGGCAGTGCCCGACAGGGTCTTAAGACCTGTTCCAGTTGCTGCTCAAATGAGGCCTTTATATGCACATTGCATTGAGCACATGCATATAAATACATAGAATATGTTACTGAAACATATGTTTTTATTAGCTGCTGTCTAAAACTTTACCTATTCGGGCTGTAAGTTCAAGCAAAATTCCTGTCATTTAGCATACTCCTATAACATTGACAAAAGTACAGATTTTTAGAGAACATTTTGGACATCAGGTTATTTGCCTGTATCCACTTTGTAATAAAAAAAATGTAGACATCCTTTTTTTTAAATATAAATACTAAGAAAATATTGAAATGTCTCCTTGATCTATAATAGCAGCAGACTGAGAGCCCCTGAGTTATGAAGCCAGGCTTTCCCTGAATCCCTACCTCTTAGCTGTATATAGTTGAATCACTCCCTCTCTATTTGCACTGTATGCATGTGCTGAAGGGCAACAAGTTCACTTTAATTGCAGCTGCCAATAATTGCTGATACCCCCTTTTTTCACTGCTTGGCCACCAGGGGAGAACTGGGCCAGGGGGCAGGGGGGCAATTGCCCCCTGGGCTACTCTGATGCCCTGTAAAAAGGCTGCACCATTTCTGCCACAGACATGCCTAAACGATTCCTGGTGAAGAGAAGTAAAAAGTCCCTGCCGCTGACCTACTGAGTGCGGGTTAAAGACAAGGACAAAGCGCGGGCCTCCCTCCCCCCAGCATGGATGGTGTAAACTGTGTCTGAGCAGAGGCCGATTCCATGCCCCATTTGAGACTCTTCTGCCCTGGCCAGCCCCAACCAAGCTGTCCCAGCTCCCCCCAACCTCCCCATGCTGGCCAGGTCGGGAACCCGGATTGAGCCGGTAAGTAGAGAGTATCTTGAGCAGGGCTTCAGCTAGGAATGGGGGTCAGGAGGAGGATTAGGAGAGTGGAAGGGGGAAGGGGGGTTAGTGAAAGTGGGAGGGGGCTGAGTCGCTGCACCATGGGCCTCCGGTTTGTATTTGCCGCCTGGGCTGAAAGTTGCCAGTCTGCCCCTGTTGGCCACTCCATTCACCTGGGGAAAGAAACTAACATGGTACTTCAGGGCATAGGGGAGTATGTCACTCACCTTCTTTTCTCCCACATGACAGCATCAGTGCTTGGTGATTGGCTGCTCTGGCACCTAGTGTTGTCACAGGGGTCAGGAGAAAGTCTGTAATTCTGTGTAAGTCACAACCAGGAGAAATTGTAGGAGAATTTGTGACAACCAAATATATACTTTGAATAGATGCTGTATGTTCTTTATATTTTCTATATATTTTTTGTTCTTCACAGCTTGTGTCTATGAAAAGGTATGCAGGTGGACTCAGTGGTTTAATGTTAACGAGCCAAAAGATGGGTTGGACAGTGGAGATTATGAAACATATGAAGAGATAAGAAAGCAATATCAATTCTGCAGTGTGCCTGAGCAGATTGATTGCAGAGCAGTTAATGACCCTGATGTCAGTTTGGAGGATCTGAAACAAAATGTTCACTGCAACCTATCTAATGGTCTTATCTGCAAGAACAGTGAGCAGAATCCAAGTGTCAGCCTATGGCAGAAGTGCTTCAACTATGAGATTCGAGTGACCTGCTGTGACTATGAATGTGTCAATACTACCTCTCCTACTACCACCACTACGACTACTACCCCAACAACCACTACTGAAACAACTCCAGTTTCCACTTCAACACCCATCACCACTACCTCTCCTACTACCACCACTACGACTACTACCCCAACAACCACTACTGAAACAACTTCAGTTTCCACTTCAACACCCATCACTACTACCTCTCCTACTACCACCACTACGACTACTACCCCAACAACCACTACTGAAATAACTTCAGTTTCCACTTCAACACCCATCACTACTACCTCTCCTACTACCACCACTACGACTACTACCCCAACAACCACTACTGAAACAACTCCAGTTTCCACTTCAACACCCATCACTACTACCTCTCCTACTACCACCCCTATGACTACTACCCCAACAACCACTACTGAAACAACTCCAGTTTCTACTTCAACACTTATCACTACTACCTCTCCTACTACCACCACTACGACTACTACCCCAACAACCACTACTGAAACAACTCCAGTTTCCACTTCAACACCCATCACTACTACCTCTCCTACTACCACCACTGCGAATACTACCCCAACAACAACTACTGAAACAACTCCAATTTACACTTCAACTCTCATCACTACTACCTCTCCTACTACCACCCCTACGACTACTACCCCAACAACCACTACTGAAACAACTCCAATTTACACTTCAACTCTCATCACTACTACCTCTCCTACTACCACCCCTACGACTACTACCCCAACAACAACTACTGAAACAACTCCAATTTACACTTCAACTCTCATCACTACTACCTCTCCTACTACCACCCCTACGACTACTACCCCAACAACCACTACTGAAACAACTCCAATTTACACTTCAACACTCATCACTACTACCTCTCCTACTACCACCACTACGACTACTACCCCAACAACCACTACTGAAACAACTCCAGTTACCACTGCAACACTCATCACTACTACCTCTCCTACTACCACCCCTACGACTACTACCCCAACAACCACTACTGAAACAACTCCAGTTACCACTGCAACACTCATCACTACTACCTCTCCTACTACCACCCCTACGACTACTACCCCAACAACCACTACTGAAACAACTCCAGTCTCCACTTCAACACTTATCACTACTACCTCTCCTACTACCACCACTACGACTACTACCCCAACCACCACTACTGAAACAACTCCAGTTACCACTACAACACTCAGCACTACTACCTCCCCTACTACCACCACTACGACTACTACCCCAACAACCACTACTGAAACAACTCAAGTTTCCACTTCAACACTCATCACTACTACAGGTGAGTAAACATTGTATTTTCAATATTATTAAAGACAAAGTCAGCAAAGCCGAAATTGTGAAAATTTGAGAACAAGTGTAAATTGTCTCTGAATTAGATCCAAAAAGTGCTACAATAGTTTTGTGTTACAGTAATATTATAGCTGTAGAGATGAATTTGCCCTGGACTATATCCAACTATATGTAGTCAAATAATTCAGCTATTTTGCTATATTAATAAACTATTAATCTGTTTTGCTACAACATTTGTTGGTAATATAGATAGATAGGAACACCTGAAAAGAAGATAGGCTCAGTTAGGGATCAGTCACTGTTTGACAAGTTTGGTTTGGAGGAACTCACCTAGCCTGATCTCAATCCCATTTAACACCTGTAGACTGAATTGGAATGCTGATTGCATCCAACATCAGGACCTGACCCCAAAAATGCTCCAAAGACTTGTGTTAAGCCTTTTCTAAAGGAGTAGAGGCACAAAAAGCCACAGAGGAAGTCCAGCTCCATATAAATTTCTATGGTTTTGAAACTGGATGCCCAACAAGCTCATATAGGTGTGTTAATCACATGTCATATACAGTATCTCACAAAAGTGAGTACACCCCTCACATTTTTGTATATATTTCATTATATCTTTTCATGTGACAACACTGAAGAAATAACACTTTGCTACAATGTAAAGTAGTGAGTGTACAGCTTGTATAACAGTGTAAATTTGCTGTCCCCTCAAAATAACTCAACACACAGCCATTAATGTCTAAACCGCTGGCAACAAAAGTGAGTACACCCCTAAGTTAAAATGTCCAAATTGAGCACAAAGTGTCAATATTTTGTGTGGCCACCATTATTTCCCAGCACTGCCTTAACCCTCTTGGGCATGGAGTTCACCAGAGCTTCACAGATTGCCAATGGAGTCCATTTCCACTCCTCCATGATGTCATCATGGAGCTGGTGGATGTTAGAGACCTTGCGCTCCTCCACCTTTTGCCCCCCCCACCCCAAAACATCTTGCCCCCATGTTGATGGGGACAGGGGTCTCTTCCCGACAACCGTGGGCTGTGGTCGTGGTGGTCTGTGGGGGGAGGTTTATCAGAATCTGGAAGCTCCCTTTAACAAGGGGGCCCCCAGATCCCACCCCCCTCCTATGGTAATGGATATCGGGTACATCGTACCCTTACCCATTCACCAAAAAAGTGTACAAAAAATAAAGACAAAAGCCAGTTTTGGACAAGTTCCCCTGTTCGAGATGTTCTGGTGCGAACCAAACAGGGGGGTGTTCGGCTCATCACTAGTGTTGAGTTATTTTGAGGGGACAGCATCTATATACTGCATTCACGGTCATTACTGCACATATTATAAAACAGAGTTTAGAACTAATTGGTTAATATGCACAATACTTCAGTTTCCTTTGCAAGTTTTTTGTATTAGCCCCATCTTACATATTATTAGTGTGAACTAGACACCAAAAAAAGTACCATCCTTCTAAAGCAGATTGCTCCATTTTGGGTATTGTGAAACAAAGTATCCTAACTTTTTGATTAGTTTAATAGTAAAGGCAGGATCAGAATAACATCCCCAGAATCTACACCTCTAAAAACCAAATCAGCAAAAGGAGTTCCCATTTATATTCTCGCAGATTCATTTTTATTGTGTGATGCGGACACTGCTTCTTGTTGCTTTTGTTGTTGCAATGCACTTATGTCCGCTGTAATGGGAAGCACATTAGAGGTGTTCCATTTTATGCAACTGTGTTGTGAGTTCCCATAAGCATCCATAAGTGGTCTTGGATTTCTGCATTGAGCTGGGCTCTTTCAGCATTGATCACAATCTAGTGCCAAAATACCAAAGGCAAAAAAGACGCTCTAAAGTTTATGAATACATTCAGTTTAGGTTTCCATTGTTGAGCAGGAAATAACTATTATGGCCTTAATTCTGCAACTAAAGAAAAGCAGGTTATAGATGTTACCATATCCTATCCATCAGTAAACATCCAGTAGCAATAAACAGTATTGAGACTGTATTAGCTTGACTCTAGATATCATTTTTATTTGGAAGGAAGAGTTTGCATTTCTGTAATGTTATGTTTCTTGTGACCAAATGGGGAGATTTTCCTTACTTCCTGTCCCTGTGACTCCCTAACAAGAAACAGAGAATGCATGAGTCACAAGCAAGAAGGCGCAGACAGCAATGAAAGGTTGTCAGAAATTCTTACCCTTCCCTACTTTACTAAATTGTGTTTTTATTATTGTCAGGGTCATTGTTGGGGAGATATCCCTTTACTTCCTATTTTCACAGGAAGTAAACTGACATCTTCTCAGTATAGCCACTTGCTGATCAAGCCTATTCTGGCACTTTTTGTTTACAGGTTCAAATCAGTATCTTTTGCTGGAAAATGACTTAGAACCCCCAAACATTATATATATATATATATATATATATATATATATATATATATATATATTTTTTTTTTTTTTTTGCAGAGACCCTACAGAACAAAATTATGATCATTGCATTATTTTATGTCACATTGTATTTGCACAGCGGTTTTTATAACCGTTAATTTTGGAAAAAATTTGAATGCAAGAAGACACAATATATAACCCAATTTGTGGTAAAATATAAAAGATGATATTACACCAAGTAAATAGATCCCTAACATGTTAAAATTTTTGCACGCTCGTGGAATGGCGACAAACCACGATACATAAAAATCTCCATAGGCGACGCTTTAAAAAAATGAACAGGTTACATGTATAGAGTTACAGAGGAGGTCTAGCACTAGAATTGTTTCTCTTGCCCTAACATTCGCAATAATACCTCACATGTGTGGCACAAACACCGTTTACACATGCGTGCACAACTTATGTATGGGTTTGCTTCTGCACGCGAGCACGGGGGATGGGGGCGCTTTCATTTTTTTTTCTTATTTACTTATTTTTTTTACTGTATTGTGCACTAGAAGGATCCATGACACAATAGCTCAATGATACCCATAGCTCCAATGATTGCCTGGCTAGCCAAACACTAGATGGATCCTACAGTTCTCTGGTAGACCAGACTGATTATAGAAAAACCCAATCCCCAGTATCACCCTACAGCTGAGAATGAATCTGTTCATTCAGCTTAAAGCGAAAGCTTAGCTAAAAAAATAAATGAATAAATCCTACAGCTTAAGTCAAATAACCCACTTGTACTAAAGTATAACCTATGTTTATGGCTTCAGGTCTTCAGGCAAAACAGCAGTACCAGCAGTAAAGTTTACTTGATTGGGCTACCTTACCTCCTTCCTCCTTTTCCATTGAGAAAAGTTATTTCATTGATTACATTGCTTGTAACAACATCCGTGAATGGGGAGAGCATCCTGTGACTGATCAGACCATTCCCCATTCACAGATCATGCTACAGGTAAGGTTATCAATTAAATAACTTTTCTCCATTGGAGGATGAGAAAGCAGGGAGCATGTCCCTCTCAAACTGTCTGTACAGCTGTTCTGCCTGAAGACCTAGAACTGTTATCCATTGCAGAGCCTGAAGTTCAGAGACGGGAAGAGGACAGGTATCTCTGCAGTGAAGATGTCTCCTGGATCCAGATGCCTGCACAGTGTGACCCTGTATAATAACTGGCAAATGGTGTGACTAAAGTTGTAGGGAGTTTTTTTTACCCAACGTTAGTTTTAAATGTGTTACCATCCTTCACAAATGGAGCTAACCCTTGAAAGCACAATGCACTGTGGGAGCCCTAAAACTGGATTTTAGAAATGTCGGAGGCATGTCTCTACCTTATCCCACAATGTAAAGTAGGTTTTAGTAACCTTTTTAGAAGCAGCCCATATTACGCTGTTTTATGCTGAAATTCTGAAAAGTCCAAATCTCCATGATTAGGATTCCTTGCACCAACCATATGGGAAGGAACCAAATAACAGCCCATTGTGCAAGTCTTGCTTTCCAAAGTTGCATTCATTTGTAACAGATTTGTTTAAAGTCTCAAATATGTTGATTTTATCATAACCCCTATGGAAATGTTTTATTATTACAGGACTTATTCATCCACCCACTTCGTATTTTAATAATGCTTGTGTTTTTATTTCATTCTTTTTTCCTGAAGTTCCGATCTGTACACCTAAGTGTGGGTGGTCACGCTGGTTTGATGTCAGTTCTCCTACATTAAAAAATGGAGGGGATTTTGAGACCTATGTTAACATTCGAAACGCTGGTTATGATGTTTGTGAAAAGCCAGAGAAGATTGCTTGCAGATCAACCAAATCCCCAAATTCATCACTGGAAAGCAATGGGCAGTATGTGACCTGTAATGTCTCTAGTGGTCTCATTTGTAAAAATAATGACCAGACGGGAGACCTACCTCTCTGTATCAATTATGAGATCAGCGTCTACTGCTGTCAAGTAGAAGATGACTGCAGATCTACACCAGAGACTACACCTAGTACAACATCCCTGAGCACCTCTCCTAGCACAAGTAAGGGGGAATCAAGGAAATGAATAGATATTGTGTTTGAAATGTTAAGCACTGTTACTAACAATTACTCATTTGGGGCTTATTTACGCAATAGAATATGCAGTAGAAGGGCTAAACCGTGGGGGTAGGTTTTGATTGCATACCCACATGTGTGTGTAAACACATGTGAGCTTTCATTTACATGTGTGATTGCAATCCAAGACCTTATCAAGGTGATCATACTCTTATGTTCAGTGAGTATAGTGATGTCCTAGATTGTATATTGAACTTCTACATATTGACTCTTTTATGCCTCCTGATTTCCTAAGATGACAAATGTTTTCACATACACAATATAATACCCTTGTGCAAACAGAAGCTTTTTTTAAAAAATATATATATTTGGGGTGGAGATTGCGCTGGACTGACTTGATCAGTCAATGCTTATGGATGTGAGGAAATGTGGGCAGCTGGGAAGGATGTTCTTGCCTAGGTTATTGATTAGCTTGACAAGAGAGTGATGGGCCTTGTTGGGGCCTGGGCTGCTGCCTCGAGGTATGGCCGAAAGGTCAATTCTGCATATAATCGAGAAAAGTGAATGTAAAGGAGCGCCCCGTGTCCAGTGAATGTAGATTTGAATAAAAAACGTTTTATTTGGAGTAGCAATGATAACATATTTTATCATTGCTACTTACAAAAAAAAAAATTTTCAAAAAGTTTTTTTCAAAATATGATATATTTTTATAGTCTCTTATAGCTATAGCCATGGGATGCAGATTATTTTTCTATGGCATGTGCATGCAAAAATGTTCTCAGCACTTAGACTCCAAATCACATGACAAGTCATGACTTGTGTAAATCTAGACAATGGAGCATAAATTCTCTAGCAAACCACCATTGGTAATACATTTTGAGGATAAACAATGTACTTGAATATTTGTGCACAGATAGGATGAATTATAAATTCCATGGTCGAAGATTTAATTATTTAATGGGGGAATCAATGCATGATTGTATCTGTATAAATTATAGTAAATCAGACCTATTATCTCTTTCTTGATTGCTCCTGTCCAAGATAAACAAATCTTGGAGCAATTTTGGCTACAACTTCCAAAGCATAATAGAGGCTTGGGGAACTTCTACTTCCCAAACTCCTCCTGGACCAAATGAACTGGAAAGTGCTCAGCACTTTGCAGGGCAAAGCAACAGTGTCTCTGTAAAGGGCATCTCCCGACCCACACTCACCTTACACAGCTCCCGCACAGCTTTTAGCTTCTCATTAGGAAGTGCCGCCATGGCTAACAGAGGATAGACTTAGAGCTAAACTAGAGAAACTTAACATAAATAAATCCCCGGGACCGGATGGCTTGCACCCAAGGGTTCTTAATGAGCTCAGCCAGGTGATTGCCAGACCATTATTCTTGATCTTTAAGGATAGTTTACAGACGGGTATGGTGCCAGCTGATTGGAAAAAAGCCAACGTGGTACCAATATTTAAAAAGGGGCCGAGATATATCCCGGGTAACTATAGGCCGGTCAGCCTAACATCAGTAGTCTGCAAAATTTTGGAGGGGATGATAAGGGGCCACATACAAGACTTTAGTAATGAAAACGGTATTATAAGTAGTAATCAGCATGGATTCATGAAAAATCGTTCGTGCCAAACCAATCTATTAACCTTCTACGATGAAGTGAGCTGCCACTTAGATAAAGGTAAGCCTGTGGATGTGGTGTATCTGGACTTTGCAAAGGCCTTTGACACCGTTCCCCACAAACGCTTACTGTACAAACTAAGGAAGGTAGGTATGGACCATAAGGTGAGTACCTGGATAGAGAACTGGCTCCAGGGGAGAGTACAGAGGGTGGTGATTAATGGGGAGTACTCGGATTGGGCGGGAGTGGAAAGTGGGGTCCCCCAGGGTTCTGTCCTGGGACCAATCCTGTTTAATTTGTTCATAAATGATCTAGAGGAGGGGATATATAGTACAATCTCAGTATTTGCAGATGATACTAAATTAGGCATGCCAATATCTTCTATGCAGGACGTGGAAATCTTGCAAGCAGACCTGAACAAAATAACGGGGTGGGCAACTACATGGCAGATGAGATTTAATGTTGAAAAATGTAAAGTAATGCACTTGGGGGCCAGAAACCAGAAAGCAAGCTACTCACTAGGGGGGGAACCTCTGGGTGAGTCTAGGATGGAAAGGGACCTGGGGGTAATGGTAGACAACAGGCTTGGCAGTGGCATGCAATGCCAAGCTGCTGCAAGTAAAGCCAACAGAATACTGGGTTGTATAAAAAAGGGGATTCACTCCAGAAATAAAGAGATTATTCTCCCACTCTACAAGACCCTGGTTCGGCCACATCTGGAGTATGCTGTCCAGTTCTGGGCACCGGTCCTCAGGAAGGATGTGCTGGAATTGGAGAAAGTCCAGAGAAGGGCAACAAAAATAATTAGGGGAATGGAGGACATCAGCTATGAGGAAAGACTACAAGCACTGAACCTATTCTCTCTGGAGAAGAGACGATTGAGGGGGGATATGATATCAATGTACAAATACTGTACTGGCGACCCTAGCATAAGGAACAAACTATTCAGAGAAAGGAGATACAATAAGACACGTGGCCACTCACTAAAACTTGAGGAAAGGCGGTTTAACCTTAAAGTGCGTAAGCGGTTCTTCACTGTAAGAGCGGTAAGGATGTGGAATTCTCTTCCACAAGCAGTCGTATCAGCAGGGAGCATTGATAGTTTCAAAAAACTATTAGATGGACACCTTAAAGACCACAACATACAGGGGTATACAATGTACGGTTAAAAGCAAACACACACACACATCATAGGTTGAACTGGATGGACTGATGTCTTTTTTCAACCTCACTAACTATGTAACTATGTAATTAGCTGGAGCTGACCCTAGGGGATTGGTGACATCATTCCCTTAGACATATGACAGTGCTCAGGCCTAACAATTGGCTGCTAGACCAAGGTTTCTCACAGGGGAGCTAGTCACATGTTCCCCATACTTGGAGTTGCCTGGTGGAGGGGCAAGGAGCTGTAAGGGAGTGCATGTAAGGTGCATATAAGGGGACTGGGGGATAATGGTTATGGAATGTTATTTTTTGCACTTCTTCATTTGCGAATTATCAACTACAATTGTTAATTTCAATTTTATGTACAAAGGTGTGTTACAATAAGCCATGTTCAAAAAGCCAATTCTCTACAAAGCTCCAATAACACACATTCTTCACAGCTTTTGAATCTGAAAGAGTGATACTTTGAAGGAGGAGAACATAAGGTGCCACAATGACCAGTGGCTGTATCGTGTTGAATTGAGTGTTTGGCATAATAGGGCTGAAATTAGCCCACTCACAATATACACCAAACACACATATCCTGGAGTCCCTGTACTCACAATTGAGAGATGTTACAGATACAAAGTTTGGAAAGCACACTAATGTAGTTCATAACTTAGCAATATAGCCCAAAAGAATGCAGAGGGGCATATTTATAAAGCAGTTGAGGGGCATATTTATAAAGCAGTTGAGGGGCATATTTATAAAGCAGTGAATATTTTGACATTCGCCAAATATTCACTGGTGTGGTGAATGAATCACTGTCACTGAAAACACAAGATCCAGCAAGATTCACCTGTAGTAAATGTTTGTTGGATGTCAGACTTACTGCTTCATAAATATACTCCTTAAGATTTGCAAACCGACCTCTGGCTCTAATCACGTGCTTAAAAAAAAAAAAAAATCCCCCATTGGAATCCATGCATCCGGCATCCGGCATGTAGATAAGGGGGCTGGGCTCATTGATAGGGGGGGGGGGGCGGCTCCCCTACACATTTACATACATGTACATTACCTGCAAATACAGGACAATGCCAGAAATCCAGTGTCCTTGTAATTTTCTGTGAGCTGAATTGAAATCTCAAACAACGTCATCAGCTCTCACCAGTTCTCTCTAGTGTGAACTACGGGACACCTTACTATTTAGTCTAGATAAGGAGAGCAGCCTAGGGTTCCTCTTCTTATGTCCCCAGCCAGCGCCCATAGCTCCTCCTCTCTGCCAGTGCCCCCAGAGAAAGACACTTTCTATTGCTCACATTTGCGGGCTTGTTCCTGAGTCTCACAGTCAGTAAACTGATGCCTAAACATTTTTTTACCTTAATGCAAGGAATGCATAAAGGTAAAATCTGATTAGGCTTTAAAACCACTTTCATTTAATCCTTCTCTTGCAATGGATACGCAATAAAGATTTGTGTGTGTGTAAGTTACAGCATATGCACTCCACAGCACCGAGGATCAGTGTGGGGATGCTGGAACTGGTGTACTCCATGGTTCCTTCTTGAAATGTCCCGCAGGTCACAGTAACAATGCTGCTTCTTATTGCTGATCTTTACCCATAGAAAGGATGTGCATTGTACCGTACGTTCATATTTTAAGTATGTTCATACAATGGTCGGCCATGGCATTTCTTGAAATTAACCATGAAAAAGACATGTGACTTTGAGATCACAAGGAACAGTTTGCTCGTTTTTTCTACATAGCTCTGGTATGGACATAATGGGAGGTGTTCAGACACACAGCTCAAAGCATCAGCATGTATTACTAGTGTCTTTGCAAAACATCAACAGTTACATAAAGTTCATGAGGTGGAGAAGACAAATACACAACAGTGTGTCTGATAATAATAAAATGCACACTGTGTGTTCTGTTGATATTAGTATAAAGGATGCCTTTTTAATAATGATCATCATCCCAAGTCCATATTATTGTAATGCATACAATTTGATTTAAAATAGAACTATGGGCAAAACTTTTTTTCTCATTTTGGATAGAGAAAGGGAAGGTTATAACCCCTCTCAGATGTTTTTTGCCATCTATGTCTCATTGCAGAGATTTCCCTTCACTTCCTGTCCAATAGCCAAACAGGAAGTGAGAGGAAATCCCTGCAAATTATAGGGAATTCCTAGGGGATTCCTAGGTCACCAAAACTAGTGTACCCATTGGAAGATTTTACCTCTATTACTTTTCTGGGGACAGCCCAAAATGTGGCATTTTCTTTTAATTTCACTTTTAATTATAATGGTAGACAGGACAAATGGAGAGGGGGAATCTCTCTAACGGGAAGCAATAAAAACTTAGAGGGGGTTTAATCCCTTTCCTCCCCATCCAAATCTAAAAAAAAAAATTTTTTGTCAGTAAGTGTATTTACTGAGATAATAAATATTATGCAGATGTTTATATTCATCCTAGACAAAGTGAACAACACTGTTCAATTTGGTAAAAATCCTTCTGGACAGCTGTACATGATCCAGATTAATTTATGGAAGGTTTGCATTATTTCCACAATTCAGTTATGCAAAGACCCCTTTGTAATAATGGAATCATGATTTGTGTTTCAGCAACTTCCTGTGCTCCTGTCTGCTCGTGGTCACAGTGGTTTAATGTGAGTTACCCTAGTCCTGATCCAAATGGGGGGGAATTTGAGACCTATGAGAACATCAGGAAAGCTGGACATCAAGTTTGTGAGCAACCACAAGAAATTTCCTGCAGATCAAAGGATAACCCGGATACAGCACTGGCAGAGCTGGGAGAGAACGTCACCTGTGAAGTCTCCTCTGGGCTTGTGTGTTACAATGACCCGTTTGGTTTCCCATGTAATAACTATGAAATTAAAGTCTTCTGTTGTCAGTTACCAGCTTATTGTACAAAAACTCAAACTACAACTCCCACAACTACAATAACTACAACCGAAACCTCAACGCTTACATCTACACCATCAACCGCCACAGTAACCCCAACAACAACTCAGACTACATCTGAAACAAGTAAGTGCAGTGTTTGCTATTTGTTAATAGCAGTAATGAAAAAATGAAAAGTATTTAAAATGTTTAATAAAATATGTGTAAGTAAAACTCAAATAAGAGTCCTCATGGGCAAGAAAACACATTAGCAGCACTGCTAATGTGTTTTTTTGCCCATGAGGACTCTTATCCGAGGGTTACTTACACATATTTTATTAAGTTATATTTGAGCTTTAGCGGCTGCTCTGCTTAAGGTGTTATGTAATATATAATATCTTGATTTGAAGAGGTGTCTTGTAGCGCAGGGTGAGTGTGATACAGCTACATAAGAGTTTAGCGGTTTTTACATTCCTTTTCTTTATATTAAAAATGTTTGTCTTTACAATATATATTTGTATCTGTATGTGTGTAACAGGAAGCTAGTTTGGTATGAATTTATGAAACTCCTTGCAGTTACTTAAAAGTGATTGTAAATGCTTTTTTTTTGTATATACAAAACAAACACCAAACAGGATATACTTATCTGGCCCTGAACCTCCTCTTCTTATGTACCCTGCCAGAGCCCATAGCTCCTCCTGTCTGCCAGTGCCCCCAGAGAAAGACACTTTCTATGGCTCACATTTCATTTAATCTTTCTCTTGCAATGGATATGCATTAAAGATTTAGTTACAGCATATGCACTCCACAGCACCGAGGATCAGTGTGGGGATGCTGGAGCTGGGGTACTCCATGGTTCCTTCTTGAAATGTCCCGCAGGTCACAGTAACCATGCTGCTTCTTATTGCTGATCTTTACCCATAGAAAGGATGTGCATTGTACCGTCATATTTTAAAGGTCAAAACTCTTTTGGATAGAGTAAGGCAGATTTGATTCACCATCTTTGTCCCATTGCAAAGATTTCCCTTCACTTCCTGTCCCATAGTTAAACAAGAAGTTCGAGGAACCCCCGGCAAATTTAAGGAATCACTTGGGAATTCCCAGGTCACCAGAACTAGTGTCCCCATTGGAAGATTTCCCGTCCGTAACTCTTCTGAGGAGAACCCAAAAATTTGAATTTTCTTTTACTTTCAATTATAATGGTAAACAGGACAAGTAGAGAGGGGGGATCTCCCTAACGGAGACATAAACAACAATAACAATTTACAGGGGTTCTAATCCCTCTATACTCCTTTCAAAACAAAACAAAACAAAAAAAAAAGGTATTGACTTTTGTTATACTTTAATTTTTTTGCTAGTAAGTGTATTTACTGAGATACAATATGATGATATGCCGGCCTATGTTTATAGCATCCTGAAAAAAGTCAACAACACCTTTCAATTTAAATATAAAATGCTGAAAGAGCAACAATTGATTTATCCAGCACTAGCAGCGCTTAGTAGTAAAGAAACCAACTAAAATCTTAAAACAGTCCAAGTTTAATCCACCCGGTGAATGGAGATCATGTGTACATGTTGTTTGGAGATACTGTGGGTGATCAAACAAAACATCCTAGTCACCACACCTCATGAAGCAATCCCCTTCATATAACACACTCACCAGAATTAAATGGATTAATCGCCTTGTAATAACCATATGACTGTGATCCAATGATTAATCCTCGATCCAAAGATTGTTGCTCATACATCCGTGCTCCTGGTCCAGTCTATGCGATGTCCCCACACATGATCCTCTCACCTTCCCTGTCTCCAGACCTCAATTGGGGCCCTGCTCTCCCCCCACCGATCCTGCCTCCCCCCTTCTCCCATTTCCTCTTCCTCCTCTGGCTGGCCTGTAAGATTCTCTACGGAGGGGATGGATCCGACGTGGAAGCCAAGGATGTGGGCTGTCAATGGTGTCATGTGGATCCGGATCAGCCCCGGAAGCTGTGTGTCTGCATGGGAGTTCTGGAGGAGGAGAAGAAGAAGAAGTTCTTCTCCTCCTCCAGGACTCCCATACAGATACATCTTTCAGCACTCTATATTGATTTTGATTTGGTTTATAGTAGCTTCTATATGTGCATTTACATTTTTATTTGAGTTTTATTGGTTTGAGTGTAATGTACGCTGGGTTCAGTCATATGGTCTTACTGAACACCTTTCAATTTGGTAAAAATCTATCTCATCAGCTGTACATGTTCCGGATTCATTTATGGAAAGTTTGCATTATTTCCACAATTCAGTTATGCAAAGTCCCCTTTGTAATAATGGAATCATGATTTGTGTTTCAGCAACTTCCTGTGCGCCTGTCTGCTCGTGGTCACAGTGGTTTAATGTGAGTTACCCTAGTTCTGATACAAATGGGGGAGAATTTGAGACCTATGAGAACATCAGGAAAGCTGGATTTCAAGTTTGTGAGCAACCACAAGAAATTTCCTGCAGATCAAAGGATAACCCGGATACAGCACTGGCAGAGCTGGGAGAGAACGTCACCTGTGAAGTCTCCTCTGGGCTTGTGTGTTACAATGACCCATTTGGTTTTCCATGTAATAACTATGAAATTAAAGTCTTCTGTTGTCAGTTACCAGCTTATTGTACAACAACTCAAACTACAACTCCCACAACTACAATAACTACAACCGAAACCTCAACGCTTACATCTACACCATCAACCACCACAGTAACCCCAACGACAACTCAGACTATATCTGAAACAAGTAAGTGCAGTGTTTGCTATTTGTTAATAGCAGTAATGAAAAAATGAAAAGTATTTAAAATGTTTAATAACATATGTGTAAGTAACCCTCAAATAAGAGTCCTCATGGGCAAAAAATACATTAGCAGTGCTGCTAATGTGTTTTTTGCCCATGAGGACTCTTATCTGAGGGTTACTTACACATATGTTATTAAGTTATATTTGAGCTTTAGCGGCTGCTCTGCTTAAGGTGTTATGTAATATATAATATCTTGATTTGAAGAGGTGTCTTGTGGCGCAGGGTGAGTGTGATACAGCTACATAAGAGTTTTTACATTCCTTTTCTTTATATTTAAAATGTTTGTCTTTACAATATATATTTGTATCTGTATGTGTGTAACAGGAAGCTAGTTTGGCATGAATTTACGAAACTCCTTGCAGTTACTTAAAAGTGATTGTAAATGCTTTTTTTTGTATATACAAAACAAATACCAAACAAGTTATACTTACCTGGCCCTGAACCTCCTCTTTTTTTTTCCCCTGCGAGCGCCCATGGCTCCTCCTCTCTGCCAATGCCCCCAGAGAAAGGCACTTTCTATGGCTCACATTTGTGGGCTTGTTCCTGAATCTCACAGTCAGAAAACTGATGCCTAAACATTTTTTTTACCTTAATGCAAGGAATGCATAAATAAATAAATAGTTTAGGCTTTAAAACCACTTTCATTTAATCTTTCTTTTGCAATGGATATGCATTAAAGATTTGTGTGTGTAAGGTAGAGCATATGCACTCCACAGCAGTGAGGATCGGTGTGGGGATGCTGGAGCTGGTGTACTCCATGGTTCCTTCTTGAAATGTCCTGCAGGTCACAGTAACAATGTTGCTTCTTATTGCTGATCTTTACCCATAGAAAGGATATGCATTGTACCGTCATATTTTAAAGGTCAAAACTCTTTTGGATAGAGTAAGACAGATTTTATTCGCAGTCTTTTGTCCCATTGCCAATATTTCCCTTTACTTCCTGTCCCATACTTAAACAGGAAGTTAGAGGAACTCCCGGCAAATTTAAGGAATCACTTGGGGATTCCCAGGTCACCAGAACTAGTGTCCCCATTGGAATATTTCCCCTCTGTACCATTTCTGAGGAGAACCCAAAAATTGGAATATTCTTTTACTTTCAATTATAATGGTAAACAGGACAAGTAGAGAGGGAGAATCTCCCTAACGGAGACATAAACAACAATAAAAATGTACAGGGGTTATAATCCCTCTATACTCCTTTCAAAATGAAAAAAAAAGTTATTTAATTTTGTTATACTTTAATTTTTTTTGCCACTAAGTGTATTTACTGAGATACAATATGATAATATGCCGGTCTATGTTTATAGCATCCTGGAAAATGTCAGCAACACCTTTCAATTTAAATATAAAATGCTGAAAGAGCAACAACTGATTTATCCAGCACTAGCAGCGCTTAGTAATAATGAAACCAACTAAAATCTTAAAACAGTCCAAGTATAATCCACCCGGTGAATGGTGATCATGTGTCTATGTTGTCTGGAGATACTGTGGGTGATCAAATCAAACGTCCCAGTCACCACATCTCATGAAGCAATCCCCTTCATATAACACACTCACCAGAATTAAATGAATTAATCGTCTTATAATAACCATATGGCTGTAATCCAATGATTAATCCTCGATCCAAAGATTGTTGCTCATACCTCCGTGCTCCTGGTCCAGTCTATGCGGTGTCCCCACACATGATCCTCTCTCCTTCCCTGTCTCCAGACCCCAATTGGGGCCCTGCTCTCCCCCCACCGATCCTGCCTCCCCCCCCCCATTTCCTCTTCCTTCTCTGGCTGGCCTGTAAGATTCTATACGGAGGGGATGGATCCGACGTGTGAACCAAGGAAGCGGGCTGTCGATGGTGTCCTGTGTGGGTCCAGATCAGCCCCGGAAGCTGTGTGTCTGCATGGGAGTTCTGGAGGAGGAGAAGAAGAAGAAGTTCTTCTCCTCCTCCAGGACTCCCATACAGATACATCTTTCAGCACTCTATATTGATTTTGATTTGGTTAATAGTAGCTGCTATATGTGCATTTACATTTTTATTTGAGTTTTATTGGTTTGAGTCTAATGTGCGCTGGGTTCTATCATATGGTCTTACTGTTTTATAACGTTTTGAACACGTTTCAATTTGGTAAAAATCCTTCTCGTCAGCTGTAAATGTTCCGGATTCATTTATGGAAAGTTTGCATTATTTCCAAAATTCAGTTATGCAAAGAACCCTTTGTAATAATGAAATCATGATTTGTGTTTTAGCAACTTCCTGTGCTCCTGTCTGCTCGTGGTCACAGTGGTTTAATGTGAATTACCCTAGTTCTGATCCAAATGGGGGGGAATTTGAGACCTATGAGAACATCAGGAAAGCTGGATTTCAAGTTTGTGAGCAACCACAAGAAATTTCCTGCAGATCAAAGGATAACCCGGATACAGCACTGGCAGAGCTGGGAGAGAACGTCACCTGTGAAGTCTCCTCTGGGCTTGTGTGTTACAATGACCCATTTGGTTTTCCATGTAATAACTATGAAATTAAAGTCTTCTGTTGTCAGTTACCAGCTTATTGTACAACAACTCAAACTACAACTCCCACAACTACAATAACTACAACCGAAACCTCAACGCTTACATCTACACCATCAACCACCACAGTAACCCCAACGACAACTCAGACTATATCTGAAACAAGTAAGTGCAGTGTTTGCTATTTGTTAATAGCAGTAATGAAAAAATGAAAAATATTTAAAATGTGTGTGTGTAACAGGAAGCTTGTTAGCTAGTTTGGCATGAATTTACTAAACTCCTTGCGGTTACTTTAAAGTGATTGGAAATGCTTTTTTTTATACAAAACAAATACCAAACAGGTTATACTTACCTGGCCCCGGATCTCCCCTTTTCAGGTCCCCCCAGCACCCCTGGCTCCTCTTCTCTGCCAGTGCCCCAAGAGAAAGCCACTTACTATGGGTCACGTTTGTGAGCTTGTTCCTGAGTCTCAAAGTCAGAAGACTGATGCCTAAATTTTTTTTACCTTAATGCAAAGAATGCATTAAGGTAAAAATTGTTTAGGCTTTATAACCACTTTCATTTGTGTGTGTAAGGTAGAGCATATGCACTCCACAGCAGTGAGGATCAGTGTGGGGATGCTGGAACTGGTGTACTCCATGGTTCCTTCTTGAAATGTCCTGCAGGTCACAGTAACAATGCTGCTTCTTATTGCTGATCTTTACCCATAGAAAGGATGTGCATTGTACATTCCTATTTTAAGTATGCTCATACAATGGCCAGCCATGGCATTTCTTGAAATGGACCATGAAAAAGACATGTGACTTTGAGGCCACAAGGAACGGTTTGCCAGTATTTTCTACACAGCTCTGGTATGGAGATAATGGGAAGTTTTCAGATACACAGCTCCAAGTATCAGCATGTAATAAATATGTCTTTGCAAAACGTCAACAGTTACGTAACGTTTATGATTTGGAGAAGACAAATACACAACAGTGTGCCTGATAATATAACAATCCACTTTGTGTGTTCTTTTGATATATGTATGTACAAGAGTGCCTTTAAAATATTGATTATCATCACAATTCCATATTAATGTTATGCATACAATTTGAATTAAGGTAGAACTATGGGTAAAACCTTTTTTTTTTTTTTTTTTTTTTTTCATTTTGGATAGAGAAGGGGAGGGTTATTACCCCTGTCAGATGTTTTTCTCCATCTTTTTACCATTGTGGAGATTTCCCTTCACTTCCTGTCCTTTAGTCAAAAAGGAAGTGAGAGGAAATCCCAGTAAATTAAGGGAATCCCTTGGGGATTCCCAGGTTACCAGAACTAGGGTCCCTATTGGAAGGTTTCCCCTCTTTTACTTTTCTGGGGACAACCCAAAATATGGGACTTTCACTTTCAATTATAATGGTAAACAGGACAAATAGAGAAAGGGGAATCTCCCTAATGGGAAAACAGAGAGCAATAAAAACTAGCAGGGGTTCTAATCCCTCTCTACTCCATCAAAACTAAAAAAAAGTTTTGAATTTAGTTAAAGTTAATTTTTTTGTCAATAAGTGTATTTACTGAGATAATATATAACACGCTGGTCTATATTTATTGCATCCTAGACAAAGCCAACAACACCTTTCAATTAGTTAAAATCCTTTCTGGTCAGCTATACATATACTGGATTCATTTATGGAAAGTTTGCATTATTTCCACAATTCAGGTATGCAAAGACCCCTTTGTAATAATAGAATCATGATTTCTGTTTCAGCAACTTCCTGTGCTCCTGTCTGCTCGTGGTCACAGTGGTTTAATGTGAGTTACCCTAGTTCTGATCCAAATGGGGGGGAATTTGAGACCTATGAGAAGATCAGGAAAGCTGGATTTCATGTTTGTGAGCAACCACAAGAAATTTCCTGCAGATCAAAGGATAACCCGAATACAGCACTGGCAGAGCTGGGAGAGAACGTCACCTGTGAAGTCTCCTCTGGGCTTGTGTGTTACAATGACCCATTTGGTTTTCCATGTAATAACTATGAAATTAAAGTCTTCTGTTGTCAGTTACCAGCTTATTGTACAACAACTCAAACTACAACTCCCACAACTACAATAACTACAACCGAAACCTCAATGCTTACATCTACACCATCAACCACCACAGTAACCCCAACGACTACTCAGACTACATCTGAAACAAGTAAGTGCAGTGTTTGCTATTTGCTAATAGCAGTAATGAGAAATGAGAAGTAATTAAAATGTTTGTCTTTACAATGTATTTTTGGAAACTGTGTGTGTGTAACAGGTGGAAGCTAGTCTGGTGTGAATTTACTAAACTGCTTGAAGTTACTTTAAAGTGATTGTAAATGCTTTCTTTTATTTACAAAACAAATTATACAGGTTATACTTACCTGTCCCAGGACTATCACTTATTCGGGTCCCCCCCCCCCAGTGCCCATGGCTCCTTCTCTCTGCCAGTGCCCCCAGAGAAAGCCAATTTCTATGGGTCACTTTTGTGGGCTTGTTGCTGAGTCTCACAGTCAGAAGACTGATGCCTAAACATTTTTTACCCTAATGCAGGGAATGCATTAAGGTAAAAATTGTTTAGGGTTTATAACCACTTTCATTTGTGTGTGTAAGTTACAGCATATGCACTCCATAGCAGTGAGGATCAGTGTGGGGATGCTGGAGCTGGTGTACTCCATGGTTCCTACTTGAAATGTCCTGCAGGTCACAGTAACAATGCTGCTTCTTATTGCTGATCTTTACCCATAGAAAGGATGTGCATTGTACGTTCATATTTTAGGTATGCTCATACAATGGCCGGCCATGGCATTTCTTGAAATGGACCATGAAAAAGACATGTGACTTTGAGGCCACAAGGAGCGATTTGCCAGTATTTTCTACACAGTTCTGGTATGGAGATAATGGGAAGTTTTCGGATACACAGCTCCAAGCATCAGCATTTATTAAATATGTCTTTGCAAAACAGTTACGTAACGTTCATGAGTTGGAGAAGACGAATACACTACAGTGTGTCTGATAATAATAAAATGCACACTGTGTGTTCTGTTGATATTAGTATAAAGGATGCCTTTAAAATAATGATCATCATCACAATTCCATGTTCATGTAATGTATACAATTTGATTTAAAGTAGAACTATGGTCCAAACTTTTTTTTTTTCATTTTTAATAGAGAAAGGGAAGGTTATAACCCCTGTCAGATGTTTTTCGCCATCTTTGTCTCATTGCAGTGATTTCCCTTCACTTCCTGTCCCATAGCCAAACAGGAAGTGAGAGGAAATCGCCACAAATTAAAGGGAGTCCCTTGGGGATTTTTACATAGTTACATAGTTAGTGAGGTTGAAAAAAGACATGAGTCCATCCAGTTCAACCTATGATGTGTGTGTGTGTTTGCTTTTAACCGTACATTGTATACCCCTGTATGTTGTGGTCTTTAAGGTGTCCATCCAATAGTTTTTTGAAACTATCAATGCTCCCCGCTGATACGACTGCTTGTGGAAGAGAATTCCACATCCTTACCACTCTTACAGTGAAGAACCTCTTACGCACTTTAAGGTTAAACCGCCTTTCCTCAAGTTTTAGTGAGTGGCCACGTGTCTTATTGTATCTCCTTTCTCTGAATAGTTTGTTCCTTATGCTAGGGTCGCCGGTACAGTATTTGTACATTGATATCATATCCCCCCTCAATCGTCTCTTCTCCAGAAAGAATAGGTTCAGTGCTTGTAGTCTTTCCTCATAGCTGATGTCCTCCATTCCCCTAATTATTTTTGTTGCCCTTCTCTGGACTTTCTCCAGTTCCAGCACATCCTTCCTGAGGACCGGTGCCCAGAACTGGACAGCATACTCCAGATGTGGCCGGACCAGAGTCTTGTAGAGTGGAAGAATAATCTCTTTATTTCTGGAGTGAATCCCCTTTTTTATACATCCCAGTAATCTGTTGGCTTTGCTTGCAGCTGCTTGGCATTGCATGCCACTGCCAAGCCTGTTGTCTACCACTACCCCCAAGTATTTTTCCATCCTAGACTCCCCCAGAGGTTCCCCCCCTAGTGAGTAGCTTGCTTTCTGGTTTCTGGCCCCCAAGTGCATTACTTTACATTTTTCTACATTAAATCTCATCTGCCATGTAGTTGCCCACCCCGTTATTTTGTTCAGGTCTGCTTGCAAGATTTCCACATCCTGCATAGAAGATATTGGCATGCCTAATTTAGTATCATCTGCAAATACTGAGATTGTACTAGATATCCCCTCCTCTAGATCATTTATGAATAAATTAAACAGGATTGGTCCCAGGACAGAACCCTGGGGGACCCCACTTTCCACACCCGCCCAATCCGAGTACTCCCCATTAATCACCACCCTCTGTACTCTCCCCTGGAGCCAGTTCTCTATCCAGGTACTCACCTTATGGTCCATACCTACCTTCCTTAGTTTGTACAGTAAGCGTTTGGGGGGAACGGTGTCAAAGGCCTTTGCAAAGTCCAGATACACCACATCCACAGGCTTACCTTTATCTAGGTGGCAGCTCACTTCATCGTAGAAGGTTAATAGATTGGTTTGGCACAAATGATTTTTCATGAATCCATGCTGATTACTACTTATAATACCGTTTTCATTACTAAAGTCTTGTATGTGGTCCCTTAACATCCCCTCCAAAATTTTGCAGACTACTGTTGTTAGGCTGACCGGCCTATAGTTACCCGGGATATATCTCGGCCCCTTTTTAAATATTGGTACCACGTTGGCTTTTTTCCAATCAGCTGGCACCATACCCATCTGTAAACTATCCTTAAAGATCAAGAATAATGGTCTGGCAATCACCTGGCTGAGCTCATTAAGAACCCTTGGGTGCAAGCCATCCGGTCCCGGGGATTTATTTATGTTAAGTTTCTCTAGTTTAGCTCTAAGTCTATCCTCTGTTAGCCATGGCGGCACTTCCTGAGGTGTATTATTTAGTTCGGCCTTACAAGCGGGGTTCGTGTAGCCCCCCGATTCCTTTGTGAAGACTGAAGAAAGTAAAATTATTTAACACTTCCGCCTTTTCTCTGTCCTCTGTGGCCATTTTTCCTTTATCATCTTTTATGGAGCCAATGTGTTCTGGCCTCGCTTTCCTACTGTTTATATACTTAAAGAACTTCTTGGGGTTCTTTTTACTTTCCTCCGCTATATGTCTCTCGTGTTCTATTTTAGCCGCCCTGATTTCGTCTTTACATTTCTTATTACACTCTTTGTAATGCTTAAATGCTGCCAATGACCCCTCAGTCTTGTATTTTTTGAAGGCCTTTTCTTTAGCTCTAATATACATTTTTATGTTGGAGTTTAGCCACCCAGGGTTTAGTTTTGCTCTTTTAAATTTATTTCCCTGTGGAATGCACTGGCCCACCCCCTTGTTAAGTATGCTCTTGAAGCACTCCCATTTTTCCTCCGTGTTCTTTGTTCCCAGGGTTCTATCCCATTTGATATTTTCTAGCAGCGAGCGCAGTTTAGGGAAATTGGCTCTTTTGAAATTCAGTGTCCTAATATTACCCTTGTGTTTCCTATTACTGTAATTAATACTAAAACCAATTGACCTATGGTCACTGTTCCCTAAGTTGTCCCGTATTTCTATATCCGTGAGCAGATCTGTATTGTTGGTAATCAGTAGGTCAAGTACCGCATTATTTCTTGTCGGTGCATTCACCATCTGACCCATGAAATTGTCCTGCAAAACATTTAGGAACTGCCGAGCCTTGGCTGAATGCGCGGTTCCTTCTGCCCAGTCTATATCAGGATAATTAAAGTCCCCCATTATAATGACATTTCCCATCCTTGCTGCCAATCCTATCTGTAACATGAGGTCCGCCTCACCCTCCTCCCTCTGGTTGGGGGGCCTATAGCATACACCCAATATTACCTTCCCCACTGTGCCTTCCCTTTGAAGCTCTGCCCATAGGGATTCTGCCTCGTCCATAGCTCCATTATTAATATCATCCCTCATATTTACCTGTATACTGTTCTTAATATACAAACATACCCCTCCCCCTTTTTTACCTTCTCTATCTCTGCGATAAAGGGAATACCCCTGAATGGTCGCTATCCAGTCATGAGAGCTGTCAAACCAAGTCTCAGTTATCCCCACAAAATCTAAGTCCTCCTCAAACATCAGCAGCTCCAACTCTCCCATCTTGTTGGCCAGGCTTCTGGCATTGGTATACAAGCCTCGTAATTTTGATCGGTTACATTTATCCTCATTTGATGTTTTTAGGCTGCTCTCTTGATTTTTCCCCATACCCACCCTGGGTATAGGAGCTCCGAACACCCTACCGCTAATGCCCCCATTTCTGCCCTCTGAAACTTGCTTTCCACTGGCTAATTCTACATCTGTACCCTCCCCCCCATTCCCTAGTTTAAAAGCCCCTCTAACTTTTTGGCCATCCTCTCACCCAGTACGGCTGCACCCACCCCATTTAGGTGCAATCCGTCCCTACCAAAGAGCCGGTGACCGACTGAGAAGTCGGCCCAGTTCTCCAGGAACCCGAAACCCTCCTTACTACACCAGCTCCTCAGCCACTCGTTAACTTCCCTAATCTCCCGCTGCCTCTCTGGTGTGGCTCGAGGTACAGGTAGTATTTCGGAAAATACTACCTTGGAGGTCCTAGTCCTCAACTTAGCGCCTAAGTCCCTGAAATCGTTTAGGACTCTCCGTCTTCCTCTGCCTATGTCATTGGTACCCACGTGTACTATGATAGCTGGGTCTTCCCCAGCCCCACCCAATAATCTGTTCACCCGATCCGCGATGTGCCGAACCCGAGCGCCCGGCAAACAACAGACTGTTCGGCGCACACGGTCTTTGTCACAGATTACACTATCTGTCCTTCTAATAATTGAGTCCCCTACCACCAGCACCTGTCTTTCCTTTCCCTTTCTCCCGGCCTCACTGGAGGAGTTCTTCCCCTGGCAGCTATTGGCGTCGCTCTGCTCCAGCAATGCTGGTCCCTGACTGGTTTCCCCAACATCACACAATGGGGCGTATCTATTGGAGTGCTCCAGCCCAGGATCAGCCTCCTTGCCTTGTCCCCTTCTACCCCTCCTAACTGTCACCCCTCTACTCTGCTCTGATGCCTGCACCTCCAATACTCCGCCCACCTCTGTGGAGACCCCTGCCTGCACCTGACTGGTACGATCCTGGCTCTCCTCCGGTATGGACATTCGTCTCAGTGTTGCCAGCTGCTTCCCTAGATTCAGGACCTGAGCTTCCAGGGAAGCAACGTGCTTACATTTTGCGCATTTGTATTCGCCCTCGATCACATGTCTGAGGAACGCATACATATTACAAGATGTACACCGAATCGCATCTCCACACCCGCCGGGCATTGTACCTACTATCTAATCTAATGGGGATTCAGCGATTTAAGTCTATCCTATGTGGCTATTTCCTGGCTTCCTAACGCTACCTTCTCACCCTCTGGTATTCCGCTCCACTCACTTGACACTCAGTTGCACAACACTCACAATCGCACAGCCCGGTCAGTCACACAACACTCACAATCTCACAGCCCGATCAGACGCACAACGCTGAGTCGCACAGCCCGGTCAGACGCACAACACTAAGTCGCACAGCCCGGTCAGACGCACAACACTAAGTCGCACAGCCCGGTCAGATGCACAACACTGAGTCGCACAGCCCGGTCAGACGCATAACACTGAGTCGCACAGCCCGGTCAGACGCACAACACTGAGTCGCACAGCCCGGTCAAACGCACAACACTAAGTCGCACAGCCGGTCAGACGCACAACACTAAGTCGCACAGCCCGGTCAGACGCACAACGCTGAGTCGCACAGCCCGGTCAGACGCACAACACTGAGGCGCACAGCCCGGTCAGACGCACCACCCTGAGTCGCACAGCTCGGTCAGACGCACAACACTGAGTCGCACAGCCCGGTCAGACGCACAACACTAAGTCGCACAGCCCGGTCAGACGCACAACACTGAGTCGCACAGCCCGGTCAGACGCACAACACTGAGTCGCACAGCCCGGTCAGACGCACAACACTGAGTCGCACAGCCCATTCAGACGCACAACACTCAGTCGCACAGCCCGTTCAGACGCACAACACTCAGTCGCACAGCCCGGTCAGATGCACAACACTCAGTCGCACAGCCCGGTCAGACGCACAACACTCAGTCGCACTGCCCGGTCAGACGCACAACACTCAGTCGCACAGCCCGATCAGATGCACAACACTCAGGTAGTGATAGGTACTCCCAGACACTCAGGTAGTAACAGGTACTCCCAGATACTCAGGTAGTAACAGGTACTCACAGATACTCAGGTAGTAACAGGTACTCACAGATACTCAGGTAGTAACAGGTACTCACAGATACTCAGGTACTCACAGATACTCAGGTAGTAACAGGTACTCACAGATACTCAGGTACTCACAGATACTCAGGTAGTAACAGGTACTCACAGATACTCAGGTACTCACAGATACTCAGGTAGTAACAGGTACTCACAGATACTCAGGTACTCACAGATACTCAGGTACTCACAGATACTCAGGTAGTAACAGGTACTCACAGATACTCAGGTACTCACAGATACTCAGGTAGTAACAGGTACTCACAGATACTCAGGTACTCACAGATACTCAGGTACTACACTACACCCTCAGTCAGTGTACAATCTCAGTCCCCAGTTATACTTACCTAGTGTGTGTCCCTTTAAGTCTGTCTCTAGCAGTTCCTGGCTGTTTTTTTTTTTTCCCTCAGACGGTCAGTCTCCGCTCTGCACCCGCCTCCCTCTGTCACTTCCCGGTCAGCCTTTGCTCCGCTAGTCTCCTCTGCTCCCTCTCTGTCTGGGGGGGTCCGCACCACTCGCCGCCCACCGCAAAAGGGGGGGGGGTTTACTGTACCGCTCGCCACCCGCAATAAGAGAGGGGGGGGGGTTACGTCAACAACACTGTTCAATTTGGTAAAAATCCTTCTGGTCAGCTGTACATGATCCAGATCAATCTATAGAAAGTTTGCATTATTTCCAAAATTCAGTTATGGAAAGACCCCTTTGTAATAATGGAATCATGATTTGTGTTTCAGCAACTTCCTGTGCTCCTGTCTGCTCATGGTCACAGTGGTTTAATGTGAGTTACCCTAGTTCTGATCCAAATGGGGGGGAATTTGAGACCTATGAGAACATCAGGAAAGCTGGATTTCAAGTTTGTGAGCAACCACAAGACATTTCCTGCAGATCAAAGGATAACCCGGATACAGCACTGGCAGAGCTGGGAGAGAACGTCACCTGTGAAGTCTCCTCTGGGCTTGTGTGTTACAATGACCCGTTTGGTTTCCCATGTAATAACTATGAAATTAAAGTCTTCTGTTGTCAGTTACCAGCTTATTGTACAACAACTCAAACTACAACTCCAACAACTACAATAACTACAACCGAAACCTCAACGCTTACATCTACACCATCAACCACCACAGTAACCCCAACGACAACTCAGACTATATCTGAAACAAGTAAGTGCAGTGTTTGCTATTTGTTAATAGCAGTAATGAAAAAATGAAAAGTATTTAAAATGTATTTTTGAAAATGTGTGTGTGTAACAGGAAGCTTGTTAGCTAGTTTAGCTTGAATTGACTAAACTCCTTGCGGTTACTTTAAAGTGACTGTAAGTGCTTTTTTGTTTTTTACAAAACAAATACCAAACAGGTTATACTTACCTGGCCCTGGATCTCCCCTTTTCAGGTCTCCCCAGCACCCTTGGCTCTTCTTCTCTGCCAGTGCCCCAAAAGAAAGCCACTTACTATGGGTCACTTTTGTGAGCTTGTTCCTGAATCTCACAGTCAGAAGACTGATGCCTACATTTTTTTTTTACCTTAATGCAAAGAATGCATTAAGGTAAAAATTGTTTAGGCTTTATAACCACTTTCATTTGTGTGTGTAAGGTACAGCATATGCACTCCACAGCACCGAGGATCAGTGTGGGGATGCTGGAGCTGGTGTACTCCATGGCTCCTTCTTGAAATGTCCTGCAGGTCACAGTAACAATGCTGCTTCTTATTGCTGATCTTTACCCATAGAAAGGATGTGCATTGTACATTCCTATTTTAAGTATGCTCATACAATGGCCGGCCATGGCATTTCTTGAAATGGACCATGAAAAAGATTTGTGCCTTTGAGGCCACAAGGAACGGTTTGCCAGTATTTTCTTTACAGCTCTGGTATGGAGATAATGGGAAGTTTTCAGATACACAGCTCCAAGCTTTAGCATGTATTAGCATTTCTGGTGCGGAAGGTTTTACCCCCTTAATGACCAGGCCAGTTTTTGCGATATGGCACTGCATTACCTTAACTGACAAAATTGGTGTACTTTTTTCCCCACAAATAGAGCTTTCTTTTGGTGGTATTTGATCACCTCTGCAGTTTTTATTTCTTGAGCTATTAACAAAAAAAATAACGATAATTCTGAAACAAAAATACACCAATGTTTTTACTTTCTGCTATTAAACACAGCCAATAAAAAATAAATAAATAAATAAATAAATAAATAAATAAATAAAAATAAAACTTTTTCATCATTTTAGACCAATATGTTTTCTGTTACATATTTTTGGTAAAAGAAATTCCCAATAAATGTACATTGATTGGTTTGCGCAACAGTTATCACGTCTACAAACTAGAGGATATATTTATGGCATTTTTATTTATTTATTTTTTTTATTAGTAATGTCGACGATCACCGGTTTTTAGCGGGACTGTGACATTGTGGTGGGAAGATTGGACACTTAACTGACACTTTTGACACTTTTGAGGGGACCAGTGACATTACTACAGTAATCAGTGCTAAAAATATGCACTGTTACTGTACTAATGACACTGGCAGGGAAGGGGTTAACACCAGGGGTGATCAAAGGGTTAAGTGTGTCCCTAGGGGATGTTTTCTAACTGTGTGTGGTTTGGACTCACTAGACAAACACAGAGATCCGTGTTCCTAAATAGCAGGGACACAGGATCCCGTCGGACCCGCTGATTGGCTCCCCCTCTGGCAATTGCAGGAAACAAGGTACAGGTACGTCGTTTTGTGCAATAGAGCCAACTTGCTGCAGTATATGTACTGCTGGCGGTTGGCAAGTGGTTAAAAGTGTCTTTGCAAAACGTCAACAGTTACGT
This sequence comes from Pelophylax lessonae, assembly GCF_965119305.1. Classification (NCBI taxonomy): domain Eukaryota; kingdom Metazoa; phylum Chordata; class Amphibia; order Anura; family Ranidae; genus Pelophylax; species Pelophylax lessonae. The sequence continues at coordinate 84,663,839 of NC_138777.1, read as the reverse complement.
AAGGTTCATAAGGTGGAGAAGACAAACACACAACAATGTGTCTAATAATAATAGAATGCAAACTGGGTGTTCTGTTGATATTAATATAAAGGATACCTTTAATATAATGATCAGCATCACAATTCCATATTAATGTAATGTATACCATTTGAATTAAAGTAGAACTATGGTCAAAACTTTTTTGGATAGATTAAGGGAGGGTTAAAACCCCTGTCACATTTTTTTTGCCATCTTTGTCCCATTGCAGAGATTTCTCTTCACTTTCTGTCCCGTAGCCAAACAGGAAGTGAGAGGAAATCCCGGGAAAATAAAGGGAATCACTTGGGGATTCCCAGGTCTCCAGAACTAGTGTCCCCATTGGAAGATTTCCCCTCTTCTACTTTTCTGGCGACTACCCAAAATTTGGAATTTTCTTTTACTTTCACTTTCAATTATAATGGTAAACAGGACGAGTAGAGAGGGGGAATCTCCCTAACGGAGACATAGGCAGCAATAAAAATTGACAGGGGTCCTAATCCCTCTATACTCCATCCAAAACAAACTAAAAAAGTTTTGACTTTTATTATACTTTAATTTTTTTTTCAGTAAGTGTATTTACTGAGATACAATATGATACAATGTCGGTCTATGTTTATAGCATCCTAGAAAAAGTCAACAACACCTTTCAGTTAGGTAAAAATCCTTCTCATCAGCTGTACATGTTCCGGATTCATTTATGGAAAGATTGCATTATTTCCAAAATTCAGTTATGCAAAGACCCCTTTGTAATAATAGAATCATGATTTGTGTTTCAGCAACTTCCTGTGCTCCTGTCTGCTCGTGGTCACAGTGGTTTAATGTGAATTACCCTAGTTCTGATCCAAATGGGGGGGAATTTGAGACCTATGAGAACATCAGGAAAGCTGGATTTCATGTTTGTGAGCAACCACAAGACATTTTCTGCAGATCAAAGGATAACCCGGATACAGCACTGGCAGAGCTGGGAGAGAACGTCACCTGTGAAGTCTCCTCTGGGCTTGTGTGTTACAATGACCCGTTTGGTCTCCCATGTAATAACCATGAAATTAAAGTCTTCTGTTGTCAGTTACCAGCTTATTGTACAACAACTCAAACTACAACTCCCACAACTACAAAAACTACAACTGAAACCTCAACGCTTACATCTACACCATCAACCACCACAGTAACCCCAACAACAACTCAGACTACATCTGAAACAAGTAGGTGCAGTGTTTGCTATTTGTTAAAAGCAGTAATGAAAAAATGAAAAGTTTTTAAAATGTTTGTCTTTACAATGTATTTTTGAAAATATGTGTGTGTAACAGGAAGCTAGTTAGCTAGTTTGTCGTGAATTTACCAAACTCCTTGCAGTTACCGTATATACTCGAGTATAAGTTGCCACGAAAATAAGCAGAGGCACCTAATTTTACCACAAAAAAATGGGAAAACGTATATTGACTCAAGTATAAGCCTAGGGTGGGAAATGCAGCAGCTACTGCGGGCATGGCACAGGAGAGGAAGAATCTGCGGGCATGGTGCAAGAGATGCAGAGGCTGTGGGCATGGTGCAGGAGATGCAGGAGCTGTGGGCATGGTGCAGGAGATGCGGGCATGGTGCAGGGGCTGCAGGCATGGTGCAGGAGATGCAGAGGCTGTGGGCATGGTGCAGGAGATGCAGGGCTGAGGGCATGGTGCAAACGATGCAGGGCTGAGGGCATGGTGCAGGAGATGCAGGGCTGCAGGCATGATGCAGGGATGAGGGCATGGTGCAGGATATGCAGAGGGGGTCTTACTTACCCATCCCCGAGGCGCCTTTGATTTAAAAATGGTGCTGCCCGGCGCCACACGTCATTGCGCATGCGCCGTCTGCCAGAGAATGGCCGAGTGCGTATGGGCTTCCCCGAGCGACGGCGGCGCATGCGCAGTGTACATGTTGGCCGGCTGCCGCTGACGTTCGGTCAGCCCCAGGGAGAACAGGTAAGTGACTAGAGTATAAGACTATGTTGTTTGGAGATACTGTGGGTGATCAAATCAAACGTCCCAGTCACCACACCTCGTGAAGCAATCCCCTTCAGATAACACACTTACCAGAATTAAATGGATTAATCGCCTTGTAATAACCATATGGCTATAATCCAATGATTAATCCTCGATCCAAAGATTGTTGCTCATACCTCCGTGCTCCTGGTCCAGTCTATGCGGTGTCCCCACACATGATCCTCTCTCCTTCCCTGTCTCCAGACCCCAATTGGGGCTCTGCTCTCCCCCCACCGATCCTGCCTCCCCCCTCCCTTCCTCCTATTTCCTCTTCCTCCTCTGGCTGGCCTGTACGATTCTCTATGGAGGGGATGGATCCGATGTGGGGTGTCAATGGGGTCCTGTGGGGGTCCTGGGGGGGCCCAGATCAGCCCTGACAGCTGTGTGTCTGCATGGGAGTGCTGTAGAAGGAGAAGAAGAAGAAAATTCTTCTCCTCCTCCAGGACTCCCATACAGATACATCTTTCAGCACTTTATATTGATTTTGATTTGGTTTATAGTAGCTGCTATATGTGCATTTACATTTTTATTTGAGTTTTATTGGTTTGAGTCTAATGTGCGTTGCGTTCGGTCATACGGTCTTACTGTTTTACCACATTTTGAACACGTTTCAATTTGGTAAAAATCCTTCTTGTCATCTGTACATGATCCGGATTCATTTATGGAAAATTTTCATTATTTCCAAAATTCAGTTATGCAAAGACCCCTTTGTAATAATGGAATCATGATTTGTGTTTCAGCAACTTCCTGTGCGCCAGTCTGCTCGTGGTCACAGTGGTTTAATGTGAGTTACCCTAGTTCTGATCCAAATGGGGGGGAATTTGAGACCTATGAGAACATCAGGAAAGCTGGATTTCAAGTTTGTGAGCAACCGCAAGACATTTCCTGCAGATCAAAGGATAACCCGAATACAGCACTGGCAGAGCTGGGAGAGAACGTCACCTGTGAAGTCTCCTCTGGGCTTGTGTGTTACAATGACCCATTTGGTTTTCCATGTAATAACTATGAAATTAAAGTCTTCTGTTGTCAGTTACCAGCTTATTGTACAACAACTCAAACAACAACTCCCACAACTACGAAAACTACAACTGAAACCTCAACGCTTACATCTACAACATCAACCACCACAGTAACCCCAACGACAACTCAGACTACATCTGAAACAAGTAGGTGCAGTGTTTGCTATTTGTTAAAAGCAGTAATGAAAAAATGAAAAGTTTTTAAAATGTTTGTTTTTTGAATTTTTATGTATTTTTATGTATTTTTGAAAATATGTGTGTGTAACAGAAAGCTAGTGAGCTAGTTTGTTGTGAATTTACTAAACTCTTTGCAGTTACCATATATACTTGAGTATAGGCCCACCCGAATATAAGCAGAGGCACCTAATTTTTCCACAAAAAAACTGGGAAAACGTATATTGACTCAAGTTTTTCGGTGCCTACGGTGGGAAATGCAGCAGCAACTGCGGGTATGGCACAGGAGAGGAATAATCTGTGGGCATGGTACAAGAGATGCAGAGACTGTGGGCATGGTGCAGGAGATGCAGGAGCTGTGGGCATGGTGCAGGAGATGCATGCATGGTTCAGGGACTACAGGCATGGTGCAGGAGATGCAGAGGCTGTGGGCATGGTGCAGGAGATGCAGAGGCTGTGGGCATAGTGCAGGAGATGCAGGGCTGAGGGCATGGTGCAGAAGATGCAGGGCTGAGGACATGGTGCAGGAGATGCAGGACTGAGGGCATGGTGCAGAAGATGCAGGGCTGAGGGCATGGTGCAGGAGATGCAGGGCTGCAGGCATGATGCAGGGCTGAGGGCATGGTGCAGGATATGCAGAGGGGGTCTTACTTACCCATCCCCGAGGCGCCTTCGATTTAAAAATGGCGCCGCCTGGCGCCACACGTCATTGCGCATGCGCCGTCTGCCCGAGAATGGCCGAGTGCATACGGGCTTCCTCGAGCAGCGTCGCATGCACAGTGTACATGTTAGCCAGCTGCCGCTGACGTTCAGTCAGCCCCAGGGAGAACAGGTAAGTGACTAGAGTATAAGATGACGGGGGCTTTTTCAGCATAAAAAAATGTGCTGAAAAAGTCAGCTTATACTTGAGTATATACGGTACTTTAAAGTGATTGTAAGTGCTTTTTTTTATTTACAAAAGAAATACCAAACAGGTTATACTTACCTCACCCCGGATGTCCCGTTTCCGGTCCCCCCCCCAGCACCCCTGGCTCCTCCTCTCTGCCAGTGCCACCCTCTATGGGTCACTTAGGCGGGGTTGTTCCTAAGTCTCACAGTCGGGAAAACCGATGCCTACATTTTTTTTTAGCTTAATGCAAGGAATGCATAAATATAAAAATAGTTTAGGCTTCAAAACCACTTTCATTTAATCTTTCTCTTGTAATGGATATGCATTAAAGATTTGTGTGTGTAAGTTACAGCATATTCACTCCACAGCACTGAGGATCAGTGTAGGGATGCTGGAGCTGGTGTGCTCCATGGGTCATGTTCATGTCCATGCCACAAGGAAAGGTTGCCAGTCTTTTCTCCACAGCTCTGGTATGCAGATAATGGGAGGTTTTCAGATTGACAACTCCAAGTATCAGCATGTATTATCACTTTTGGTGCGGAAGGTTTTACCCTCTTAATGACCAGGCCATTTTTTGCAATAAGGCACTGCATTACTTTAACTGACAATTGCATGGTCCTGCGACGCTGATGTCCCTTTTTCCCACAAATAGAGGTTTCTTTTGGTGGTATTTGATCACTTCTGCGTTTTTTTATTTTTTGGGCTATAAAAAAAAAAAAAATCATTCTGAAGAAAATTCTGAAAAAAAAAACCACCAATATTTTTTACTTTCTTCTATTAAACACAGCCAATAAAAAAAAACTAAAATATATATATATATATATATATATATATATATATATATATACATATATATATATATATATATATATAATCATTTTAGGCCAATATGTTTTCTGATACATACTTTTGGTAAAAAAAATCCCAATAAGTGTATATTGATTGTTTTGCACAACAGTTATTGCTTCTACAGACTAGTGGATAGATTTATGGCATTTTTATTTATTTATTTTTTTATACTAGTAATGGTGGCGATCACCAGTTTTTTAGCTGGACTGCAACATTGTGACGGACAGATTGGACACCTAAATTACACCTTTGATACTTTTGAGGGGATCAGTGACATTACTACAGTTATCAGTGCTAAAAATATGCACTGTTACTGTACTAATGACACTGGCAGGGGAGGAGTTAACACCAGGGGTGATCAAAGGGTTAAGTGTGTCCCTAGGGGATGCTTTCTAACTGTGTGGGGGATGGACTCACTAGATGAACACAGAGATATGTGTTCCTAAATAGCAGGAACACAAGATCCCTGCTTTCATCTGACAGAAGGGTGGTCTGCCTTCTTTACAAAGGCAGACCGCTGTTCTATCTCACTGAAGAGCAATTGCGGGTGGCTGGCGGACACTGTGTCCACCGGATCCGCTGATTGGCAACATACAGGTAGAACCGATTTGCTGCAGTATAACCAGTATAACCAGTTTAACCATATGTACAAGTGGTTAAAAGTGTCTTTGAAAAACATCAACAGTTATGTATCGTTCATGAGGTGGAGAAGACAAATACACTACAATGTGTCTGATAATAATAAAATACACACTGTGTGTTCTGTTGATATTAGTATAAAGGATGCCTTTAAAATAATGATCATCATCACAATTTCATATTATTGTAATGCATACAATTTTAATTAAAGTATAACTATGGGCAAAAGTTTTTTTTTTTTTCCATTTTGGATAGAGTAAGGGAAGGTTATAACCCCTTTTTTTCGACATCTTTGACCATTGCGTTGATTTCCCTTCACTTGCTATCCCATAGCCAAACAGGAAGTGAGAGGAAATCCCGGAAAATTAAGGGAATCCCTTGGGGATTCCCAGGTCACCAGAACTAGTGTCCCCTTTGAAAGATTTCCCCTTTATTACTTTTCTGGGTACAACCCAAAATTTGGAATTTTCTTTTACTTTCACTTTTAATTATAATGGTAAACAGGACAAGTAGAAAGGGGGAATCTCCCTAACAGGAACATAGACGGCAATAAAAATTGACAGGGGTTCGAATCCTTCTTTACTCCATCCAAAACAAAAAAAAAAAGTTTTGTTATACTTTAATTTTTTTGCCAGTAAGTGTATTTACTGAGATACAATATGATAATATGCCGGCCTATGTTTATAGGATCCCCGAAAAAGTCAACAACACCTTTCAGTTTGGTAAAAATCCTTCTGGTCAGCTGTACATGTTCCGAAACTTTATTTATGGAAAGTTTGCATATATTTCCAACATTCACCTTTGTAATAATGGAATCATGATTTGTGTTTCAGCAACTTCCTGTGCTCCTGTCTGCTCGTGGTCACAGTGGTTTAATGTGAGTTACCCTAGTTCTGATCCAAATGGGGGGGAATTTGAGACCTATGAGAACATCAGAAAAGCTGGATTTCAAGTTTGTGAGCAACCACAAGACATTTCCTGCAGATCAAAGGATAACCCGGATACAGCACTGGCAGAGCTGGGAGAGAACATCACCTGTGAAGTCTCCTCTGGGCTTGTGTGTTACAATGACCCGTTTGGTCTCCCATGTAATAACTATGAAATTAAAGTCTTCTGTTGTCAGTTACCAGTTTATTGTACAACAACTCAAACTACAACTCCCACAACTACGAAAACTACAACCGAAACCTCAACGCTTACATCTACACCATCAACCACCACAGTAACCCCAAAGACTACTCAGACTACATCTGAAACAAGTAAGTGCAATTTATGCTCTTTGTGAAAAACAGTAATGAAAAAATGAAAAGTAATTAAAATGTTTGTCTTTACAATTTATTTTTTTAACTGTGTGTGTGTGTAACAGGAAGTTAGTTTGGTGTGTATTTACTAAACACTTGCAGTTATCTTAATTTAATCTTTTTCTTGCAATAGATATGCAAAAAGGTGTGAATCTGTAAATTACAGCATAGGCACTTCACAGCAGTGAGGACCAGAGTGGGGATGCTGGAGCTGGTGTACTCCATGGTCTCTACTTGAAATAACGAATTGAAAAAGTGTTACGCAACCTCAAAGAATATGTAATTGGTGCACCACCCTCAACACATGACAATAAGGGTCTATATAAACACTATATAAACTATATATATATTTTAAGATTAGCACCACATATATTACCAATAAGTGACTTTCAGATTGTGCATAAGCAAACTCCGGAAAGTTGCATCAATTTAAAATCAACCTAAATCTGCTATTGTTAGTAGCATGATATTTAACTACAAACAGACATCATATAATGTATTAAGCAAACTTATATTAACCACTTCACCTCCTGAAGATTTACCCCCCTTCATGACCAGGCCATTTTTTTTTTTGTGATACCGCACTGTGTTACTTTACCTGACAATTTCGCAGTCCTTCAACACTGTACCCAAATAAGATTTATGTCCCTTTTTGCCAACAAATAGAGCTTTCTTTTGGTGGTTGTTGATCACCCTTTTTACTTTCTGCTATAAAACACTTCCAAAACAAAATTGTAAAACATAAAATGTCTTCATCAGTTTAGGCCAGTATGTTTTCAGCTATATATTTTTTGGTATCAAAATCCCAAAAATCGTATATTGATTAGTTTGCGCAACAGTTACAGCATCTTCAAACTAAGGGATATTTTTATTTATTTTTATTTGTATTGTTTTACTAGTAATGGCAGTGATCAATGACTTATAGTGGGCCTGCAACATTGTGGTGGACTGTCAGGACTCTAACTGACACTTTTGTTGGACCAGTGACACTAATGCAGTGATCAGGGCTAAAATATGCACTGTATTAATGACACTGGCTGGGAAGGGGTTAACATTAGTGGTGATCAAAGTGTTAAGTGTGTGCCTAGCTGATGTTTTACTAAACTGTGGGAGATGCTTTTACTAGGAGGAGCCATAGACCCATGTACCTGCCTCGCAGGAACACAGGATCCATGCCTTCCCTACTGACAGAGTGGCAGTCTGCCTTGTTTATATAGGCAGACTGCCTATCTGCCTGTGTAATGAACAGTTGGTGAGTTTCGGTGGACATCAAGTCCACGACACCCGCTGATCGGCTCCTGCTGTGAATAATCATAATAGAAGCGGGCTGCCGCCGGCAGGCCTGCACGCGTGCACCTGGGAATTTCTGGATCATATTCTAGTGTTGCCCTGCCCCCGAGGGAGTGGCTTGTTGCATGGGTATTCTCTTCACTTCTTGTTCCCTGAGCCTGCTCCAACCTGTCTGACACTATTAGTTCTGTCATCGTGAATAATTGAGACCACAAGTATTGCAGTGAATAATCAATTTACTGCTTTTTGACCTTTGATGTAAAACAAGAATATGCAAACAGAATTAGAAATAACAAAAATGTTGCTACCGAGATAGATCCTGAATTCCCAACCAAGGATTTAGGCCTTTTAGTTCAGCACTCAGGATCCAGAACACAGGCCACACATACATATACACAAATAAATGTGTATGTATGCTAGAGGATTGCGTTCAACAACAATAAACAATACTTTAAATAATCGGGTGTAACTAGAGAGTGACCACAGATAATAGTGACTACACTTGGTAACTTGAATGTAAAGTAGGCAATATAACAATATTAGAACAACTATCAGAGTGCACTCTGTGTACTAAAGGGGGCCCCCTTTATGAGGAATTGCAAGAGTCTCCTGGAGAGTGAGGCCTCACTTGTCTTCACCGGCAAGGAATTCCCAACAATCCAAGGAAAGTATTTGTAATCCAATAAAGGTAGAGATGAACTGTATCCCCCAAGGCAATCAATAGTTGTAATCCACAGAGAAGCAAACGTAATAAATCCTAATGCATCACAACAGGTTCACAACCTGGCACTGAATAAAGGGCTTAAGGCCTAGTTCACCCACCTCACACTATATGTATATCTGCAGTGTCCAGTGGTTTGCTGAATGTCAGTATGGCCTTATGAAAGTATGCAGTTTAGTTATACTGCCCTGATTCAGCTTAGGTCTGTGTTTAATGGAGAAGTAGATTCTGGATGTCTCTCACCCAAACCGGGAGCTCCATTCTCCTCTGCGACCAGGCCCCACTCATCTCCTGAGCCTCCATCCGCCTGTCAGCAACCTTCCGCTCGGCCACGCTACCGAGACTCCTCCGCTCACTTACACCACCAGCTTCACTCCGGTGTCCACCACTAGGCCTCAGCCTAAGTTCCTGCGATCCGCAGCAGCTCTTCCCCTTCTTTCCAGTACGCTGTCCTCGAGGCAAGAGAGCAAAATGGAGCCCCCTTTTATATAGACACTCCCAGCAAGCTCCGCATGTCCTATTACTCCCTGGGAGAAGGGTCTCTCTCTCCCAGCAGTCTATGATCCTAGCTCCTCCCGTAGTACATCTCCCATAATGTCAAAATCACTGTCTTTGCAGAACTTTAATAACAATACACAGGTTGAACAATACCAGCCGTGCAGGAAAACAGCCTTGCTGCTATATATTTAAGTGATAGGGGTTAAAGTGCATTAACCTTAAATCTTGTGTGAATGTGTATCAAAAAACCATACACATTAAAAAATATCCAATATGAAATAGAAAGTCCAATGTATCACTCCAGTTCTCTTGCTATGATTATTAAACATGTGAAGATACAGCAGAGGGTCCCACCACCATTCACACTCTGCTCTCACCTTAGTAAATCTACCTATTTAACACAAAATAGATCAAATGTGCATTCCTTTTAAGGGGATTCACTCCAAGGCAACGCTGCTCCCTCTTCGTGAGATCCTCTCTGGTAGTTAGGAGATGTTATCTTCCTGATGGTACACTCCTCCAGGGCTCCTCAGCTGAAAAGTAAAGAAAGGGAGCTTCGATAGTGTAAAACCATTAAACCCAGTAAAAACGTTATTAAAAGACATATAATGTATTGCACTCACAAGGAAAGTGCACTAAAGAAGTAGTGCACCACTTAAAACGCAATGGTGTATAAACAGGTGTATGACCCCTTAAGCCTGAGACTCCCACATCACCATTCTAGCATAAAAGCCAGGTACGTTATGATGTCACTAGGCCCTGACCTGATGTGTTTCGTCATGATCAAGTGAACTCTTTGAGGAAGTCACGTGATTGTGACAAAACGTGTCAGGGCGTGGCCTAGTGATGTCATCATCTGTGGCCTGCCTTATTTTTGTCACATTCCAGGGAATATCAAATTTAATAATTTACCAAACAATTAGCAGAGGGTATTAGTACTATTGGTTTATAGCCAGTTATAGTTATTATTTATGAGGGGGTGGGGGGTTATAAATATTGCATATTAATATTTCACTTGTTTTATTGGCTCTCAAAGAATAAGGGGGATCGGGAACATGTTACATGTTTTACCTTAAATACGGATGGAACATGTAACATGTTCCAAAAGTGAACTTATCCTTTAACCCAGTAGATCTTTATATTGATATCGTTAGACAGAGGAAAATTGGTTATAACTAGTGTTGAGCGAACACGGACTGTATTATTCGTGTTCGTACCGAATAATTGGATTTTTTGTACCCGAACACGGACACGGACACTTTACTGTATGTTCGGGTAAAAATCCGTGTTCGGTCGTTTTATTTCCGGGTTTTGCATGCTTTGGCGCTCTTTTCATGGCGGGCTTTCAACAGCCAATCAACAATCGTTTAACTGGTGTGCCTTAAGCCATCCCAGCCATGCCTGCAAATGTCTCAGTAGCTGTGATTGGCCGTCTGAAGCATGTGACCAAGTCTTTATAAGTTCGAGGCAGCCGCAGCGGCGTCATTATGCTGCTTAGATTCAGGGACAGAGCACACATCAACGTGCTGGCTGCTGATTAGGGAAAGATAGGCAGGAAAAAACCATTTGTGTCCGGATAGAATTGAGGGACAGGTCGGAGTGTTTAGGCAGGGCGAGTTGTAGGCATTTTAGGGATAGAGTCTGCTGAATTATATAGGGTCAGTGTCTTCTACAAACTACAATCGATATTGCTGTGTGGGGGGTGGGGTGAATCTGCACTCAATCCTGATCTACGATCTCTTCTCAATCCTGTTAGGGACAGAGTCTGCTGAATTTTAGGGAAACTGTGTTCTACAAACTACAATCGATATTGCTGTGTGGGGGGTGGGGTGAATCTGCACTCAATCCTGATCTACGATCTCTTCTCAATCCTGTTAGGGACAGAGTCTGCTGAATTTTAGGGAAACTGTGTTCTACAAACTACAATCGATATTGCTGTGTGGGGGGTGGGGTGAATCTGCACTCAATCCTGATCTACGATCTCTTCTCAATCCTGTTAGGGACAGAGTCTGCTGAATTTTAGGGAAACTGTGTTCTACAAACTACAATCGATATTGCTGTGTGGTGTGGGATTGGAGATAGGCAGGTGTCAGTGATCCACATCCATTTTTCTGTGTGTGAGCTGCAGTGAACACAATCTTTTTGGGCTGCAGTGAACACAATCTTTTTGGGCTGCAGTGAACACAATCTTTTTGGGCTGCAGTGAACACAATCTTTTTGGGCTGCAGTGAACACAATCTTTTTGGGGTGCAGTGAACAAAATCTTTTTGGGGTGCAGTGAACACAATCCTTTTTGGTGTGCAGTGAACACAATCTTTGTGGGGTGCAGTGAACAAAATCCTTTGTGGGGTGCAGTGAACACAATCTTTTTGGGGTGCAGTGAACAAAATCCTTTTTGGGGTGCAGTGAACAACATCCTTTTTGGGGTGCAGTGAACACAATCTTTTTGGGGTGCAGTGAACAAAATCCTTTGTGGGGTGCAGTGAACACAATCTTTTTGGGGTGCAGTGAACACAATCTTTTTGGGGTGGAGTGAACAACATCCTTTTTGGGGTGCAGTGAACAAAATCCTTTTTGGGGTGCAGTGAACAAAATCATTTTTGGGGTGCAGTGAACACAATCTTTTTGGGGTGCAGTGAACACAATCTTTGTGGGGTGCAGTGAACACAATCTTTTTGGGGTGGAGTGAACAACATCCTTTTTGGGGTGCAGTGAACAACATCCTTTTTGGGGTGCAGTGAACACAATCTTTTTGGGGTGCAGTGAACACAATCTTTGTGGGGTACAGTGAACAGAATCTTTGTGGGGTGCAGTGAACACAATCTTTGGGGGGTACAGTGAACACAATCTTTGTGAGGTGCAGTGAACACAATCTTTGTGGGGTGCAGTGAACACAATCATTGTGGGGTGCAGTGAACTCAATCTTTGTGGGGTACAGTGAACACAATCTCATACTGAAGGTTTGAGGGTGCTGCCTGTTCCATACTCCCCCTACTCCTCATCTAGCCTTTTAGGGGTACAAACAATAGTAATTGGGGCCTAGTGTGGTTGTGTACGTGTGATATACATACACTTTTTTGGGATCATATTTTCTATTCCGCTATTTAATCAAAAACCTTTGGGGATCAGTTAAATTGGGGGATAGTCTGTGTTGGTACGTGTGAGAGAGATCCACCTTTCCAAGTTGTTGGGGTTCATCTCATACTTCTGAAGGTTTGAGGGTGCTGCCTGTTCCATACTCCCCCTACTCCTAGCCTTTTAGGGGTACAAACAATAGTAATTGGGGCCTAGTGTGGTTGTGTACGTGTGATATACATACACTTTTTTGGGATCATATTTTCTATTCCGCTATTTAATCAAAAACCTTTGGGGATCAGTTAAATTGGGGGATAGTCTGTGTTGGTACGTGTGAGAGAGATCCACCTTTCCAAGTTGTTGGGGTTCATCTCATACTTCTGAAGGTTTGAGGGTGCTGCCTGTTCCATACTCCCCCTACTCCTAGCCTTTTAGGGGTACAAACAATAGTAATTGGGGCCTAGTGTGGTTGTGTACGTGTGATATACATACACTTTTTTGGGATCATATTTTCTATTCCGCTATTTAATCAAAAACCTCTGGGGATCAGTTAAATTGGGGGATAGTCTGTGTTGGTACGTGTGAGAGAGATCCACCTTTCCAAGTTGTTGGGGTTCATCTCATACTTCTGAAGGTTTGAGGGTGCTGCCTGTTCCATACTCCCCCTACTCCTAGCCTTTTAGGGGTACAAACAATAGTAATTGGGGCCTAGTGTGGTTGTGTACGTGTGATATACATACACTTTTTTGGGATCATATTTTCTATTCCGCTATTTAATCAAAAACCTCTGGGGATCAGTTAAATTGGGGGATAGTCTGTGTTGGTACGTGTGAGAGAGATCCACCTTTCCAAGTTGTTGGGGTTCATCTCATACTTCTGAAGGTTTGAGGGTGCTGCCTGTTCCATACTCCCCCTACTCCTAGCCTTTTAGGGGTACAAACAATAGTAATTGGGGCCTAGTGTGGTTGTGTACGTGTGATATACATACACTTTTTTGGGATCATATTTTCTATTCCGCTATTTAATCAAAAACCTCTGGGGATCAGTTAAATTGGGGGATAGTCTGTGTTGGTACGTGTGAGAGAGATCCACCTTTCCAAGTTGTTGGGGTTCATCTCATACTTCTGAAGGTTTGAGGGTGCTGCCTGTTCCATACTCCCCCCTACTCCTAGCCTTTTAGGGGTACAAACAATAGTAATTGGGGCCTAGTGTGGTTGTGTACGTGTGATATACATACACTTTTTTGGGATCATATTTTCTATTCCGCTATTTAATCAAAAACCTTTGGGGATCAGTTAAATTGGGGGATAGTCTGTGTTGGTACGTGTGAGAGAGATCCACCTTTCCAAGTTGTTGGGGTTCATCTCATACTTCTGAAGGTTTGAGGGTGCTGCCTGTTCCATACTCCCCCTACTCCTAGCCTTTTAGGGGTACAAACAATAGTAATTGGGGCCTAGTGTGGTTGTGTACGTGTGATATACATACACTTTTTTGGGATCATATTTTCTATTCCGCTATTTAATCAAAAACCTCTGGGGATCAGTTAAATTGGGGGATAGTCTGTGTTGGTACGTGTGAGAGAGATCCACCTTTCCAAGTTGTTGGGGTTCATCTCATACTTCTGAAGGTTTGAGGGTGCTGCCTGTTCCATACTCCCCCCTACTCCTAGCCTTTTAGGGGTACAAACAATAGTAATTGGGGCCTAGTGTGGTTGTGTACGTGTGATATACATACACTTTTTTGGGATCATATTTTCTATTCCGCTATTTAATCAAAAACCTCTGGGGATCAGTTAAATTGGGGGATAGTCTGTGTTGGTACGTGTGAGAGAGATCCACCTTTCCAAGTTGTTGGGGTTCATCTCATACTTCTGAAGGTTTGAGGGTGCTGCCTGTTCCATACTCCCCCCTACTCCTAGCCTTTTAGGGGTACAAACAATAGTAATTGGGGCCTAGTGTGGTTGTGTACGTGTGATATACATACACTTTTTTGGGATCATATTTTCTATTCCGCTATTTAATCAAAAACCTCTGGGGATCAGTTAAATTGGGGGATAGTCTGTGTTGGTACGTGTGAGAGAGATCCACCTTTCCAAGTTGTTGGGGTTCATCTCATACTTCTGAAGGTTTGAGGGTGCTGCCTGTTCCATACTCCCCCTACTCCTAGCCTTTTAGGGGTACAAACAATAGTAATTGGGGCCTAGTGTGGTTGTGTACGTGTGATATACATACACTTTTTTGGGATCATATTTTCTATTCCGCTATTTAATCAAAAACCTCTGGGGATCAGTTAAATTGGGGGATAGTCTGTGTTGGTACGTGTGAGAGAGATCCACCTTTCCAAGTTGTTGGGGTTCATCTCATACTTCTGAAGGTTTGAGGGTGCTGCCTGTTCCATACTCCCCCTACTCCTAGCCTTTTAGGGGTACAAACAATAGTAATTGGGGCCTAGTGTGGTTGTGTACGTGTGATATACATACACTTTTTTGGGATCATATTTTCTATTCCGCTATTTAATCAAAAACCTCTGGGGATCAGTTAAATTGGGGGATAGTCTGTGTTGGTACGTGTGAGAGAGATCCACCTTTCCAAGTTGTTGGGGTTCATCTCATACTTCTGAAGGTTTGAGGGTGCTGCCTGTTCCATACTCCCCCTACTCCTAGCCTTTTAGGGGTACAAACAATAGTAATTGGGGCCTAGTGTGGTTGTGTACGTGTGATATACATACACTTTTTTGGGATCATATTTTCTATTCCGCTATTTAATCAAAAACCTCTGGGGATCAGTTAAATTGGGGGATAGTCTGTGTTGGTACGTGTGAGAGAGATCCACCTTTCCAAGTTGTTGGGGTTCATCTCATACTTCTGAAGGTTTGAGGGTGCTGCCTGTTCCATACTCCCCCCTACTCCTAGCCTTTTAGGGGTACAAACAATAGTAATTGGGGCCTAGTGTGGTTGTGTACGTGTGATATACATACACTTTTTTGGGATCATATTTTCTATTCCGCTATTTAATCAAAAACCTTTGGGGATCAGTTAAATTGGGGGATAGTCTGTGTTGGTACGTGTGAGAGAGATCCACCTTTCCAAGTTGTTGGGGTTCATCTCATACTTCTGAAGGTTTGAGGGTGCTGCCTGTTCCATACTCCCCCCTACTCCTAGCCTTTTAGGGGTACAAACAATAGTAATTGGGGCCTAGTGTGGTTGTGTACGTGTGATATACATACACTTTTTTGGGATCATATTTTCTATTCCGCTATTTAATCAAAAACCTTTGGGGATCAGTTAAATTGGGGGATAGTCTGTGTTGGTACGTGTGAGAGAGATCCACCTTTCCAAGTTGTTGGGGTTCATCTCATACTTCTGAAGGTTTGAGGGTGCTGCCTGTTCCATACTCCCCCTACTCCTAGCCTTTTAGGGGTACAAACAATAGTAATTGGGGCCTAGTGTGGTTGTGTACGTGTGATATACATACACTTTTTTGGGATCATATTTTCTATTCCGCTATTTAATCAAAAACCTCTGGGGATCAGTTAAATTGGGGGATAGTCTGTGTTGGTACGTGTGAGAGAGATCCACCTTTCCAAGTTGTTGGGGTTCATCTCATACTTCTGAAGGTTTGAGGGTGCTGCCTGTTCCATACTCCCCCCTACTCCTAGCCTTTTAGGGGTACAAACAATAGTAATTGGGGCCTAGTGTGGTTGTGTACGTGTGATATACATACACTTTTTTGGGATCATATTTTCTATTCCGCTATTTAATCAAAAACCTCTGGGGATCAGTTAAATTGGGGGATAGTCTGTGTTGGTACGTGTGAGAGAGATCCACCTTTCCAAGTTGTTGGGGTTCATCTCATACTTCTGAAGGTTTGAGGGTGCTGCCTGTTCCATACTCCCCCTACTCCTAGCCTTTTAGGGGTACAAACAATAGTAATTGGGGCCTAGTGTGGTTGTGTACGTGTGATATACATACACTTTTTTGGGATCATATTTTCTATTCCGCTATTTAATCAAAAACCTCTGGGGATCAGTTAAATTGGGGGATAGTCTGTGTTGGTACGTGTGAGAGAGATCCACCTTTCCAAGTTGTTGGGGTTCATCTCATACTTCTGAAGGTTTGAGGGTGCTGCCTGTTCCATACTCCCCCCTACTCCTAGCCTTTTAGGGGTACAAACAATAGTAATTGGGGCCTAGTGTGGTTGTGTACGTGTGATATACATACACTTTTTTGGGATCATATTTTCTATTCCGCTATTTAATCAAAAACCTTTGGGGATCAGTTAAATTGGGGGATAGTCTGTGTTGGTACGTGTGAGAGAGATCCACCTTTCCAAGTTGTTGGGGTTCATCTCATACTTCTGAAGGTTTGAGGGTGCTGCCTGTTCCATACTCCCCCCTACTCCTAGCCTTTTAGGGGTACAAACAATAGTAATTGGGGCCTAGTGTGGTTGTGTACGTGTGATATACATACACTTTTTTGGGATCATATTTTCTATTCCGCTATTTAATCAAAAACCTTTGGGGATCAGTTAAATTGGGGGATAGTCTGTGTTGGTACGTGTGAGAGAGATCCACCTTTCCAAGTTGTTGGGGTTCATCTCATACTTCTGAAGGTTTGAGGGTGCTGCCTGTTCCATACTCCCCCTACTCCTAGCCTTTTAGGGGTACAAACAATAGTAATTGGGGCCTAGTGTGGTTGTGTACGTGTGATATACATACACTTTTTTGGGATCATATTTTCTATTCCGCTATTTAATCAAAAACCTCTGGGGATCAGTTAAATTGGGGGATAGTCTGTGTTGGTACGTGTGAGAGAGATCCACCTTTCCAAGTTGTTGGGGTTCATCTCATACTTCTGAAGGTTTGAGGGTGCTGCCTGTTCCATACTCCCCCCTACTCCTAGCCTTTTAGGGGTACAAACAATAGTAATTGGGGCCTAGTGTGGTTGTGTACGTGTGATATACATACACTTTTTTGGGATCATATTTTCTATTCCGCTATTTAATCAAAAACCTTTGGGGATCAGTTAAATTGGGGGATAGTCTGTGTTGGTACGTGTGAGAGAGATCCACCTTTCCAAGTTGTTGGGGTTCATCTCATACTTCTGAAGGTTTGAGGGTGCTGCCTGTTCCATACTCCCCCTACTCCTCATCTAGCCTTTTAGGGGTACAAACAATAGTAATTGGGGCCTAGTGTGGTTGTGTACGTGCGAGATACATACACTTTTTTTGATCATATTTCCTATTCCGCTATTCAATAAAAACCTTTGAGGATCAATTGAATTGCGGGATAGTCTGTGTCGGTACGTGTGAGAGAGATCCACCTTTCCAAGTTGTTGGGGTTCATCTCATACTTCTGAAGGTTTGAGGGTGCTGCCTGTTCCATACCCCCCCTACTCCTCATCTAGCCTTTTAGGGGTACAAACAATAGTAATTGGGGCCTAGTGTGGTTGTGTACGTGCGAGATACATACACTTTTTTTGATCATATTTCCTATTCCGCTATTCAATAAAAACCTTTGAGGATCAATTGAATTGCGGGATAGTCTGTGTCGGTACGTGTGAGAGAGATCCACCTTTCCAAGTTGTTGGGGTTCATCTCATACTTCTGAAGGTTTGAGGGTGCTGCCTGTTCCATACCCCCCCTACTCCTCATCTAGCCTTTTAGGGGTACAAACAATAGTAATTGGGGCCTAGTGTGGTTGTGTACGTGCGAGATACATACACTTTTTTTGATCATATTTCCTATTCCGCTATTCAATAAAAACCTTTGAGGATCAATTGAATTGCGGGATAGTCTGTGTCGGTACGTGTGAGAGAGATCCACCTTTCCAAGTTGTTGGGGTTCATCTCATACTTCTGAAGGTTTGAGGGTGCTGCCTGTTCCATACTCCTCCTCCTCCTCATCCATCCTTTTAGGTGTACAAACAATAGTAATTGGGGCCTAGTGTGCTTCTGTACGTGTGAGATACATACCCTTTTTTTGATCATATTTCCTATTCCGCTATTCAATAAAAACCTTTGGGGATCAATTAAATTGCGGGATAGTCTGTGTCGGTACGTGTGAGATCCACCTTTCCAAGTTTTTGGGGTTCATCTCATACTTCTGAAGCTTTGAGGGTGCTGCCTGTTCCATACTCCTCCTCCTCCTCATCCATCCTTTTAGGTGTACAAACAATAGTAATTGGGGCCTAGTGTGCTTCTGTACGTGTGAGATACATACACATTTTTTGATCATATTTCCTATTCCGCTATTCAATAAAAACCTTTGGGGATCAATTAAATTGCGGAATAGTCTGTGTCGGTACGTGTGAGATCCACCTTTCCAAGTTTTTGGGGTTCATCTCATACTTCTGAAGCTTTGAGGGTGCTGCCTGTTCCATACTCCTCCTCCTCCTCATCCATCCTTTTAGGTGTACAAACAATAGTAATTGGGGCCTAGTGTGTTTCTGTACGTGTGAGATACATACACTTTTTTTGATCATATTTCCTATTCCGCTATTCAATAAAAACCTTTGGGGATCAATTGAATTGCGGGATAGTCTGTGTCGGTACGTGTGAGAGAGATCCACCTTTCCAAGTTGTTGGGGTTCATCTCATACTTCTGAAGGTTTGAGGGTGCTGCCTGTTCCATACCCCCCCTACTCCTCATCTAGCCTTTTAGGGGTACAAACAATAGTAATTGGGGCCTAGTGTGGTTGTGTACGTGCGAGATACATACACTTTTTTTGATCATATTTCCTATTCCGCTATTCAATAAAAACCTTTGAGGATCAATTGAATTGCGGGATAGTCTGTGTCGGTACGTGTGAGAGAGATCCACCTTTCCAAGTTGTTGGGGTTCATCTCATACTTCTGAAGGTTTGAGGGTGCTGCCTGTTCCATACTCCCCCTACTCCTCATCTAGCCTTTTAGGGGTACAAACAATAGTAATTGGGGCCTAGTGTGGTTGTGTACGTGTGATATACATACACTTTTTTTGGATCATATTTTCTATTCCGCTATTCAATAAAAACCTTTCTAGGGCAAGATCTTAAATTACAGAAATATGAGGAGACCGTCAAATAAGGGCCGTGGCCTGGGTCGTGGTGCTGCTGGTAGAGCTCCTGTTGCAAGGAGAGGACATGGTCGATCTGTGCCAGCTACACGCACAAGTGAAACACCTTCCTCAAGTGTGAGTAGGCGACAGAACCTGCATCAGTATTTGGTAGGGCATCAAACGCCCCTAGAAGTGATGAGGCCAGAACAAGTTGAGGCGATAGTAGATTGGTTTGCTGCTGACAGTGCCTCCAGTTCCTTCACATTGTCTCCCACCCAGTCTACTGCAGAAAGGTCAGAGTTGGCACCTGCAGCCAATGTCCAACCGTCTTTCACCTCACCCCCTTGCAAATCAGGCCAGCAGTCTGAGCCCCAAGCCATACAGCAGTCTCTTATTCTTTTTGAGGACTCTGTCAGCAGGGTTTCCCAGGGCCATCCACCTAGCCCTGCCCCAGAAGTGGAAGAGATTGAGTGCAGCGATGCCCAACCACTTATTCCTCAAGATGAGTACATGCAAGGATCATCGCAGCACGTCTCCGATGATGACGAAACGCAGGTGCCAACTGCTGCGGCGTTCAGCATTGTGGAGACCGACAAGGAGGGCAGGGGTGAAGACTGGGTGGAAGATGATGTGGAGGACGATGAGGTCCTCGACCCCACATGGAATGAACGTCATGCAGGTGAACTGAGTAGTTTGGAGGAAGAGGCGGTGGTCGCACAGAGCCACCAGCACAGCAGAAGAGGGAGCAGGGTGCAGAAGCGGAGCGGCCGTGCCCTAGACACTACGCCCGCTACTGCCCAACGCAGCAAGGGAACGAGCGCACCAAAGTCAGCTCAAAGGAGTTCTCTAGCGTGGAAGTTCTTTAGAAAATGTGCTGATGACAGGACACGAGTGGTTTGCACCCTGTGCAATCAGAGCTTGAAGCGAGGCATGAACCTTCTCAACCTGAGCACAACCTGCATGATCAGGCATCTAAGTGCAAAGCACGAGCTGCAGTGGAGTACACACCTTCAAAACCAAGAAACGTCTCTGGCTCATCCTGCTTCCTCTTCTGCTGCAGTCTCGGCCGCTCCAGCCACATCTGTAGTGATACCGGCACCTGCCACCCCGCAAACAGACGATCTGTCAGCAACACCACCACCTGGGTCACCAACAACCATCTCCACAATGTCCCGTGGAAGCGTTCAGCTTTCCATCTCCCAAACACTTGAGAGGAAGAGGAAGTACCCCCCTACCCACCCGCGATCCCTGGCCCTGAATGCCAGCATTTCAAAATTATTGGCCTTTGAAATGCTGTCATTCCGTCTGGTGGAGACGCACAGTTTTAAAAACCTTATGTCGGTGGCTGTCCCACAGTACGTCGTGCCCAGCCGCCACTACTTTTCCAGGCAAGCCATCCCTTCCCTGCACAACCAAGTGGGGGAAAAAATCAGGTGTGCACTGCGCAACGCCATCTGTGCCAAGGTCCACCTAACTACGGATACGTGGACCAGTAAGCACGGTCAGGGGCGTTATATCTCCCTAACGGCACACTGGGTAAATGCAGTGGCGGATGGGCCTGAGGCGGATAGCAATTTGGCGCATGTCCTTCCACCACCGAGGATTGCAGGGCGCTTCAGTTTGCCTCCTGTTCCTAACTCCTCCTACTCCGCTTCCTCATCCTCTACCGCCTCCTCATCCGGACAGCGTAACACCTTCACCACCAACTTCAGCACGGCCAGGGGTAAACGACAGCAGGCAGTTTTACAACTTGCCTGTTTGGGGGACAAACCACACACCGCGCAGGAGTTGTGGAGGAGCATGGAACAGCAGACAAATGAGTGGTTGCTGCCAGCGAGCCTCAAGCCCGGCCTGGTGGTGTGCGATAACGGGCGAAATCTCATAGCAGCTCTGGGCCTAGCCGGTTTGACGCACATCCCTTGCCTGGCGCATGTGCTGAATTTGGTGGTGCAGAGGTTCCTTAAAAACTACCCCGATATGTCAGAGCTGCTGCAGAAAGTGCGGGCCGTTTGTGCGCACTTTCGGCGTTCTCACCCTGCTGCTGCTCGCCTGGCAGCGCTGCAGCGTAACTTCGGCCTTCCCGCTCACCGCCTCATATGTGACGTGCCCACAAGGTGGAACTCCACCTTGCACATGCTGGAAAGACTGTGCGAGCAGCAGCAGGCCATAGTGGAGTTTCAGCTGCAGCACGCACGCGTGAGTCGCTCTGCGGAACAGCACCACTTCACCACCAATAACTGGGCCTCCATGCGAGACCTGTGTGCCTTGTTGCGCTGTTTTGAGTACTCCACCAACATGGCCAGTGGCAATGACGCCGTTCTCAGCTTAACTATCCCACTTCTATGCCTCCTTGAAAAAACAATTCGGGCGATGATGGAAGAGGATGTGGCACAGGATGAGGAGGAGGAGGAGGATGAAGAGGTAACATTTCCAAGGCTTTCAGGGCAGTCATTCGCAAGGGGCTCCGAGGGTGGGTTCCTGCACACGCAAACGCCAGGGACGCAATTGTCCAGCAGGGGCACAGTTCTGGAGGATGAGGAGGATGAGGAGGAGGAGGAGCTGGAGGAGGAGATGGAACCATGTTCACAGCAGGGTGGCACCCAGGCCAGCTCATGGCCATCACTGGTGCGTGGCTGGGGGGATACAGAGGACACGGACCATACACCTCCCACAGAGGACAGCCTTTCGTCGCCTCTGGGCAGCCTGGCACACATGAGCGATTACATGCTGCAGTGTCTCCACAACGACCGCCGAGTTGCCCACATTCTAACTTGTGCTGATTACTGGGTGGCCACGCTGCTGGATCCCCGTTACAAGGACAACGTACCGTCCTTAATTCACTCACTGGAGCGCGATCGCAAGATGCGCGAGTACAAGCGCACGCTGGTAGACGCCATGCTGCTGGCATTCCCATCTGACAGCGGGGCCACAGTGGAAGCACAAGGCAGAGGAGGAGGAGGAGGAGGTCGCCAACGCAACCAGGGCACCGCCAGCACCTCAGAAGGCAGGGTTAGCATGGCCGAAATGTGGAAAAGCTTTGTCAGCACGCCACAACAAACAGCAGCACCAGCAGCTCAGATGGAACGTCTTAGCAGGAGGCAGCATTTTACCAACATGGTGGAGCAGTATGTGTGCACACGCCTACATGTAGTGAATGACGGGTCTGCCCCCTTCAACTTCTGGGTCTCCAAATTGGGCACATGGCCTGAGCTTGCCCTTTACGCCTTGGAGGTGCTGGCGTGCCCTGCAGCCAGTGTATTATCTGAACGGGTATTTAGCACGGCTGGGGGCGTTATAACAGACAAGCGCAGCCGCCTGTCCAGAGACAATGTGGACAAGCTCACGTTCATTAAAATGAACCAGGCATGGATCCCACGGGACTTTTCCGTACCTTATGCAGAATAGCAATGGATACCGACCTTACCCACCCATTGTTCCATTTTTGCTCTTTCTCACTCTTTTGGGGTGTACCCTCATTTAAAATTTGTGAAAAGAAGCAGTGTTGGCTACCTCGTCCTCCTCCTCAGGGCCAGATTAATGTAGGGTCTATTGGAGCTGCAGCTCCAGGCCCCTACCTTTTATATAGGCCCCGGGTTGGCCATATTCACTGTTACCGCTCTTCTGTCACTTGTAAACACAGAAGTCTGGCTTCTATGCTCGCTTCCCCAGGCAGCACCCTCAGAACCTCCCCACACAGCGTGAAGGCCGGACAAGGAGGGACAGTTGGCGATGCATGGATGTGTTTATGGGCTTCAGAGACAGCATCCCATGTTGAATTAGGCATGCATGGCTGCACCCTTCCTCCTCTGGGTGCATGGCAAGGCACGGCCCTAAGGCCCTTCAAAATCCTCAGCACCAAGCCCATGATGCTGTTAATCCGGCCCTGGTCCTCCTCCACCGCCGCTTCCACCTACACCGCCCATAGGTGTGCGCAGCCTATTGCATTAAGGTGTGCACCCCAAAGTTGAAATACACATGCATGTGTTTGCCAGCAGGGAGAGTAATGTATCGGGGCCATGTACCTGTAGGCAAGGAGAAATAGAGCAGAGCAGGTCCCAGGGAGATCTTTCCCATCTCCTCACTGGCAATGCTATGTGCCCTAGGTGATTAGGGTGTGCCCAGGCACACCCAGCACACCCTGTGCGCACGCCTATGTCACCGCCACATCCACCACCACCTCAACCTCCCTCCTACTCCATATGGGCCTCGTCCTTCAGAGATGAAGAAGAACATTGTTTTATTTTTCTGTTTTTTTTTTGTTGTTTTAAGTTATTTCCCTATCCACATTTGTTTGCAGAGCACTTGCCATGCTCTTAATTACGTTTTGCTGCCATTTGCAGCACTCTAGCCCTTTCCTTTGGTGTTTTAGAGCCATTTTAGTGCCTTAAAGTTCGGGTCCCCATTGACTTCAATGGGGTTCGGTGTCCGGGAAAAGTTCGGTAAAAGTCCGGGACACGGACCCGGACTTTTTTTTAAAGTTCGGCCGAACCCGTCGAACACGGACATCTAGGTGTCCGCTCAACCCTAGTTATAACAAACTATGAAAAAAAAAATTTTTTTCAAAATGTTTGGTCTTTTTTGTTTTTTTTTTAGCAAAAAATAAAAAACACAGCGGTGATTAAATACCACCAAAAGAAAGCTCTATTTGTTTGAAAAAAAAATGATACACTGTTGTGGTGAGGATTTGTTTATATTTGTTGTATATTTGAAAATCTTCAATAAAAACTATTGAAAAGAGAAAAAAAATTATACAAATTTCACATGGGTACAATACTGCATGACAGTGCAATTGTCATTCAAGTTCACACTCACATACTCCAAGTAAATGTGTCAGAGCAGTGGCAGCGCTGAAAGCTAAAAATTGGCCTGGGCAGGAAGGGGGTAAAAATGCCCGGTAGGCAAGTGGTTAAGGTGGCCATACATTGTACAATCTCCTTTAGTTCTTCAATCAACTATGTAGTGATTTCATACAAATTGAATGGATTGTTCAAGTGGGTCCTCCTATTACATAGTTTTGGTAAAAGGAAATTAGTGTATATAGTGTATAGCCATCTTTATAGAAGTACATAGGAGGGAGACATTTAGCAGTCAATGTTTTTGTTATGGTTCGGGGGGGGGGGGGATTCGCTCGTCCCCCCTCTTTCCTAACCTGCTGGACTACATGCTCAGATAAGGGTCTGGCATGGATTTTAAGGGGCACCCACACCATTTTTCTTTTAATTTTGCCATTGGATTTCCCTCAAAATCCATACCAGACCTGAACACGCTGTTTTTTAAAAAATGTTTTAGTGCCGCCACTTGTTTTGTTTACATTCTGCTGTCAGCGGGGAATCCTGCAGACAGAAGATGGGTTATGGTTGTTAAGGAAGCAGTGACCGCCCGCTCCTTAACAACCAGCTATTCCGAATTAAATTAAACAAATGCCGAAGATACAAAATTAATTGCGAAAATAATTAGTTCAAATAACAAATGAATCCAAAATTAAATTCTTCAATTAACGAAGTTCTCCCTTGAATGCAAGATGAATCATATGTTTTATTTGTAGACATGAATTGAAAAGTTTATTGATGGGAATTTACTAGGACTAGGAGCATCCAGAATCAGAAGCTGTCCATGGCAGCCATTCAGCTTCTAGCTTTCTGTTCCAATGCTTAACTGGAGAAGCTGAAGAAGAAACTGATTGATTATTATACACATCTGCTTCGGGTTCCGTCTTCTCCAGTTTTAGTAAATTCCCCGCATTGTGTTTTCTTTTTAATAATGAGAATATATCCTGTTTATTTATACAGCGGACCATGTTATAATTATCATACCACATAAATCAACAACCGTTTCATCAGGAAAGCAGGAAGGTAATTTTCATAATGTGAGATAAATTAAAAATGATCTACTTTCACTACACTTTGAGCAGTTGAATAGCTGTGAGAACAGAAGGAAATATTTAACAAAGGGTCATTAAAATAGCTAATAGAAGTAGTAGAGTGTTGTACCATGTTAGCACCAATAAATGCAGAAGGTTTGGAGTTTAAGCTATACCCTTTACTCAGGCATACCTATAATCCCAGGTATTGTTCTGCTCACTAAAAATATCTCAGACTGAGTGGAAAAAATCCTAAAATCCCTGGTCTAAAAAACACCTAGCTATATTTAAGACACAACTGATCTCCTAAATAAACTCACTGCCATTGGCCCCGTACCGGAAGGAACCATTCTAGCCCCCATGGATGTGGAGTTTTTATAGACCAACATTTTGTATGATTAAAGTGAAGTTCCGGCCAAATAAATTTTTTTAGCAAAAAATACCCCTAGAATAGTCAGGGCTAGTGCATTTAACCTTCCTAGCGGTATTCCCGAGCGTGGCTCGGGGTTAAATTTCAGAGCCAAAAGCGGTAACCCCGAGCCACACTCGGGGTACCGCCAGAAGCAACGCTGGATCCTGTAAGCAGGGTTACTTACCTTGTCACCGGGATCCAGCGATGTGTCCCGGCGGTGTCTAGCTGCGGTTCTTCCTCCCGATCGTCTCCGTGCCCCGGCTTCCATCTCCTGCGACGTGACGTTCGCAGGGGGGGGGAACCGGCGGCAAATTCAAATGTAAAACACACCAAACACACTGATACTATTCAAAATAAAATAAAAAATCACATTAGTTTGCCCCCCAGTGCCCTTTCCTGCAGTTTTACTGTACTTTTTATATATATATCTATATATATATATACATATACATACATACGTATATATATATATGTACATATATATACATATATAATATATATGTATATATATATATATATATATATATATATATAATAAATGTATACAGTTGGTTTGGGCTGCTCATTCACAAGAATTACATGCAAAATAATGGTACCGCTTTCAGCACCTAAAATCCAAAAGAATCATACCGCCAGGGAGGTTAAACAACTATATCCTCTAAACTGTCCCCTGTTTAGTGCATGCTGCATGGATTACTTACCTTGTGAAGTTCTTGTCCACGCAGCCATCTGCGGTGTGGGCACGTGTGCATGAGGCCTAAAAGATGAAGGTATTACTATATTAGACTGGACTTACCTGACTTTTCACCTTGTTTTTAACAGCAGCAACTACCACTTTAATAACCACAACTTCTGAACAAACTACCACACCTGAGAGCACAACTATTACGACACCTTGTGTTTGTGTTTATGAAGGAAAAACATATCCAGAAGGTAACTATGCATTTGTGTTTAATCATTTCTACAGACTTTACAATCAGATTAAAATGCTGGTTCACATATGGAAGAATAACCCAGCCAGTCCTCTGTTTCCTTTAAAGCAAGGGTGTCCAACCTTTGACCTTACTTGGCCACATTGGAAGAGGAATTGTCTTGGGCCACACATAATATTAACTTCTAACAATAAGGATAGATGATGAGCAGAAAAAGTTGGGTAGATCACAAGTTAACAATCACTGATATAGATAATGTTTCTTTATGACTAATAAAACCAAATTTTTTTGTAATATTTTTTTATTATAAAAGTAAAAGAGGGCAGCATAAAACGAGTATGATATTTGACACTGTTTTTGATAAACGAACGCATCATTATCTAGTTTGATGGATATAGTAGCAATTCTCAATGAATTCTCAAGGTGCTCATTAGATATGTTGACTCTAATATAGGTGTGCGCAGCTTGTTGCATTAGAGTTTGCACCCCAGAGCTCAAACACACATGCCTGTGTATAGATATATACAGTGAACAGTGTCAGTAGGGCAGGGATTGGTGTAAGTAGCGCAGTAAATGGTGTCAGTCAGTAGAGCAGTGGATGGTGTAAGTAGGGCAGAGGATGGTGTCAGTAGTTTTTTATTTTAATGTTTTTATTATTTTTTCACAATATTATTTTTTTATTTTTACAATTGTAGCACCCTACAGGTAGGTGCTAGGTAAATGTATAGTGGGCCTTGTCTGCCTAACAGCAGGGCTGTGATCTATTTAGACAGGGTGTCAGGGCTTCCAGCTGTGCCTGTTGAGGGGAGAAGTATCCCCACTGGCTCCTGTGAGAGTCTTCCCATAGGGCGTGTGGGAAGCCCAATCAGGGAACACATCCAAGCTTATAACTACCCCAGAAGGCAGATTATGCTGCAAAGGATTCTGGGAGTGGATATAAGTTTGGGTGAAGTGCAAGACAGGGTGTCTTTTTTTTGGCGGGAGCAGAGACCCAGGAGGGAGAGTGCGGCTGTCTCTCCTCCTGTCTGAGGGAAGCGGATATCTCGGGGTGTCGCCTGAGAATCCAGAGAGCGCTAAGTTGAGCTGAGGGGATCCGTTGTGCCGAGAGCCTGCGGAGAGAGAGAGGGGTCCAGTTCCAGGAAAGCCTACACAGGTCGTGAGTACTGAGGATTGCCCCTGGGGGTCTGCCAGAGTCAGAGGGGACCACTCCGGAAGGGGTTCTGGGATCCAGTGCCAGCTAGCTGAAAGGGGGTACCCAGGTTGAGGACCCTGAAGTTACAGAGGGGGGGGTGCATAGACAGTGAACTCCGAAGAGTTCAAGGATAAAGGGGGCACCTGCATATGGGCCCTGAATTGTACAGTGTGTGCCAGTTGGAATTTACAGCTTTACAGAATTCTACAACATGCTACCTCAAGACAGAGCAAGGCGGGAGGGGAGTATTAAATGATTTGTTGCAGTATAACAGTGTCAGCGGTTTTACAATTTCACAGTCCTGGATCTTCTGGACTTTAAGTCAAGGATTCAGCACTTCTATCGAGTTGCATTGTGTTCTCAGAGTTAGTGAGCGTTGGCTGGCGCCAGCTGGCGTCAAGGAAGCGCCAAAGGGCATTTTTCAGGAACAAAGTCCCAAGTGTACATAGTTGAAGCCTAAAGGAGTATCCCACTCATTCCCTTCTCCCATCCCCTTTATCTACAATAAAACAACAAAACAAAGATGCCGGTGTTGTTCATGTCTCAGTCTTCACACCGAGGGCCACAGCTCACATGGGCTGGAAAGGTAACCACTAACAATGGCAGAACCACATCAGGCCACAGGTCTGGAAAACCTGCTACCCAATGTTCATTTTTATTTTCTTTTTACAATTTTTTTATGGAGCTCGTTGCAGGGCTTTGGTGAAATATCAAGGGTCTAATCAGACCCCTGATTTCTTACTTTTGAGACAGAGAAAGTGACTGAGGACAGAGATTCCCCAGTCCCTTTTTCTGCAGCCTCAGCTGCACTGGACAGTGAATGAACAGGAAGTACTTTGTGCCGAGTGGCTTCCTGTTCATTCACAAACTGAAGCATAGTAAACACAGCCAGACAGCAGGGGGAATCTATGCCACATAGGGTGATTAGGGTGTGCCTAGGCACACCCTGTGCACACACTATAGACTCCAATGTTGCCCTTCATGTGCTTCATCCTTGAAAATAGTTGCTCACAAATATAGGTTCTGTCAAGGACTAATGACATGAATAAGGTGTGATTGAGAAGAGTGTAATATTTTTCTTTGGGAGGATAAAACTTATAAATGCCCAGTAAAATTTTTCTTTGCCAGCATGTGTTTGGGAAGTGTAAGCACATTATACATTTTTTTTTTTTTTAATTAACATTTTAAAGTGAGTTTACGGTTGTGTGTTTCGCCGCATTCATGGCCATTTTGGGCCACACGCAGCCCGTGGGCCGCAGGTTGGACACTCTTGCTTTAAAGGATGCACCAAAGATTCCTACTGTAGTTTCATTCTGAATGTCTATAGAGGGTCTAGTTTTGAAAAATGTAATCCAGATTATGCTTTGCTTAACCTTCCTAGCGGTATTCCCGAGTGTGACTCGGGGTAAGATTTTAGTGCCAAAAGCGGTAACCCCGAGTCACACTCGGGGTAGCGCTAGGAAGATCGCTGGATGCTGGAGGAGGTTTTACTTACCTTTTCTCCGGGATCCAGCGAAGACTGGGAGCGGTGTGCGGCGGCGGAGCTCTCTCCCGATCGTCTGCGAGCCCCGGCTTCCGTCTCCGGCGACGTGACGTCCGCCGGGGGGTGGAACCGGCGGCAAATTCGAATGTAAAATGCACCAAACACACTGATATCGTTCAAAATAAAATAAAATCACATTACATTGCCCCCCAGTGCCCTTTCCTGCAGTTTTACTGTACTTTTTATGTAAATATATGTATATATATATATATATACATATATATACAGTATATTTATATATATATATACACATATACATATATATATACACACACACACACACACATATTATATATATATATACACGTAATTCTTGTGAATGAGCAGCCCAAACCAACTGTATACATTATACGTATATATATATATATATATATATACGTATATATATATATATATATATATATACGTATATATATATATATATATATATATATATATATAATATATATATAATATATGTATACATACATATATATATATATATAATATGTATAATAAATGTATACAGTTGGTTTGGGCTGCTCATTCACAAGAATTACATGCTTTCAGCACCTAAAATAATGGTACCGCTTTCAGCACCTAAAATCCAAAAGAATCATACCGCCAGGGAGGTTAATAGCATATCTAAGGATTTTTTAAGAAATCTGATTTTTTTTTTTTTGCTTGTTTGTGAAAGTGCAAACGTTGGGACTGGCATCCTTAACCACTTGCCTACAGTGCACTTTCACCCCCTTCCTGCCCAGACCGATTTTCAGCTTTCAGCGCTCTCACACTTTGACTGAGAATTACTCAGTCATGCAACACTGTACCCATACAAAAATTGTGTCCTTTTTTTCACACAAATAGAGCTTTCTTTTGATGGTATTTGATCAATACTGGGTTTTTTATTTTTTGTGCTATAAATAAAAAAAGACTGAAAATATCGTGAAAAAACGCATTTTTCTTTGTTTCTGTCATAAAATTTAGCAAATTAGTCATTTTTCTTCACAAATTTTGGCCAAAATGTATACTGCTACTTATCTTTGGTAAAAATAACCCAAGTAAGTGTATATTATTTGGTCTTTGTGAAAGTTATAGAGTCCGCAAGCTATGGTGCGAATCATTGAAAATTGATCACACTTGATCACACCTGATGTACTGAAGGCCTATCTCATTTCTTGAGACACTAAAAAGTCAGGAAAGTACAAATACCCCCCAAATGACCCCTTTTTGGAAAGTAGACATTCCAAGGTATTTAATAAGGGGCATGGTGAGTTTTTGAAGTTGTAATTTTTTCCCACAATGCTTTGCAAAATGAAGATTTTTTTTTTTTTTTTTTTTACAAATTGCCGTATTAACAGGTTATTTCTCTCACACAGCACATGTATACTTGCAACTACACCCCAAAACACATTCTACTACTCCTCCTGAGTATGGCGATACCACATGTGTGCGACTTTTTCACAGCCTGGCCACATACAGAGGCCTAACATCCAAGTAGCAGCGTCCGGCATTCTAGGAGCACAAATTACACATATAATTTCCTGACAACCTATCGCACTTTTGAAGGCCCTGGAGCACCAGGACAATGGAAACCCCCATAAAATGACCCCATTTTGGAAAGCAAACAGCCCAACGTATAATTTTTGAGGCATAATGAGTCTTTTGAATATGTCATTTTTTTTCACAAGTTTTTGGAAAATGTGGAAAGAAAATGAAAACACATTTTTTTTACACAAAGCTGTCCATTTATGCAATATTTCTAACACATAGCATGTACATAGCAAAAATTGCACCCCAAAATACATTCTGCTATTCCTCCTGAGTATGGCGATACCACATGTGTAACACTTTTTCACAGCCTGGCCACATACATAGGCCTAACATCCAAGTAGCGCTTTACACAAAGTTGTCCATTTATCCACTTTAAGACTGGGCCTATTTTTGACACTTGGTGTTTACAAGCTAAAATCATTTTTTTTGCTAGAAAACTACTTGGAACCCCCAAACATTATATATTTTTTTTTAGCAGAGACCCTAGAGAATAAAATGGAGATCGTTGCAATATTTTTTATCACACCATATTTGCGCAGCAGTCTTCCAAATGCGATTTTTTTGAAAAAAATTCCCTTTTTTGAACTAAAAAATAAGAAAACAGTAAATTTAGCCCAATTTTTTTCCATAATGTGAAAGATAATGTTACGCCGAGTAATTAGATACCCAACATGTCATGCTTCAAAATTGCGCATGCTCACAGAATGGCGCCAAACATTGGTACTTAAAAATCCCCATAGGCAACATTTTAAAAATGTTGCAGGTTACTAGCTTAGAGTTACAGAGGAGGTCTAGGGCTCAAATTATTGCTCTCGCTCTAACGATCGCGGTGATACCTCACATGTATGGTTTGAACACTGTTTACATATGTGGGCGGGACTTGTGTATGCGTTTGCTTCTGCGCGCGAGCTAACGGGGACAGGGCGCTTTAATTTTTTTTTTTCCTATTTATTTTATTTATTTTTTTTTATTTTTACACAGTTTAAAAAAAAAAATGTTTTGATCATTTTTATTCCTATTACAAGGAATGTAAACATCCCTTGTAATAGAAATAGGCATGACAGGTCCTCTTTATTGTGAGATCTGGGGTCAAAAAGACCTCACACCTCACAACTACACTAAAAAAGAAAAAAAAAAAAAATTGTTGAAAGATGAAAAAAAAAAAGCGGCCCTTTAAACCGGTTGCTAGGCAACGTCTTTTGACGTAGCTCCGGTCCTCCAAGACCATAGAGTCGAGTGAGGGCCATCTTGCCCTCACTCGACTTCCTGTCTCTGAGGATCCGGGACCGGATAGTTTTCCCCGCTGCCGGCGGGTCCGGTAAGCTGGGAAAACGTCTGGGACGCGGCAGGAGGGGGGGGGGCACCTCTTCCCCTGCACCGTAACGGTAATTCCGTGGCGAATCCGCCACTGGGGCCACCCTTATCTGAAAGCCGACCGCCCGCCGTTTCAAAAAATACCGGGGTTATGGGGGCTATCTGCTGCCATAACCCCAGTATTTAGCTTTTAATGGCCGACGCATGTAGTCGTTAGGCGGTCAGTAAGTAATTGCATGTATATGGCAAACAGGTGACGATGACTGATGGGGTGACAGGTGACGATGACTGATGGGGTGACAGGTGACAATGACTGATGGGGTGACAGGTGATGATGACTGATGGGGTGACAGGTGAGGATGATTGATGAGGTGACAGGTGATGATGATTGATGAGGTGACAGGTGACGATGATTGATGAGGTGACAAGTGACGATGATTGATGGGGTGACAGATGACAATCACTGAAGGGGTGACATGTGACGATGATTGATGGGGTGACAAGTGACGATCACTGATGGGGTGTCAAGTGACGATGATTGATAGGGTGACAGATGACGATGACTGATGGGGTGACAGATGACGATGACTGATGGGGTGACAGGTGACGGTGATTGATGGGGTGACAGGTGACGGGCGATGGTCACTGATGGGTGACAGGTGACGGGCGATGGTGCACGGCGGTACTGATGGCAGTCTCTGGTGACAGGTGCACTTTAGGCTACGTTCACATGTGAGCGCAGCGATCATGGGCAGAATCACAGCGATTCTGCCCGCGACTCAGAAATCATTGCAAATCGCGGGGCGCCTGTGCGTTGCCTGTGATTTGCAATAGCACCCCAAACGCTGTGCGATGTTGTTGCGATTTCCGCCTGCCGAATCGCGGTAACATCGCGCAAACAACGCATGACGCCCCAAAGAAACTCTTGTACCTTTTTTGGGCGTCATGCGATGTTTGTGCGATGTTACCGCGATTGGCGGCAACATCGCACAGCGTTTGGGGTGCTATTGCAAATCAGGGGCAACGCACAGGCGTCCCGCGATTTGCAATGATTTACGGATCGCGGGCAGAATCGCTGTGATTCTGCCCACGATCGCTGCGCTCACATGTGAACGTTATGGGTGTCAATTTCTGGGCACTGATGAGGTGACTGTTGGGTGACAGGTGACATTGGGGGGGGGCTAAGGACTGTGTGGGGACATTTATTTTTGTGATTTTACTTTGTTACATGTGTACAGAGCAGTAACTCACTATTTCTAGTTCTTCTCCCCTCATACTGGAAGCTGTATGAGGAGAGAAGAGCTAGTAACAGTGAGTTACTGCTCTTTGTTTACATTTTGTGATCGGCTGTGAATGGATTCACAGCCGATCACGTAGTAAACAGTCACTGTCAGTGACTGTTTACTACCGCCGGTGACAGCTGTGTTCCTACGGAACACAGTGCCACCGACATGACCGCGCTGCACGCTCCCGATTGCGCATGCGCGGTCATCTCCCGGGCGCCTCCATTGTGATCGGCTGTGTCATTGGAACACAGCCGATCACGTGGGAAACAGCCACGCCCATTGGCTGTTTCCCCCCTGTCGGTGACGGGGGGTGTCCCGGGAACACCCCGACACCGGCAGTGCAGGGCGGCGCGCTTGCGATCGCGCGCCTGCCCTGCTTAAAGTGCCGCCGTCATATGACGGCGGCCCAGGATAATGGTCGCACCGCTCCGCCGTCATATGACGGCGGGCGGGCGGCAAGCGGTTAAGCTAGATTCACTATTTGTGGGTTCACTTACCTGGCTTTACAAACCTGTGAATATCAGATATTGGAAAATGCTGCTATACACCTACATGTGCTAGTTCAGAGACTGGACAAGTAACACACTGACAAGAAAGTAGCCTTAAAGTGGTATTAAACCCAAAACCAAAAATGTAAAATATTACAGGTTACCAATAATTATATGTGGTGGCTGCATTATTTTTCTTTTTAGGCTTTTTCCCCTTTGTTTTCACCTGGTGATCTGGGCAGTAGCTCCTGTATTAGAGTGCCCCACTCTGGATGAAGGAGCACAAGGGGGGACCTTTGGACAGCAGCATTGTAGATGTACTAGCAGATTTAAATACACTAATAAAAACAAATTGAAGCTAAATTCCAGCTAATACTTTATAAGCAGTTAAAGGAAACATTTTTTTTTTCATTTTGGGATAAAGGAGTTACATAATAAAGAAAAGCTGACCGTTTTAAGCACCCCTTTCAATGCTGAATATTTTTTATTTTTCTTATCACTGAAACTGATACATTTGTAGAAGAGGTTGTTCATTTGAAAAACAACAGCCTTAAAGTGTTACTAAACCCAGGACCCTGCATTCACTATATATGGTCTCCCACAGTACACAGAAAATAGAAGTGCAATTATATTAGTAAATATAAACTGCTAAATACCTTTTCTCATCAGCAGTATATAGCAGTCTTGTGACTTCTATCAGTGTCTGGTTAAAATGTGTAGGAGGAGTTTTCATACTGCTATGGCTATCCTATCAGGATGCAAGACCCCTGACCCTCTGTCTGGACAGAGCAGATTGGCCCTGTGCTAATCACATGCACACTCCCAAGAGAAAAAAACTCTCTAACAATACAAACAAACTGAGCATGTGCCAACTGACTCTGTCTTATCCGGACATGTTTTGTGGACAATGCAAGAAGGGGAGGATCTGAGCAAACAGGATCATGCAGCCTTTTTGCACAATGCAGAGGGTTAACCCCTTAGGTTCCACAGTGAGTATAACAATCATGCTTTCCTGCATATACAGACTGATTTTACTGTTGTGGGTTTAGTAACACTTTAGGCCAGCCATAGATGGATTGAAATTCCACTGGTTTAGCAGGGACTGAATGAATTTTGACCTATGTATGGGCAGTCTGGTGGCTCTGAAGTTGATCCACTTTCATCTTTAGTACAACCAGCCTGTTGGGCTTTTCTTGTTCAATCAATGCCGGCAGCTATAGCAGCTAGCAGTGATCATTGTATTCTGAGGACTGGACTGGGAAGCCTCCCGCTGTCAGAATACAAAGCCCCCTCGGGAGGGATTCCTCCATCAACATTGAATGTGTTGAATAGGAATCAGGCTAAGCTCACATGTAGGCGTTTTGGGGCGTTTTTGGGGAGTTTTTCTGCTCTAGGATCAGCTCAAAAAACGCCCAACAAGACAAATCCTATTCATTGCAATGGCCACTGTTCACATCTGAGCGTTTTGACGTTTTATTTTTTTCCATTGGTCACTAGTCAACCTAAAAACGCCTGCACAAAAACGTCTGTAAAAACGCCTGTAAAACGCCTGTAAAATGCCTGAAAAAACGCCCATAAAAACGCCTGAAAAAATGCCTAAAAAACGCCTGTAAATAGCAACGCCAAGATGTGAACGTAGCCTCAAGCAATTTTATTTTTCTTTTTTTATTTTTTTATTAAAATAATAAGCATGTTATACTCTATGCAATGGTTTTGCACAGATTGGCCCTGAACCTGCTCTTCTGGGGTCCCCTGCTGGCGATATTGGCTCCTCCTTTTCTCCCCCCACAGCAAGCTACTTAAAATGAGGCAAACAGTGCGTGCTTGCTCCCGAGCTGCATGTGTCTTTAGAGCCACTCTCCATAGACACACACAGTGCAGCTTATTCCGCCCCCCCCAAGCCCTAGCACCCCCCCCCCCCGGCTTCCTACTCACATTATTTGATTGACAGCAGCAGGAGCCAATGTCGTGAAGACGAAGAGAGGAGAGAGAAGTGATGCAGCCGTACACTGCGCTGGATAACTTGGGGATTCAGATAAGTATATAGGGTGGTGAAAGAGGACAGAAAGCTGTAAAACGTTTTTTACCTTTTACCCTAATGCATTTTGGCTTCAGAACCACTTTCATTTATAGCCTGCTTTAATCACTTCCATAATGGGCCATTTCTGGCACTTTGCTCCTTCATGTAAAAATCATCATATTTTTGCTAGAAAATTACTCAGAAACCCCAAACATGATTTTTTTTTAGTAGACACCCTCAGGGAATAGAATGGCGGTCATTGAAACTTTTTATGTCACACAGTATTTGTGCAGACATTTTCAAACGCGTTTTTTGGGGGGGGAAAAAATTCAGTTTTATGAATTAAAAAAAAAAACAAAACACTAAAGTTAGCCAATTTTTTTGTATATTGTGAAAGATGATGTCACGCTGAGTAAATAGATACCTAACATATCACCCTTTAAAATCGCTCACACTCGTGGAATGACGCCAAACTTTGGTACTTAAAAATATCCATAGGCAACGATTTAACATTTTTTACAGGTTACCAGTTTAGAGTTACAGAGGAGGTATTGGGCTAGAATTGTTGCTCTCGCTCTAACGTTTGTAGTGATACCTTACCTGTATGGATTGAACGCTGTTTACATATGTGGCCGTGACATACGCATGCATTTGCTTCTGTGTGCGAGTACGCGGGGACGGGGGCACTTTAAATTTTTTTTTTAATTTATATATTTATTTATTTTTTTACTTGCTTTTAATTATTATTTTTTCTGTTATCACTTTTATTCCTATTACAAGGAATGTAAACATATAATAAAACCTCAGATCTTGCCTACAGGCTGGAAAGCCTGAAATCATAAAAACAAAAAAAAAAAAAAAAAAACGATTTTGGCTATGCAGCCGAGATCACGGCAGTATTGACAACTGCCAGGCCAGGCGTGACGCCCAGGCCTCGGAGAGTCATAGAGACTACCGGGGACCATCTGGTGCCCAGCACAAAGGAAACCGCCTACGAAAGTCAAGCCCGCAAATTAAAGCGCTATTCAAACCACACATGTGAGGTATCACCGTGATCGCCACAGTGAGAGCAATAATTCTAAAATAGAGCTACTCTATAACTCTAAACTGGTAACAATTAAACATTTTTAAAGCATCGCCTTTGGAGAATTTATTGACCATAGTTTGTCGCCATTCCGAGGGTGTGCGCAATTTTAAACCGTAACATGTTAGGTATCTATTTACTCAGGGTGGCATCATCTTTCACAATATACAAAAAAAGATGGGCTTACTTTACTGTTTCATTATTTTAAATGCAGTGAAATGTATTTTTTCCAAAAAAATGGCGTTTTAAAGACCGCAACACAAATAGTGCGCAACAAAAAATATTGCAATTTAATCGTCATTTGCTAAAAAAAAAATATATATATATAATGTTTGGGGGTTCTAAGTAACTTTCTAGCTAAAAATACAGATTTTAACTTGTAAAAAACATGTGTCAGAAATGGGCCCGGTCCAGAAGTGGTTAAATGAACAATCATGCAAAATACTTCTCACTACATTATTGCCAAAATAGACTTGACAAACATCATTTGAAAATATGTCATAATTTTGATTGCTTTTAATATAAAATGTTGGAATTAATGTCATTTCTGTTAAAAATGTTCTTGATCTAGAGAAAATTTAGGAAACTTTCACAACGGTTGGAATTTTTTCTTCTCTAGGTGGACTTTCGAATGATTAGGATTTATTGTATGCTGCTAGTCAGCAGTATCTAAAATGTTTGAATGCAGATGTAATTCATATGAGATAAAGAAGGATAGTTGTGTACATTAAACACATTGGCTTTGTTTGTTTTCATCTTCAGGTGAAATTAAACATGGGCAAGTCAGGGAAACATGCTACAAAATAGTGTGCAGTGAAAAGTGTACAGTGACTGTCCAGGACTGGGTTTGCGAAACACAAAACCCCACAACTGCGACTACAAGTACACCGACAAGCTCAACTACAACTACAACAACACACAGCACAACTACTCCAATAGTTACATCTCCGGAAACAAGCAGTTCTACAAAACAGTCAACATATATCACTGTTACACCTTCAACAGTCCCTCCACCTGATTGTTTGCTTGTACCCCCTCGTAAGGTGAGTGATCTCTCCATATCACGTATTGTAAATTGGAGAATGTATTGTATTACTTAAACACACACTATAGTAAAAAGTATTGTATTCTGAACTGTATGTGGTTAACATATGTAGGAATAGTACTGTGTATATGATTTTCATTTTTTTTTCCCCTTTAGTATTTGGCAAAAACCCAAATTGTTAAGGGGGGTTTGACCGTTTTTTCGGGACGCTGAATGCCCCAAAACACACTGTGCGAAGCTCTTATTGGCTGAAGCAATGAAGGCTTTGCCCAATCAGGGCACATAGCACTGTCAGAACCATCATTGGACACAGTTTTGATGACTATCTCCAATCATGGCTCATTGTTCATAGTCCTAGTAAAAAACATTGGGATAGAAAAAAGATGGGGCTTTACGGGCCAGTGGGAGTAGAAGGATCAGAAACAAAACCAATTGTAAAACCAAAAATACATTTTATTGATATAAAGAGTAAAAAACAAGCATGGGCTACCATGCATATATACTGGTAACAAACTGACATACAATTATAAAATCAAACATGTAACGTCACTGGTAATGTAGAAACATATCCCATAAGGGGATTATAGCCAAAACAAAGCCTGTATAAGGTGGAAGATGGGTCTCAAGCTGGATTCGGTCACGGAAGGTCCCCAGCAAGCCGACGTGTTTCGCTCAAGGCTTCCTCAGGGCCTGAGAGACCATAACAGACCGATGTTTCCTTTTTAGCAGTGACTTGTGTTAGGCGACAGGGCTGTAGCGATACAGAGGCTGTCCGGAAGATATTGCTTCCATATTCACCATACAAAATCTATATAGACATCAAAAAACATATCTAAGGGAGACCCTTAGACTGGGGATATACTTTCGATAAACTGCATAGAGAAAGGTGCTTTGCGCCCGGCTCAAACTATTGCAATATAAATACTAGATTTTTTATATCTGGAGGTGATTGCACATAAAAGGACGAATAAACCAGGAAGAGCACGCCCACCCTTTGAGGGGTAACCTACCCCAAGAGGCTACAGTGGAGCTATCCCCAGAAGCCCTGCCCTTGATGACACAGTTGGGACCATTATACCGGATCCAATGCAAGAGATATGTTTTTTGATGTCTATATAGATTTTGTATGGTGAATACGGAAGCAATATCTTCCGGACAGCCTCTGTATCGCTACAGCCCTGTCGCCTAACACAAGTCACTGCTAAAAAGGAAACATCGGTCTGTTATGGTCTCTCAGGCCCTGAGGAAGCCTTGAGCGAAACGCGTCGGCTTGCTGGGGACCTTCCGTGACCGAATCCAGCTTGAGACCCATCTTTCACCTTATACAGGCTTTGTTTTGGCTATAATCCCCTTATGGGATATGTTTCTACATTACCAGTGACGTTACATGTTTGATTTTATAATTGTATTACAGTTTGCTACCAGTATATATGCATGGTAGCCCATGCTTGCTTTTTACTCTTTATATCAATAAAATGTATTTTTGGTTTTACAATTGGTTTTGTTTCTGATCCTTCTACTCCCACTGGCCCGTAAAGCCCCATCTTTTTTCTATCCCAATGTTTTTTACTAGTCTCCAATAGGGGTAAGGGCCTATACTGCACGGTATTTTTGTGTTCATAGTCCTACTTCACACTATAAAAGGTTCCTTTCCAGAGCAGCCAATTGCATTGGGATATTGGAGTTGAGATATATAGAACAGGGATCTGTTCATTGCTACTTGCAAGTTAGTGTGCTATTGTGATTCTGTTGTGAGTATAAAATATCAGTGTAGTGTGAATATAGTGATAGTTCAGTGTGAGTGTAGTGCGACCGTTTTTATTTAGTGTCAGTTTAGTGTGAATATAGTGATAGTGCAGCATGAGTGTAGTGTGACTGTTCATTTTTACTGTAGTGTCAGTTTAATGTGTCAGGGCAGGTTTACTGCAGTAAATTGAAGTGTGTCAGTGTGGAGTGTCAGGGCAGTTTTACTGCAGTATAGAAGTGCATTGGGGCACTATTACTGCAGTATATTGAAGTGCGTTAGTGCACATTTACTGCAGTATATTAATATGCGTTAGTGCACTTTTACTGCAGTATATTGAAGTGTGTCAGTGCAGTTTTACTGCAGTATATTGCAGTGTGTCAGTGGATGTTGTCTGTGCTATCCAGCCACAGCATACAGAGGAGGTGGGGGACGGGCCTACTAAAAGAACGAGTACCTGTGTGAGTATGGCACAACGACAGGCTCAGGCCGGCCTGGTCTTTTTTCCCCACATCAATGACTGCTGATAAAGATGCATGCACTGTACTGTCATAGTTTGAGGAGGTGACAAGGATGATGAGCCGTGACAATGCATGTCTCAGTGACACAGTCCCTGTTGCGTTCTTGCTGGAACAGACTCTGAGTGGCATTATGGACAAGGCACTCGAGGCAGAGCAGCGGGAGGAAGAGGAGGACTTCTTTTGTCTCTCAAGGCCCGCTTTATGCAGACATCATTTTTGCAACGCTACAGAACACAAGAAAAGGACGACGATTTTGGCAGTTTTGGAGGCATTGAAGCAGAGGAAGACATATGTCAAACCTTAAGAGTTGGTTTTCCATCCCCAGAACCCTTGGGAGTAGTACGTGTCTGGGAGGAGACAGTTCCGTATACTGTAATCCACAGTGCCCCCGAGGACTCTGCTTCTCATGCCTCCGCAAACATGCGGTGCATGGGCTCCTTCATTTTTCAAAGCCTGCGAAAGGACCCAAGAATTTGTGGCATCAAGGAGAAGGGTCACTATTAGTTGGCAACCCTCCTTGACCATTGTTACAAGGGGAAAGTCTCGGAACTCATCCAGGGCCGGCCTTAGGTGTTTAGGTGCCCTGTGCGAGCTAATCCTGTGGCACACCCCTATCCTTACCTCTCGCTCCCCCTAAACATGGCTGTATCTATTGAGAAACTATTTAAGAGTGTAATTGCTGTTAATTGACTGCAAGTGGGTGCAGCAGCAAGATAAAAACAGGGAAAAAAATCAGCGCAAAAATACTAGTAATAGTATTTACCCTAAAATGATATATAAATATGTCACCCAAATCTGTTTCTGTTGTAAAAAGTGCACAATGCTAAATTATTAATTAAATCTGCATGGCTACTACAGTATACATATCATATACCACTACTAAATAAATAACAATTAAATATTTGAAGATTTGTCAACGTAAATATTTATTTGCACTTTTTTGCACATTTTCTGGCACCTTTTTGGCACTTCATTGGACTTTTCTTGGAACTTTTTTATGTTCACTAATAACTTAGCCCCCCTACATTAGAGAAAGCCAGGTGCTGAAAGATAGAGGTTTGTCTGATTCGGTGATTCCTACACTGTCAAAAGCTAGAAAATCTACCTCTAGGAAGATCTACCATCGTACATGGAAGTCGTACATTGTGTGGTGTGAATCTCTTGGATTTCATCCTCGCTCTTTTTCAGTGGCTCGGATCTTGACCTTCCTCCAATGGGGCGTTGAGCAGCGCCTGGCCTTGAGTACCATCCAGGGCCAGGTCTCGGTCTTGGCAGTCTTCTTTCAATGACCACTGGCCACACTTTCCTTGGTGCATACTTTTATCCAGGGAGTTTAACACTTGGCTCCTCCGGTGCAGTCTCCCTATTTCAGTGCTGTTAGGGGGATGTAAAGGGGGTCAGTGTTGGGAGAGAGATGTAAAGGGGAGCAGTGCAGTGGGGAAGATGCAAAAAGGGCAGTGATGTGGGGGGTGATGTAAAAGGGAGGCAGACCTAAGGGGGGGGGGGGGTTGATGTGAAGGGGCAGTGGACACTAATATGAAAGGGAAACTGATGTGAAGTGGGTACCTGATGTGCAGGGTACTAAGGACACTGATGAGTGAACGGCATTGTGATATAAAACGAGTGGGGCCGTGATGGGAGGGATCTGAGACATTGCACAAACATACTATTTGGACCTCTGCTGGAAGAAAATTTTGCTGAATGGATCACCGTGAATTTCAATTCAATACCCCTGATATATGAAATGTTATCCTTTCACCATTGTTCTAGCTTATTTGCAATTATTCTAAAGTTGTGTGTATTGTTACACTATATTGTTTATTTTGACTATTTATTAATATAAACATTCAATATAGAATGTGACTTGAATTAGGCAAACAGATAAACAAACACATTTAATACACACATGGAAGTTTTTAAAGAATTTGAATTTCTGTTTATCTAGTTTGTGGGTATGCACAGCACTACCGGCCACTGTAGTCAGGTCGGTTACTTGACCTTTCTATTGCAGTTTAACAATACAGCCTGGTTGCTCTCCCTGTTGTCCCCCTGCCCCCTGTTCATTAACAAAGTCATGTGATCACTAGGTCATAGAGAGCATGGTATTTAAAGGGGTTTTGTGATAATGAAAGCACTGTGATCACACGCAAGGATGATTACATGGCTTTGATTATCGATGAATCCATCAGGAGTATTTTCCTTTCAGGCAAGCTGGCTCTCATTAAAAAACCTTAAAATATTGATTTCTGTAAAGGATTTATATGCTGGTTGTCTGTCAAAATATAAAATATTCACATGCAACTTTTTCTTTGAAAAAGAGGGAACGTATTTACAAAAAAATGATTCTTAACAACCTATGCAAAAGATTCCAAAAATGATCTTATCAAATATCCCATTTAAATTACAGGTAAAAGAAAGTATATATGTAGAGTTGAGACAATTAGTAATTGTAACGGATCTTTGTACCCCAGCTGGGCACATCCGCCGGACCTGTGTCTCCTGTCCTCCAAACGCATCCACAGCCTGCGGAGAAGCCATATCCAGCCCTTAACCCCTCAATCACGAGACAATCCACACAG
Organism: Pelophylax lessonae; assembly: GCF_965119305.1. Taxonomy (NCBI): domain Eukaryota; kingdom Metazoa; phylum Chordata; class Amphibia; order Anura; family Ranidae; genus Pelophylax; species Pelophylax lessonae. The sequence continues at coordinate 84,620,761 of NC_138777.1, read as the reverse complement.
GTGTTGAGGGTTAACCATGCAGAGCTTAAACTAGTTTATTCAATTCCAAGACATACAGTTTTACACACAGTTAGGGAAACTCCCATTAGCCTTGTCTCAGAAGGGGGGAAGGAGACAAAGACCAGCCAATGGGAACGGAACATTTGTACATTGAAACAGGCAGTCTTAATACACACCCCCTGCGGAGAGATGTCTCCAGCCAAGACCAGACCATTGTCTGTGTCATGATTCCACACAATTAGACACAGAAACAGGAGGGGGGGGGGGGGGTGGGGGGAGAAGGGCTGCAGCATTACATTCCAAACACTTGGTTCTTAAACGTATACACATCTAATAAACATAATGCATACATGAAGGACAATATACAGTGGCTGTGTTTGCCACAATGCTCCCCCAGAACCAAGCCGGCATACACAGTCTGATCCTAACGGATCGGCTTGGGGATGTCTGGGGAGTACTCACAGATCATTTGTCAATGTCTGTTTGCCTGGATAATTCGTCGGCGTTGCCGTTTTGCTTCCCAAGGCAGTAGTGGACGGTAAAGTCAAAAGGCTGCAGCGCCAAACTCCAGTAGCTTCTGGCCCATAGTCTGTCGGTAGGAGGCTTGCGCACAGACCCCTCCAAAACACACAGTGACAGTGGGTGCTGTCACATTTCCCCCCTTTTAAAAACAGACTAACGAGGTTCCTGACCCTCAACTGGTCTGGACCTGCATTAGTCACGAACTTCCACCCCAGACAACCAGGAAAAGTAAAAGTACAACTGGCACTGGGGAGCAAAATTGCACATAGGGTCTCCCATGAATAAAAACAGCCGCTGCAGAGTGGGAACAGCTGTCTGCACTCCTCTGATCTAGGGCAGGGTTGCAGATATTGGGGGGAGCTGAATAATTCTCTGCCTTGATGATGGAGAAAAAGGTACTTGCTTTTCTCCTGGTGTAGTTACCAGCCGCTGAGAAGGTATCTTGCAGGGACTGTCTCCCGGATTCTTCATCTCTGGTTCTGATGCTGAGCAGAGACCATCAGCGCTCTCTCCTGTAGCCAGCGCTTCTGCCAGGGGGGACAAACACCGGGGTAGTGTCCAAGTGCTGAGGAAACGGCTCACTGAGGTCATCCCTCGGACTCCCGGGATCTAACTCTGAGGGTGGGCAGAGGCCAGCGGCACTCTGCCCCGTAGCCAGCGCTTCTGCTGGGGGGATAAACATTGGGGTAGTGTCCAAGTGCTGGGGAAACGGCTCACTGAGGTCATCCCTCGGACTCCCTGTATCTAACTCTGAGGGTGGGCAGAGGCCAGCGGCACTCTGGCCCGTAGCCAGCGCTTCTGCTGGGGGGATGAACATTGGGGTAGTGTCCAATTGTTGGGGAGGGAGAATTGCTTCCTCTACTCCCGGTGGGGATATCTGCTGTTGGGAAAATAGCTCACGCAGATCCTCTCTCAGACTCTCCGGATCCAACTCTTTTTCTGATGCTGGGCAGATGCCAGGGGCACTCTGCCCTGTAGCCAGCGCTTCTGCTGGGGCACCAGATGAGATACTCTGGACTTGCTGCTGATCACCATTTCCCAGCCTTCCAGCGCCTGTCTCAACTCCCCCTTCTGAGACCTTCATGCTATTAGCTTGTCTCGCTGCCTGGGGGACCTCTGGTGCGTTCCGGCATTCTAGCGCTCGCAGTGCCCTCTGTATCATCGCTGCTTCTTCCATTGCAGTTAGTACGGGAAAACGCAGGTTCACCCCTGGCCCCATTTGCTTCTCATCTTCGTGACTGTCTGCTATTTCTCTCGGACAGTCCCAGGCAACGGGAGCCATGCCAGGCTGCTGATCACCGTCAAACAGCCACTTGTAGGCAATCTCGAGCTCCCATTCCTGCTCAACCAGGAACTCCAATTCCTCCAGGTCACACGCCTCGTCGGGGAGGTCCAGCACCTCATCTCGGAAATCCAGAATGTGTTCCAGCCGCCACTCCTCATCGCTCCCAAAGTCTGGGTCTCCGTACATTTTTTGATGGAGTAGCCCCACGCCGCCATAGCCAACGCCTTCTGTCGGGCTGCCCTCTGCTGTACCTGGCCACAGTTGAGCCGCGAACCACCGGAGGGCTCTGTAGCTGGCGTCCAGCCTCATTTCCTCCTGGACCAATCTTCCGAGCTCCGTCTTCCCTTAATCTCACGGTCGTTCCCCCAGGAACACCTCTCGTGCACAGTACTGCGTCTGGTACATCTCTGTGGAGGAGGGAAGGATCTTCCCCTGATGGTGCCGCTTGTGGCTTAGCGCCTCATGCCAGAGTTGCCGGCGGATCACATCCTCCCAGCCGAGCATGGTGTGCTCTGTCGCTGGTCCCTGATGGTGCTTCCGCATGCCTTGCAGCCTCCTCCCGAACTCCGCTCTCATGCTGGCTGGTCCCCGTATCACTCCTCGGCAGCTGCCCAGATCTTGAATCCTGGTGGTGGTTTGGATGTCCTGGACTGCAGGAGACATCCCACCGCTGCCAACCAATGTAACTGATCTTTGTACCCCAGCTGGGCACATCCGCCGGACCTGTGTCTCCTGTCCTCCAAACGCACCCACAGCCTGCGGAGAAGCCATATCCAGCCCTTAACCCCTCAATCACGAGACAATCCACACAGGTGTTGAGGGTTAACCATGCAGAGCTTAAACTAGTTTATTCAATTCCAAGACATACAGTTTTACACACAGTTAGGGAAACTCCCATTAGCCTTGTCTCAGAAGGGGGGAAGGAGACAAAGACCAGCCAATGGAAACAGAACATTTGTACATTGAAACAGGCAGTCTTAATACACACCCCCTGCGGAGAGATGTCTCCAGCCCAGACCAGACCATTGTCTGTGTCATGATTCCACACAATTAGACACAGAAACAGGAGGGGGGGGGGGGTGTGGGGGTAGAAGGGCTGCAGCATTACATTCCTAACACTTGGTTCTTAAACGTATACACATCTAATAAACATAATGCATACATGAAGGACAATATACAGTGGCTGTGTTTGCAACAGTAATGCTTTCACACAACACATATAATGTACATTTTGATTTTTAGGTTTAGTGTTTTTCTTGTTTAGACTCAGTGATATATTAACAATTCTGAACTCTTTATCTCTTCAGTATAATGAAACTTGGAAAATAGACAACTGCACTGTGGCTCAATGTTTAAGAGGCACTTCAGTAAATATTACACGCATTCAGTGTAAACCTTCACCTCCAATTATATGTGTTAATGGTCTCCCACCAATAGCTGTAACCAATGATGACCAATGCTGCCAGCACTGGGAGTGTCAATGTAAGTATTTTATATCTGCATAATGTCTGTCTGACCTATTAAGGAAAACAAGAATAATACAAGCACATACAAAATGACCAGCCAAGTGTGTGTGTGGCTTGAGTTTTGTACAGGGTAAATCTTCCAGGCCATTTACAGTTTAGAGTTAAACGTGAGCTCTGGCATTAAAGTTATTGCTTTCACTCTGACACTTGTATGTCCTGCTTTACATGTGCATGCAGGACCTACATGCAAACGTGCACTTGTGCATGAGCACAGGGAGAGGAGGGTGCTTTAATTTTTTTAATTTATTTTATTCAATTACTTTTTTTTTACACTTCAACTGTATTGCTCTCACAAGGGAGTAATAATAGAAGATCAGGGGTCTATAAGTCTCTGATCCCTCCTTTGCCCTGCAGCACCACTGTTCAAACAGAGATCTGATTAATTGGCTTCTTCCCTGGCCATACTGGCTTCATTCATAACAGAGGAGAGGGAGCTGTAAAAGTGTTACGTGTGCTGTAAAAGTGAAACAGTGGCTGTATAACCACTTGGATCACTTTTACTGGAAAACCAGTAACAGCTCTAGAAATTATTCCAGGACCCTGGTTTAAGCACTTCCTCCAGAAGCTGTATACATGAAGCCTCTAGGCTGTAAGTGGTTAAAGAGGAACTTTAGTTCCCTTGATTGTGGCTCTGCCCCCTCCAATGGCACTGTCATTTTTGATAGTCCAGTGCATGCACAGATGCATCTGTGCATGCACTGAGCAGCGCTCACACATGCACAAGAAAAAAGGTTCCAGACCTCCTTCACTGCGCCATCCGCTTGGCTTGTGCAAGGAAACCTGCACATGCACAGATGTGTTGAAGGTCAAACTTGAGGCCGTTTGGCACATCTGCGAAGGTATGTGCAATCTTATTCTCCCCTGGGTGAAAAAGTTCTGCCAAGCAGCACCAAAAAAAAAAAGAAACTTAAAAAAAATGCAAGAAGACAGCGAACATTTTTAGCTTATATCAACCTACTATAATCCCAAAACAGCAAAAGTAAAGCTGGCCAAACACTGGTAGAATTTTTTCTGAACTTTCATTCAAGAAGTCTCCTCAGTATAATTGATGTTGTTGTCAGATACTTGACAAATGTTGTTCGAAAGTACTTGATAATAGAATTTGCTTTTAACATTCAATTTTGGAATGAATATAATTTCCAATTAAAAAAACACATTCACTGTTAGAATTTCCTACTTTCAAGAAAAAAGAAGAAGAAGAAGAAAACATCCAACTCCCTTGTTTTTTTCTTGCTATGGCTGAAAACAATAGTGGATTTAACCCCGTTACCTATTAGAAAATTAAACAAATATTGTGAAATCAATAACTTTTGAACAAAATTCTACTGATGTATAGCCAGCTTAAGACTGAAAGAAGTGCTTGTTGACAATCTCGTTCTTGGCTCCATGCGCATTAGCATTTTTTGTTAAGCTAATAAACACTGGAAAAAATTGCTGGATAAAAAAAACGCTGGTAATATTTTTTTGTAGTAGTGTTTTAGTAACGTTTTAAGAGCGTTAAGGAGCGCTTTGGCGCATTAAAATTTTATTAGCGTTTTTGCAATTCCTTTAAAAAAAAAGGGGGGGGGGTTTCACCAAATGATGTTAGCAGCATTTAGGAGCATTTAGAAGTGTTTCTGCTGGAAAGAAACTCTCCAAGAAACTCTACAAAAACAATTTTATTTCTGCTCCTAGAAGCCAAAGCTCAAAAAATGCTAATAGCCCAAAGTAGTGTGCATGGACACATAGGGTAACACTGTTTAGCTTCTAGGAGCAGAAAAAAGGTTATAATAGCATCTAGCTGAGCATTTACATGCTTGCTTGGAGTTCAGCTTTAATTGAATTCATTAGTTGGGACATTATACAAAAATAGATGAATTCCAGACCTATATTAACACCTAAAATGGATTTCCTTTCAATAACTGCAAATTTTATTCTATAGGTCCTTGCAATGGTTGGGGTGATCCCCATTTTAAGACATTTGATGGGACGCGCTATGACTTTCAAGGCAACTGCAGCTATACTCTGGTGGAAGAGATTATAAAGAAGATTAGTACCTTTGGTGTATACATTGAAAATTATAACTGTGGAGCTCAAGACGGGGTATCATGTCCACGTGACATCATTGTAAAGTATGAAACTCAGACAATACGCCTTTCAAAAACATTCCTGTCACAACCAACGGTACAGGTAGGATGGATCTTAGTTAATTATATTGGCCGAGTAACCAGCAAACCTATGCTTTGAAACTGAACTAATATGTTGGTTGATATAAAGGGCTTCATTTCTGTGACTTAAGTGACTTAAATATTTTCATTATAATAAAAAAAAAGAAAATCTCTACATAAAAAAATATCTTTTTTAATAAATAAATCCTAAATCCTCTTAACTGCTGACATTTGTTATTGGTGGCACCTAGGGAGCTTGACCAAACCCTGAGGTAAACTGTCATTGTCAGGCCAAACAGCTGCAGGTGGAGAATTCCCCACCCCACAATTGCCTGTACACCAGTGGTGTATTTTGGTTTTGTGCTGCCCTAGGCAAGACCTAAATTGGATGTCCCCATATATATTTGCCCCACCCCTTCCTGTTTAAGACCCACCTGTTATTTCCACCCTTCCTCTTTAGGCTCCACCTCTTAATATTATAGCTCTACCTCTTCAGAGGGGGATGAGAGGGGGGATAAAATAGAGAGAGGGGAATGAGAGAGAGAGAGAGGGGGGGTGAGAGAGAAAGAGGGTGTGACAGAGAGTGGAAGGGGCAAAGAAGTTGCGTGGAGAGACAGAGGGAGAGAAGAGGTGGGGGAGGAGAGAGAGGGGGTTGAAAGAGAGAGAGGGGGGTGAGAGAGAAAGTGGGAGGTGAGAAAGAAAAGGGGCTGAGAGTGATATTCTTGACTTGTGGCCATATTCAGTCAGTGATATCATGAGCATCCCGCCCTTTTGTGTATGTGCAGCTACGATAAGTCGGATTGGCCCAGCACTGACAGTTGTTTTCCTGGTTCAGCCAAACATGGGTTCAGACCAAACCTGGTGTCAAACTTATGCTCATCCCTGGTGCCATTATTGGTTCAATGTGGGTTTTCTTTCCATTTATGTCATTTATTCTCAAATCTAGCTAGCGGATTGACACTGAAAAATGGAGACTTGCTAGCCATTTGCCCATCTGGCCATAGTTTATCCGTCTGCACTTAGTGAAAAACCCTGAATTCCAGTACAGATAAACCCAAGCCTCCTTTAATATAATGCCTGATAACCACAAGATCCATAACAAATTTAGATACAGTGGGATATATTTATCAATGATCTAATGGGCAATTTGCTCAGTTAATATTTAGCCCAACTGAGGCTTAATTAAATTCACCCTGCATTCAACAGACACATCACAGTAGGGTAAATGTGCACCCTGTGAGTACAGCTGCCGGTGAACAGCTATAGAATCTGTACATATATGTACAACATCATTGAAGAATTGGATTTAGATTGCAGGTATATTTACAAGCAATAGCACAATATTGTGCTGTGTTCATAAGCAGTTTAGCACTAGGAGGGTTAAATATATTTTTATTATGTAAAACATAAAAAAGACAGTCCAGCATGCCAGGTATGCAAGAAACGTCTCCAAAGTTGCGTGTGTACATAAATCAGCAACATAATAAGCCTTTCCTTGCCAACCTTCCCTCCTGGGCACTGGGAATGCCAAAGAGCCTGGTGGCTGTCAGCATTAGGAACAGGTGCTTTGGGAAGTGGACCCCTATTTTGTGAAGGAACCTTTCTCAAAACACCCCGAGGCTAAAGGGCTTAGTGTCAGCATCAGCATCAGTATTTGCGGACGATACTAAACTAAGCATGCCAATATCTTCTATGCAGGATGTGGAAACCTTACAAGAGGATCTGAACAAAAAAATGGGGTGGGCAACTACATGGCAGATGAGGTTTAATGTTGAAAAATGTAAAATAATGCACCTGGGCATCAGTAATGCGAAAGCAAACTACTCTCTGGGGGGGAAACTAGGGGTGAGTCTAGGATGGTAAAGGACCTGGGGGTTAGGGATGATCTAACTTTTCAAAAGTTTGGTTCGGCCAGAACATCCGAACTTCCCGAAAGTTCGGCCTGGATTTCAGAAACCCATTGAAATCAATGGGACCCGAACTTCGGTAATCAAATAAACACCATTTTGGAGCCCTAAAACCCAATAAATGCCCCTAAAAAGTGCCTAGGGTTCTGGGTCATGCCCCAGGGACTATTAATCACACAAAAAAAAGTTCTTAAAAATTGTCATTTTTGATAGAGAGCAAATTATTGAAAAAAAAAAAAATAATTTTTTGGATTTAGTATCTGGGGGGTCTAAAAAGTGTACCTGTGAAGTTTCAGCTCTGTAGCATGTCCAGAACCATAAAAAAAAAAGATTGTTTGTATTATGTCACTTAGAGAACAGGGATATGGCTTCGCTATTTTCACACCTATATATGTGTAAGTGTAAAATACATATAAGTGTGTGTGTATATATATATATATACCACTATACACAAGTTCAGATGTTTTGCCTGCCTCCAAAAACCCCAAAAATTGCCTGCAACAACACACCTGGGCGTTTCTTTTTTTTTGGAGCTAGCGTTTTTTTGGGCATTTTTTGGGTTCTTTGGAGGCAGGCAAAACATCTGAACTTGTGTATACGGGTATATATACACAAATACTTATATGTATATATACACCTAGACATATATAGGTGTGATAGTAGCAGAAATATATGCTTGCGCTAATTAAATAATTACCACTAATAAGGGTCTGCTCCTATAACACCTATATATGTGTAAGTGTAAAAATACATACAAGTATGTGTGTATATATACCACTATACACAAGTTCAGATGTTTTGCCTGCCTCCAAAGACCCCAAAAAAATGCCTGCAACAACACACCTGGGCGTTTTTTTTTTTGGCGCTGGCGTTTTTTTGGGCATTTTTTGGGTTCTTTGGAGGCAGGCAAAACATCTGAACTTCTGTATAGGGGTATATATGTACACACACTTATATGTATTTTACACTTACACATATATAGGTGTTATAGGAGCGTAACCATATTGGTGTTAATTATTTAATTAGCGCAAGTATAGTGTTCTGCTCCTTTCACACCTATATATGTGCAGGTGTATATATACATACATGGGTGTGTATATATACCCCCTATACACATGTTCAGATGTCATGCCTGACTCCAAACATGTCCTCAAAAAATGCCTATACACGCCCGCAGCCAAAAAGCAGGCTGACCGGCGAGAAGCCATATCAGTGCTCTGAATGTGACATAAGAGAAACAATCTTTTCTCTATTGCGGTCACCCTGATATGGAAGGGTTTGGTCACCCTGCCATAGCAGTCAGAGTCAGTTCACCCTACACTACATTACGGTCACCCTGGCACTTAACACTTTCCCTACAGAAACTAATTTTTTGCATCTAACTTAAGTGTAAAAGAGCACTCTAACTACACTAGATATCCCTTTCCTGACACTAATAAATGCTAAATGACACTTTTGAAGCAAATTTAACAGAACTGCTTCCACTCTCTTCCATGTCCCTGTATTACAATGCTAGGAATTTGCCGGGGCTATCTTATATACTGGGGGGCGTATTCACTAATGATTGGCCTAGGGACCCCCTAGTCACTCCAATCACATTCCTAGCATTCTCCTGCCCCCTCAATTGGCTTTTACTAATGGTTCTGGTCCAATCACGGGCTTTTAAAGCCCATTTCCTGGCCCATTGCATTTTTGGTCGGTTCTAGTTGCCGAATTCCGAACTTTTTCAGCAAAAAGTTCTAAATTCGGCCGAACCTCGAACAGCCAATGTTCGGGTCAAACCAATGGTCGACCCGAACCATTCGATCATCCCTACTGGGGGTACTGGTAGACAACAGGCTTGGCAGTGGCATGCAATGCCAAGCTGCTGCAAGCAAAGCGAACAGAATACTGGGATGTATAAAAAAGGGGATTCACTCCAGAAATAAAGAGATTATTCTCCCTCTCTACAAGACTCTGGTCCGGCCACATCTGGAGTATGCTGTCCAGTTCTGGGTACCGGTCCTCAGGAAGGATGTGCTGGAACTGGAGAAAGTCCAGAGAAGGGCAACAAAAATAATTAGGGGAATGGAGGGCATCAGCTATGAGGAAAGACTACAAGCACTGAACGTATTCTCTCTGGAGAAGAGACGACTGAGGGGGGATATGATAACAATGTACAAATACTGTACTGGTGACCCTAGCATAAAGAACAAACTTTTCAGAGAAAGGGAATACAATAAGACACGTGGCCACTCACTAAAACTTGAGGAAAAACGGTTTAAGCTAAAAATACGTAAGGGGTTCTTTACTGTCAGAGCAGTGGGGATGTGGAATTTTCTTCCACAAGCAGTCGTATCAGCAGGGAGCATTGATAGTTTCAAAAAACTATTAGATGGGCACCTTAAAGACCACAACATACAGGGGTATACAATGTATGGTTAACAGCAAACACACACACATCATAGGTTGAACTGGATGGACTGATGTCTTTTTTCAACCTCACAAACTATATCCAGCATAACAGGGCAGGGTTGCATACTCGCTGCTCTCTTGCTTTGATGATACCAGCTTGCATGCCTGGCATTTTAATCTGGTTACCTCTTGAAGGCTAAGAAAATCATGCTGTTTAGATAGATAGATAGATAGATAGATAGATAGATAGATAGATAGATAGATAGATAGATAGATAGATAGATAGATAGATAGATAGATAGATAGATAGATAGATAGATAGATAGATAGATAGATAGATAGATAGATAGATAGATAGATAGATAGATAGATAGATAGATGTAAAATAAATAACCATAGAAATGCAGAACCTATATTAAAAACATAAGGTCTCGCATAATCAATAGACAATCATAGGATTTTCAAGAGAAAATACAATGATTCGGCAGCTAACACCAAAGGTATTTTAGTAAAAATAGGTTAAAGGAAAGTCAGATGAAAGTACAGGGAAGGTAACAGTCACCCTTTGCTGAATGTTACAGTAAAGACCCATTACTGGAATGTCCAGGCTGGAGCCTGGAAATGTTTTTTCCATTGGGGGAATCCTGGGTGAATATCCACTGAGGACCAAATCACTAATAAATATATAATGGTAACACAATGGTGAATCTCTAGGAAGTAAGCACAAAAACAACATTTCATTTACATTTACTCATAGGGGCAAGAAGATAAAACACATCCTAGCTCTGGTTGAAGCTTACACAGGGCTAGGACCTCCCCAATCTCATGCTCTGGTGCCTGAGCAGCCAACAACCTGTACTGTAATGTGTTAGGAAGTGGAGTGAGTCTTTGCTCCCCTTATTCTTCAGGTAACGGAAGTGGATGGTGCAAAGGAAAGATGTGCCCAAGTGAACTAAGCACACGGTGCAAAGAAAAGGTAAGTATAGGTAGCTGTGAGGTCCAGCTGTCTCTGCATCTGGACACAGTACAGGTGTGCTGAAAGGGGAAAATTTAGTTGGTTTCACAAATATTCAGATGACAATTTTCTTGTTAGCATAAAAATGCCTAAAAAGCTTACTTCTTCTCTTTCTGTTTATCCTAGGTTATTGTAAATGACACAGTTGTAGGAATTCCTTACGAAAAGAATGAGGTGAAATTGTATAAATTAGGCCAATTTTATGTAGTGGAGATTCCAAATATACAATCTCTTATAAAATACGATGGCCTTCGATTCCTAATCAACCTGCCATATCAGCTTTTTGGAAACAATACACAGGGACAGTGCGGTAAGCTATTGTCAATATTTATATTTCCAGAAATAAAATATTGTAAATGTTCTATGGTATCATTTTTAGAGAATCAGACTTAGAAATAAAGTTGCTGGAGGGAAGACTTCTCATAGGGCAGTTGTGATATCAGATATTTACTTACAGTGGTTATACTTGTAAAGGCTGAAGTTTTTTTACCTTTATGCATTTTATGCTTGAAGGTAAAATTCCTACTGTGTGCAGCAGCCTCCCCAACCCAGTACTCACCTGGAGTCCCCTCTCAATTCAGCAATGTGCACAGGAGCCTCGGCTGTCCGTAAACTCCCTCTCCTCGTTGGCAGAGACAGCAATGGAAGCGATTGGCTCCTACTGCTGTCCATCACAGCCAGTTAGCCAATGAGGAAAGAGTGGGGGTGGGGCCCAGCCGTGGTTCTATGTGTCTTATGGATGAATAGAGCAGGGCTCGGGAGTGAGCATGCACCAGTGCCCCTATAGCAAGTGGCTTGCTATTGGGGGCACTGGTCAAGGGGGAGGAGCCAGGAGCACTGGTGGGGACCAGAGGAGAGGAGGATCAGGGCTGCTCTGTGAAAAACCATTGCACGGAGCAGGTAAGTATGACATGTTTGTTATTTTTAAAAAATGCCCCTTAATACCAGTTTGATCCATGGAGGGGCAGTAAGGAATGCAGTGGTGTCAATTCTCCACCCCCAGCCTGCTGTCTGAGCAGTGAAAGAGCAGTAGCAGACTGCTGGGGACATCACTAAATCTGCTCTTTCCTCCTATAAGCATGTTCCTTGCCAATGCTACCTTCCAGTCCTGTCCTTCCCTCTATCAGGGGGTTGCAAGAGGCTAATAGCAAGTCTAATTTAGGTACTTACACTAAATGCATACAAATATATTTGATGACTTACAGTACCTCGCAAAAGTGAGTACATCCCTCACATTTTTGTAAATATTTTATTATATCTTTTCACATGACAACATATGTAAAGTAGTGAGTGTACAGCTTGTATAACGGTGTAAATTTGCTGTCCCCTCAAAATAACTCAACCCACAGCCATTAATGTCTAAATCGCTGACTACAAAAGTGAGTACACCCCTAAGTGAAAATATCCACATTGGGCTCAAAGTGTCAATGTTTTGTGTGGCCACCATTATTTTCCAGCACTGCCTTAACCCTCTTGGGCATGGCTTTCACCAAAGATTCACAGGTTGCCACTGGAGTCCTCTTCCACTCCTCCATGGCAACATCACAGAGCTGGTGGATGTTAGAGACCTTGTGCTCCTCCACCTTTCATTTGAGGATGCACCACAGATGCTAAATATGGTTTAGGTCTGGAGACATGCTTTGCCAGTCCATCCCCTTTACCCTCATCTTCTTTAGCTAGGCAGTGGTCATCTTGGAGGTGTGTTTGGGGTCATTATCATGTTGGAATACCCAGTCCCTGAGGGGAGGGGATCATGCTCTGCTTCAGTATGTCACAGTACATGTTGGCATTCATGGTTCCCTCATGTACTGCACCCCCCCCCATTCCCGGCAGCACTTATGCAGCCACCATGCTTGACTGACATACATGTCTTTGTACTCCTAACCTGGTTGCCACCACACACGTTTGACACCATCTGAACCAAATAATTTTATCTTGGTCTCATCAGACCACAGGACATGGTTCCAGCAATCCATGTCCTTAGTCTGCTTGTCTTTAGCAAACTGTTTGTGGGCTTTCTCCTGCATCAGCTTTAGAAGAGGCTTCCTTCTGGGACAACAGCCATGCAAACCAATTTGATACAGTGTGCGGAGTATGGTCTGAGCACTGACAGGCTGACCCCCTACCCCTCCAACCTCTGCAGCAATGATGGCAGCACTCATACGTCTATTTCCCAAAGACAACCTCTGGATATGACCCTGAGCACGTGCACTCAACTTCTTTGGTCGACTATGGCGAGGCCTTTTCTGAGTGGAACCTGTCCTGTTGAACTGCTGTATGGTCTTGGCCAGAGTCTTGGCAATCTTCTTATAGCCTAGGCCATCTTTATGTAGAGCAACAATTATTTTTTTCAGATCCTCAGAGAGTTCTTTACCATGAGGTGCCATGTTGAACTTCCGGTGACCAGTATGAGAGAGTGAGAGCAGTAACACCAAATTTAACACACCTGCTCCCCATTCACACCTGAGACCTTGTAACATTAACGAGTCAAATGACACCAGGGAGGGAAAATTGCTAATTGGGCCCAATTTGGACATTTTCATTTAGGGGTGTACTCACTATTGTTGCCATCGGTTTAGACATTAATGGCTCTTTATTGAGTTATTTTGAGGGGATAGCAGATTTACACTGTTATACAAGCTGTACACTCACTACTTTATATTGTAGCAAAGTGTAATTTTTTTTATTGTTGTCACATGAAAAGGTATAATAAAATATAAACAAAAAAAAAAAAAAAATGTGAGGGGTGTACTCACTTTTGTGAGATACTGTATTATTAAAAAAAAATTGAAAGGTTCACTGCTGCACCTTTGTGTGTTTTTAATGCCAGTATTCGCCACCAGTGAATAGTGCCAGCTGCTTTTGTATACATTATCCCAATACTGTAAGTGTAGGTCTATTGTTTTCAAATGATTTATGATTGAATACAGAGCTACGTTACTGGGTGTCTTTTATACGTTATCTGTAGTAACACTCATTTTGTACGTAAAAAAAAAAAAAGAATGGTAGTATAATTTTTGCTTTAGGTGGGACACCTGGAATTGGCCCTAGATGTCTGTTGAAATGAAACTAAGGGCTCTTTCACACGGGCGTTCCGATCAGATCCGCCTGTCAGTTTTTTAGGCGGATCTGATCGGATGCCCCATTCAGCCCTATGGAGCAGCGGATGTCAGCGGTGACATGTCCGCTGACACCAGCTGCCATCCGCATCCGGACAGGTGGTCCGCTCTCATCCGATTCCCCATAGAGAGCAGCGGGGCTCTGACACATCCCTCTCCGCACATAGTGCGGAGACGGAGCTGTAATCTGCTGGCTCAGCGGGGATCGGCGGATCGATCCCCGCTGAGCAGAGCGCAGTCCGCAACGGAATGCGGACCGTGTGAAAGAGCCCTTTAACAGAAAAGACAAAGCATGGGCGGTTGAAACTTGGAAGCTCTGTGAGCTCTGTGGTTTCTTCTATCTACCTCTTTTATACTCAACCTATTTTCAGGTTGAATTTAGGTATTTCAGATGGTGAGATTGTAAATTCATAGAAAATAAAAGCTGTTATAGAAAAAGGAATCCCACACTTGAGGGTAAAATAGGCATATTTTGTACATATTAGAACAAAACCAGGTATAGACTTTACAGTAGAAGATTTAACATGTTGGCAATAATCATTTTAACTTTTTCGTTTTCGAAATTACTTTTAGAATTTGTAAGTAAGCAATTTCCTCAGCTGCATTGGACCAATATGATTTGGGTGTACACAGGAGATACAGCTATTGCACATTTGTATAATTTTTAAGTTACAGCATGTACTGTATAGTCAAATTTTACAGACCAGTTTACTTGCTATGGATATGTATATGAAGCAACCCTGTTACTGAATTAGCAATGGAAAACAATGGAAAAAAAGCTTCTGTAAAAGAAAAGACTTTAAAATGTAATGTCCTTCAGTGCAAAGATGCCTGAAGCTGCCTCTTGTTCCCCCCACCATGCCTTATGTCCCTGATGGACAAGTAATTATAAATATAGTATAAAAATGAAACACACACTCCAAATAAATTCACAGGGATTATTGCAACTCCAAATAACAGAATGCCCATCTAGCCTCATCCCTCTAATGTTCTTTTTTCGTAATAACCGTATTCATAAGCCCTGATTACAAATGAAAAATGTTGGAGGAAGGAGCACAGGCAAGTGTTCCAGTGAGTTTGAGTTCAAATAAACCCTTACATGGATCAGAGAGCTGCTCTTGTTTTGATTTTGATTTTTTTTTTTCTGATATTTCAAACAAATGTATCTATCTTATGTAGGTACTTGCAACAACAACAAATCAGACGACTGCTTGACAAAAAGTGGTAACTATGTATCAAATTGTGAAGATATGGCAGCTACATGGCTTTATAACAATACACAGAAATCTAACTGTGTCCCTCCAACAACAAATATTACAACTCCTTGTACACCATCGCCAATCTGCCAACTCATCAATGACACGTAAGCATTTATAGGTTGTTTGGAAAGTACATTATGGAGGTTGATTTATTTTATTTTTTTTCATACCGAGAAAAAGCAATAAGAAATACAATAATTGATTGGATTCTTGGATAGCAAAAATGCTGACCAAATCACACAGGCTATTGTGTTTTCATGTGTAACAGTATCACTTGAGTTAGGCTCCATGTACACGGGACGTTGTAAATGGCCGTTTAGGAGCAGTTGGGCATTTTTTTCAGAAGCCCCTGAACCCACCTACATGTTATCTTATCTGTCCATGTACACAGGGTCGTTTACAGTCATTTGCAGGCAGTTGAGTTCAGGGACGTTTTTTGGAAAGCAATTATTTGCGTTCGAACGTGTGTTTCCCGGCGTTTCAAATGCAAAAACGGACGCAATGACCCACGTTTAGCGTTCGCGTTTTTCCATTTTAAAGGGGAATCATTTTTTTGACCTCTAGGAACAGTTCTAAACGCAAATGCCTGCAAACGCCCGCTACACGCCCGCTAAACGCGGGTGCAAACGCGACCTAACGGACGTTTCAAACATCCTAAAAATTCCAGCATTCAAAGGGACTTTTAACAACGTCCCGTGTACATGGAGCCTTAAAGTCAAAACTTTGTGTTTAAGAGTTGTTAGAATTTTTTTATTGCTATCTGCATATTCGTTAGGAAGATTTAGGCCCTGTTCTTACGTCTGCATTTTTTTGCGTCTTGACGTGTGATAAAAAAAAAAAAAAAAAGCCTCCTTGCTACATCTTTGATGCTCTGTCATGAAACAGGACACTACAGAGTGTTCAATGTGCCTAAACTGCACCTCACAGATGAGAACCAGCCCTTACTATCTCTATAAGTGCTGGTGACTACTGTCACTGTTACTGAAAGAAAATAACTAACACCAGAACAAGAATAGAGGGTGACTCCTCCAAGGAAGACGCTTGTTCAGGGAGCAAACATTCAGAAAGGGGAAAAGAGACACTGGAAAGATAAGGATAAAAAAAAAAAACTGTCAGTGATTTTAGACATTCCCTACTCTACTCTACCAAAATTGAAAATAATATTTAGCATGGCTTTATTTATACTTTAATATTACAGGCATAGACAAGCAGATGATCTTCTCTCCTTTTGTATCGCATTGTGATAGTGTGCCCTGAAAAAAGTACTGCCTGCAGTACACCACATCACAATGTGCTGTATTGAATAAAAATATATATATATATAATTTTGACATTTCAATAAAGTTAAGACAGTGAGACATGCTGATAACAGCATTGGACCTAAAAAAAAATGCAGAGATGGGACATTTCCCTAATGCTTATGCAGACAGCAAACAAATAAGACACTTACATTGCCTACAATACACATCTAGCAGCCACACAGAGTAGTTATGTATTTTAGATTGTAAAGTGGACATACACATGAAAAAGATGTGTAACACTTAGGGAGGAATACTTAAAATAAAGATTATTTGTGGGAAAGGGTTAAGGGTTAATTAACCTTTCAAACTTATTGACAACTGTTCGAGTCAAGCAAACGTTCGGTCTGAACACTGCCTGTTAACCCGTTCGGCAAAAAAACTAATTTGCAGGGCGCTTGGTGGGGTGTTTACCTGCCAAGCGCCCCACAATACACTGTGCGCTGCACAGTGCATTCTAAGCCCTGTCCGCAATCAGGGCACAGTGAATAGCTGTTGTTAAGGAGCGGAGTACAAGAGTGGAAAGGAGTATTTGGGAGGGTGGGTTAAGATTGCCCAGAAAAGGGCTTTTATTTTAAAGCCTAATGTTTGCCGAAAAATGGTCTTTGTCTGACTGACCTGTGCCTGGACTGGTGTCCGCGAATCTTTCTGTGATCGTGGATAGATGCCGTCGGTGTGGCGTGGCAGGAAATGCGCCATGACATTCATCACACACCTAGGCGTGCCGCTAAGCCTCTGCCAGCAGCTAGACCTGCCCCCCAGCCCGGCCGAATAAAGGAAAAGATCAGATCATCTCGGGCATCTCCAGAACTGTGCATGCACAGTTCCGAGCCCATCGCAGCCATTTTTATTGGCACTTTTCTCCTGCTACGGGCATTTTACGGGCAGGAAGAAAAGTACCCTATTTTTACAGGCTGCCCCTAAATATACGGGTGGTTG
This sequence comes from Pelophylax lessonae, assembly GCF_965119305.1. Lineage (NCBI taxonomy): Eukaryota > Metazoa > Chordata > Amphibia > Anura > Ranidae > Pelophylax > Pelophylax lessonae. Next base: position 84,603,350 of record NC_138777.1, on the reverse strand, counting down.
ACAACACTGGTGGGATGTGCAGTATCTTCACAGGAAGCTCCGTTCTCACACTACAGACAGCGGTCAGGCATTAACCTGTGCAGTGCCATGCAGCATGCTTCTACACAGATTTGAACAAGCTCAAGTTAGAAGCCAGTTGGCTACCATGCACAGCTGCACCATATTTTGCACTCTCCAGTTTTAGTAAATCAACCTTCATGAAACTACACAATCATTGTACATATTATGCAGATGAAAAACGCAAGCCATGGCTTATAACTTTTTAAACGTTTTATCATATATCATATATCAGAATTATTATTTTAAACCTTTTCTGTATTCTTTTAGTATCTTCAAAGAATGCCATAAAATGTTTCCACCAGAAGACTACTACGAGACTTGTGTTTTTGACAGTTGTCATGCACCCAACTCCAGCTTGGAATGTTCCAGCTTAGAGCAATACGCTCAGCTTTGTGCAGAACGGGGACTCTGCATTCCATGGAGAGATAAAGCTTCAAAATGTAGTAAGTTCTTTTAACCAGTTATCTGTTTTTTGACTGCAAAGAGCTTTAATCCTTATTTATATTTATAAACATGTACAGCATATCTACTGAGCATACAATAGGTGTGCGCAGCCTATTGTATTAAGGTGTGCACCCCTACAATACCAAGGTGTGTTCCTAATTACAGGATTTCATCTGATGTGGCTCTCCTTCACTTCCACCAGACAAGTATCAAAAAATTGGAGATGCAATCTTAGTCTTAGTTGAATTTCAGCTACATGAAGGACATGTGTTTGCCCAAAAACTGTGCAGTCGCTAAGACTGACATTGCATCTCTAATTTTTCGATATATACTATATATATATATATATATATATATATATATACATATATACATATATATATATATATATATATATATATATATATATATATATACATATATATATATATATATATATATATATATATATATATATATATATATATATATATATATATATATATATATATATATATATATATATATATATAGTGAGGGGTAAAAGCATTTGATCCCCTGCTGATTTTGTATGTTTGCCCACTGAAATAATTCAAAATAATTTTGATGTTAGCTTTATTTTAACAGTGAAAGACAGAATAACAACAAACATATCCAGAAAAACATATTTCATAAAAGTTATAAATTGATTTGCATTTTAGTGAAATAAGTATTTGATCCTCATTAATCAGCAACATTTCCGGCTCCCAGGTGTCTTCTATACAGGTAACGAGCTGATATTATGAGCACTCTCTTAAAGGGAGTGCTCCTAATCTCAGCTTGTTACCCGTATGAAAGACACCTGTCCACAGAAGCAATTAATCAATCAGATTCCAATCTCTCCACTATGGTCAAGATCTTAGCGCTATCCAAGGATGTCAGGAACAAGATTGTAGACCTACACAAGGCTGGAATGGGCTACAAGACCATCGCCAAGCAGCTTGGTGAGAGGGTGCGATTATTCATAAATGGAAGAAACGCAAAATAACTGTCAATCTCCCTCAGTCTGGGGCTCCATGCAAGATCTCACCTCATGGCATTTCAATGATCATGAGAACGGTGAGGAATCAGCCCAGAACTACACAGGAGAATCTTGTCAATGATCTCAAGGCACCTGGGACCATAGTCACCAAGAAAACAATTGGTAACACACTATGCTGTGAAGGACTAAAATCCTGCAGCACCCGCAAGGTCCCCCTGCTCAAGGAAGCACATGTACAGGCCTGTCTGAAGTTTGCTAATGAAAATCTGAATGATTTGGAGGAAAACTGGGTGAAAGTGTCTTGGTCAGATGAGACCAAAATTGAGCTCTTTGGCATCAACTCAGCTCGCCGTGTTTGGAGGAGGAATTCTGCCTATGACCCCAAGAACACCATCCCCACCGTCAAACGTGGAGTTGAAAACATAATGTATTGGGGGTATTCTGCTAAGGGGACAGGACAACTTCACCGTATCAAAGGGACGGTGGACAGGGCCATGTCCTATCAAATCTTGGGTGAGAACCTCCTTCCCTCAGCCAGGGCATTGAAAATGTGTTGTGGATGGATTTTCCAGCATGACCATGACCCAAAACACATGGCCAAGGCAACAAAGGAGTGTCTCACATTAAGAAGCACATTAGGGTCCTGGAGCGGCCTAGACAGTCTCAAGTCCTTAATCCCATAGAAAATATGTGAAGGGAGCTGAAGGTTTGAGTTACCACATGTCAGCCTCGAAAACCCTAATGACTTGAAGAGGATCTGCAAAGAGAAGTGGGACAAAATCCCTCACCAGATTGCTCAAAAACAAATACCTGACACATGACTATTGCTGTCACAAGGAATGTTTACATTCCTTGTGACAGCAATAAAAGTGGTAAAAAAAAAATAAAGGGACAGTGTAAAATAAGGAAAAAAATAAGAAAAAATAATATAAAAATGTTAGCACCTTTTGTTTTGATACATTTTAAATGTGTTCATGTTGTAAATTATCCTTCACTCCTTATATGGTGAAATCCAGAGGCGTAACTAGAACCTTCAGGGCCCCGATGCAAGAAACCATGAAGGGCCCCCCAGACCCCTGGCTGGGGCCCTTCCCTTCAAGCCCGGGGCTCTTCCCACTAGTCCTGGGGCTCTTTAATCTCATTGCATGGCCTTTTATTATGGTCCCGCATCAGGATCCTTTCACAAGTTCTGCAGTGGGCCCCCTTCCTGCAATCTTGGGGCCTCCCCACAGTGGTGAAATGCCAGGGCCCGGTCGCAACTGTGACCTTTGAGATCCTAGAAGTTCACCCACTGGTTTGCTACCGGGCCCCCTGGAGCATGGGGCCCGGTAGCGATTGCAACCCCTGCAACCCCTGTAGTTACGCCCCTGGTGAAATCATTGTAAGGAGGACAAGAAGCAGGGATAAATCGAATGGGCCCTGGATAACAGGAAAAACTCAACAGAAATTCTAATCCTTCCTCACTCTATCCAAAACTAGAAAAAAATATGTGTGGCTTGACATACACTTAACTGTTTTACAGGGGCATGCTTGCACTTTATTAAGAAAAAAAAAACTATGTTTTTTTTTTTCTATTTAAAGAAGTAGGGACTTTCCACTTTCCACTGCAAAGTGTATGTGAATGTTGGTTCATTTTTAATACCCAATCATGTGTGACGAATTGAAAAAAAAATGGAATTTAAATAAACCACAATGAAAAAAATGAACACAGCTTCACCTTATTCATCAATGTCTTCTTTGCAAAATGAACATCTGCTTTAAGTGATCAGCCTCTGCTCCTTATAACCCCAGTGTATTACTTCAGACTATCATGCAGAAGAGAGTCACTGCCCGCTTTGACCAACTTTTCTGGGTGAGAAAACATGCAAGGTGAAGTACAAAGAGTAATTGTATTTGTCCTTGCTACTTGCTCACATGCACTCCTAAAAAAGACATTGAGTGGCTCTCAGCATACACCACTGAGAGGATATAGTGATAAGGCACAACCATTCTTCACCTTCCACCTGCCACCGCATCCAGCCGCAGAGTAATCTGGCATATCACATCGCTGTCAATCTTATTTTTTTCAGGTAGTGGCATTAAGAAATAATGTTGTATTATATTTAAAATTGTTTTCAATACAGTAAACACATTTTTTTTTCTTTTTACTTCTAGAACTTACTTGCCCTTCAGGCAAGGTCTACAATGCATGTGGCCCAGTTAAACAAAGAACATGCCAAACGTAAGTGTGTAAACACCAAGCATCAAACAGTTTTATTACTGCATAGTTTGTATTGATTTGCTTGTCTTGCTACTGTAACGTCATGGCATTGACACTTAAACGAGAAGTCCAGAAATAGAAAAATTAAATAAGTAATCATAAGTAACCTAGATGGCTGCAGCATCAATTCCAGCTTCAACTGTCCCCTGCCATCTTTACACCGAGAATTAAGCTATCAAAGACCATTGATCATTGTTCTCTTTATTCAGCCTGCAGAGAGCTGGTGACTATTAGTCTCTCTTCTCTGTCTCTTCAGCACCCACTGGAACTCCAGGCTGTGAATGAAGGGGGGGGGGGTGGAGAAGCTGGCTCAGGCTCTCAGTGGCATGCTGAGAGGCTGAGCCAGCTGCTGGTCTAGGCACCTGGGGGGAATACCTACTTTAAAGTTGGGATCTTTTCAGAGCCTGGCTAGGCTGAGTGATGTCAGATGACAGTGGGCTTCATCCCACTGTTGATTGAAAATGGATCACAGGAGTACAGAATGAAATGCACACCTGTGATCCATAGCAGAAGTAGCTTTGGCCATACTTCTCCTTTGAAGGCTTATGTATAAACAAAAATTGCTTTGCTTACCTGGCCTGGTTGTTGTGGGGGTCTGCAGGTGAGGGAGCTTATTTAAATCTTGAAGCACTTTTTAACAATAGGAGATCCTATAGATATTGACCCCTTATGGGAATAAGTACATGTTACATAGTACCCATACTCATTTACAAACAGTACAAAAACATCAGTAGTCTTCCTTGTCCCATTGTTCTGAAGTTATTCTATAGGGTCTCAAACATAGTTAGGAAGTGTTGGATGAATTCAGCATATATGCCCCCCCCCCCATCCCTGCATGTTCTGAATAGACAGCTTGCTTACACAAAACCACTCATGGCCAATGCTGGAAGATACAGTGTAAACCATGGGTGTCCAACCTTTTGGCTTCTCTGGGCCGCAGTGAGTGTAGATACATTTTCTAGGGCCGCATATAAAATATTTACTATAGTTAAGGTATATAAGTAATAAAACGCTGCTTTGCCCTTCCTGTGCTGAAGCCCCCCCCAGCACTAATTTAACACAACTAGTGGATGATCCCCTCCGAGGCAGCCTCTGTGGCGGTGCCCCCAACTCGACTTCCTTCCTCCCCAGCAGAAAAAAAAAATGTCAGGGGGCAGTGGGCCGCATTGCCTGCGGGTTCCGGGCCGCAGGTTGGACATGCCTGGTGTAAACCAACTAGTCTTGTGAAGACTTCACCGTACTGGATTGTTTTCATTGCGCATTTTTGCATCGGCTGGCAAAAGCTGTGTACAAATAGGCTGCCTGTTCAGATCATATAAGTGTCCAGTAGCTGATGACAGAAAGGGGGGAGCAGCTTGGCTGAATGGAGCAGATAATCTCCAACACTGCTACAACCAGTGATAGAAAATAGAAGTGCTTTGATCATAAAAATGAGAGAATCAATTGGCAGGAGAATAGCTGCTTTAATAACTGCTCAGTACTTTTAGTAACAGGGTATATATAATGTATTGTACACAGAGTGGTGAAAGTGTCACTTTAAATCAGTCAGACTGCCATTTCATGTAATGTTCTTGAAAATAGAGATTACTTATCTTGTATGACTTCTTACAGGCCAGAACAATATACAGCCATGCAGAATAATAGTCATTTCATTGAAGGATGTTTTTGTCCAAAGGATACAATGCTCCACAGTGAAGCTGTAGATATTTGTGTATCTAATTGTGGTAAGGAGTGTGTTATTTTATACTTCTCTAATTAATATAGTGTACAAAAATAGGGGAACAGTCAACCAACAATATATTAATTTTCGACTACAGCATTATAAGCTCAGAGGTGCCAAATACAGATATACTCTGCTAGTTTCAAAATCCAGCATGGATGATTCAGCTTGGTTTAATAGGCATGTGAGCTGGTCTCCTGTATATATTGCACCCTTTATATACTTCATCAACTGAGCCAATGGCAAAAAAGGATCGCTGTTTCCAAACACTAACCTGGTGTGGTGTTATGTGAACTAGAATTTTCATTATCCCCAGGAAGGACAAAATATGTCAACAGCACACCAACAAGCTTGCTTCAAAGTGCAAAGCTCTTTATTCTTGTGTGATTACATAGAAAAGCAATGTTTCAAAAAAAGAAAAAAGAAAAGCAATGTTTCAGGAGTACAACTATGAACAGAATATATAGCCCTGGACTTTTTGTGGACATTTAGAAGAGAAACTAGGTACCATAAAAACAACTTTATTATATACTATTAGAAATCTATTAGACAACATTACACATTACTGTCCACATAGGGGATTCACAATATGCAAAGATTCCAATTACAATGCATATGGGGACTCAATGTGTCTCAGGAATCCATATTCAGTAGCACATGTGACAGAATCAGTACACTTGAACCCACTCCTAATCTTTAATAAAGTAATATCAGCCAGTATGATTGACTGAAATTCATAGCATGTGTATGTTGCCCATAGAGGTGCAAATGAATAAGCCAAGGTGAAGCCATTGCTTCTTGGGTTGGAAATTCAGGTAAAATCAGTAAACAGCCAATGGTCTTGTTCACATAATTCTAAAATAGAAGGACCAACTTCCCAATGGGGAACCATCCAGACCCAATGTGAATAGGTCACCATGAAGACAGCATGGTAGTTAAAGTAGTCAAGACACATATATTCCAAATAGGGCGCTCTTGAGAAGTATCTTAGAAACAAAATCAGTTCACATCAATCAAAGAGGGTGCTCTTGATAAGATTCACAAGAAGAATCATAATAAAAAACAAACTCAGTTTACACCAATCCACCCTGCACATACGGGCTCAATTGATGTGAACTGAATTTGTTTCTAAGATACTATTTTAATCCCATGACAATTCCAGTATAATGTGTGAATAGAATATGGACGTTTCCTACCTTCCCATGGAGTGCAGAATTAATGGAACTATATATAACTGCCTGTTCTTGAGGATAGGTAGCCACTCTTGCCACAATAAACAGTTAAATGGGTCACCATGATGCCAGCAAAGTGTAAACAACATTCAACTGTGTGTATAGCCAACATTTTTTTTAGTTAAGGATAGAGTAGAAAAGGGTTAAAACCGCTGTAATGTTTTTAAGCTGTCTGTGTCCCATTGGTGAGATTTCCCTTCAATTCCTGTCTCAGAGATCCAGCAGGAAATAAAATGGAATCTCAATAAAGTGAGGGGAATCCCCTGTTAGGCCACTTAGCTGTCTGAGATGTTGCAGTGTGAAAATGTACTATTATCTCCTGTTCTTGAGACAACTGTAAAATCTGCATTTTCTGTCTCAGTAAAAATAGTCCCTAGAACCAAAATAGAGGATGAATGTAACATGAATGTAAAAAAGCAATTTACATTTTCACAGGGATTTTAACCCATTACTACACTATTCCAAAAAAAAAATAAATGTTTGGCTATGCATACATATGTATTATGTTATGATTTGTATTTAGGAAAAAATACCAATTTTGCACTTTTTGAATACATTAAAAAAAGATTATGCACAATGTGACTTCCTAAAATAAAGTATGAGATTCATTAAAGTATCTATATTTGATATTATGATATTATGATAGTATGATATTTAGGGAGATTCTCAAACCTTCATTAGTAGTCCTTATTTTGCCCCATCTTTCTGATTTTTGGCACTCTTGTGTAGGTGTGTTAAAGATTTTAGAGAACCAAACTGGTGTATGTAGAGTGGTGCTTCTTTTTTTATCGACCCTATTGGCTGGGATTAAACACTCAGGGGGCTCTAACTATGACCATTCCAGCTCTGTGTATTAATATTATGAGACAGTATAACCAGATGGTTTAATGTGAAGTAGGCCAAAAGGAACCCAAAAGCCCTCTGCTGAGCACGTGCTTAGAAAAGCTTTAATTAAAACTTTTTTTTTTTAATTAGGAAAAGCTGGCTCAATGGTTCTGTGACTTGTGGTGACTACAAAACACACTGTCATCAGAACTGACTTAAGTTGACTGGATTGGAGGATGCTGCTGTGATGTCTATAGCTAGATGTCTGATATACTTGATTTGTATTTCTGCATGTGCAGTTATGATTGTTATTTATCCCTTCATTTATTACCATTATTATTATAGAATATATTTAAGCTATAGTGAATAATATGTCTATAAAGTACATGCATATAGTATATACTGTTTGTATGGTAAAGCACTTATATTCTGGGATAAAGTATGATAGTACAGTGAAGTTGTAAATAGGTAATACTAGATATTGGAAAATTTTGCTAAGAAGATTTTTTTGTATCTTTCAGGATGTGTTGGACCAGACAATGTGCCACGACAGGTATGTTTTTTTTTTTTTTTTAATCAACTTGCTCCATAATCTTCCATTATAGAAGATCCATGCAATATTTATGATTATGTAGTATCGTTTGAGCCTAGCCAGACATTCAGTTCATCTGGGAAGCAGCTGTATTTGAATCCACGGAAGTCTACTGTGCAGACGTATGTTTTAAGGCCTCATGCCCACAGGTTATTTGAAAAAACAAGCTGCAAAGCCAGTTCTGATGCCAGGAAAAAGCAGCTGTAAAAACGCCCTGTGTGCAGGAGGCCTTAATGTTGACCCTCTGTGACAAGAGGAGGCCAGACACAACAATAAAAAAGAATCTAAAGAATCATTTTATTATTTACACTTTACCCTAGGCAACAAGACAATGGATATTGCCCTCCCCTAACATTTATTGCAAGCACACTTGATCTTACATCTAAAATTACCTTTTAAAAATGTAATAAATGCAGTTAATAATAAACCTACACCCAAGTATTTACTCCATCTGTGTACTAATCAGTGTACAATGCACACCATTAAATAAAAGTATTTTTCCAAGCCTTTTTTTTCTACCACCCATTATAAGGGGGAGGGGGGGATCATGCTCTGCTTCAGTATGTCACAGTACATGTTGGCATTCATGGTTCCCTCAATGAACTGTAGCTCCCCAGTGCCAGCAGCACTCATGCAGCTCCAGACTATGACACTCCCACCACCATGCTTGACTGTAGGCAAGACACACTTGTCTTTGTACTCCTCACCTGGTTGCCGACACACACTTGACACCATCTGAACCAAGTAAGTTTATCTTGGTCTTATCAGACCACAGGATATGGTTCCTGTAATCCATGTCCTTAGTCTGTTTGCGGGAATTTTTGTGCATCATCTTTAGAAGAGGCATCCTTCTGGGACAACAGCCATGGAGACCAATTTGATGCAGTGTGCGGCGTATGGTCTGAGCACTGACAGCCTGACCCCGCAGACCTTCAACCTCTGCAGCAATGCTAGCAGCACTCATACGTCTATTTTCCAAAGACAATCTCTGAATATTAGGCTGAGCATGTACACATAACTTCTTTGGTCGACCATGGTGAGGCCTGTTCTGAGTGGAACCTGTCCTGTTAAACCACTGTATGGTCTTGGCCACTGTGCTGCAGCTCAGTTTTAGACTCTTGGTAATCTTCTTATAGCCTAGGCCATCTTTAGCAACAATTCTTTTTTTCAGATCCTCAGAGAGTTCTTTGCCATGAGGTGCCATGTTGAACTTCCAGTGACCAGTATGAGAGAGTGAGAGCGATAACACCAAATTTAACACACCTGCTCCCCATTCCCATCTGAGACCTTGTAACACTAACGAGTCACATGACACAGAGAAGGAAAAATGGCTAATTGGGCCCAATTTGAACATTTTCACCTAGGGGTGTACTCACTTTTGTTGCCAGCGGTTTAGACATTAACAGCTGTGTGTTGAGTTAATTTGAGGGGACAGGAAATGTACACTGTTATACAAGCTGTACACTCACTACATTGTAGCGAAGTGTCATTCCTTCAGTGTTGTCACATGAAAAGGTATAATAAAATATTTACAAAAATGTGAGGTGTGTACTCACTTTTGTGAGATACTGTATATATATATATATATATATATATATATATATATATATATATATATATATATATATATATATATATATATATATACACAGTATTTATTCAAAATACAAATTGTGTTATAGGGTGACAACACTGCTTCATCTCCCACAATTTCATGCCTTTGAATTGCTGTCACATGAGTGCTGATGCACATTGCTCAGGCATATTCCACTGTTCTTACCATAAAGTGGACCTTCCATGAAAAAGCCCCCATCCCAAAGTCAAATCACCTGCAAAGATGACTTTAAAATAAAGCTGTTGCTAAAGATTTTTTTTTTTAATAATCTGGGAGGCGCAGTAGATGACACAGTGAGGTTGATTTACTAAAGACAAATAGTCTGTGCAGTTGTTCCAGAGCTTAGTAAATGAGGTAAAGGTTCCCTTTGCAAAGAATGCACAATCACGTGCAAGAAAGAAAAAAATTGAATTTTTGCTTGCACATGATTGGATGAGGGAAGTCAGCAGAGCTTCTGCTCATTTAATAGGCTCTGGAGAAACCGCAAAGTGCACAGTCTATTTGCCTTTAGTAAATAAACCCCAGTGCCTTACTGCTTCTTCATGTGATAGCTGGGCCCTCAAAAAAACCCATGAGAAAATAGCTTTTCAATTTGCTGGATGGCATTCTCGTGTGATTTTGTGCTCCCACCTATGTAAGAGGCAGCTGTGAGAAGTTTTTTTTTTTTTTTTTTTAAATCTCCTTTTTGCAGGATTTGACATTGGGGTGTGGGGGGTTTACAGTGGAGCAAACCTTTTCATGGAATGTCCACTTTAATAAAAGGCTTGCAAAAAAAAAAAAAAAAACAATTGTAGCCATCAACAATTGAAATTTGCCCCAGGAAAAAAAAAACCTACATGCAGTCTTTCATCATTGTAGTGCATGTCTAGTTGGGGGGAGTACCGCGCTTTATGTGCTTATTATAATATAGATTAAATCATATAAATATGTGAAAAAGTGTCTCAGTGCTATTCAATATAATGTTCACATATGTGTATCTCCATATATAAAGTAAATACAATATTCTTTCAATAAATAAATAAGTGGTAAAACATTAATTATTAAAATACATAGTACAAACACAATATACAGTGACATAAAATAGTGTATAAATATAAAGTCCGTGACCTTTTAAAATACAATAAAGTGCTCCTAAAAGCACCTAATTAGGTGGCACATAATTAATAAAGCACCTAATTAGGTGGTTTCAAAAAATAAAGTGCTGAAGTGTCCTTTAAATAAATATAAATATAAATATGTAGTGATCAACCAGATCTTCTTATTCAAATATGGCATGCAGGTGCTCTTTCGTGCTGTGCCCACTAGGTGTCCTAAGCGCTCACCTCAATGCTTTATAAACAGAGCCTTAAGTAGTGTGTCTCAATATGCTCCTCCTTCCTCCTTATTGGCTTATAGATACCATTATAACTCCTCGGTTTTTCTCCCTTATTCACACCTCTATACTCCCGGGGGTATGTACGATCCTTTATGTCTCCAAAAAATCAGATCAGGCCAAACATAGTGAAGTACGTTCCATGTATTTTATTAAATAAATAAGAGTAACACTCACAATATACTCCGTCTTGTTCAAAGCATAACGTACATTCCTTCGCCGATACGTCACTTCCGGTTAGCTATCCTACGCGTTACGCTGCGTACCCACGCAGCTTCTTCCAGGGATCCCGTTATGCTTTGAACAAGACGGAGTATATTGTGAGTGTTACTCTTATTTATTTAATAAAATACATGGAACGTACTTCACTATGTTTGGCCTGATCTGATTTTTTGGAGACATAAAGGACCGTACATACCCCCGGGAGTATAGAGGTGTGAATAAGGGAGAAAAACCGAGGAGTTATAATGGTATCTATAAGCCAATAAGGAGGAAGGAGGAGCATATTGAGACACACTACTTAAGGCTCTGTTTATAAAGCATTGAGGTGAGCGCTTAGGACACCTAGTGGGCACAGCACGAAAGAGCACCTGCATGCCATATTTGAATAAGAAGATCTGGTTGATCCTTACATATTTATATTTATATTTATTTAAAGGACACTTCAGCACTTTATTTTTTGAAACCACCTAATTAAGAGCACTTTATTGTATTTTAAAAGGTCACGGACTTTATATTTATACACTATTTTATGTCACTGTATATTGTGTTTGTACTATGTATTTTAATAATTAATGTTTTACCACTTATTTATTTATTGAAAGAATATTGTATTTACTTTATATATGGAGATACACATATGTGAACATTATATTGAATAGCACTGAGACACTTTTTCACATATTTATATGATTTAATCTATATTATAATAAGCACTTTAAAGCGCGGTACTCCCCCCAACTAGATTTATCTGTATTGTGTAGGTTACCAATTTTAGTACCTGCGGCATTAAAGGTGACAGATTTTATACTATAATAGAGAGACAGCGCGAGAATTTCACCAACCTTTGTATTGTAGTGCATGTAGACAGTGATAGACTGTAAAGAGACTGCAAGACCTCACCATTAAGATATAACAAATGCTGAAAAAATGGTAATAACGCTTCCATACCCCATCCACAAGTACCCCTAGATACACATTACAGTATTTTGCTACCTATCAGAAATTCATTAAGCCCTACACTAATCTGTCCCTGTGACTTTATAAGCAGCACTCCCTATACTTTCCCTATCACAGCTTAAACACATTGTCAATATGGCTACTAGTAGCCCACCCTTTTAAAGCAAGGGGGCTGGCTTATCCTTTTACACCAGCTGACGTATGTTCAAAGGCCAGGCAGTACCCTATAGTTACTATGGCAAATTTCCACATCATTTGCAGGGTCCATAAACATGCAGGATTCACCACAAACCCACAGTAGCAACATATCTGAACCTCGTCCCTATTACCTATATTGGCCATCAAAAGGTTCCATTTTGACCTATACTGTATAAGATGACACCTACAGTCTCGATTTGTGCCACAAAGAAGGTCAATTCCTTAACTCTGGTAATTGTAAATTAGCACTGATATGCAAGTAGTTTAACGTTTTCATAATTGTGCTCATTCTTTATTTTACAGTTTGGAGAGAAGTTCCAGTTAGGTTGCCTGGACTGTGTCTGCAGGGAAGGTGGCAGTGGCCTCTATTGTGAAAACCGCAAGTGTTCCATGAAAAAGACTATCAAATGTGAACTGGAAGGTTTCATTCCTGTGACCCAGATCAACTCCAGTGACCCCTGTTGTAATGAAATTGCTTGCAGTAAGTGCTATTTATTATTTTTGCCCATTTGTTTCTGGGAAATCATAGAAAGCTATGAGTATTGGCTCTTTTAGGTGTACTATAAAGAGACCTTACCTTCTTAGGAGGTTCATTCCTCATTAATGTGACCAAGAAAACATGTGATTGGTGCAGCCGGCCACAGGCATCAGACATCTATGTTTCAAAACAGTTATGCTAACGGATATGTTCCTTATTATAAATGTTTGACTAACCCTAAATATTGTGTGCTTTTTTACAGTATGTGACCCTAGTCGGTGCACAACTAAGCCTCCCAACTGTGGAATTGGCTATGAAGCTGTCGGTGGCATTCCAGATGGACAATGTTGTACGTTGTATACCTGTGGTAAGTTGTGTCCTCTACAGGTGGACTTTTTTTTTTTACATTTCAGGGACTAAAACAGTTCATATACACACCTATGGGATTAAAGTAGAGCATCATTCTAAAACATTATACATTTTATCACCTAAGAACATTAGAGAGTGTAAATAGGACTTATGCTGCACTTAAAAAAAACTAAAAATGTAGCCTAGGAGTGGGCACCACAAGACAAATTGCCTGCTATTACCTCACTTACCTAGAAAAACCTCCCCATATTAGATGTTTTACATTTGCTATGAAAATTCAAACTCCTTGAGTTAAGCCTTGGCATCATCACTATGCCCCACATTGAACAGGGGATCATAGAATCAGTGAAACATTGGGGGAGATTTACTAAAACCGGTGCAGCTGTGCATAGTAACCAATTAGCTTCTAGGTTTTATTGTCGAAGCCTAATTGAACAAGCTGAAGTTACAAGCTGATTGGATAGTATGCACAGCAAATATCCCCCATTGTGTAAGCAATAAACTTTTATAGCAAACTGAGAGAATTCTCAGATGTTGCCCTAGGGAGGCTATTCTGAGCAAGGGAAGCAATATCAGGAACCTTCCCAGTAATAAAATATTACTTTAATCTATGTTTAACATGGGATTGTAATTGTTGGATTACAAGGAAACCCTTACTGAGAGAAATATGGAGAAAGCTATTTGTGACCTTCCTAAAATGCCAGTTGCCTGACTATCTCTGGCTTTAGCAAGAGTCTCTGACGTGGAAACCTCAAAGGTAGGCAAACAGTGCAGTCAGAATAAACTCAGAACTCTTGATCTGCATTTTGGTTCTATGTCAGCAACTCAAAAAGTACTAAAGACCCCTAGTTAGCATGAAAGCCAGGTCTCTTGCATTTCTGGAAAAAGAGGCCAGCAATGGCAGCCTACATATTCTCTGAGTTCAGGAACCCTTTCACTATAATCAAGAAGGTTGTGTGCAATATTTCTGGATACTAAATTGTAAGTGCGGTATCAAGCGGTCAATACTTGTTAGGGTGATTATGTGTTAGCAAGTAGTTATTATAATTGATCTAATTGTATCTAAAACTGCACAAACAAAAGACATACAGTATGTTAAATAGCATCCTTCTTTGCACATATAAAGTCATCTGCTGTGCTCTTTTGCAGTTCAGAAGAAAGTCTGTGTACACGAAAATGCAGAGTTTTTGGTAAGTTCTTTGGAGTAAATTAAGCACCTTGGTTGTTTTTATGCTGCTCCTAACTCTATTTTGTTTTTAGACATGTTTTGCCTATGGTTATTCTCCAGGATATGGTTATTCTCCAGCATACTCTCCATCACAACTTTACTTCTTTGGTCTCTGTGACTGTTCTTTTCGTGGCTCTCATCCTACCTATCCCACCACACCTTCAGTGTCATTTACATTTCTATTTCCTCCTCTCCTCTTCCTTTCTCTGTCGGGGTCCCCCAAGGTTCTGTTCTTGGACCTCTTCTATTCTTATCGACTAGAATCATGTCTATACGTGAATATGAGTTGTGGCGTTGGGAGTGGTAGGAATAGTCTCTCTCTCCCGGATGGAGACATCGCCAAGAGTCATAGAAGTCCCCTGAGTGGAGTAGAGGCTGCAAGGCTTGAGGGGCCCGGCGGGGTGCCGAGGATGTATCCACTTGAGGATCAGAGGTCACGTTGAAGTCTCCGCAAATTATAACGGAGCCTCTCCTGTGTTTGGCAACCAGGCGAAACATCTTCCGCCAAAAACGAAGTTGGTGCGTGTTGGGAGAGTATGCATTGACCACTGTCAGGGGCATATTGTTTACTACGCAGGTCAGTATTAAGTAACGGCCATTTGGGTCTGCAGTTAAATCCACCAAGGAGAATGCCACAGAGTCCCTGACAGCGATGAGTACCCCTTTTCGTTTTTGGGGCGCCGAGGCTTGAAAAACATGTGGGAAGTGTTTATGGGCAACGTTAGGAGCCAAGTTAGCTTGCAGATGGGTCTCCTGAATGCATAATACATCACTTTGGAGTTTCAATGCCTCACGCCACATGGATGTCCTTTTTGCCTGGTGGTTTAGGCCACGGACATTGAAAGATGTTATTTTAAGTGTCATTCAACTGGATAGAAAGAAAAAGATGTAGTTTACCTGCAGCCAGTGGTCTCAAAACAGATCCAGGCAGAAGGATAGCAGTACCTCCAACAGATGTACCGGGACCGTGGGGTTCAGTGTTCAAGTTGCAGGCAAGGTTCCGTGGCGCCCGGACAGTGAGTCGACCAGAAGATCTCGGGAAATGGATAAGGGTGGACGGGAGGAAAACATAAGGGAAGAGAACAACAACAGTCATTAAAAAATAGAGAGTAATCTCGAAAGCAGTCATGCTGCACAACATTTTGGAGGGGAAAAAGAACAGTGGTCTGTGTAGTCAGACATGGAGAGACACTCATTGTTGGTTGCTGCGTGGCGGCGAACCCTTCGGGTGTTTCTTACCCTTTTTGCCATATGAGACCGTCTGCCAATCCTCCTGTAGTGGGGCAACACGGTCGGGTGAAGGAGAGGGATTTGGGTTTTGCGTCGGGAGAATTCCCCAGGTCTGTAGCAGAGCTAGGCCTTCCTGCAGGGATGTGACCACATGGGCCCTGTTATTGTATGTCACCATTAGCTTGACCGGAAATCCCCACTTGTAAATTATGGCGTGGTTTCTAAGCGCCTTGGTAAGCGGCTGCAAATTTCTCCTCTTTTGCAGCGTATGCTGGGAGAGGTCAGCAAAGAGTTGGATCCTGGCATATTTGTCAGGTACAGGAGTCATTTTGCGAAACTCAGACATTAAACGGTCCTTCACATGAAAAAAATGGACTCTCATGATAACGTCTCTAGGAATGTCCTCTGACAGGTGGGAGGGCTTGTGGAGGCGGTGGATGCGGTCTATTACAAGTTCAGAAGAGGGAATAGACGGGAGAACTGCCTGGATGAGTTCCCGGGCATAGCTGTCCAGCTCGCTGGGTTGTACTGCTTCGGGTACGCCCCGGATTTTGACGTTATTACGTCGCGAGCGGTCCTCCATGTCCGCCATTTTATCCTTCAGTTTATCAATTTCTGCCTCATGGTTGTAATGGGCATCAATGAGTTCATTGTGGGATGAGGCAAATTCTCCCATTTTAGTTTCCACCTTATCCACGCGCCCCCCTAGAGCTTTAACCTCCCCCTTGAATGAAGCTACACAGGCCATCATATCGGCATGCATAGAGGCCTTCAGGGACATCATCATATCCTTGAATTTCACTTCTGAGACCGGCCGGTCGCTTACTGGGAACGTGTCAAAGTTAGTGATCAGCTCCCTTGTGGAGTTCAATGAGGAGGAGTCCCCCAGGCTTACCTCCTCCGCCGGCGACTCTCCCGACATCCTGGGTCTGCTTTTGGCTGGGCTCCTGGAGAGCGGAGTAGATGCCGACAGCCATCTGGGTTGATCCGCTTTCTGAGCAGGCGGAGGTGAGGAGCCAGGAGGAGACAGGGATGCTCCGCTGGAGGAGGCCGGGGAACCGCCGCCGGCGCCATCTTGTCCACGCTGCTGACCCTGCGGCATAAAGAAGTGCTGTAGTTGCCTCGGTCGGCCGCCGTCTTTGAGCTTCTTCCTGGCCATCCTGGTGCAGCAACGTTCACAGGGGAGTCTGACAAGGGTAGAATCGCAGCTGTATGCGGTATTAGGGTGCCGATGGAGGTAGATTGTGTCTCGGGTCCGACGGAGCTACAGGCTCACACGTCCATGCTGCTACGCGGCGACCACGCCCCCCCGACCTCTTCTATTCTTAATCTACACCTCCTCCCTGGGTCAACTGATAGCCACCCATGGCTTTCAATATAATTTCTACGCTAACGACACCCAAATCTTTCTCTCTACCCCTCAGCTCACTCCATCATTCTCCTCACCCATCACTAATTTACTAAAAGACATATCAGCCTGAATGTCACACTACTTCCTCAAACTCAACCTGTCCAAAACCGAGCTCACAATACTTCCTCCTCCATGTGCCCCCTTCCCCTGTCTTCTCTGTCAAGATCAATGGCACAACCATTAACCCATCCCCACATGCCAGGGTGCTAGGTGCAGTCCCGGACTCTCCTTTCGGCCTCACATCCAATCACTTTCCAAAGGTTTCCGCCTCAACCTCCGCAACATCTCCAAAATACCCCCCTTCCTAACAATGACATCACTGAGCTCCTAATTCACTCCCTGTTTATCTCTCGCCTTGACTACTGCAACTCCCTCCTCATTGGCTTGCCTTTAACCTCCCTGGCGGTGGTATGATTCTTTCCAATTTTCGGTGCTGAAAGCGGTACCATTATTTTGCATGTAATTCTTAAGAATGAGCCGCCCAAACAAACTATTTCATATGATTTTTTTTTTTTACTGTGCGTTCTTCTTTATAGCATCTCGGGTATGATAAAGTTTGAAACACAAAATCATAAATTACAATATAATAAATAACTATAAATAAGTTAAAGTATGTATGTATTTATGTGTATATATATATATATATATATATATATATATATATATATATATATTTATATGTATATATATATATATATATATATATATATATATATATATATATATATATATATATATATATATATACATACATACATGTGTATATATTATACACATATGTATATATATATATATATATATATATATATATATACATACACGTATGTATATATTGCCGAGTGTTAAGTAAACAGAGATTTACTAAACCAGCATATAAATTATATTTAGTTAGTGAATTAGACCATTTATTTTAGTTTACCAGCTTCCTTTGCTATCTGAAATGTGCCTATAAAGTATTGTAAGAAACTGCATGTTTTGTCATTTAAATAATTGGTACTTAGGCTGACCTAGGACAGAACAATGGTTATCATTTTTGCATTGCCTAAGGATATTCTGAGCTTTAAGGGCAAGCACACTTATAGGGCAGCCCCTATAAAGTATATACTCTGCTCAAAAAAATGAAAGGAACACTTTGAAACCATATCAGATGTCAATGGGGAAAAATCTCATGCTGGATATATATACTGATATGGACTGGGTAATGTGTTAGGAACAAAAGGATGCCACATTGTTTAATGGAAATGAAAATTATCAACCTACAGAGGGCTGAAATCAAACACCCAAAATCAAAGTGAAAAAATGATGCAGCAGGCTAGTCCATTTTGCTGAAATTTCATTGCAGCAACTCAAAATGGTACTCAGTAGTTTGTATGGCCCCCATGTGCTCGTATGCATGCCTGACAATGTCTGGGCATTTCCTGCCAGATCTGGACCAGGGCATCACTAAGCTCCTGAACAGACTGAGGTGCAACCTGCCATTGTCTAGCCTGCAGAGGTCTGTGCGTCCCTCCATGGATATGCCTCCTCAGACCATCATTGACCCACCATCAAACCGGTCATGCTGAACAATGTTACAGGCAGCATAACGTTCTTCATGGCTTCTCCAGACCCTTTCACGTCTGTCACATGTGCTCAGGGTGAACCTGCTCTCATCTATGAAAAGCACAGGGCGCCAGTGGCGGACCTACCAATTGTATTGGTGTTCAATGGTAAATGCCAATCAAGCTCCATGGTGAAGTGCATTGAGCACAGGGCCCACTAGAGGACGTTGGGCCCTCAGGCCACCCTCATGAAGTCTGTTTCTGATTGTTTGGTCAGAGAAATTCACACCAGTGGCCTGCTGGAGGTCATTTTGTAGGGATCTGGCAGTGTTTATCCTGTTCCTCCTTGCACAAAGGAGCAGATACCGGTCCTGCTGATGGGTTAAGGACCTTATTTGGCCCTGTCAAGCTCTCCCAGAGTAACTGCCTGTCTCCTGGAATCTCCTCCATTCTCTTGAGACTGTGGTGAGAGACACACCAAACCTGGCAATTACACGTATTGATGTGCCATCCTGGAGGAGTTGGACTGCCTGTGCAATCTCTATAGGGTCCAGGTATCGCCTCATGCCACCAGTAGTGACACTGACCTAAGCCAAATGCAAAACTAGTGAAAAACAGTCATAAAAGATGAGTAGGGAAAAAAAGCTCTGTGGCCTCCACCTGTAAAATCATTCTGTTTTGGAGGTTGTCTCATTTTTGCCCATCTTGTGCCCCCGTTATTTTAATTAACACAAAAGCAACTGAAGCTGATTAACAACCCCCCTCTGCTACTTACCTGACCATATCAGTTTCCCAGGAGTTTAATTGACTTGATGCTATACTCTAAATAAAAAGTGTTACTTACATTTTTTTTAACAGTGTATATCCATTATAGTCCCTGTACCCAGCATTTATATGAATACACACTTCCATGAAATCTTGCTCTGCTGACAACTATATGGTGTGGCCACATGGGCACCATATACTGTAGCTTCTTCTGAAAAATTTCATTAATACATATGCACTGTGGCTTCCATTTTAATTGAAAGACCGCTCACCATCTGTCCAGGTGGCTATGAATGGAGTATGCAATGTAAGGGAGGTGCACAAGCCAGCTTGCAAAATATTTAGGAGAGGCTACATAGTACCAGACAAGTTGCATAGTGTGGATCTTGTTGGGGTGGACTACAGGTAGGTATGTGCTTGTATAAAAGGAGACAAAAGCAGTATGTGCAAACCTCCTAACATTCTGAGATGGAAAAGAGGGACATCTTTTAGCACAAAGCATACAAGGAAATGAAAAAGGCTTATTTCATGGTTCCCATTTATGCAGATCATGAATGATTTAATAGGAATAGGTTAAAACAACAAGGACTTTTTTTACCATGGCTTTTCCTTTATCCTGGCATTCCAAAATATCAAATGCAAGTTTAGAGGTTAGATGAAAGGTTTAGTGAAGTATAACATTTTTAGCAGTTCACTTTTCTATATAGGCCTATACATCAGACCAAAAAGAGGGACAACTGGTGAGGAAAGAGGATCATAAGAATTTGATTCCAAAAGAATGGAAGCTATGTAAGTGTACTATAGGTGCACTTACCCTTTTTTTTGGAATTCAGATTTTGGGTATGAAAACGAACTGCTTAAACTACTCCTCCAATGTACTTGAGTACAAAAAAGACAATATATTGCACATTTTATGTATTCTGTACTCTACACCACCTTTGCAAAAAACAAGTAAACACTATTGCACAGATAATATAAAACACACAAAAACAAGCAGTCTATATGCTTCTCATCAAAAGATGTAAAATCAGCTTACAGCTAAGCTAACATCTGTATTTATTCTGGGCTGATGTGGGTTGGTTCTGATGTAGAAGCCAATTGTGATAAGGTAGGGGAGATACATAAGGGCTTTTCTATGTATGTGTTTTATTGGTGGGTTTCGCTGTTTGTCTTGACATTCTATTTAGAATTGCCTGTGTATAAGCATCCGATTAACCATTACATTAACCACATCCAATTATGAATATGATTTTTCTCTATAGCCTGGAGCTAAAGTGTTCATTGACAAGTGCAAGAATTGTGTGTGCTCAAACTCTACAAGAGGTTCTGGAGCAGAGATACAATGCACAGATGTACCTTGCAACAAACAGTGTTCACAGGTAAGTGTTGTATGTTCAACCATACACAATATTGCATACATACCCTGGACATTCCAGTAAGAGCAATGATTTCTATGAACATAACAAAACTAAAGTAAAGTAACAGTGTGAATATAAAAAAAAAAAAGTCCATAAATGTAAATATAAATCCATAAATAAAAAACACCCAGTGCTGATCTCCGTGTTAAAGATTGATGAAAGCTCTATATATTTGGGATTTTGTGAATCTCTTTCTTATTCCAAGTATTACTTTCAAACCACTATTTCATGTGCAATAAGTGGTCCCACTCCCAGTGGATGACAAACTCACCAGCTATTGTTGCCTTCCATTCTCATGGTCGCTTGTTTGTTAAAGAATTCCAAGGCATCAGAGCACTTGCTCTCCACAATATGATGCACCCCCTGTGACAAAGTCGGAAGTGACGAAACGCATCGGGGCATGGTTACACAGTGACCCAGACACCTGGATATGCAGCTGGCGTTAAATGTTGGTGAGATAAGGATTCGGTTTCAACAATAACATATGTGATCCATATTGTGTAATGCCTACTTTGCTTTTAAAAAATGTGAGCAGCTCGTTTCTATTTTTTTTTTATAAAGTTTGGATACCTTGTTTGCTATGCCATTGGAAGTTTTCTTTTTTGTTTTCACATGATAATTGATCCATCGCCTTGGAATTGTTTAACAAACAAGTGAGTGTGCCGACCATGAGAATGGAAGGCAATAACAGCTGGTGAGTTTGTCATCCAATGGGAGTGGGACCACTTATTGCACATAAAATGATGGTTTGAAAGTAGTTCTTGGAATAAGGAAGAGATTCATGAAATCCCAAATGTTTAGAGCTTTCACCAATCTATAACAGGGAGATCAACACTGGGTGTTTTTTATTTATGGACTTATGTTTACATTTATGGACTTTCTTTGAATATAAATATATATATATATTTTTTTTTATATTCAGAGCCGGTTCACACTGGGGCAACTTGTCAGGCGACTTGGTCGCCTGACAAGTCGCCTGCCATAGATTAGCACAGGACCCGTTCTAATAGGAGCGACACAAGTCGCTCCGACTTAGAAAAAGGGTCCTGTACTACTTTGGGGCGACCTGGAGCGACCTGCATTGACTTCAATGATATGAAGTCCATGCATGTCGCTCCGAGGTCGCGGTGCGCGCTGTGCACCGTGACTTCACAGGTCGCCCCGGCAAGTCGGGTCGCCTGTGTGTGAACCGGCTCTTACAGTGCTACTTTTAAAGTGATACACTGTTACTTTACTTTATTTTTGGTATATTGAGTAGTTTATGGTGGCAGCAGTGAAATAATTATATATATATGAGTGTTACTAGCACATAGGATTCACTCTTTTATTTTGCACAGCGTATATATTTTTACAGATATATATTCTTTCATGGATATTTACACATTATTGTTCTATAGCGCGGAGTTTTCATTTGAATTATTTCTATGAACATGTTTGTAAATTTAACTGTTCTAATGAATATATGTATAAAACGTGAACAAATATGCATTTTGCTTTTGCAGGGCTATAAATTGATGAACAGCACAAGTGACTGTTGCGGTGAATGTATACAGACTCATTGTTTAATCAATGACAACGTTGGATTAAGTTTGCTACAGGTATATCACTCTTAATATTTTTTTAGAACTTGGTCTTCAAAATAATGCATAAAACATTTAAAACAATCTGGTTCAACTGGCAATGGCTATTTTACATATATATTCCTCCAAGAATGCCATTACCCTTATGCCAAAGTCTCACTCAATTGATACATTGCTCTACGTACTATCCTAAATAATGGAATCAGTTCCTTTTTTTTTTTTTTAAATCTGTGAAGTGAGACATGCAGATACTCTCTGTTACAAGAAGGTTCTACTGTGTTTTGAATTGATTGAGGAGGAGCCATTTTGATTTCTTTTTGAACCTGTCTACTTGTAGCATTGTGTTGGTTTATAAGCCTTATCAAAGAAATTAAAATATCCATGCACTACATTATTGATGGTGGCTAACAAGCCTGATACAGCTCTTTGCAGTTTGGAATAACTTCTGGCTGTATAGTTGACCAGTGACCACATGGGGCATAAAGGAATGATTTTCATGGATTCACCCATTATTCTAAAGTTATTCTTGCTTTTTTGGATGGGAGATTTGTGATGAAAGTGAGACTTGCAGATACCTTCTGTTTTAACCACTTGCCGACCGCCCACCACAGTTTTACTGCGGCAGGCTGACTCGGCTGTGCGAAATGACGTATTACTACATTGGTCACGCGCATGGTGCTAGGCAGTGGGGATTCCAATGCATGGGGCTGGCACCCGCGATTGAGAGAGAGAGAAGGACGATCAGCTGTTGAAAACACAGCCGAACGTTCTTCTCTCTGAAATAATCACAGAGTGCCTGTGATCCTTCTATATAGGATCACAGGTCTCTATGATCATTTCACAAGCCCATCCCCCCCACAGTTAGAAATCACTCCCCTAGGCTCACACTTAACCCTTTGATCACCCCTAGGTTAACCCCTTCCCTGCCAGTGTTGTTATTGCAGTAACAGTGCATATTTTTAGCATTGATTACTGTAGTAATGTCACTGGTCCCCCCCAAAAGTGTCAAAAAGGTCAGTTGGGGGTCCAATCTGTCCGCCGCAATGTCGCAGTCCCGTTAAAAATCGCAACTAACTAGTAAAAAATAAATAAAAATGACATAAATCTTTCCCCTAATTTGTAGACACCATATCAATCAAAATAAGCTTATTACGATTTATATTATCAAAAATGTATAGCAGAATACAAATTGGCCTAAAAGGATGAAAAAATTTGATTTTTAAATTATTATTTATTTGGGGAATGTTATATAGCAGAATGTGAAAAATATATATTTTTTTTTTCAGAATTGTCGCTCTTATTTTGTTTATAGTGCAAAAAATAATAATCGCAGAAGTGATCAAATACTTAAATACCAAAGGACCTCACAAAAAAGGCACAAAGGGCTAGGCAAGGACGTCAAATAAAAATCATTTATATGGTATGGGTTTAGAGCAAAACAGTGCATAAGAAGAATGTACATCAAAACACAAGCACTTTTTAACCAATTCCCGACCACCCGCTGCCTATTTACTGCGACAGCTTGTTTATGAAGATTATCGATGCCAGTAAATCATAGTTTTCCAATTCCTTTTATTTTTTTTTAGCCTGGAGAGTCGAGGAAGTCAGAATATGATTCTTGTACAGTTTATGACTGTACTGTAATCCAAGGTCAGTTCATCTCATCATTCTCAAATACCCCGTGCCCGTACTTCAATGAAGATAACTGTGTACCTGTAAGTAAAATATTATTCCTTACTTTTAAAAGGAAACTAATTTTCTTTTTAATGTAAATTGTATCTATTTTTTTTTTAAGCTTATACTTTTACAAACTGTTTTTATATAATTGTGGAACATCATATGTACAGTATTTGTAGAAGAAAGTATTTCATATATGATAAATAATTCCCAAAGCACTCTGAGTTATCTAAAGAGGCAGAAAAATAGTAACTGACAAAATAAGTGAAATACAAAAATATGAAATAATCACATATAAGTGAATCAACAGTGGTGCAATAGTATCACCAACTATTATCAGTGATCTAGATATGCAAAAGTTTAAAATGGGAAAAACAAAAAAATATAGTCCCTTAACCGTCCTCTTTGATAATAAATTCTAATCCGAAATAAATGTGAACCCAGTAAAATCCAATTACAATTAAATCACCAGAAAACGCATTGTGAAACGTTGTGTGTAAACACCGATCCACTCCCATCAGATGGCAACTCACCAAATAATATTGCCCCCCTTTCTCATGGTTGGGCAAATAGGTTAGACAAATTGATTGCTGAAAGAGTCCTTTAGTAGACCAGTTCATTTCTCCACCCCTCTTGCAGTAGATATAACTTTGTGGGTATACATAGAAAAGAAGTGCTCCACTAGTATAATATTGTCAAGGCTCAAAACATTTATTAAAGTCAAAGTCCAATCCGCTCACATGTTAGAAACTTGTAATGGACATTGTAAAGCTTATGCCATAAACAAACGATCAAACGATCCGGATTGATCCCACCACCTCCACGCTGGGGCTAAGCAATCCCTGAAAATATGTGAAAAAGTCCTTCTAGCTCCACCTGCCGACCCAAAAGATTACCAAATTTTAAAGGAGCCCCTATATTAGATATGATAACACAAGACATCTTGGTACCTACGCAGTTTTTAGTTATGTTCACAAATGTCTGACAGAGATTGGTCCCCTGCTGTATCCTCTCGCCTTGTAATTTTCTAAAAGTTTACAATGATTTAGCTTGAATATTGCAAGGAAAGAGGGTGGGGGGCAAAGGAAATGCTTCCTCCTGCCTAAGGGGAAACATATAAAAGGCAAGAACATAACTTCAGCCTAGGCAATGTCAATGGACCGTGGTTCAAGGATGGCTATTTAGTCTGTTTGATATTTCTGGATATGTATAGCTTACAGGACATTAAAAACCGTTAATCTGGTGTCCAATGGTTATTACAATGATCATTTTTGTATCCTACTAGTATACCCAGAATATATATTTTTTTTAAATAGAACTTGTTTATTTTTTCAGGGAACCATTGAAGTTTCACCTGATGGCTGCTGTAAGCAATGTAAGTACTTATTGACTGAAATGTACAAATTGGTGGAAAATAATTGTGTTTTATTTTTTTTTCTCAAGTGCTATTTTGGCAGTTGTCCGTTCTGCATAGCTTGATTTACTTTGGATTTATTTGCCTAGTAAATTACCAACTATAAAAAAATAAAAACGGATACTCTATTCTGTTAGTATTTCAGCCTTGTTACATTAGCCAGCATTCACTTAACATTCCCTAGTCACACTCACCATATATCTAAAAGGATCAATAAGCTTTAGACAAATATAACCAGTAAATGTCACATTTTTTTATTAAAAAAACAAAAAACAAATCATCTATGGTGACAAATTTATACAAAGTAAAGATGTTAGAATTAACAGAACATGCAATACCAAAAACCCAAACAGTGAATAATGGCAGTGATACATGGATAATCATTGATAGCACCTATTGATATATATGGTGTGCAGACTGTTAAGTAGCTAAGTGGAAGATATGCAATGAATAGTGCATTGTACCCATTAGGTAAACAGTTACATAGTTACATAATTAGTCATGTTGAAAAAAGACACAAGACCATCTGGCTCAACCAATAAAAAAGAAAAAAAAAAGGAAAAAAAAACAGCATTTACATCCTCTACACATGAAGAGGTATTCGCTAACCATCTATCCCATACCTTATGGTACTTATTTTGGCACTCTCTATGAATATATAGGACTTTTTTGTAGGGTATTGTAGCATTAATGGCCACGATCCAATGCTGGATGGTCGGAGGTGACTCCCTGAGCCAAACCCTTGCCGTTAACACTCTGGCCATAAAGGGTTTCTTGTAAAAAAAAATATGAAGGTGTTTATCTTCCTCTGAGGTGGAAAGAAGGTCCAATAAGCATTGTTTAGGGCAGAGGGTTAGTGGGGAGCCCATTTGGTCATGTAGGTTTTTTTTTACTTATGTCAAGTATCCTTGGATAACAGACAAGACCACATTTGGTAGAAGGTGCCAGTGGTCTCATCACATTTGGGGCATCCTAGAGTGTAATTTGGTTGATATTTAGATAAACAGATAGGCTTTAGACCTATGTAAAATGTAAAGGTGAGTGAGGCGGTCAGAAAGTTTGAGAGGTGTTCCGTGAGAATTACCTACCCCGTGAGAAAAACCTACCCTCGTCACTTCCTGCCAGGAACAGCTGAGCAGCGCAGCAGTGCGCATGCTCACAGCCCCGGATACGTAATGGAACAGCTGAGGAGCTGACTAGTGCGCATGCGCACTAGTATGAAATGATCCGTGAAAAAAACCTACCCACGCGGCGGTTACATCAAAACAGCTGTGCTGCAATATGAGTAATCTCCACTCCTATCCCTGTCACTTCCGTGATCTTGGCTAGTAAATATAAAAGCGGCTCTAGGCTCCGTGATTTATCTTTTCATACACCCGCCGCCGCTTTTATATTTATTAGCCGAGATCAGAGAAGTCACAGGGATAGGAGCGGAGATGACTCATATTGCAGCACAGCTGTTTTAATGTAACCACCGCATTACACACACTGGCGTGCACCGGAAGTGACGAGGGTAGGTTTTTCTCACGGGTAGGTAATTCTTACGGAACAAGAGATACTAATTTACAGGTTTCTAAACCTCATCCCAGTCTTCATCAGCCAGTTCCCCAACATCCGCCACCCACCATGATTTTAATTGGTAAGCCAGGTTAGTGGCAGCTGGAAGTAGAAGATAGTTATAAAATGTGGAAATTAGCTTTTTAGGGTTTGGGCCCATAACTACCTCCACCAGGTACAGGGAATCAAGACTGGGAATGGAGTCCCCAAATTGAGTATGGATAGCATTGACAGTTTGTGATAGGAATTACCCCATATAAATGTGTTAAGAATAGATACAATGGACTTTAAAAAGCAGGGTGGGATATAAGATTTGTAAGCCCCAGAACTCTCCAAAGCATTAAATGAGATGCAGAGCAGCTGATCGCGATGGGCCCACATCCTCCAGATACCAAAACATATCATCCACAAAGAGACTAATAGTTTCAATGACCAGACCTGAATGAAGGCCTTTAGTGTCTGGATGTGTTCTGATAGCAATGGCCAAAGGTTCTACGGCCAGTGTGTAGAGCAGTGGGGACATTGCGCATCCTGTCGTGTACCTCTAGAGAGGGGGAAAGGATCAGAGATCCTACTATTGACCCGGATTTAAGCTGAGGGGGCCTAATACAAGAGTTGGAGCCATTTGATGACATTCGAGCCAAAGCCAAACCTGCAAAGACATTCCCATAAATAACCCAATTTTCCCCAATCAAATTCCTTGGCGGCATCTAGACTGACAAGGCTCTAGGGCCAATGGAGTCATGGGGGGACTGTAGGTTCATAAAAAGCCATCTTAGATTAAGTGTTTTTAATAGGCATATAACCTACCTGGTCCGGATGGATTAGGCTAAGTATAACTTTATTTTAGGGCACAATGCTAACATTTTGGCTAGGATTTTTACATCAGTAAATGTCACATAGAAACATAGAAACATAGACTGTGTCGGCAGATAAGAACCATTTGGCCCATCTAGTCTGCCCAATATATCTGAATCCTATGAATAGTCCCTGGCCCTATCTTATATGAAGGATAGCCTTATGCCTATCCCATGCATGCTTAAACTCCTTCACTGTATTTGCAGCTACCACTTCTGCAGGAAGGTTATTCCATGCATCCACTACTCTCGCAGTAAAGTAATACTTCCTCATATTACTTTTAAACCTTTGCCCCTCTAATTTAAAACTGTGTCCTCTTGTGGTAGTTTTTCTTCTTTTAAATATGCTCTCCTCCTTTACCGAGTTGATTCCCTTTATGTATTTAAAAGTTTCTATCATATCCCCTCTGTCTCTTTCTTCCAAGCTATACATGTTAAGGTCCTTTAACCTTTCCTGGTAAGTTTTTTCCTGCAATCCATGTACTAGTTTAGTAGCTCTTCTCTGAACTCTGTCTAGAGTATCTATATCCTTCTGGAGATATGGCCTCCAGTACTGCGCACAATACTCCAAGTGAGGTCTCACCAGTGTTCTGTACAGCGGCATAAGCACTTCTCTCTTTCTACTGCTTATACCTCTCCCTATACATCCAAGCATTCTGCTGGCATTTTGTGCTGCTCTATTACATTTGTCTTCCCACCTTTATTTATGGCTTTTATGGCTAGTTATATGCGTGTAGATTTCTCTCATTTAGCCCCACAGAGTGGGGCAGTAGAAAGAGAGAAGTGCTTATGCCGCTGTACAGAACACTGGTGAGACCTCACTTGGAGTATTGTGCGCAGTACTGGAGGCCATATCTCCAGAAGGATATAGATACTCTAGACAGAGTCTAGAGTCAGAATCAATTGATTTCCCCATTGATGCTAACAGCATTGGTGGAAGACTCTCCACCGCTTGGTTATTGTATTCAGAAGATGCAGCATCCACAACTGTCTGAACACCCAAACGGTAACTGCATCTCATACGGTGCAGTCACTGTTCAGTCAGTATCTCCCCCCCAGTTCAGTTGATTTTTAGGTTGTCTTTTGCTGAGCTGGGCCGTGCCGACAATGCCACCTGCAGCTGAATCGTCCAAAATTTGAGCCATGTATTTCTACCTTTACAGAAAAATCTGTTTCAGTTCAGTCTCCATAGTGCTAAAACTGTGTTTTTACATCTTGTAGTGAAGGGGGGGGGGCATTTTTTGTTTATTAACCACTTCAACTCCAGAAGGATTACTCCCCTTCATAACTAGGCCATTTTTTGCGATACGGCACTGCATTATTTTAACTGACAATTGTGT
This sequence comes from Pelophylax lessonae, assembly GCF_965119305.1. Lineage (NCBI taxonomy): Eukaryota > Metazoa > Chordata > Amphibia > Anura > Ranidae > Pelophylax > Pelophylax lessonae. Next base: position 84,573,988 of record NC_138777.1, on the reverse strand, counting down.
GGTCATGCGACGCTGTACCCAAACAAAATTGATGTCCTTTTTTTCCCACAAATAGAACTTTCTTTTGGTGATATTTGATCACCTCTGCATTTTTTATTTTTTGCGCTATAAACAAAAAAAGACGGACAATTTTGGAAAAAAAAAACAATATTTTTTACTTTCTGCTATAACACGTATTCAATAAAAAAAATTTAATTTCTTCATCAATTTCGGCCAAAATGTATTCTGCTACATGTTTTTGGTAAATCCCAATAAGAGTATATTGATTGGTTTGCGCAAATGTTATAGAGTCTACAAACTATGGAACATTTTATTTTTGACTAGTGATGGCAGCGATTATCGATTTATAGCGGGACTGCAACATTGTGGCAGACAAATTAGACACTAAGTGACACTTTTTTGGGGACCTGTGACACCGATATAGTGATTAGTAGTGATCGACCTATATCGGTTTTTCATTACCGATACCAATATTTTGGTCACTGCATATCGGTATCGGCCAATATTTTCATACATTTAAAACAAAATTTTATTTTTATTTTTTTTCTTTGACAGGTACTCTTGTGGAGGGACCCCAAACCCATCCTCTGCACTTAAAATCATTCAAAATGCCAAGTTTGGCTGTTTTGAATGCTGTCATTTTTTGAATCTGGTGCCGAGTACCTGGAAGTGATGTCATGACATTACTTCCGGGTTTTTGCACGGAGACCCGATCAGAGCCGAATGCGGCTTTGATCGGGTCTTCAGCGGCCGTGCAGGCTGGTTGCCTTGGTCTCCCGGTGGGATGGGAGACACGGGCGAGTCACGGAAGGCGGCTGGAGGGGGGGACGTCCCCTCCCGCTCCTTGTAATGACAGCCGAGCGGCTTCTCAGCCGCATCGGTTGTCATTACAAGACAGCCGATCGTCGGCTATGGATGCCGGTACCGGGGTGATGCCTCTAGCTGCAGGCATCACTCCGGTAAAGCACTTTCCCAAAATATCGGCAATATTGGTCACCTTGGTGGCCAATTCTGATATATTGGGGTAAGTGCAGATCGGCCCTCAGTATATCGGCTTTGCCAATAATCGGTCGATCCCTAGTGATTAGTACTAAAAAATATGCACTGTCACTGTACTAATGACACTGGCTGGGAAGGGGTTAACATCAGGGGTGACAACAGGGTTAAATGTGTCCCTAGGGAGTGCTCTCAAACTGTGTGGGAGGTGCTTAGCAGAAACACAAGATCTCTGTCTTCCCGTGTCACAGAAAGGCGATCTGCTTTGTTTACATAAGCAGACCGCCGTTCTGCCTCTGTCAGGGACGATCAGCCGGTCCCGGCGGACATCGCTTCTACCGGACCCGCTGATTGGCTCCCACTGTGTCCAATCACCAGGAAATGCCGAAGATGTACAGGTATGTGATTTCCCCTGTAGGAGCCGCCCCGCAGTGCATATACATTGGGCAGTCGGCAAGTGGTATAGTGTGTCCTAAAACAAAGTGTTTAACCTTCACCTTAAATGTTCATGTTGAGCACTCCTTTTAGACAGTTATTGTCTTTCCATTATAAAATGCTATAATCTGGCATCTCAAGGAAAATTTATTTTTCAAATATGTCCAGTGAATTACACGCAAATCTGCAGTGGTTGTAATATTCATTCATTTATAAATAGAGTGAATGTCACCGAAAGCACCTTTTTTTTCCATTGAAGAACAAATGTTAGCAAAAGTCAGGGAATTAATTTACCACCAGGGGAATGTTTGGCAAAAGTACAGTGACTGTAGAGGTTTGAATACTGCTTAGTGAATTTTGGGCAAATGTTTGTGCATGCAAATCCTTAATACATATGTGTTAATTTCGGCTAACACATCCTAAGATAACTTTGAGTTGTTTTTGATTTAATATTATTAACCCTGCAGGTACTGAAATCAGCCCGTCCTGCAAGTTGCGTCAAAAATCGGAATACCTATCTCGCAACAACTGTCAATCAGAAGATATGGTGAATATAACGTATTGTGAAGGATCCTGCAATACCCTTTCCATGTAAGATCATTATTCTATTTAATAAGCAAATTGTACAAATGTATGCTAAGAAACGTATCTTTTTTGTATTACAAACACAAGTTTAAATATTATGCATGTATGTGTATTTACAAATCTGTGTCACTTTTTGGATTATTCATATTTCATATCTATAGCCTATCATGCTTAGTCTGTTCCTTTGACATTAGTGGGGGTAATGAAGAGATGCTACCATCTGTGGGAAGTTATATAATCATTCCCTCACCAAAGAATCCCTTTTTATTCTTGGCCAGGGAGAAGGCGTGTAATATGCCAGTTTTGTTCCCACCCTAATCCTCCTTCTCTTCTGCTAATTTATCATCCATTTGTTGTTACTTGATCTTGCAAAATGCAGCTGTCAATCAAATCAGATTGGAGAACACAGGGCAGGACCGGAGGAACCATGACGTTCTTGCAGTAATGGTCTCTGTTCCTCATGTAGAATAAATGGAGCAGTAGTCTCCAAACTGCAACCTGGCTGCCAGATGTGGCCCTCTGCTTGTTTTTGTCTGGCCCTTGGAGTACTATTCCATCTAATGACACCAGCAATGGGGCGTACTTCCTATCGCTGACATCAACAATAGGGCGTTATTCCTCTCACTGACACCTTTAAAAGAGCACAATTCCTTCCATTGCCACCAACGATGGGGCATAATTCCTTCCATCGATACCATCGATGGGCCGCTATTCCTGCTACTGACACCAACAATGAGGCACTACTCATCCCACTGACACCAACAATAGGGCACAATTCCTCCCACTGACATCAACAATGGGGCAGAATTTCTTACACTGACACCAACAATGGGGCACTATTCTTCCAGCTGACACTAACAATTGGGCACTATTCCTCCAGCTGACACCAACAATGAGGCATTATTCCTCCAGCTGACACCAACGATGTGGCACTAGTTCTCCCACTGACACCAAAGATAGGGCATTGTTTACTCCCACTGGATGCCAGGACATTGTCCACTCCCACTGCCCCTAGTCCAGCCCCCCAAAAGACTGAAAGACAGTAAACTGGCCCTTTGTTTAGAAAGTTTGGAGACCCCTGAAATAGAGCATAGTAACCTAATAAGAGGGAGCTGTGGAAAGCCTATGACTTCGGGGCTGTGTTGTGGGCAGAGATGAAGCCAAGAGGCCTCAGAGAATCTTAGATCCAGCACTGTTCCTAAACAGGAGCTGAGAAAGCCACAAGACAACAGCATATGCATGCAACATTACTTAATGAACTGGCAGTTCTTTCTGCACACATTAAAAAAAAAAAAAGAAAAAAAAAGAAACATTTGGATTCAAAGTAACAATTTGCAGAAAAAAAAAACTTAGAGCCCATTCACACTAGCACGACTTGTGAGGCGACTTGTGTAGCCCCAGGTCGCTTGACATAACAAAAGCAATGTTAATCAATCAGTGCCGTCTTAATTGGCACTACTGAAGTCTCTCCGACTTCATAAAAGGGTCCTGTACTACTTTGAGGCGACCTGTGATCCGACTGTCCCATATACTTCAATGGGAGTCGCCTCCTTATCTTAATTGACACGACTTGTTATCAGACTTTCCAGGAAGAAGAAAGAGATTAGCCAGGCATTCCCCACAGACAAAGTCGCCTGTCTCTTCAAAGTAGTGCACAAGTCTCTTCCAAGTCTCTTCCAAGTCTCTTCCAAGTCTCTTCCAAGTCTCTAAACAAGTCTCTAAACAAGTCTCTTCAAGTCACGGGGTGACTTTCTGGTCGTGGCAGTGTGAACCGGCTCTTAAAATGCTTTTTCTAAGCCAGCCTTACCTTCAGTTTTGCCTAATTTTACAGGTTCTTGGCCTATACAGAATTTGCTTACTCTAATTTCACCGCACACTTTAACCACTTATCGACCAGGCCTATTTTTGAAACTTGGTGTTTACAAGCTAAAATAAGTTTTTTTTTGCTAGAAAACTACTTAGAACCCCCAAACATTATATATATTTTTTTTTTCAAGGACCCTATAGAACAAAATGGAGATTGTTGCAATATTTTTTATAACACTGTATTCTTTTTAGATAGATAGATAGATAGATAGATAGATAGATAGATAGATAGATAGATAGATAGATAGATAGATAGATAGATAGATAGATAGATAGATAGATAGATAGATAGATAGATAGATAGATAGATAGATAGATAGATAGATAGATAGATAGATAGATAGATAGATAGATAGATAGATAGATAGATAGATAGATAGATAGATAGATAGATAGATAGATAGATAGATAGATATAGATACACAGTATATATTGATTTTTTTTTCTATTTTGTTTCATTTTTTTCTTTTTTCTTACATTTTTTTTCTTTTTCTATGATTTTTATTTTTATTTTTTTCAACACACTGCGATCAGAGCAATACACTGTTACCAAAGTAACACTGTACTACTCTGAGGAAGTGATCAGAATTATTATTCTTTTACACGATTGCCAATACCAATGAATTTCATTGGTATAAGCAACCATTTTTACTGAATTAAACTGATTCATTAGGGTATTTTGTTGTGATTAGCTGTGATTGGCCAAAGCTAACCCATTGGTACACCTGGGCTGTGATTGGCCCCAGCAGGTGGGTATAGTAGACACAGCCGGTGCCAGATTGCGCCGCTGCACAGCTCTGCAGGCGTCGTCTTCTTAGAGGACATCATGTGTGTCCACTTCAAAGGATGAAAGTCATGCCAGGCCATCAATCTGCTATAGGCCAGATGGGAAGGTGGTTAAAAGTCAACAAGCTAAGAAGTATGAATAATAATAATAATACAAGGGTTCTTCAAAATGTTTCCCCACTTTTTGTTATGGATTTTGCAGCCATTATTACCACAGAGAGACACAATTTATACTAAACTGCAAGCTCAGCTGGCTTGTCACATGACATTATCAGACACAACTAACTACTACTCCTCCCGCCCTCGCCGTTTCCAGCAAAAATATAAAAGTACAGAAACTTTTTGAAGACCCCTTGGGATAACAACAGTTTTTCCTATTCTTCTGTGTACACCCTTTTTTTTTTTCATAATTTCCTGTGTACCTCCTCCTTGTATACCCTATAAAGTTTATGTATCCTAAATCAGCTATCCACTGTGTAAGAGTGCTAACATATTTTTGTAGAACCACTGTAATCAGTCCTATTGATTTACTTTCATCCTCTATGTAGATACTCGGCAGCTGCCAGTAAAATGTCCCACAAATGCACCTGTTGCCAGGAGGTGAAGACCAGAGAGGGAAGTGTGACGATGAAATGCAGTAATGGACATCAAGAAGAACTCAGTTATGTTATAGTGGAAGAGTGCAGCTGTGTCAGCACTGACTGTGAATCGTCGCCGTCACAGAAGGCATTTACAACTGCCCGAGCTCGGCGCAATACTAGAGGCAGGAAATGAGGCAGTTCACAAGCAGCCATAAACGAAGCACATGGTTATTTCTATAAAGTATATGTAAACTCTTGTTCATTATGTTACAGTCTATTTGTTTTTCAATTAAAGCAACTATTGCATATAATAGTTTCCTGTATTATTTTAACCAGTTGTGGACCGGAAGGATTGGCCCCCCCTAATGACCAGGCCATTTTTAGTGATTCGGCGCTGCATTAATTTAACAGACAATTGCGCGGTCATACGACACTGTACCTAAATAAAATTGATGTCCTTTTTTTCCAACAAATAGAGCTTTTTTTTTGGTGGTATTTGATCACCTCTGCAATTTTTATTTTTTGCGTTATAAACACAAAAAAAACGACAATTCGGAAAAAATAAAAAACATATTTTTTACATTCTGCTATATAACATTCCCCCCAAAAAATACAAAAATCTAAATTTTTTTAACATTTTAGGCCAATTTGTTTTCTGCTACATATTTTTGTTAAAAAAAATCGCAATAAGCGTATTTTGATTGGTTTGCGCAAAAGTTATCGCGTTTACTAACTAAAGATTTATGTCATTTTTAGTTCGTTTTTTTACTAGTAATGGCGGCGATCTGCGATTTTTAGCGGGACTGCGACATAGCGGCAGACAGATCGGACCCCTAACTGACTGACATTTTTGACACTTTTGGGGGGACCAGTGACATTACTACAGTAATCAGTGCTAAAAATATGCACTGTTACTGTAATAATGACACTGGCAGGGAAGGGGTTAACATAGTGGGTGATCAAGGGGTTAAATGTAAGCCTAGAGGAGTTATTCTAACTGTGGGGGGGGGGGGCTTTTGAAATGATCACAGAGACCTGTGATCCTACATAGAAGGATCACAGGTGCTCTGTGATCAGTCCAGAGGGAAGAACGGCCAGCTGTGTTTACAACAGCTGACCGTCTTTCTCTCTCAGCGGGGAATGATCGTGGTTGCCCAGCGGCAATCGGAGCCGCCGGCCCCATGCATCAGAGTCCCTGCTGCCGAGTGGGGGTGGGAGCGCGACTGACAACAGCTACGTCGGTTTGCGCAGGAGGGGCTGACTGTCTCAGTACATCTGCGGCGGGGGGTCCATAAGTGGTTAAGGATTATTGCAAATACTGTTCATTGCTGTAACAGCCAATGAACCTAAAGACATTTTCTACTTTAGGGCTTAGTCACACAGACGTACCGATCTGTACACACATATAAAGGTCTGTTTTCACCTGTAAGGGATGCACAAGTGTTCTATGCAGACCTGTGCAGGCAACCTGTTCAAATCAATGATAGGCAGCCACCTGCATAGATCTCCAAGCTCATCCCTGACTGTAGATCCATGTGGATTTGATACACGGAATAGAACACAGTTTTTCCGCATCCTAATGCATGCATTGGACCCACAAGATGTACACTTCGTGGTGCATGCAGCAAGCTGCCTCCATGAGTCTGCACAGAACATCTGTGCATCCGCGTGGATAAAAATGGCCCTTTGCATGAGTGGACAGATTGGTAGGCCCGTATGAAAGAAGCCTTATTGTGCTACAGTTTTCAAAACACCTTTTTCAACCTTTTTACGCCAAAGGAAACCTTGAAAACATTTTTTGGTCTTGGGGAACCCCTGCTAAAACCAATTCATTGGGGGCAAGTTGAAAAAATGCCTCAACAATGGCCGGAATAGGAAGAATACCCTTTTACAGTGATGGTCACAATGCTACCCTTACAAATAAAAATATTATTGGTGTCATGAAGCTGGCTATACCATCTGGTGCTGGCCTCGAAACTGTGCAGGAACATCAAATGGGAGGTCAATTCACTGTAGCTCAAGAAACACCTAGCAATCCACAGAACACTGGCTGAGAATGGCTGGTCTACAGGGCCGGACTGGGAATAAAATTCAGCCCTGTAAAAAATGTCATACCAGCCCCATAGCATTATTATACCAGCCCAACAGAGTAACGCCATTATTTTATTGTTCATAAAGGAAAACCATGCATTTTAAAGCAAATTTGAAGAGTGTATTATATACAGATAAGATAGATATGAAAGCATATAGGGCTTTATACATAAAAAGAGCAAATTCTAGTTAAAAGTGGTAAAAGTGGGGACATGGTAAAGGAAATGTCAGGGGCTGTGAGGACATGGTACAGGACATCAGGGGCTGTGAGGACATGGTACAGGACATCAGGGGCTGTGAGCATATGATACAGGACATCAGGGGCTGTGCGGACATGGTACAAGAGATGTCAGGGGCTGTGCAGACATGGTACAAGAGATGTCAGAGGTTGTGCGGACATGGTACAGGAGATGTCATAGGCTGTGCGGACATAGTACAGGAGATGTCAGAGGCTGTGCGGACATGGTACAGGAGATGTCAGAGGCTGTGCGGACATAGTAAAGGAGATGTCAGAGGCTGTGCGGACATGGTACAGGACATGTCAGAGGCTGTGCGGACATGGTACAGGAGATGTCAGAGGCTGTGCGGACATGGTACAGGAGATGTCAGAGGATGTGTGGACATGGTACAGGAGATGTCAGAGGCTGTGCGGACATGGTACAGGAGATGTCAGAGGATGTGTGGAGATGGTACAGGAGATGTCAGAGGCTGTGCGGACATGGTACAGGAGATGTCAGAGGTTGTGCGGACATGGTACAGGAGATGTCAGAGGTTGTGCGGACATGGTACAGGAGATGTCAGGGGCTGTGCGGACATGGTACAAGAGATGTCAGGGGCTGTGCGGACATGGTACAAGAGATGTCAGGGGCTGTGCGGACATGGTACAGGACATGTCAGGGGCTGAGCGGACATGGTACAGGACATGTCAGGGGCTGTGCGGACATGGTACAGGAGATGTCAGAGGCTGTGCGGACATAGTACAGGAGATGTCAGGGGCTGTGCGGACATGGTACAGGAGATGTCAGAATTATTAGGGGCCCTAATACAATGCTGATCCCCCCCTCCCCCTAATACAATTCTGTTCCCCTCCTCCTAATACAATGCTAACCCCCTCCCCCTAATAAAATGATGACCTCCCCCTAATACTGGTTAATAAACAGCGCATACTCAGACTGGTCTGAGGTAGTAAGCGGGGTGCCCCAGGGCTCAGTCCTGGGACCAACCTTGTTCAACTTATTCATAAACAACATTGAGGTCGGGATCAGTAGTTCGATATCAGTTTTTGCAGATGACACAAAATTGGCCAGAGCAATAACTGCACAGCATGAAGCAGATATCCTACAGAATGACCTGGACAAAACTACAGAGTGGGCAACGACATGGCAAATGAGGTTTAACGTGGAGAAGTGTAAGGTTTTGCACTTGGGGACTAAAAACATAAAAGCACAATACACGTTAGGAGGGGAACCCCTGGGGGAATCAAAAATGGAGAAGGATCTGGGAGTCTTGGTTGATGATAGATTAGGCAACAGCATGCAATGTCAAGCGGCAGCTGCCAAAGCCAGCAGAATATTAGCATGCATAAAGAAAGGGATGTATTCCAGAGATAAGACTATAATCCTTCCACTTTATAAAACTCTGGTCCGACCGCATCTGGAGTATTCTGTCCAGTTCTGGTCGCCAGTCCTCAGGAGGGATGTGTTGGAGCTGGAGAGAGTCCAGAGAAGGGCAACTAAACTAATTAGGGGATTGGAGGACCTTGACTATGAAGAGCGTCTACAATCGCTCGATTTATTCTCCCTGGAGAAGAGACGTCTGAGGGGGGACATGATAGCAATTTATAAATATCTTAATGGGGATCCCAGCTTAGAAAAAAAGCTGTTCATTCGAAGGGATTGCATGAGGACTCGAGGGCATACAATGCGATTAGAGGAGAAGCGTTTTAACCTCAGGCAACGTGGGGGGTTCTTTACTGTTAGGGCTACAAGATTGTGGAATTCTCTACCACAAGAGGTGGTTTCTGCGGGTAGTATGGTGGCTTTCAAAAGACTCTTAGACTTACATCTCAAGGATCAGAACATTCAGGGGTATGTGAGATGATTACAGCCACACACACCTACACAGGTTGAACTGGATGGACTATTGTCTTTATTCAACCTCACCTACTATGTAACTATGTAATACAATGCTGTTTCCCCTCCCTCCCCCTAAATTTGGGGGGGATCAGCATTGTATTAGGGGGAGGTCATCATTTTATTAGGGGGAGGGGGGTTAGAATTGTATTAGGAGGAGGGGAACAGCGTTGTATTAGGGGGAGGGGGGATCAGCATTGTATTAGGGGGGAGGGGGGCCCAGGGGGGATGGCATGGCAGGTCAGCATTGTATTAGGGGGAGGGGGTAGCATTGTAGTACTAGTAGGGGCCCTAAAATATGCTGACACCCCCCAAATGCAAGAGGTCCAGGTCCCCCAGGCCCCAGCCCATTTACTCTTACCTGGCTCAGCTGGCTGTCTCAGGCTCTGCTCCGCCTCCGCTCCTCCAGTCACTCTCAGTCTCCTGCGATCATGCTGCTGCTGCTGCTGGCGTCTGTGTGCTCTGGGAGGGATCGGCGCCGTGACCATCCATCTTGCAGAGTTACTTTCAGTCAGTCAGATGAACGACCACAGCCGCACACTTGCACAGCCGCTCCCGCCAGATGTGACGTCATGGCGCTCATAGCGGCTGACGTAGGAAACATCCTTCGCCGTCACTGGAGCGCAGCGGGGGCCGGGCCTGGGCTGCAGCGGCCAGCGCAGCCGCGGCGCGGTCAGATGTTTAAAGCGGCCGCGGCGCGGTAGATGCTTAAAGCGGCCGCATCTTTAAAGCAGCCGCATCTTAAAGCGGACCCAGGGCCGGTGGCCCACCGGGAAACTTCCCGGTATCCCGCTAGGGCAGTCCGGCCCTGCTGGTCTATAACCATAATATAAAGGTGATAATTGGGAAAAACTTGGTCTCTTATTCTTCCAGTGGGCATAATGGCAGACAGACATCTTACCTCAGGCAAACTGTCCCCAAATCCCCACACACACAGTTTGTGCATGGCAGAATGATGTCAAAATTAGAAAGACACATACACATGTGTATTTTTTTCAACTTTTTGTCTTTACTGAAGTGAAACATTCAAATAGAGTTGTTTACAAAAGAGACCCTGTCATCAGACCATTGATTTCAACAACAATCTTTGAAGATGAGATCATATATTCATTTAATATACTTGTTAACATACAAACATGTTGTTTATCTGTCAAAGCCTCCATTGTGAACACATCCAACAACTCTGAAATTGCTACTGGGTTCCACCATCTTGGATTTTATATCAGCAGCACCAACAGCCTCAGAACTGTGACTCAAGAGACACTCTGTTGCATTCTCTTTGTTCCTTCCTGATCATTATAAAAAAAAGGTTATGTATGGAGGTGGAGGTGCTTGGCCAGCACAGACAGTATTTTGACAACCCCAGAAGAGAACAGGGCTATGCCATGCAATGATTAAGGGGGCTGTGTGATAGAAAATAGGCTGCTCCTGCAGTAGTTAAATTTGTTAGCAATTCCGCGGCATATTGCAAGTCAATAATAAATAATTTATAGAAACAAATAAACTGTAAAAATATTTGTTTAAAATCCTTATTTTTTATTATGCTTTTACCTGAAATTGTTTAGGTCGGTGACACGGTCTCTCCAAAGAAGGTTTTACTTAAAAGCGTTAACTGTGGCATTGCAAGTACCTAATGTGTTTGTCAGAGCAGTACATAATTTTGCACCATGGCAATGCAATCCTGTCCTTAACACCCAGGAGAGCCTCAACTGGGTTCCATGGTACTTCCTCGAGGCACCACCCAAGCCTGGGTGGGCCACTTGCAATGAAAATGCTGCTAACCTTAGTGTTTTAGGCAGCTTTCATGGGAACAGCGGTAAAGAGACTGTGCCCATATGTGTGCGCAGCCTAATGCATTAGGGTGTGCACACCAAAGCTCAAACACACACTACCGATCACTCATGATGTTTATTCAGAAAGGGAGGGGGCCGGCAAATTATATATTTACCAGTCCCTTTCCCCACTCATCCTAAAACATTCCTACAGCAACAGTCAGCTGGAGAGGAGAGGAGGGAAGCCGGAAGAGCTGTGGGGGTAAGGGGGAGGGGAGCCAGGGCACTAGGGGTAATCTGTGCTGCACAGGGTGATTAGGGTGTGCCTGGGCACACCTGGCACACCCTGTGCGCACACCTATGACTGTGCCACAACCCTTCATAGCTCCAGCTGGAATTAGGGAAGGGAGTCTGCAGCTCGCTTTTCTTTTGCCACAGTCCACAATCTCAGTACACAAAGGCCAGGATTATTCCAGAATCACTGGGCAGATCCTGCGCCCTAGAAAAATGTAAACATTTATGCTCAGGCAAACTACAATTAGGGTTCAATTTACAAGAAATTTCTATGCAATTTTACAGCATTCATACATACATACATCATTGTAATGTATCTAATATGTTTATTTCCTATGATCAGCAGCTTTATCTACTGCCCATAGTATGGTATTTTCCTGATTGAGGTATTTTAGGAAAAATACAGCATTATGGTTAGTAGATAGAGCTGCCGATCATAGAGAATAAACATATTAGACTCATTACAGGATTATTCACATTGGCTGTATGAATGCTGAGACATTCACACGGCAATTTTTTTATAAATTGACCACTATTTTTACTGTATATAGGAAATACAATCAGAGTTTCTAAGTACGTCAAAATGTACTTCAAAAGTTTTTTAACATACGGCATAAAAAAACTAAATCTATAGCATTGTCTTAAAGGACATTCCTATCCAAAAATGTATAACCCGTTTAGTGTTTTAAATCACATCTGATCAGAAAAAAATGCTATACTAGGATGTAAATAAAATGTTTATATTAAATATAAACATTGTAGGCATAAAAAATATTGAATCCTAAAAATATCAAAGTACATATTCTTGAAGGTTGGTAAATGTTTATAATTTGGTTCCAGCAATCCTCTCCTTCCCATTTACACAATCTCAAGAATGGTGTTGGAAGGTTCGGAGCCTTTGCAGGGTCTGATAAGATGGGGAAAATTAGGGAGATAAGCTACAATAAAAAACTGATCAGGTTCTAACCCGTCTCTACCCTAAATAGAACGGTGTATATGCTTTTTTTCTTCCTAGACAATTTCATAAATAAGGCTAACCCCTTCTATCCTTTTGTCAGGAAGGACATTCCAGCAAACAGAATGGCTCTTCTAGACACCTTCCTGTGCATAGGCACAGGTTAATTCGTATTTCTATTCATGCTCATAGAAATTGTGTAACTGCGAAATTGCGAACATCTGATGCTCACGTGCGTGCATCTGTTGCTTGCATTGGCACCAAGAGGGCTATTTAAGCTGAGCCCGTGCTAGGCTTCAGTGCTGTCTTGTCTACAGCATTCCTGTGCATACCTGCAACCTGTTACTCTGCTTCTGATTACTGTTACTGACCTGGCTTGTCTTGACTTCTCCTGAACTCTGCTTTCTTTGATCCTGGCTTGCATTTGACCACGCTTATGTCTATGCATCTGCACCTGATTCGTCTGCCTGTGTATGACCCGGTTTGTCTGACTCTGCTCCTGTCTCTGCTGCTGCTGGACTGCCTGCTGCAATGTCCACTGGTGTCCATCTGGCATTTCTGCTCTGCTGCGATCTACTGACGGCCTCAGCCTGCTCCTGTCCTCTGCTCACTGGTGACCATACGGCACTCCTTCTCCACTGCAATCCACTGACAGTCTCCCCCTTGCTTGATTCTGAAAGTCCCTTCAACTCAGCTGCTAGCAATAACACTAGGCACTCATGCCACTCTATACTCCTGTGCCACCTGTTTGCTCTATCAGGGACCTTGAGTCAAAGATGTAAGAGAGGCCTTCCTTATCAAGTCAGGCCCTTCCACCAGGTACGTGACACCTTTACAGCCACAGAAATAAAAAACAAATGACCAATACGCTACCAGTGAAGTAAATATAAATACTAAAGTATGATGTATCTGTGATCAAACAATAAAAAACGTGAAAAAAAGCTGCCACTTTGTGTAGTGTCACCACATACCAATAGAATCAAAAACTGTGAAAAAAATTTGCGCTGATTCAAAAGAAACTGTGAGAACCCACTCACAAATTAATAACATACAGATATAAAGCAATAAAAAAATAATCATACAGTGATGAAGAAAAAAAATCCAAGTGAATTCAATAAGCTAAAATAAAATGATCATATACAATAAATAAATAGAGTTCAATGTAAAAAGTCCATGTGAAGGTACAGAAAATTATGTTAAACAGCCGGTGGTAATCCAAAACGTGATGCAAATCAATCACACAGTGTCACTGATGTGAACTATCCCAACATAGAATCCAACATTAAGTGCAATGGCCGCTCACCTCAGTATAGATACAATAAACAGTACAAAGAAAAAATAAGAGAGAGCACAGCCACCCTAGCATAGCACCGTTTAATGTAGATAAAAACAGGGCTGTAAATAGATACACTCACATTTAAAAGATGAATTTCAGGCACATTGATAAAAACCCAGGACATCAACACCTCTAACATGTGGACAATCGCACTCCCGATCGCCATCCTCTCTCTCTCTCTCTCTGCATCCTGCAAACCGAGACTTCTGGGAGTGATACCATCCCACTCTAGGTGAGCAGATTGGAGTGCGCCTGCGCCCGGACCAACTGGCACCACGCACATGCCTAATGATGCGGAGGAGAGCTGATGGAGGCCACAGGCAGATGGGCTTCAGAGAGGAAAGACTTCCAGACATCACACCACACAATCCTGGTTGCTATGACTACGCGTTTCAGAGGCGTGGCGTCCTTCTTCAGGCTGAGCCCTTGTTGGCATCCTGTCACCATTTATCTGCACCAGCCCATCCCCTCACTTCTGTCTTAAAGGGGTCTTCACAAGTTATTTGTGTTGAACATTGTAATTAAAAATAAGGGAAGGTTCTTGGTGGGATAACTCTTTTTTCTTCTTTCTATCTTCTCCATTAATAAGATAATCTCTTTCTATATTTCCGACTTCATTGATCCTTTGTTTAATACAGGAACTCTTATAACCGTCTCAATCTCATTAGTTGGCCTTTGTGTTATGTTTATCAACCAAGGCATATGATGGCAGCTGTTCATAGGGAGGTAACGTTTCCTATCCATGGGTTTAAAATAGGTTTTTGTTTTCAATACACCCTGTTCATGCCATATTTCTAAATCAAGGAAAGAGTTTTTTTCTTCACTGATTTCCCAGGACAAAGTAATGTTCTTGTCATTCAAACTAAGTTTTTATCCAAAATGTAGTAAACTTTCTTTGTCACCAGCCCATATGATGATAATATCATCAATAAATCTCTCATATAAGAGAAGCTGGCTGGGTTGATTCTCATAAATGGCTTTCTCCTCCCATTGGGCCATAAAAAGATTGGCCGCGCTCGGAGAGTATTTTACTCCCATAGTCCTTGTATTTGCTTATAATATTAAGAGTCATACTAAAGGTAGTTATGTTCAAGACTGTACTTGAGACATATCTTTATATATTTTCTCTGTGGACATTGAAGGTCACTCATCTATTTAAGTGCCCATATGGAGGCTGATAAAGTGTAGTGTATAAACTGGCTACATTCGCTGTAGCCAATTGGATAACATCAGAATCAAGTTTTAAGTTTTTTCGATACTGTATAAGATGTTTGGTATCCTTCAAATATGATCTGGTTTTCTGTACTACTGGCTGTAGGAACTAATGATGGACGAACATCGGACGGAGCGGTTGGCAAACTTTCTCAAATGTTCGCGAACCGCAAGTTTGCGGCGGACCCCATTCACTTTAATGGCAGGAGAATATTAAAAACCTCCAGGTCATATTTGCATATTAAAAAAGAATAGCGCACACATGCAAAAGAAAAGGCTATCAAATATGGAGACAATCCATAAATAAAAATGGGGATTTGGTCCCACCATATGGCCATATCGTGCTCAAGCCCACCACTACGCCAAAGTACCCCATTGTCAGTGGGTCCTACACTATCCAGAAAAAAAGATGAATCCAGCCTCTCTAACCCTTGGATTAGGGTTAGCCTCATATTTGCAGCCACAAAATACTTACTAGCTGTGCACACATAGTCACACAACATGGACACTGACATACCAGAAGTATTGCTTTGAAAAAGTTGCCATAAATATTTTTTTTTCAGCCAAAAAAATATATATATTTTTTTCTAAATCAGCCAGAACTGACAGCAGCCGGTAAATACGTGTCAAATACATATAGGGTCCATTCACATGTCTGTAAAATGGGTCTGCATCCGTTCCATGATTTAGCAGAACGTTTACATACCCATTGACTTCCAATGCCAGTCTGAAAAATCAGGCATTCACAGGATAAAAAGTAAGTGTCGGCCAGTACAGGCCCTAAAAATTAGCCAACAGGCGTTCACGTGACAGCAAAGAACTTTGTATTCTGTGGCTGGAGGTACATTAGGCATTCACAGGATACAGAAGTAAGTGTCGGCCAGTACAGGCCCCAAAAATTAGCCCACAGGCTAATTAGCCCACCTGACAGCAAAGAACTTTGTATTCTGTGGCTGGAGGTTGTGTGTGGAGCAGGAACAGACTGTATAGTGACACAAGTCGCTAGCTAATAGGTTCACAAACCAGTGTAGGGAGAGGTTGCTGTGTGGAGCTGGGACAGACTGCAATTAGGCATTCAATGGACATAAAAGGCCTTTTATGCCGCTGTATTTACCTAAGACAGGGACCATGAATTGTTATGGGTGGTGGTGGATATTTGTGGCCTGTCATGAGGAATATGAATCAAACATGGTCTACTGGTCACATATGTTGAATTCCTCCGGGATCCATGCCTCATTCATTTTTAGAAATGTGAGGTAGTCAACACTGTCGTGAGCTAGGCAAGTGAGCTTATCGGTCACGATCCCCCCTGCTGCGCTGAACGTCCTTTCGGACAGGACACTGGACGAGGGGCAAGCCAACAGTTCCATTGCTAATTGTGCAAGCTCTGACCAGATGTTAAGCCTTCCCACCCAGTAATCCAGGGGTTCATCACTTCTCAGAGCATTCACATTGGCCGTTAACCCGATGTAGTCGGACACCTGTCGGTCTATGCGTTCCCTAATGCTGAAGCCTTTACAGTCAACGCATAAGTCGCAGTAAGCCCAACACACACCTAGGGACGATCCGCTGGACGGATGGAAAATAGGGTTTCCATCGTCCAGATTTGATGGATTGGATGTCAGCGGACATGTCTCCGCTGACATCAGATGCCCCATAGACATGCATGCGGGAACCGTTCAGATCCGCCAAAAAAATGGACAGGCGGATCTGAACGGTCCGCCTGTGTGAAAGGGGCCTAAGAAGGCACCTGGACTCCCATCACCGAGTCCAGTGGGAGCAACGCCGTCAGAACCCACAAAGCCACACTCCAGGCTCTCACTCCTTCTCCTCTCTCCTCACAATTGTCCTCCACTCCACCTTCCATCATGCCGTCCTCACGTTTTTCTAGAAAAAGGCAGGCTTCTGTGGCCCAAATGTTTGAGCGTAAAAAAATTATGATGCCGGATAACCCTCTTGCCCAACAGTTGACCGATGGCTTGTCGGAACTGATAGCCCACCAACTACTGCCATATAAACTGGTGGACTCGGAGGCCTTTTGAAAATTAGTGGCCATTGGAAAACCACTATGGAAGGTCCCAGGAAGAAAATATTTCTCGCAGTAGAGCATCCCAGAGCTATATAGCCATATTCAGCGGCAAGTGAATGTATCTCTGGCACACAGTGTTGGTGCCAAGATACATCTGACCACAGACACGTGGTCTAGCAAACACGGGCAGGGAAGGTATATCACTTTTTCTGCCCACTGGGTGAACCTTCTGACGGCCGTCAAGCATTTAACCTGTGGCACCCGTGTAGATTTGGTTTTACTGCCACGGATTGCATGCAGGCCTGCCTCTTCTTCTCCTCCTCCTACTCCATCCTCCGTCTCCTCCTCGGCTGACTCCTCCTTTTCTGCTGCTACCGTCTCTTCTGCTGTGCCGCCCAAGATCCCCAGAACCTATTCGGCATGCCAGGTGAAACGTTGCCATGCTGTGTTGCGTCTGTTGTGCCTGGAAGCCAAGAGCCACACTGGTTCTGCACTCCTTTCAGCTTTGCGTTCACAGGCAGATCAATGGCTAACACCGCTCAATTTGACAGTTGGTATGGTAAAGTGGTGTGCGACAACAGTGGCAATCTGCTGAGTGCGCTGAAACAGGGCAAAATGACACACGTGCCATACATGGCACATGTCCTGAACTTGGTCGTGCAGCAATTCATTGTCTAATACCCTGGGGTCCAGGATGTCTTGCGGCAGGCCAGGAAAATCTTGGCCCATTTCAGAAGATCTTACACAGCCATGGCTCGCCTTGCTGACATTCAGCGGCGACACAACCTGCCTGTCAGACGTCTTATTTGTGACTGCCCGACGCGATGGAACTCAACCTTGTATATGCTTGATAGGCTGCTCCAGCAGAAACGTGCAGTTAATGACTACCTGAATGAACTCTGCGGCAGGACAGGTTCTGAGGAGCTTGGGTTTTTTTCACCGCGCCAGTGGCTGCTAATGCGCGACACATGCAGACTTCTGCGGCCATTTGATGAGATCACCAAACTGGTCAGTCGCAGCCAGGGCACCATCAGTGACATCGTACCTTACGCCTTCTTTCTGGAGCGTGCATTGCATCATGTCATTGATCAAGCCGTCGAGGAACAGGAGCAGGAAGATGAAGAAGCCACAATGCTGGATGAATATAGAAAGCATATTATAGTGGATTTGTAATGTGCAGCATTGAGACTGGTGAGCGGTTCTGCAGCGATACTACAAATACAAAGAGTGACAAACGCAATTAGAAAAAAGTATTATAACTGGCGTGATAGACCAGTGGCCCCCCAAAAAGACAGATTGAAGCCGGGGTGTTATATAACAATATACTTTCCTAATAGTGTATTTGGGTACTGCAGAAATTTTGCCTCTGCATCATCGACGTCACCTTCCCCACCACTAACATTAGAGATCTCGGAGTAGGCAGCAAAAGAGGGGACCAACCTCCTTGGGCTGATCTGGGTACTGTCGTCAGAGTGCTGAGTGGTGGCTGTTTCTACCTCCTCTTCCTGATCCGATGCCAAGAATGGCTGCGCATCGTTAATGTCTTGTGATGGATCGGAAAATAATTCCTGTGACTTAAGCGGAGGGTATATGATGGTGGTGATGGTGGTGGTGTCTTTGGTGCAGATAGAGAGGATGAGGAGGGTGCAGAAGAGGAAGTCTGAGTGAGCCACTCAACCAAGTCTGCTGCATCCTTTGATGTAATCGAATGCACCTTCTGCAACTTCCCACTTTGGCTCCGGCCTGGTGCTCCTGCCCTACCCCTACCACCCCTGTGGAAGGGCCTGCCTCTTCCTCTGCCTTTCATTTTTTAAATGACCCTGTGACAAAATTCTCTAGAGAAGCGCAGTATATGTGGAAGAAGGTATATAACACCGCCGCTGTCGTTTTGGGGGGCCACTTGTATATCACACCAGTTATAAAAAAAAATTTCCCAGTAACTTTTGTCACTGTGTGTAGCAGAGTTAACGCAAAGAAAGAGGCAAAATGTCTGCAGTACCCAAATACACTATTATGAAAGTATATTGTTATATAACACCCCGCTTCAATCTTTCGTTTTGGGGGGTCACTGGTTTATCACACCAGTTATGAAAAATATTTTCTAGTAACTTTTGTCACTGTGTGTAGCAGAGTTAACGCAGCGAAGGATGCAAAATTTCTGCAGTACCCAAATACACTATAATATGCTTTCTATATTAGAAAGTATATTATAAGTGTATTACACCCCTATATACTGCACACCAAACAATAGTACACCTATACCAGTCCTTTAAAGGACTTTTGTAGACCAATTACCGAGCGATTTTTGCTGGTTTCACACTGATGCGATGCGGGAAATATGCAAATATATCTGCGTGTTCCCGTATCGCATCCGCAGCACAGGCAGTTCACACTGCCATATGTGATACGCTGGGGGTGTCAATTCAAAGTTAACAACACCCCCAGCTCAGATCGCATATCGCAGTGCGATCTGACAGTTTGCACAGAGTCGGATCACACTGGTGTGCACCACCATGCGATCTGATTCTGCTGCGGACCAAAAAAAGGGTCCTGTGTGTGTTCACTGCGAGTGCAGTGCGAATTCAGCCATACAAACTGTATGGCTGAATTTGCACCGCACAGACATGGCATGTAATTTTAGGAGCAGTGCGCTCCGAATTACATGCGATCTCTGTGATCACATCAGTGTGTGCTGGTTCACGTGTATTGACGTGTCAAAAAGCGAGTGTATTCAAAAATGCCGTTTTCAGAATTTTGAATACATGGAAGTGTAGTGGAGGGGTCTAGGGTCTTTTAGACCCTCGATCCCTCCATAAAGAGTACCTGTCACTGCATATTGCTGTCACAAGGGATGTTTACATTGCTTGTGACAGCAATAAAAGTGATCAGATTTTTTTAAAAAAAACCTGTGTTAAAATTAAAAAAATATTAAAATAGGAAAAAAAAAAAAAAAAATTTAGCCGCCCGGTCGCCGTTAGCTCGCGCACGAAAGAAAACATATATGGAAGTCGAGCCGCAAATTAAATCACTGTTCAAACCACACATGTGAGGTATCGCCGTGATCGCCAGAGCGTGAGCGATAATTTCAAAAAAAAGAGCTACACTCTAACTCTAAACTGGTAACCGTTAAAAATTTTTAAAGCGTCGCCTATTGAGATTTCTATTGACCGTAGTTTGTCACCATTCCACGGTTGTGCGCAATTTTAATCCGTAACATGTTGGGTATCTATTTACTTGGCATGACATCATCTTTCACAATATACAATATAAAATGGGCTAACTTTACTGTTTAGTTTTTTTTAAATGCAGTGAAATGTGATTTTTCGTTATTTTTCCCAAAAAATGGCGTTTTAAAGACCGCTGAGCAAATACCACGTGACAAAAAATATTGCAATGACTGACATTTTATTCTCCGGAGTCTTTGCTAAAAATATACAGTGGGTACGGAAAGTATTCAGACCCCCTTAAATTTTTCACTCTTTGTTATATTGCAGCCATTTGCTAAAATCATTTAAATTCATTCTTCTTCCTCATGAATGTACACATAGCACCCCATACTGACAGAAAAACACAGAATTGTTGACATTGTTGCAGATTTATTAAAAAAGAAAAACTGAAATATCACATGGTCCTAAGTATTCAGACCCTTTGCTGTGACACTCATATATTTAACTCAGGTGCTTTCCATTTCTTCTGATCATCCTTGAGATGGTTCTACACCTTCATTTGAGTCCAGCTGTGTTTGATTATACTGATTGGACTTGATTAGGAAAGCCACACACCTGTCTATATAAGACCTTCCAGATCACAATGCATGTCAGAGCAAATGAGAATCATGAGGTCAAAGGAACTGCCTGAAGAGCTCAGAGACAGAATTGTGGCAAGGCACAGATCTGGCCAAGGTTACAAAAAGATTTCTGCTGCACTTAAGGTTCCTAAGAGCACAGTGGAATCCATAATCCTCAAATGGAAGACATTTGGGATGACCAGAACCCTTCCTAGAGCTCGCCTTCCGGCCAAACTGAGCTATCGGGGGAGAAGAGCCTTGGTGAGAGAGGTAAAGAAGAACCCAAAGATCACTGTGGCTGAGCTCCAGAGATGCAGTCAGGAGATGGGAGAAAGTGGTAGAAAGTCAACCATCACTGCAGCCCTCCACCAGTCGGGGCTTTATGGCAGAGTGGCCCGACGGAAGCCTCTCCTCAGTGTAAGACACATGAAAGCATGCATGGAGTTTGCTAAAAAACACCTGAAGGACTCCAAGATGGTGAGAAATAAGATTCTCTGGTCTGATGAGACCAAAATAGAACTTTTGGCCTTAATTCTAAGCGGTATGTGTGGAGAAAACCAGGCACTGCTCATCACCTGTCCAATACAGTCCCAACAGTGAAGCATGGTGGTGGCAGCATCATGCTGTGGGGGTGTTTTTCAGCTGCAGGGACAGGACGACTGGTTGCAATCGAGGGAAAGATGAATGCGGCCAAGTACAGGGATATCCTGGACAAAAACCTTCTCCAGAGTGCTCTGGACCTCAGACTGGGCCGAAGGTTTACCTTCCAACAAGACAATGACCCTAAGCACACAGCTAAAATAACGAAGGAGTGGCTTCACAACAACTGGCCCAACCAGAGCCCTGACTTAAACCCAATTGAGCATCTCTGGAGAGACCTAAAAATGGCTGTCCACCAACGTTTACCATCCAACCTGACAGAACTGGAGAGGATCTGCAAGGAGGAATGGCAGAGGATCCCCAAATCCAGGTGTGAAAGACTTGTTGCATCTTTCCCAAAAAGACTCCTGGCTGTATTAGATCAAAAGGGGGCTTCTACTAAATACCGAGCAAAGGGTCTGAATACTTAGGACCATGTGATATTTCAGTTTTTCTTTTTTAATAAATCTGCAACAATGCAATCTGCAACATGTCAACAATTCTGTGTTTTTCTGTCAGTATGGGGTGCTATGTGTACATTCATGAGGAAGAAGAATGAACCTAAATGATTTTAGCAAATGGCTGCAATATAACAAAGAGTGAAAAATTTAAGGGGTCTGAATACTTTCCGTACCCACTGCATATATATATATATATATAATGTTTGGGGGTTCTAAGTAATTTTCTAGCAAAAAATACTGATTTTAACTTGTAAACAAAAAGTGTCAAAAATAGGCCTGGAGCTTAAGTAGTTAAGGACTGGTATAGGTGTACTGTCTATATTCTGTCTTTTGTCAGTGCAGGGAGAGGTTTGCTGTGTGGAGCAGGGACAGACTGTCAATGCCGGTTCACACTGATGCGATGCGGGAACACTGCGAATATATCTGCGTGTTCCCGCATCGCATCCGCAGCACAGGCAGTTCACACTGCCATATGCGATACGCTGGGGTGTCAATTTAAAGTTAACGACACTCCCAGCTCAGATCGCATATCGCAGTGCTATCTGACAGTTCACACAGAATCGGATCGCACTGGTGTGAACCACCATGCGATCCGATTCTGCTGCGGACCAAAAAAGGGTCCTGTGCGAGTTCACTGTGATTGCAGTGCGAATTCAGCCATACAAACTGTATGGCTGAATTTGCACCGCACAGACATGGCATGTAATTTTAGGAGCAGTGCGCTCCGAATTAAATGCGATCTCTGTGATCGCATCAGTGTGAAAATGCAGCGGTTTGCTGGATGTCGGAGATGAACTGTCCTCCTTGCTGAACACCGCAGGACGGAGAGCGGTGATCACATAGTAGGCTGTGATAGCTCGGTCAGCTATGCTTTGATGCTTTCATCCAATTGTTACTTTGTAAGTGCATAGTGTAAGGGGATGTATGGGTTGTCTTAATAAACTTTCTAAACAGACCTCACTATAAATTGTTCATTTCATTTCTGGATCCAATTGATAATATCACCCTGCGAGATCCAATCTGCAGGGAGAAGATGAGAACTTCTCATATATCTTTGGATTCAGTGTCGCGAAATCTGCTTATACTGAGCCCATACTACATTCATACGTGGTGAGTTTTCCTACATGTGGGGATGATCGTCCACGAGGTGTGGTGAAGGTTCAATTAAGATTTAAAGATTGTTTCTAGCCACACGGACCTCTCTCACCAATATTTTCTCATTCACTTTGTGATTGCGTCTCAGCAAGAAATTAGTGGACTGTATATGTTTTTTTCCCTATTATTTGCACTAGATATTGATGGACTTGATAGTCAGAGTGAATGACATATCCAGTTTCTCTCAATAGGATTTATGTGATCTGAATGATACGATTTTTTGTTTCATCACAGTGAAATTATACATTCGGTTCTTTATATACACTAATTGATTGGTGTTTAAAGCTCTGCTAATGTATGTTCAATTTATTATCATACATATTTTTTTTATAGTACCTGTCACATGCCTGTTGCTGTCACAAGGATGTTTACAATCCTTGTGACAGCAATAAAAATGACCAAAAAAAATGAAAGCAACATTGTAAAAAAAAAAAAAAAAATTAATTAACAATTAAACGAAAAAAAAAAAGTGCCCCCATTCTCCCATAATTGCAAGCAAAGGCTAGAGCCCGTGCCAGTCCAGCGCACATGCAAACAGTGATCAACCCACACGTGTGGGGTATCACCGCGAACATCAGATCATGGGCAGTTATTCTAGCACTAGACCTCCTCTGTAAATCTAAAGTGGTAACCTGTAAAGGTTTTTAAAGCATCGCCTATTGATAGTAAAATTTAAGTCATTTGTTGCTGTTGCACAGGCAATTTTAAACAGTGACTGATTTTTACATGTAAACAAAAGTGTCAGAAACAGGCCTGGAGATCAAGTGGTTTATGTACATTTTTATGTCTCTATAAAAAAGTTAAATTGGATGAAATTGACAGATGTGATAGGGAATGTTTTGGCTTGGTAGCATCACATTAGTAGTTTCATTTCTCTCCAGAAAAAAACTCCCCTGTGCGATGGCATGGCAACGGTGTTTATCCAGAATGTCTATGACATTCACGTTGTTCTAATTCCCACAGACCACTAGATGTCCCTCCTGCACTCCCCTTAAAGTTGTATTAAACGTATGCAGTAAACCTGTCTGATTTATGGTTGGGATATATTTAATAATGTTTGAAACAAGCTATTGATTTTCGCCACCATTGTTATATTATAATATACCTAATAAGGTCAGCTATTAGGATGTGTGCCCAGAGATTTTCTAATTGCAGTCACCTTATTTTTTCTGTTCTTCAAAGCTAGAGAAGATACTAGGAGTTTTGGAATATACGCCAGGATAAGACACAAACACCATAGTTCACATATAACCTGCAAAAATAAAGTCCTTAGGGAGAGTCCATGTGACATAAGTATAAGGGATGTTATCAATAGGGATGATCGAACGGTTCGGGTCCACCATCGGTTCGGCCCGAACATTGGGTGTTCGAGGTTCGGCCGAATTTAGAACTTTTTGCCCAAAAAGTTCGGAATTCGGCAACCAGAACCGCCCAAAATGCAATGCTTCAGGAAATGGGCTTTAAAAGCCTGTGATTGGACCAGAACCATTAGCAAAAGCCAATTGAGGGGGCAGGAGAATGCTAGGAATGTGATTGGAGTGACTAGGGGCTCCCTAGACCAATCATTAGTGAATACGCCCCCCAGTATATAAGATCGCCCCCGCCATATTCCCAGCATTGTTATACTGGACATGGAAGAGAGTGGAAGCAGTTCTGTTAATTTTACTTTAAAAGTGTCATTTAGCTATTTTTAGTGTGAGGAAAGGGATATCTAGTGTAGTTAGAGTGCTCCTTTACACTTAAGTTAGCTTCAAAAATTTAGTTTCTGTAGGGAAAGTGTTAAGTGTCAGGGGACCGTAGTGTAGTGTAGGGTTAACTGACAGTGACTGCTATGGAAGGGTGACAAAACCCTTCCATAGCAGGGTGACCGCTATAGAGAAATGATCATTTCTCTGCTTCGGGACAGGTATGTGGCTTCTCACCAGCAAGCATTTTTTAATGCTGCAGGGGCTGCCACTGCCAGTGCTTTTTTGAGGACATGTTTGATGTCAGACATGACATCTGAATATGTGTATAGGGGGTATATATAGACATATATGTCTGAATATATACCCCTAGACATATATAGGTGTGATAGTAGCAGAAATAAATGCTTGCGCTAATGAAATCATTTACAGTAATATATTTCTGCTACTATCACACCTATATATGTCTAGGGGTATATATTCAGACATATATGCCTATATATACCCCCTATACACATGTTCAGATGTTTTGCCTGCCTCAAAAGAACCCCAAAAAATGCCAAAAAAACGCTAGTGTCAAAAAAAAAAAAATGCCCAGGTGTGTTTTTGCTGGCATTTTTTGGGGGGTTTTGGAGGCAGGCAAAACATCAGAACTTGTGCACAGTACCACTATACACAAGTTCAGATGTTTTGCCTGCCTCAAAAGAGCCCCAAAAAATGCCAAAAAAAACGCTAGCGTCAAAAAAAAAATGCCCAGGTGTGTTTTTGCTGGCATTTTTTGGGGGGTTTTGGAGGCAGGCAAAACATCAGAACTTGTGCACAGTACCACTATACACAAGTTCAGATGTTTTTCCTGACTGCAAAGAACCCAAAAAAATGCCTGCTATTAAACCGGCAAGGTGTTACAGCAGAGAAGCCATATTCCTGTGCTTAAAGTTTTCTAATACAAACGATCTTTTTTTTTATGGTTCTGGACATGCTACAGAGCTGAAACTACACAGGTACACCTTTTAGACCCCCCAGACACAAAATCACACAAAAAAAAGTTCTTAAAAATTGTCATTTTTGATAAAAAAGCCAATTATTGAAAAATTTAAAAAAAAAAAAAAAAAAAAAGAGATTTTTTGATTTTTACTTTGGATTTAGTATCTGGGGGGTCTAAAAAGTGTACATGTGAAGTTTCAGCTCTGTAGCATGTCCAGAACCCCCCAAAAATTAGCATTTTCTTATAATTTTTATTAGAACAGGAATACGGCTTCTCTACGGCGCTTTTTCTTGCATTTATCGGGCATTTTTGGAGGCAGGCATGACTTTTTTTGGATTTAGTGTCTGGGGGGTCTAAAAAGTGTACCTGTGAAGTTTCAGCTCTGTAGCATGTCCAGAACCAGAAAAAAAGATAATTTTTCAGTAGAGCAGGGATGGTGGGACCCCTCTTTTACACTTATATGATCTTTTTTTGGGGTTCTGGACATGCTACAGAGCTGAAACTTCACAGGTACACCTTTTAGACCCCCCAGACACAAAATCACACAAAAAAAGTTCTTAAAAATTGTCATTTTTGATAAAAAAGCCAATTATTGAAAAATTAAAAAAAAAAAAAAAAGAGATTTTTTGATTTTTACTTTGGATTTAGTATCTGGGGGGTCTAAAAAGTGTACATGTGAAGTTTCAGCTCTGTAGCATGTCCAGAACCATAAAAAAAAAAGATCGTTTGTATTAGAAAACTTTAAGCACAGGAATATGGCTTCTCTGCTGTAACACCTTGCCGGTTTAATAGCAGGCATTTTTTTGGGTTCTTTGCAGTCAGGAAAAACATCTGAACTTGTGTATAGTGGTACTGTGCACAAGTTCTGATGTTTTGCCTGCCTCCAAAATCCCCAAAAAATGCCAGCAAAAACACACCTGGGCATTTTTTTTTTTGACGCTAGCGTTTTTTTTGGCATTTTTTGGGGTTCTTTTGAGGCAGGCAAAACATCTGAACATGTGTATAGGGTGTATATATAGGCATATATGTCTGAATATATACCCCTAGACATATATAGGTGTGATAGTAGCAGAAATATATTACTGTAAATGATTTCATTAGCGCAAGCATTTATTTCTGCTACTATCACACCTATATATGTCTAGGGGTATATATTCAGACATATATGTCTATATATCCCCCCTATACACATGTTCAGATGTTTTGCCTGCCTCAAAAGAACCCCAAAAAATGCCAAAAAAAAACGCTAGCGTCAAAAAAAAAATGCCCAGGTGTGTTTTTGCTGGCATTTTTTGGGGAATTTTGGAGGCAGGCAAAACATCAGAACTTGTGCACAGTACTACTATACACAAGTTCAGATGTTTTTCCTGACTGCAAAGAACCCAAAAAAATGCCTGCTATTAAACCGGCAAGGTGTTACAGCAGAGAAGCCATATTCCTGTGCTTAAAGTTTTCTAATACAAACGATCTTTTTTTTTTCTGGTTCTGGACATGCTACAGACCTGAAACTTCACATGTACACTTTTTAGACCCCCCAGATACTAAATCCAAAGTAAAAATCAAAAAATCTCTTCTTTTTTTTTTTTTTTTAATTTTTCAATAATTGGCTTTTTTATCAAAAATGACAATTTTTAAGAACTTTTTTTGTGTGATTTTGTGTCTGGGGGGTCTAAAAGGTGTACCTGTGAAGTTTCAGCTCTGTAGCATGTCCAGAACCAGAAAAAAAGATCATATAGGTGTTAAAGTTAAAGGAGGCTCCCGAACCACATCCCTGTTCTACTGAAAAATTATCTTTTTTTTTTTCATGGTTCTGGACATGCTACAGAGCTGAAACTTCACATGCACACCTTTTAGACCCCCCAGATACTAAATCCAAAGTAAAAATCAAAAAAATCTCTTTTTTTTTTTTTTTTAATTTTTCAATAATTGGCTTTTTTATCAAAAATGACAATTTTTAAGAACTTTTTTTTGTGTGATTAATAGTTAATGGGGCATGACCCAGAACCCTAGGCACTTTTTAGGGGCATTTATTGGGTTTTAGGGCTTAAAAATGGTATTTTTTGATTACAGAAGTTCGGGTCCCATTGATTTCAACGGGGTTCTGAAATCCGGGCCGAACTTTCGTGAAGTTCGGGTGTTCTGGTCGAACCGAACTTTTCAAAAGTTCGATCATCCCTAGTTATCAACATAGGAATAGAAGCCAGATTCCAGCAGAGTTGAAAGAGTACTAGAAGGAGAGGCGCCTCTAAGTGTAGGGGTTAAAACAATTTATCAGAGACCATACAATTTGCAGCTCACATGAATTTAAATAAAGGTAAGCGCATCTTGTGTGGTGGGGGTCCCAATAATGTCCTCAGTGATCGGGGTGTTGGTCCGCCCGCTAGCAGCACAGTAGTGGAAATTTCTCCCGCTGGTCAGGAGCCGGCCCTGCGGCCAATGGAGAACCTAAAGCGAGGCTTAATGTGCAGATGGGTAGACAATGACGTCACTGGTGTGCGACGCGTTTCCGAGCATGCACGCTGCCAATATTACGGCAGCCGCGCTCCTTTTTTAAGCATAGATACAGAAATAGACATAGGGCTTGATTTATACCACCTGGGGGAGTTGCTAGTGACTACAATTGTAATATTCATGTGGCAAAGCAAGTTTAGATTATATTAAATGTGGAAAAGATTAAATCAATACAAAGATATAAATAATAATGATAACTAAACACTATAAACAGATTATATATGGATATAAGTATAGAAAAAGACAATAAAATGACAATAAAAATGAAACTATACTGTTTGAGTAAATACTAAAAAAAACCTATGTATGTTAATAAAATACATAAAAGGAAGAGAGGAAAACAATTCTATGTATATAAAGGGAATGTATATCATGCTGTTGGGGTTATGCTGCATTTTATGCTGCATTGCTTGATAGTAATCTTTTCTATGGACCAATTGTAGATCCAGAAAGTTTCTATGGCACATAGTTTTTTATATAGTTCGGCATCCGAAAGGGATTTAGGCATCTGTTCAGTAGTGGATTGTTGATACAATTCCATAAAATGTCGGAACGCTGTGTTTGTCTTTGCCCTCTTCTATAAGACATCCATATAATACTCTATATACATCCATTTCCCACCATTTTGTTTTATAAGCCTTCAATTTTTTTCTGGCCCACGATCTGCTTATCAACCCAAGACAGGCTGCTTTCATTTTGGAAGCAACAAACTTTTGTTTAACCCATAACTATTTCAACTTTGATATTGATTTAATCTTTTTCACGGTCAATATAGTCTAAACTTGCTTTGCCACATGAATATTCAAATTGTAGTCACTAGCAACTCCCCCAGGTAGTATAAATCAAGCCCTATCTATTTTCCTGTATCTATGCTTGAAAAAGAAGCATGGCCACTGTAATATTAGCAGTGCGCATGCTCAGAAACGCGTCACCCTCCAGTGACATCATTGTCCCACGCCCATTTGCCACCTGTGCTTCAAACCTTGCTTTGAGTTCTCCATCCACCGCACGGCTGGCTCTCTACCAGCAGTGACCAGCGGGATCGATTTCCACTACTGTGCTGCTAGCGGCAGACCAACACCGCGATCACTTAGGACATTCTTGGGACCCCCACCACACAAGATGTGCTTACCTTATTTCAACTTCATGTGAGTTGCAAATTGTATGGTCTCCAATAAATTGTTTTAATCCCTACACTCCTTCTTGATTTTTGGAATATGTCTATTTAGAAGGTTCCAACAGAAATTAATTTCTTTATACAAAGCATATCATGCTGTTGGGGTTATGCTGCATTGCTTGATGGTAATATTTTCTATGGACCAGAGGTGGGGGACTTGAGTCACATGACTTGACTTAAGTCAGACTTAAGTCACCAGTTTGAGGACTTGAGACTTGCTTGACTAAATTTAATAAAAGACTCGACTTGACTTTGACTTGGTATTCATGACTTGAGACTTGACTTTGACTTGAGACATATGACTCAAAATGACTTTACTTTTTTAAGTTATTAAATATTTGCCTTTTCTCAAGATGTTTTAAAGCTAAATTAATGTGCCTGTTATGTTCCTGACACCACAGTCACTTAAAACGCTTCAGTGTGTTCTGATTTTTAGGACACTGGTTGTTTAACAATGGAAATACTTAACATGTTTTTAGTGACTGTGGTGTTGAAACATGACCGGACAAAGGATTTTGAGCTGTTTGGGCATTCAAAGTGTTTCTTTAATATGCCAAGAAAAAAAACACTAAGCAGTTTTGTTAATGTTGAAAATAAAACAAAACCTTTCCTGACCACTGACCTTTAACTGATTTAAAGGTGAAAATTGGAGTAGATCAGTATTTTGACTTGATTTGTGACTTGACCAAAATAAATGACTTGCTTGACTTCTAGCAGGGATTCAACTTGACTTGCTTGCTTTTCGCCACAGTAACTTGGGACTTGCTTGAGACTTGAAGGTTGAGACTTGCTTGTGACTTGCACATGTGTGACTTACTCCCATGTCTGCTATGGACTATCAGGTCCTCTAACATTATTACAGGTAATAATGTTGCCAGCATACAATAAATAAATAATATTTATTGTATACTGACATCAGTCCCTGCCATCAAGGAGCTTACAATCTAAGGTCCCTAGCTCACATTCATACATACAACACATACTAGGGCTTATTTAAACAGGAGTCAATTAACCTACCAGCATGTCTTTTGAGTGTAGGAGGAAACTGGAGTACCCAGAAGAAACTCCTGCAGGCACAGGAAAAACATGTAAACTCAAGGCAGGTAGTGCATTGGTTGGGATTCCAACCAACGACCCTAGTGCTGCCCTAGTACACCCCTCACCTCACATTTTTGTAAATAATTTAATATATCTTTTCATGTGACAACACTGAAAAAATTACACTTTGCTACAATGTAAAGTAGTGAGTGTACAGCTTGTATAACAGTGTAAATTTGCTGTCCCCTCAAAATAACTCAACACACAGCCATTAATATGGATAAAATGCTTACAAGCACACGGAAACCAAACTAATTGCAAGCAACCAAGTGCTAAATGAGGAAATATCTCTCACAATGGTGTGGTTAATGCTGCTACTTGATAAAAGGTATATAGGTAAAAGAATAATCAAACACACATAAGGTAAAATATTCCTGTAGCGCAAGGGGAGACCGATGGTCCGGTCCCTACCACTTCGTCAGCAAGCACTGACAGAAATAAATAAATAAATAAACACCAATGAGGTACAGTTCATAGAATGCTATGCAATCCTGGTCCACAAGCATCGGTTAGAAGGAGCAGATTGTAGGTGCAGATATATAGGGTCACCAACCGTCACCACTGTGCTCTAAGGGGGATAAGCAATGCCCACTCACCAGCTCCATAGGCTCAATCACTCTCGTGAAAGAGCAAACAGGCAGATAATAATCATCTTCCCTTAGACTTCCACAACCGGAACAGAAACTCGGGACCAATCACATATGAAACATGCAGAGGAAGAGAAATGCTCCACTAGTGTGATAACGTTTCAGCACTTCACTTTATTAATACATAAAATATTGCACTCACATGTCTCAAATGGTTTCACAGCATATCACGCAATCGGAGATGTTCACCCTTCAGGATCGGGACCCAGGCTCCACGCCGTGGGTTGCGCGCCTTCCGTGTTTGCAGACTCCTCGTAGTAGGAATGAGGTTACGCCGCCTGGCCACGCCCCGACGCATTTCGTACTTCCGACTTCCTCCCGGGGGCGTGGCCACGGCGGACACGGCAGCAAAATAAATACCTCGGTTTCCACGCCCATTTGGGCTATACACCAGATCCGATTGGGCATGCGCCACCTGATGTCAACGAACTCCCAGTTAACTCTTAACGGTGACAACTCTCCCGACTCCCATCCACTATAGCCCTCTCTGCTCATGCACCCGCTCCCTCGCGGGATAAGGATGCAATATTTCATAGATAAAGTTACTTAAGGGTTGTCCTATATTGGACAATTTAGCTCCCACATACATACGGATGGGTACTAAGTTCAGGTTAAACGGCGCATGCACAGCGGAGAAAACATTTAATTAAGTATATAAACTTCATTTCTAAATTCAAGTGGCTATGCATACAATGTACAATATTGAAAATACACACACATTGCATGCATGAAAACAAGCCATATACAGCAATTTAACCGCATAAAGTACTGGTGTATATACAGAATTGGAATTAGTGAATTGAAAAATCCAAAAATCCATAATATTAATCCAGGACATAATCATCTGTAAAGTAAGTCGTGCGGGGTGGAGAAAACCAAGACTAACCCCAAGACTAACCCCAAATATGAGGAGACGTGACTCGTTTTATGTGGAAGCAATTGGTAAGGAATTTGAGATCCAACACCAAATTACATGTGACACTACGCACGTAGTATATGCGTTGATGTGCCCATGCAAATTGATCTACATTGGCAGGACCAAACGTACGCTAAGCATTAGGGTGGGTGAACATGTCACCAATATTATTAAAGGCAAGACAGAACACAGCGTACCGGCTCATTTTAAATCACATCACCAACGTGACCCCAGCTGTTTACAGTTTTGGGGAATTGAACGAGTAACACCATCTTGGAGAGGGGTGAATTGGGTCAGGGAATTGTCCAAATGTGAAACCAAGTGGATATTCCTGACCCAATCTTTGAGCCCCATAGGCCTTAACATCGAACTGGACTTGAACTGTTTTATTAGTGATTTTTAATTTATTTTAATTTCAGAATATTTATATATTTTATTAAATTTTATATGTAAAATTTAAATTTAATATTCATGACTAGGGTTGAGCGGACACCTAGATGTCCGTGTTCGACGGGTTCGGCCGAACTTTAAAAAAAAGTCCGGGTCCGTGTCCCGGACTTTTACCGAACTTTTCCCGGACACCGAACCCCATTGAAGTCAATGGGGACCCGAACTTTAAGGCACTAAAATGGCTCTAAAACACCAAAGGAAAGGGCTAGAGTGCTGCAAATGGCAGCAAAACGTAATTAAGAGCATGGCAAGTGCTCTGCAAACAAATGTGGATAGGGAAATAACTTAAAACAACAAAAAAAAACAGAAAAATAAAACAATGTTCTTCTTCATCTCTGAAGGACGAGGCCCATATGGAGTAGGAGGGAGGTTGAGGTGGTGGTGGATGTGGCGGTGACATAGGCGTGCGCACAGGGTGTGCTGGGTGTGCCTGGGCACACCCTAATCACCTAGGGCACATAGCATTGCCAGTGAGGAGATGGGAAAGATCTCCCTGGGACCTGCTCTGCTCTATTTCTCCTTGCCTACAGGTACATGGCCCCGATACATTACTCTCCCTGCTGGCAAACACATGCATGTGTATTTCAACTTTGGGGTGCACACCTTAATGCAATAGGCTGCGCACACCTATGGGCGGTGTAGGTGGAAGCGGCGGTGGAGGAGGACCAGGGCCGGATTAACAGCATCATGGGCTTGGTGCTGAGGATTTTGAAGGGCCTTAAGGGCCGTGCCTTGCCATGCACCCAGAGGAGGAAGGGTGCAGCCATGCATGCCTAATTCAACATGGGATGCTGTCTCTGAAGCCCATAAACACATCCATGCATCGCCAACTGTCCCTCCTTGTCCGGCCTTCACGCTGTGTGGGGAGGTTCTGAGGGTGCTGCCTGGGGAAGCGAGCATAGAAGCCAGACTTCTGTGTTTACAAGTGACAGAAGAGCGGTAACAGTGAATATGGCCAACCCGGGGCCTATATAAAAGGTAGGGGCCTGGAGCTGCAGCTCCAATAGCCCCTACATTAATCTGGCCCTGAGGAGGAGGACGAGGTAGCCAACACTGCTTCTTTTCAAAAATTTTAAATGAGGGTACACCCCAAAAGAGTGAGAAAGAGCAAAAATGGAACAATGGGTGGGTAAGGTCGGTATCCATTGCTATTCTGCATAAGGTACGGAAAAGTCCCGTGGGATCCATGCCTGGTTCATTTTAATGAACGTGAGCTTGTCCACATTGTCTCTGGACAGGCGGCTGCGCTTGTCTGTTATAACGCCCCCAGCCGTGCTAAATACCCGTTCAGATAATACACTGGCTGCAGGGCACGCCAGCACCTCCAAGGCGTAAAGGGCAAGCTCAGGCCATGTGCCCAATTTGGAGACCCAGAAGTTGAAGGGGGCAGACCCGTCATTCACTACATGTAGGCGTGTGCACACATACTGCTCCACCATGTTGGTAAAATGCTGCCTCCTGCTAAGACGTTCCATCTGAGCTGCTGGTGCTGCTGTTTGTTGTGGCGTGCTGACAAAGCTTTTCCACATTTCGGCCATGCTAACCCTGCCTTCTGAGGTGCTGGCGGTGCCCTGGTTGCGTTGGCGACCTCCTCCTCCTCCTCAGGGCCGGTGCAAGGATTTTTGCCGCCCTAGGCAAAATAAAAATTGCCGCCCCCCCCCCCCCCCATATGACCTACCTTCACTACATCAGCCAAGAGCCAGAAGATCTCTGCATTACGCAAGTGTGAGCGCAGTGGTTGATGTAGTGAGGTGGGAAGCAGTTTAAAGGAACACTGATGGGGGGTAATTTCTGCTGTGACCTGTGTACAGTCCCCACCAACCTCAGCTTCTCCTCCCGGTTGGTGGTTGGTAATAATGCAGCTTCACCGCCATCCATGTGAATAAGGTCATGGAGACAGCCAATCACAGATCACCATCAGTCAGACGAGGTCAGCATTTGGGTAGACGGGGACACTGTCCATTATACACAGCCCCCCCATATCACACAATACAGCCCCCCCCCCCATATAATACAGCACACCTCCCATATCACACAATACAGCCTACACAAAACAACCTCCCCATATCATACAATACAGCCCCTCCATATCATACAATACAGCCCCCCCATGATACAATGCAGCCCCTTCAATATGATACAATGCAGCCCCCTCCATATGATATATGGAAGGGGCTGCATTGTATGATATGGAGGGGGCTGCATTGTATGATATGGAGGGGGCTGCATTGTATGATATGGAAGGGGCTGCATTGTATCATATGGAGGGGGCTGTATTGTATGATATGGAAGGGGCTGCATTGTATCATATGGAGGGGGCTGCATTGTATCATGGGGGGGGGCTGTATTGTATGATATAGAGGGGGCTGCTATGATACAATGCAGCCCCCTCCATATGATACAATGCAGCCCCCTCCATATGATACAATGCAGCCCCCTCCATATGATACAATGCAGCCCCCTCCATATGATACAATGCAGCCCCCCCATGATACAATGCAGGCAGCCCCCTCCATATCATACAATACAGCCCCCCCCATGATACAATGCAGGCAGCCCCCTCCATATCATACAATACAGCCCCCCCCCATGACACAATGCAGGCAGCCCCCTCCATATCATACAATACAGCCCCCCCCCCCATGATACAATGCAGGCAGCCCCCTCCATATCATACAATACAGCCCCCCCCCATGATACAATGCAGGCAGCCCCCTCCATATCATACAATACAGCCCCCCCCCCATGATACAATGCAGGCAGCCCCCTCTATATCATACAATACAGCCCCCCCCCCATGATACAATGCAGGCAGCCCCCTCCATATCATACAATACAGCCCCCCCATGATACAATGCAGGCAGCCCCCTCTATATCATACAATACAGCCCCCCCCCCCATGATACAATGCAGGCAGCCCCTCCATATCATACAATACAGCCCCCCCATGATACAATGCAGGCAGCCCCCTCTATATCATACAATACAGCCCCCCCCCCCATGATACAATGCAGGCAGCCCCCTCCATATCATACAATACAGCCCCCCCCCTCCATGATACAATGCAGGCAGCCCCCTTTATATCATACAATACAGCCCCCCCCCATGATACAATGCAGGCAGCCCCCTCCATATCATACAATACAGCCCCCCCCCCCCCATGATACAATGCAGGCAGCCCCCTCCATATCATACAATACAGCCCCCCCCTCCATGATACAATGCAGGCAGCCCCCTCTATATCATACAATACAGCCCCCCCCCCCATGATACAATGCAGGCAGCCCCCTCCATATCATACAATACAGCCCCCCCCCTCCATGATACAATGCAGGCAGCCCCCTCTATATCATACAATACAGCCCCCACCCATGATACAATGCAGGCAGCCCCCTCCATATCATACAATACAGCCCCCCCCCTCCATGATACAATGCAGGCAGCCCCCTCTATATCATACAATACAGCCCCCCCCCATGATACAATGCAGGCAGCCCCCTCCATATCATACAATACAGCCCCCCCCCCTCCATGATACAATGCAGGCAGCCCCCTCCATATCATACAATACAGCCCCCCCCATGATACAATGCAGGCAGCCCCCTCCATATCATACAATACAGCCCCCCCCCTCCATGATACAATGCAGGCAGCCCCCTCTATATCATACAATACAGCCCCCCCCCCCATGATACAATGCAGGCAGCCCCCTCCATATCATACAATACAGCCCCCCCCCCAATATCATACAATGCAGCCCCCCATGTATGAAGAGTGAGGCCAGTGTCCGGGTGGGGGAGTGTACTGTGTTGTCTGTGTGAGGGGTGGGAGAGGACGGGACACACATCATCTCACCTTGCATGCTGTCCTCGGCATGTGATGGGGGATGGGAGACTGTCCGGTGTCCAGCAATCTGCTTCTGCCAGAAGTTGAACACGGAGCAGAGGGGGGGGGGCGTCTGGAGAGGCACAAGCCCAGCTCCCTGAGTGTGATTGGAGATCGGCTCCTGATCTTCTTCAAGCAGAAATCAGCTGGAGGGGCGGAGACCGGAGGGCAGTGAGCGCCGAGCTGGATCCCCAGGATTCTATGGAGGGCACTTCTGGCGCCCCGACTATTCTAATGTGCGCTCTAGACAAGTGGTGTGTGCTGCCTGGGGCTCGCTTGCTGTAGCGCTCAGGCGGCACAGCATGAGGAGTGCCACACCGGCCGGTCCACTACTGATTCGGGGTGCAGAATGGCGGCGCCCCCTGTTAAGCTGCGCCCTAGGCAGCTGCCTTAGTCGCCTTACTGGTAGCGCCGGCCCTGCTCCTCCTCCTCTGCCTTGTGCTTCCACTGTGGCCCCGCTGTCAGATGGGAATGCCAGCAGCATGGCGTCTACCAGCGTGCGCTTGTACTCGCGCATCTTGCGATCGCGCTCCAGTGAGTGAATTAAGGACGGTACGTTGTCCTTGTAACGGGGATCCAGCAGCGTGGCCACCCAGTAATCAGCACAAGTTAGAATGTGGGCAACTCGGCGGTCGTTGTGGAGACACTGCAGCATGTAATCGCTCATGTGTGCCAGGCTGCCCAGAGGCGACGAAAGGCTGTCCTCTGTGGGAGGTGTATCGTCCGTGTCCTCTGTATCCCCCCAGCCACGCACCAGTGATGGCCATGAGCTGGCCTGGGTGCCACCCTGCTGTGAACATGGTTCCATCTCCTCCTCCAGCTCCTCCTCCTCCTCATCCTCCTCATCCTCCAGAACTGTGCCCCTGCTGGACAATTGTGTCCCTGGCGTTTGTGTGTGCAGGAACCCACCCTCGGAGCCCCTTGCGAATGACTGCCCTGAAAGCCTTTGAAATGTTACCTCTTCATCCTCCTCCTCCTCCTCCTCATCCTGTGCCACATCCTCTTCCATCATCGCCCAAATTGTTTTTTCAAGGAGGCATAGAAGTGGGATAGTTAAGCTGAGAATGGCGTCATTGCCACTGGCCATGTTGGTGGAGTACCCAAAACAGCGCAACAAGGCACAATATATGCAAATGTCAAATATGCAAACTATGCCGCAATTTAATGTTTTTTACACCAAAAGGGTGTGTATTGAATAGCGGAATAGGATAAAAAACTGTGTATCTCACACGTACAAACACAGACTAGGCCCGATTAAATTTTTTCCTACCCTAAAGGGAGGATGAGGAAGAGGAGTATGGAACATGCAGCACCCTCAAATCTTCAGAAGTATGAGATGAACCCCAAAAACTTGGAAAGGTGGATCTCTCTCACACGTACCAACACAGACTATCCCCCAATTTAACTGATCCCCAAAGGTTTTTGATTAAATAGCGGAATAGAAAATATGATCCAAAAAAAGTGTATGTATATCACACGTACACAACCACACTAGGCCCCAATTACTATTGTTTGTACCCCTAAAAGGCTAGATGAGGAGTAGGGGGGGTATGGAACAGGCAGCACCCTCAAACCTTCAGAAGTATGAGATGAACCCCAACAACTTGGAAAGGTGGATCTCTCTCACACGTACCAACACAGACTATCCCCCAATTTAACTGATCCCCAAAGGTTTTTGATTAAATAGCGGAATAGAAAATATGATCCAAAAAAAGTGTATGTATATCACACGTACACAACCACACTAGGCCCCAATTACTATTGTTTGTACCCCTAAAAGGCTAGATGAGGAGTAGGGGGGGTATGGAACAGGCAGCACCCTCAAACCTTCAGAAGTATGAGATGAACCCCAACAACTTGGAAAGGTGGATCTCTCTCACACGTACCAACACAGACTATCCCCCAATTTAACTGATCCCCAAAGGTTTTTGATTAAATAGCGGAATAGAAAATATGATCCAAAAAAAGTGTATGTATATCACACGTACACAACCACACTAGGCCCCAATTACTATTGTTTGTACCCCTAAAAGGCTAGATGAGGAGTAGGGGGGGTATGGAACAGGCAGCACCCTCAAACCTTCAGAAGTATGAGATGAACCCCAACAACTTGGAAAGGTGGATCTCTCTCACACGTACCAACACAGACTATCCCCCAATTTAACTGATCCCCAAAAGTTTTTGATTAAATAGCGGAATAGAAAATATGATCCAAAAAAAGTGTATGTATATCACACGTACACAACCACACTAGGCCCCAATTACTATTGTTTGTACCCCTAAAAGGCTAGATGAGGAGTAGGGGGGGTATGGAACAGGCAGCACCCTCAAATCTTCAGAAGTATGAGATGAACCCCAAAAACTTGGAAAGGTGGATCTCTCTCACACGTACCAACACAGACTATCCCCCAATTTAACTGATCCCCAAAGGTTTTTGATTAAATAGCGGAATAGAAAATATGATCCAAAAAAAGTGTATGTATATCACACGTACACAACCACACTAGGCCCCAATTACTATTGTTTGTACCCCTAAAAGGCTAGATGAGGAGTAGGGGGGGTATGGAACAGGCAGCACCCTCAAACCTTCAGAAGTATGAGATGAACCCCAACAACTTGGAAAGGTGGATCTCTCTCACACATACCAACACAGACTATCCCCTAATTTAACTGATCCCCAAAGGTTTTTGATTAAATAGCGGAATAGAAAATATGATCCAAAAAAAGTGTATGTATATCACACGTACACAACCACACTAGGCCCCAATTACTATTGTTTGTACCCCTAAAAGGCTAGATGAGGAGTAGGGGGGGTATGGAACAGGCAGCACCCTCAAACCTTCAGAAGTATGAGATGAACCCCAACAACTTGGAAAGGTGGATCTCTCTCACACGTACCAACACAGACTATCCCCCAATTTAACTGATCCCCAAAGGTTTTTGATTAAATAGCGGAATAGAAAATATGATCCAAAAAAAGTGTATGTATATCACACGTACACAACCACACTAGGCCCCAATTACTATTGTTTGTACCCCTAAAAGGCTAGATGAGGAGTAGGGGGGGTATGGAACAGGCAGCACCCTCAAATCTTCAGAAGTATGAGATGAACCCCAAAAACTTGGAAAGGTGGATCTCTCTCACACGTACCAACACAGACTATCCCCCAATTTAACTGATCCCCAAAGGTTTTTGATTAAATAGCGGAATAGAAAATATGATCCAAAAAAAGTGTATGTATATCACACGTACACAACCACACTAGGCCCCAATTACTATTGTTTGTACCCCTAAAAGGCTAGATGAGGAGTAGGGGGGGTATGGAACAGGCAGCACCCTCAAATCTTCAGAAGTATGAGATGAACCCCAAAAACTTGGAAAGGTGGATCTCTCTCACACGTACCAACACAGACTATCCCCCAATTTAACTGATCCCCAAAGGTTTTTGATTAAATAGCGGAATAGAAAATATGATCCAAAAAAAGTGTATGTATATCACACGTACACAACCACACTAGGCCCCAATTACTATTGTTTGTACCCCTAAAAGGCTAGATGAGGAGTAGGGGGGGTATGGAACAGGCAGCACCCTCAAATCTTCAGAAGTATGAGATGAACCCCAAAAACTTGGAAAGGTGGATCTCTCTCACACGTACCAACACAGACTATCCCCCAATTTAACTGATCCCCAAAGGTTTTTGATTAAATAGCGGAATAGAAAATATGATCCAAAAAAAGTGTATGTATATCACACGTACACAACCACACTAGGCCCCAATTACTATTGTTTGTACCCCTAAAAGGCTAGATGAGGAGTAGGGGGGGTATGGAACAGGCAGCACCCTCAAATCTTCAGAAGTATGAGATGAACCCCAAAAACTTGGAAAGGTGGATCTCTCTCACACGTACCAACACAGACTATCCCCCAATTTAACTGATCCCCAAAGGTTTTTGATTAAATAGCGGAATAGAAAATATGATCCAAAAAAAGTGTATGTATATCACACGTACACAACCACACTAGGCCCCAATTACTATTGTTTGTACCCCTAAAAGGCTAGATGAGGAGTAGGGGGGGTATGGAACAGGCAGCACCCTCAAACCTTCAGAAGTATGAGATGAACCCCAACAACTTGGAAAGGTGGATCTCTCTCACACGTACCAACACAGACTATCCCCCAATTTAACTGATCCCCAAAGGTTTTTGATTAAATAGCGGAATAGAAAATATGATCCAAAAAAAGTGTATGTATATCACACGTACACAACCACACTAGGCCCCAATTACTATTGTTTGTACCCCTAAAAGGCTAGATGAGGAGTAGGGGGGGTATGGAACAGGCAGCACCCTCAAACCTTCAGAAGTATGAGATGAACCCCAACAACTTGGAAAGGTGGATCTCTCTCACACGTACCAACACAGACTATCCCCCAATTTAACTGATCCCCAAAGGTTTTTGATTAAATAGCGGAATAGAAAATATGATCCAAAAAAAGTGTATGTATATCACACGTACACAACCACACTGGGCCCCAATTACTATTGTTTGTACCCCTAAAAGGCTAGATGAGGAGTAGGGGGAGTATGGAACAGGCAGCACCCTCAAACCTTCAGAAGTATGAGATGAACCCCAACAACTTGGAAAGGTGGATCTCTCTCACACGTACCAACACAGACTATCCCCCAATTTAACTGATCCCCAAAGGTTTTTGATTAAATAGCGGAATAGAAAATATGATCCAAAAAAAGTGTATGTATATCACACGTACACAACCACACTGGGCCCCAATTACTATTGTTTGTACCCCTAAAAGGCTAGATGAGGAGTAGGGGGAGTATGGAACAGGCAGCACCCTCAAACCTTCAGAAGTATGAGATGAACCCCAACAACTTGGAAAGGTGGATCTCTCTCACACGTACCAACACAGACTATCCCCCAATTTAACTGATCCCCAAAGGTTTTTGATTAAATAGCGGAATAGAAAATATGATCCAAAAAAAGTGTATGTATATCACACGTACACAACCACACTAGGCCCCAATTACTATTGTTTGTACCCCTAAAAGGCTAGATGAGGAGTAGGGGGAGTATGGAACAGGCAGCACCCTCAAATCTTCAGAAGTATGAGATTGTGTTCACTGTACCCCACAAAGATTGAGTTCACTGCACCCCACAATGATTGTGTTCACTGCACCCCACAAAGATTGTGTTCACTGCACCTCACAAAGATTGTGTTCACTGTACCCCCCAAAGATTGTGTTCACTGCACCCCACAAAGATTCTGTTCACTGTACCCCACAAAGATTGTGTTCACTGCACCCTAAAAGGATGTTGTTCACTGCACCCCACAAAGATTGTGTTCACTGCACCCTAAAAGGATGTTGTTCACTGCACCCCAAAAAGATTGTGTTCACTGTACCCCCCCAAAGATTGTGTTCACTGCACCCCACAAAGATTGTGTTCACTGCACCCCAAAAAGATTGTGTTCACTGTACCCCCCAAAGATTGTGTTCACTGCACCCCAAAAAGATTGTGTTCACTGTACCCCCCAAAGATTGTGTTCACTGCACCCCACAAAGATTCTGTTCACTGTACCCCACAAAGATTGTGTTCACTGCACCCCAAAAAGATTGTGTTCACTGTACCCCCCCAAAGATTGTGTTCACTGCACCCCACAAAGATTCTGTTCACTGCACCCCACAAAGGATTTTGTTCACTGCACCCCAAAAAGATTGTGTTCACTGCACCCCAAAAAGGATTTTGATCACTGCACCCCAAAAAGGATGTTGTTCACTGCACCCCAAAAATGATTTTGTTCACTCCACCCCAAAAAGATTGTGTTCACTGCACCCCACAAAGATTGTGTTCACTGCACCCCAAAAAGATTGTGTTCACTGTACCCCCCAAAGATTGTGTTCACTGCACCCCAAAAAGGATTTTGATCACTGCACCCCAAAAAGGATGTTGTTCACTGCACCCCAAAAATGATTTTGTTCACTCCACCCCAAAAAGATTGTGTTCACTGCACCCCACAAAGATTGTGTTCACTGCACCCCAAAAAGATTGTGTTCACTGTACCCCCCAAAGATTGTGTTCACTGCACCCCACAAAGATTCTGTTCACTGTACCCCACAAAGATTGTGTTCACTGCACCCCAAAAAGATTGTGTTCACTGCACCCCAAAAAGGATGTTGTTCACTGCACCCCAAAAAGGATGTTGTTCACTCCACCCCAAAAAGATTGTGTTCACTGCACCCCACAAAGATTGTGTTCACTGCACCCCAAAAATGATTTTGTTCACTGCACCCCAAAAAGGATTTTGTTCACTGCACCCCAAAAAGGATGTTGTTCACTCCACCCCAAAAAGATTGTGTTCACTGCACCCCAAAAAGATTGTGTTCACTGCACCCCACAAAGGATTTTGTTCACTGCACCCCAAAAAGATTGTGTTCACTGCACCCCAAAAAGGATGTTGTTCACTGCACCCCAAAAAGGATTTTGTTCACTGCACCCCAAAAAGATTGTGTTCACTGCACCCCACAAAGGATTTTGTTCACTGCACCCCACAAAGATTGTGTTCACTGCACACCAAAAAGGATTGTGTTCACTGCACCCCAAAAAGATTTTGTTCACTGCACCCCAAAAAGATTGTGTTCACTGCAGCCCAAAAAGATTGTGTTCACTGCAGCCCAAAAAGATTGTGTTCACTGCAGCCCAAAAAGATTGTGTTCACTGCAGCCCAAAAAGATTGTGTTCACTGCAGCTCACACACAGAAAAATGGATGTGGATCACTGACACCTGCCTATCTCCAATCCCACACCACACAGCAATATCGATTGTAGTTTGTAGAACACAGTTTCCCTAAAATTCAGCAGACTCTGTCCCTAACAGGATTGAGAAGAGATCGTAGATCAGGATTGAGTGCAGATTCACCCCACCCCCCACACAGCAATATCGATTGTAGTTTGTAGAAGACACTGACCCTATAATTCAGCAGACTCTATCCCTAAAATGCCTACAACTCGCCCTGCCTAAACACTCCGACCTGTCCCTCAATTCTATCCGGACACAAATGGTTTTTTCCTGCCTATCTTTCCCTAATCAGCAGCCAGCACATTGATGTGTGCTCTGTCCCTTAGCTAAGCAGCAGAATGACGCTGCTGCGGCGGCTGCCTCGAACTTATAAAGACTTGGTCACATGCTTCAGACGGCCAATCACAGCTACTAAGACATTTGCAGGCATGGCTGGGATGGCTTAAGGCACACCAGTTAAACGATTGTTGATTGGCTGTTGAAAGCCCGCCATGAAAAGAGCGCCAAAGCATGCAAAACCCGGAAATAAAACGACCGAACACGGATTTTTACCCGAACATACAGTAAAGTGTCCGTGTCCGTGTTCGGGTAAAAAAAATCCAATTATTCGGTACGAACACGAATAATACAGTCCGTGTTCGCTCAACACTATTCATGACCAATGGACATGTTGAATGCTGTCTATTGTTTCTCCTGTAAGGTTGTGGTACTTTGGGGTTAGTCTTGGTTTTCTCCACCCCGCACGACTAACTTTACAGATGATTATGTCCTGGATTAATATTATGGATTTTTGGATTTTTTAATTCACTAATTCCAATTCT
This sequence comes from Pelophylax lessonae, assembly GCF_965119305.1. Taxonomy (NCBI): domain Eukaryota; kingdom Metazoa; phylum Chordata; class Amphibia; order Anura; family Ranidae; genus Pelophylax; species Pelophylax lessonae. The sequence continues at coordinate 84,529,884 of NC_138777.1, read as the reverse complement.
GTATATACACCAGTACTTTATGCGGTTAAATTGCTGTATATGGCTTGTTTTCATGCATGCAATGTGTGTGTATTTTCAATATTGTACATTGTATGCATAGCCACTTGAATTTAGAAATGAAGTTTATATACTTAATTTAATGTTTTCTCCGCTGTGCATGCGCCGTTTAACCTGAACTTAGTACCCATCCGTATGTATGTGGGAGCTAAATTGTCCAATATAGGACACCCCTTAAGTAACTTTATCTATGGCATATTGCATCCTTATCCCGCGAGGGAGCGGGTGCATGAGCAGAGAGGGCTATAGTGAATGGGAGTCGGGAGAGTTGTCACCGTTAAGAGTTAACTGAGAGTTCGTTGACATCAGGTGGTGCATGCCCATTCGGATCTGGTGTATAGCCCAAATGGGCGTGGAAACCGAGGTATTTATTTTGCTGCCGTGTCCGCCGTGGCCACGCCCCCGGGAGGAAGTCGGAAGTACGAAACACGTCGGGGCGTGGCCAGGCGGCGTAACCTCATTCCTACTACGAGGAGTCTGTAAACCCGGAAGGCGCGCAACCCACGGCGTGGAGCCTGGGTCCCGATCCTGAAGGGTGAACATCTCCGATTGCGTGATATGCTGTGAAACCATTTGAGACATGTGAGTGCAATATTTTATGTATTAATAAAGTGAAGTGCTGAAACGTTATCACACTAGTGGAGCATTTCTCTTCCTCTGCATGTCTCATATGTGATTGGTCCCGAGTTTCTGTTCCGGTTGTGGAAGTCTAAGGGAAGATGATTATTATCTGCCTGTTTGCTCTTTCACGAGAGTGATTGAGCCTATGGAGCTGGTGAGTGGGCATTGCTTATCCCCCTTCAGAGCACAGTGGTGACGGTTGGTGACCCTATATATCTGCACCTACAATCTGCTCCTTCTAACCGATGCTTGTGGACCAGGATTGCATAGCATTCTATGAACTGTACCTCATTGGTGTTTATTTATTTATTTATTTCTGTCAGTGCTTGCTGACGAAGTGGTAGGGGCCGGACCATCGGTCTCCCCTTGCGCTACAGGAATATTTTACCTTATGTGTGTTTGATTATTCTTTTATCTATACACAGCCATTAATGTCTAAACCGCTGGCAACAAAAGTGAGTACACCCCTAAGTGAAAACATTCAAAATTGGGCCCAATTAGCCATTTTCCCTTCCCAGTGTCATGTGACTCGTTAGTGTTACAAGGTCTCAGGTGTGAATGGGGAGCAGGTGTGTTAAATTTGGTGTTATCGCTCTCACTCTCTCATACTGGTCACTGGAAGTTCAACATGGCACCTCATCACAAAGAACTCTCTGAGGATCTGAAAAAAGTACTTGTTGCTGTACATAAAGATGGCCTAGGCTATAAGAAGATTGCCAAGACCCTGCAACTGAGCTGCGGCACAGGGGCCAAGACCATACAGCGGTTTACCAGGACAGGTTCCATGGTCAAACAAAGAAGTTGAGTGCACATGCTCGGCGTCATATCCAGACGTTGTATTTGGGAAATAGACGTATGAGTGCTGCCAGCATTGCTGCAGAGGTTGAAGAGGTGGGGGTCAGCCTGTCAGTGTTCAGACCATGCGCCGCACACTGCATGGCTGTCGTCCCAGATAGAAGCCTTTTCTAAAGATGATGCACAAGAAAGCCCGCAAACAGTTTGCTGAAGACAAGCAGACTAAGGGCATGGATTACTGGAACAATGTCCTGTGGTCTGATGTGACCAAGATAAACTTATTTGGTTCAGTGTGTGTGGCGGCAACCAGGTGAGGAGTACAAAGACAAGTGTGTCTTGCCCACTGTCAAGCATGGTGGTGGGAGGGTCATGGTCTGGGGCTGCAAGAGTGCTGTCGGCACTGGGGAGCTACAGTTCATTGAAGGAACCATAAATGCCAACATGTACTGTGGCATACTGAAGCAGAGTGTGATCCCCCCCTTCCGAAACTGGGCCACAGGGCAGTATTCCAACATCATAATGACCCCAAACACACCTCCAAAACGACCACTGCCTTGCTAAAGAAGCTTTTTTTTTATGGTACTAAAACAGATTTTAATCACAATATAAATCCCAGGCTGGCATTTAGCCAATTGCGAAGTTGGCACCCCATTCACAATCTATTGTGTAAAGTGTTAAAATCAGGGATAGATAAAAAAAAAAAAAAAATAGGAAGGTGCATACTCTAAAAAAGGTAAAATATTCCCTGAAAAGGATCCTTTCCCTAAAGGAAGGGTGATGCTGCACTGTGCAGCAGTACAGAGTACGTTAAGAACGCCAACCGATCCACATGCATACTCCGTACCCATCTACACTGCAGCGCTTCCCTAGAGGTGACTTCTCTCAAACCTAAGAGAGGGCTGAGACAAAGATGGGGTGATAAAAAACAAAGAAGGATAAAGAAAGCTGAAAGGCGGAGCTTTGGCTGTCATGTTCTGCAGCGACAAAGACTCCTTAAGAGTCTGTGGTCAAGGCCCCCCCCGGCGGCCCAGGATTTTCACTTCTGTACAGAAACTGTCCACTTTTTTCGACGAAAGCAGCTGAGGCCACCCAGCCCCTGACTGCCAGAACATGTGGGATCTTCCCCACCTCGATGGCCAATGAGTAACATGGCTCTCTTGCGTCAGGGATGTGGCCAAAGGAAGAAAAAAAAAGTGTGCAAAGAAAAAAAAACAAAAACAAAAAAAGAAAACAAACAATTCTCCATGAAATGCCACCTTACCCCTTCTGCACAGAGGGCACAGAGGAGAAGGGGGTAAAGAGGTCTTTCGAGGGGTGCAATTTCTGTGACATATCTTGAATCCCACGCTGCGGTCCGTGCACTTTCTTGGGGAGTAGGGAAATTCTGTGTGTTGTAAGGTCAGACTTCACCCTTCTGTCGTCTCCTCTGGGCAGCGGATAACCTTTTCCGTCCATGCTCTCTGCGTATATGACGACGCGGGAGGGATCTTTCTTATGCAGGTTCCAGACTTTGTTCCATTCGTGCAAACTGTAGTTCACCATGGTCTCCCAGTCTCTGGGTTTTCCATCTGGGTTTACTCTGGCTCGGCACTTTCTACGTAAAATCCAGTTGACAGATGCATCAAAATGGATGCCAGGGGTATCCACCTTCCAAACCTATACCACCCCAGTCTCTTCCTGTGGTTGCTTTGCTTCCTCCGGGGCCTGGCCAGCTCCTGGCTCATTAATAATGGACAGCCCCCACTCATTCTGGAAAATGGCCCCTAGGTTCTCTTGGTTGACAGGGGAAGGAGGTGTGGAGGAGAGGGAGGAACAGGAGGAGGAGGAGAGGGAGCTTGTGGACTGAGTGGGGGCTGCAGAGAAGCTATCACTATTAAGTCCTGTCTGTGTAGTATTAAGCACGCAGCTCGGAGGGGTATTGGAGGTCGTAACGGCAGAACTAGGCACCAGTCCTTTGCCATCCAGGTTCTCTTTCACCTTGCTGGCGTAGCTAATTTTGGGTGAGGTTCTCACGCAGCTGTTGTCCATGGGAAACACCGGCAGTGGCTTAAAGAGCAGCCAGCTATCTGTGGTCTGTTCCTTCTCTACCGGGGGAGAGGACTGGTGGGAGACCACTTGGTAAGTTTTACTCTTCTCTCCTGAGGTCTGCTCAGGCCTAGCATCTACACAGGAGCCCTCTGTCGAGTTTCTGGGGCGCTGCATATGAGGTCCCCAGCTAGGCTAAGGCACCCAAGCTATGCGTTTCCCATCGCGATACTGGTTTTCATAGTCCCAGTAGCCTTTGCATTGGTTTGTGTAGGAAGTGCGGTGGTGGTGTGAAGAGTAGTAGTTGGGATGGTAGTGGTTGGAGGGAAGAGCGCTGGTGCTGCCGCCCGGGAAAGTCCTTTTCACAGCTGTGCAAGTGACGGAGGTTGAGGGAGTTGGAGGGGCTGAGGGGTACACTCTCCTCCGTGCATCCAGCCAGCATCTCGATTTCTGGGCCAAACCCGTTAGAATCCCAGGAACCTGCTTTGGGCCGGCTGCGGTTGATGTGGTTCATGTCATGTTCGTTGGGGCTCAGTCTGTCCTTCCTGCAGTTCCCCTGCCCTTCCCGAGGGTTACTATTCTCATCCTGGGCCACCGGCTCCTTGTGCATCGTCACTGCAGTGAGAGAAGAGCGAAGACCTGAGACACCGACGCGACACAGACCTCACCCACACCGGCCGGGAGGAAGCGGGCCTAATCGAGGCTTGCTAAAGAAGCTGAGGGTAAAGGTGATGGACTGGCCAAGCATGTCTCCAGACCTAAACCCTATTGAGCATCTGTGAGGCATCCTCAAACGGAATCATCCACCAGCTCCGTGATGTCATCATGCAGGAGGAATCCAGTCTCAACTTGTGAAGCTCTGGTGAACTCCATGCCCAGGAGGGTTAAGGCAGTGATGGAAAATAATGGTGGTCACACAAAATATTGACACTTTGGGCCCAGTTTGGACATTTTGATTTAGGGGTGTACTCACTTTTGTTGCCAGCGGTTTAGACATTAATGGCTGTGTGTTAAGTTATTTTGAGGGGACAGCAAATTTACACTGTTATACAAGCTGTACACTCACTACTTTATATTGTAGCAAAGTGTAATTTCTTCAGTGTTGTCACATGAAAAGATATACTAAAATATTTACAAAATGTGAGGGGTGTACTTTTGATAGGTATCCTCTTCCCCCCAAAAGATGCGAAATGTGGCAAAGGAGGGGGGGGGGGCGGGGGAAACAAGTATAGCTTTCCCTTTTGGGTGGAGCTCCACTTTAATATATATTGTTCACCTTGTTTACTACACTGTGGAGGTTGCGCTTGTCTTTTCCCTTTTGTTTTCTCAGTGAATTTCTGGTACAGCAATGTAAGATATTCGTGCAGCTCTTGCATTTAGTTGTACAATTACAATAACATCCTTTATGCACATTGGCTAGGCAGTGGTTAGGACTTCTGCCTACCAGCACTAGAGTTGTTGGTTGGAATCCCAACAAATGCACTACCTGCCTTGAGTTTGCATGTTTTCTGTGTGCCTGCAGGGTTTTCCTCTGGGTAAACCAGTTTCCCCCCACATACTGGTAGGTTAATTGGCTCCTTTCTAAATAAGCCCTAGTATGTGTATGTATGAATGTGAGCTAGGGACCTACTTATTAAATATAAAGGAAAACATAAAAAACAGTTGTATTGGAATAAAAAAGTATTGTAATTGCATATACATGATAAAAGTGCACAAATAAATATGTACATTTATATCTCTTGAGACCATGAAATACAAATCAATAAAAAATAGAAATATTTTGGATAAAACCAGAGACAAGGACTGGGCACTATGGTCTGGGATTGAAACAAATAACATATAACATAAATATGCTGTACGAACAGAGAAATTTTACTATTACACAGTAATAATGATACCCTATAGTGATACTGCCAGCCAAAATGACAGGGAGTTATATTTTTGCCTTTGTCATTGTATTTGTGCATTCTCGTCTGGTCACTGTGTTGGGTTAACACAGTGGGCTCTCAGGGAGTAGGAAAAGTGCAGCTCAACACACTATTACTAACCCTACAGTTGTAGGTGGGAGCATGCCCTAAGAGTGAACTTACATAAGTATGAGTTCAGAATAAGCAGGTAATGACAACCAGTGCATGTGGTACAGGAGAAAAGAAGGAAAGAGATCAAATTTACTCTACTCCTAATTTCTCATCTTCCAGTAATATAAGCATAAATGCCTTAGCAGTAGAGATGGGCCGAACATCCCCCCCTCCCCCCCCCCCGGGTCGGTTCGCCCAAAACTTTCGAACATCGCAAAAGTTTAGAGCGGAACAACGGACCCTATTAAAGTCTACGGGACCCAAACTTGAAAAATCAAAAGTGCCTATTTTATAGGCTTATATGCAAAAGAGTATGGGTGTCTGGGTACTGCCCTGGGGGACATGTATCAATGAAAATAAGATTTGTAAAAAGATCATTTTTAAATGAGCAATGATTTACTGATGCTTAAAATGTAGTAATAAAAATGAAAAATTATTTTAAATATAGTGCCTGGGGGGTCCCCTTAGTCTGCCTGTGAAATGGCACATCTGTACAGGTGTATAGAACCTGCTGCAGCAAAAATGACATAAAGTAAGAAAATGACATTTTCCCTGCAAGTTTTTATTTTATTTTATAAACAACGACTTGGGGAGCCAGTCTATGATGAGACCACAATTTAGTACACTCGGAACAAGATTAGAGATTTATGGGATAAATTCTGGTGTCCGTTTCACAGACTTTGGATATAAGTAACAGGTGTGGACCAACTGGGCTTTGGGTGTTGGTGTTTCACAGACTTTGGATAGAAGTAACAGGTGTGGAAGAATTGGGCTTTGGGTGTTGGTGGTGCCTTCACACCATCACACTATAAAGGTACTCTTGACTAAAGCAAGCATTGGCCTTGTTGTAAAAAATTTAAATGATATGCCCTGGTCAAACAGTGGCAGAAAAATTGAGCTTAGGGTGTTGTTAGTGCCTTCATACATTAACCCTATAGATGTACTGTTAATGATAGTAGGAATTGGCCTTGCTGTAAAAAATTCAAATGATATGCCCCGGTCAAACAGTGGTAGAAAAATTGGGCTTTGGGTGGGTGGTGCCTTCACACCGTAACCTGAGGTACTCTTGATGAAAGCAAGAATTGGCCTTGCTGTCAAAAAGTGAAATGATTAGCACCTGTTAAACAGGTGCAGAAAAATGTGTCCTCTGGTGTTAATTGTGCCCATTAAACCAATAACATAAAAATTATTCCCAATAAAATTAACACCCACAAAGCTAGGCACCCTAGACAGTCTTGCCGAGATTCCACATCCAAAAAACCCTTAATCTGGGACATGGGCAACAGAGGCTTGATAGCTGCTGCTAATCCAGGAATGATACAAGTCTGTGTACATATGCGCTCCTTTATCGGTCACAAAACCTCCAGCAGCTCTGAATTCCCATTCGGAAAGCACGCTGGATGCAGGACATCCCAGCAGCTCAATTGCATACTGGGCCGTGGACTGTCGACTGGAAAGCTCTCCATATCTGTTTTCTCCCCTAGATAATCTTCCACCATATGATGCAGATGCTTCCGATGGGACGTGGAAGCTGAGAGCCCTGAGCACCGAGGACTTAAAAAGCTTTGAAATGCATCACTGAGGTGGCCCCCTTCTCCAACGCTTCTCCTGCTGGGTCTGGAAAGGCATTACATAAACTTCTCTTTAAGTTGTTCTCAAGATATTTCATCCTTTGCTCCCTCTGTGGGGACTGGATGATTTCTGAGACATTCCCTTTGTATCGATGGTCACAGTAGATCACATGACAGTTGTAGACAATGGATGGCTTTCATTAATGCCATCCATTTTGTACTATTGTGTTGATCTCTGTGATTGGTCACAGTGATCATATGGTACTGACAGGACCAATCTCAGCCCATTTGTACCATGTGATTATCTGTGGCCAATCACAGCTTACCACAATAGTACATACTGAATGAATCGATTTCATTCAGTAAAAATGGTTGCTTATAATGGTGAAATTCACTGCTATAAGAAATCATAATGTGTAAAAAAAAAAAAAAAAAAAAAAACCTGATCACTTCCTCAGAGTAGTAGAATGTTACTATAGTAACTTTGTATTGCTCTGGTCACAGTGTGTTAAAAAAAAGTGCAAAAAAGAAAATGTAATTAAAAAAAATAAAAAAAATTGAAAGAAATTATTAAAATGTTATAATTTTATTTTTGTTTTTAACATACTGTCACCACTCAGTGTTTATAATAACTGCCACACCAGTTATGTTATAGGGTGATACTGCACTGGGGACAGTATGTAAAAAACTAAAATTGTGAAAAAAAAAACAAACATTTTTTTAATTTCTTCATTCAAAGTTGTGACAAAAATTACTGTGCCTCTTATTAAATATGTTGGACTGTCAACTTTCCAAAAAGGGTTCATTTGAAGGTTTGTTGTACTGTCCTGGCATTTTAGGGCCTCAAGAAATTAGATAGGCCATCAGTACATTAGGATTGATCAATTTATAGATATTGTGACAGGAAGTCAGGTAAATCTGGGAATGTAGTCACTAAGAGGAGACGCATTCCCACCTGCTTTGAAAGTTCACTGATACTATAGGGTGTTGGCTGCAGAGAGAGCCAGCAGGAAGTTGAAAACCATTCAGCTGTTCAGAATGAGGAGATCAAGGCCTCTATAATTTGTCCAGAGAAAATCTATTGAGTGCTGCCTCCTGTCGCTGTGTGAGCTGGGAAGAGGAGGACAGACATACGTGTACCTCCCGACGCCGTGTGGGCATGGGAGAAGGACTGCTGCCGCCTGTCGCCGTGTGGGCTGGGAGAGGGGGACAGTCGGATGTGTGCCTCCCGACAAGCTGGTGAGCATGGGAGAAGACCCCCTACAGCGATGTGAAGCTAAGGAGGGTAACCACGAGTGAAGACGTCTCAAAGGTGAGAAGACAAAGTGTTCCATGTGAAGAGTGTGAAGAGTAAAGGGACCTGTTAAATGAACTGTGTTCAATATGAAGAATCTGAAGAGTAAAGGATCCTGTTATAAATGAACATGTGCTGTGTGAAAGAAAACAAAGGGACATGTTCAATGGACAATGTTTGTGCTGTGTGAAAAGCAAACAAATGGACATTTGAGTGTCTGCTGTAGGATCAGCAGTGTCGGCCCAACAGTAGGTTGGAAAGACTTCTTAGGTAGGTTCCAGCGTGAGAAGGTAGCCGCCCACAGAGGCAAGGATTTATTTTGTCTTTTATTTTATTTTGGCTGTTTTGACGCTTGCAATTGTATGAAGTAAATTGCATGAATAAATCAGTCTTGTTTTCAACCTCTGCTCGGCTATCTCTCTGTGAAAACGCACCCCCAAAGGGGTCATCCACGCCTACCACCGAGCTAATCCCTTACATATGGTGGAGGTATGCAGTGGGCATAAGCAGAGATCCCTGCAAGGAAGTGCAAATGTTTGATGAACTTTATCTGGTGCAAGTGACTGCACAAACTGTGTGTGCAGGAAAAGAGATCTTGCAAGAGAGAGAGAAAAACTACATGTGTTAAAGAGACAGTGGTCTGAAAAATTTTTGCTGGACTGTGAAAAATTTGTTTGTGGAGTTATTGAAGATGGGGCGTTCAAAACGCCTGAAGAATGCAAAGATAGATGAAATGAGAGACCGGATTCTATGGATGGAGGGGATGCTACCGTCTGAACCAGCCCCATCCATGCCTAAAGAGAGTCTACTAAAGAGGAAGGTTGTTGTCCCTAGCAACACTGATGAAACTGCTATGGAGACGCAGTGTGCTCAGATGAAAAGTAAACTCAAAATGGAGGAGATGTTGAAACATCTGATTATATCAAATGCAGCTCAACAGCAAGCAAATGCAGCTCAACAGCAGGCAAATGCGGATTTTCAGCAGAGCTTTGCAGCTCAACAAAAGGCTCATCAAGAGAGCATGGCAGGCTGGAAACAGAGACGCCAGCAGCCAATGGAGGCCATCGGTTTGGAGGAAACCGAGTATGTGTGCAGGGCTGAGTTGGATGCCTTGCAACGGAAAATGGAAGAAAAGGAACAAGCCTTGGAATTGCTTAAAATGGAGCATAGAAACTTGCAGGAAATGAATGAACTACTCAAGTCTCATGTGTTACAGTGGGAAGAATCCACTGCTCTTCTTTTGGTCGAGTTGCAAAAACGCAGAGAGACTATAATGGAGAAAGATACCATCCTCATGGAAAAGGAAAGTGAAATTCAGACTTTGCAGAAGCAAAGTATGGCTGATATGTTGGAGTTGCGTAATCAGCTGGAAAAAAGTCTTCAGTCTTTGGGAGCTACAAAAATAGACCTGCAGGAGTCGCAGGAACAGAATGTCGCTCTGAAAACGACATTGTCTCTCAGCGACAACGAGAAAAGTGAAAGAGAGGCTAAATTACTGAGTACTGTGTATGAGCTCACTACTTTGAGCAATGTGGTAAATGAATGGCGTGCGGACTGTGAAAGTTGGAAAGGGGAAGCCCAACGTGTCCAGCAGCAGTTAAAGGAGAAAGAAGCCTGTGTGGCAGAATTACATTCTTATTCCCAGATGCTAGCCAATGAGGTGAAGGCTCTAATGCAGGGAAAAGGAGATTGTGAACATAAGAGGGAAAAAGTAGAGGCACAGCTTCTGGAATCGCAAGTCAAGGTGTCAGAAGGTGACCGATTGTGTGCTAAACTGTCAGAGAAGGCAAACCGACTGCAGGTTGAGTTGGACAATGTTACAAATCAGCTTTCTCAAGCAGACAGCAAATCTAGAGAAATTGCGGAAGATTTTTCTATCTTGGAATCGCAGCTGCAAGACACGCAGGAACTCTTACAGGAAGAGAGGTGTCAAAGGCTGAGTTTTAGCACAAAGCTCAAACAAATGGAAGATGAGAAAAATGGCTTCCTGGAACAATTAAAAGAGGAGGCGGAAGCAAAGAAAAACCTATCAGAGCAAGTCGCAACATTGCAAGCTCAGATAGCGGATATGAAAAAACGCATGGAAGAAAGCGTTGGTTCATTACAGTGTGTTGAAGATGTGAAAAAGAAGTTTGATCAGATGCTGGGTGAGGAGAAAACTGTGTCTGCAAAATATGCAGAAGAACGCGACCGTGCAAAAACGGAGGCGCGTGATAACGAGAGCAAAGCCCTGTTCTTGGCTCGCTCTTTGGAGGAAGCTCTAGAGTGTAATGTTAAACTAGAAAGAGTTAACAAACAGCTGTGTACAGAGATGGAAGATTTGGTCAGCTCCAAGGATGATGTTGTGAAAAGAGTTCAGGAGCTAGAAAAGTCTAAGCGAGCCTTAGAACAGCAAGTAGAAGAGATGAAGATTCCGTTGCAGGAACTGGAAGAGGAATTCCAGGCAACAGAGGATCTGTCCCAAAGAGGGGATAGTGTGCCTGATGCAGTTTTTAAAAGGATCAGTGTTTTGGGGTCTGTCCTGAGTGAGCCTCAGAAATGTGATGACATGTGGCTTGAATCACCCCTTTGGAATAAACCGTTCCTTCAAAAACTTCAAGCATTGGAAAATGTATCATTAGAGCTTCAGCAAACAAAGGAGCTGAGTAAGAAATGTGATGATTTCTCAGTTCAGGCTGAAAACCTAGTGGAGAAAACTAAGGCTGTTGGTGAAAACGTGAAGCAAATGAATAAGTGCCTTTCAGGGAGTGTTTCCAAAATGGAACTGGTGAAAGACGGGTGGCAGAAGTTTGATCGTGATCTTGAGATGCATTCCATGTGGAATTCAGATAGAGAAAAAGAACTAGGTGACCTTGAGCGGTCAAATAGTTCAGCAGAAAGTGCATTGAAGAAACCTGTAAAAGAATGTGTTGCAGTTCCATGCTTCTTCACTGATGCAGAGAGGAGGTCTATAATGGATACCACCCAGATCGCTGGGTTCAACTGTGTTGTTGCCTTTAACCCCTATGTTGGTATAAGGAAAGTTGATGATGTTCTGGTTGACTACTTCTGTGAAGAGTTTGGCAAGAAATATAAACTGAATATCAAATCAAATAGTAGGCCTTTACTGCGACTCGCTCAGGAGGGCGAAAAGTTTAAGAAGTTGATGAGTGCAAATGCTTCCGATCTGCCTATGAATATGAAATGTTTGGTGAATGATATTGATATCTCTGGGAAAAGGAACAGGGGTCACTTTGAAGAAATGTGTGACAGCCTGTTGTCTCAATTGGAAAATCCTCTGCACAGCATCTTAGAGCAAGCAAAGCTCAAGAAGGAAGATCATTCCCTTTTACAACAAAAAGTCAATGATTGTGTACAGATGTATGGAGAGGCAACTCAAGTCACAGAGGGATGTCAAGAGTCCCTACTTGGAACAAAGCTTAGTGAAGCAAAGGTTCTCAAAGTTTTGTGGAAAACATTTATGGATTGCAGAGAGAGGCGTCTTAAGAATGTTGAAGACATTAAGATTAGCCCAATTGAGTTGCCTATGGATCACGGTCCTCCATGGTGGATTGGACAGACGGTTATGAGGGACAAGCTGTCTGACATTTATGAGAAAGCTGTCAATGAAGATGACAGAAACGAGAAGGAGCGAAATGATGCCAAAAATGCAGTTGAAGAATGTGTATATGAGATGAGAGACAAACTGTGTGGCATTTATGAGAAATCTGTCAATGAAGATGACAAAACAGTTTCATCCGGAAGCTTGAGGATAATAGGAGGCTTATCAGTGAGTCAGCAGTGCCTGACACATGCGTGCCTGGAAATATGTGTCCCAACCCTAGGGTTGAAACAAGAGGGGGGGGTATGTGACAGGAAGTCAGGTAAATCTGGGAATGTAGTCACTAAGAGGAGACGCATTCCCACCTGCTTTGAAAGTTCACTGATACTATAGGGTGTTGGCTGCAGAGAGAGCCAGCAGGAAGTTGAAAACCATTCAGCTGTTCAGAATGAGGAGATCAAGGCCTCTATAATTTGTCCAGAGAAAATCTATTGAGTGCTGCCTCCTGTCGCTGTGTGAGCTGGGAAGAGGAGGACAGACATACGTGTACCTCCCGACGCCGTGTGGGCATGGGAGAAGGACTGCTGCCGCCTGTCGCCGTGTGGGCTGGGAGAGGGGGACAGTCGGATGTGTGCCTCCCGACAAGCTGGTGAGCATGGGAGAAGACCCCCTACAGCGATGTGAAGCTAAGGAGGGTAACCACGAGTGAAGACGTCTCAAAGGTGAGAAGACAAAGTGTTCCATGTGAAGAGTGTGAAGAGTAAAGGGACCTGTTAAATGAACTGTGTTCAATATGAAGAATCTGAAGAGTAAAGGATCCTGTTATAAATGAACATGTGCTGTGTGAAAGAAAACAAAGGGACATGTTCAATGGACAATGTTTGTGCTGTGTGAAAAGCAAACAAATGGACATTTGAGTGTCTGCTGTAGGATCAGCAGTGTCGGCCCAACAGTAGGTTGGAAAGACTTCTTAGGTAGGTTCCAGCGTGAGAAGGTAGCCGCCCACAGAGGCAAGGATTTATTTTGTCTTTTATTTTATTTTGGCTGTTTTGACGCTTGCAATTGTATGAAGTAAATTGCATGAATAAATCAGTCTTGTTTTCAACCTCTGCTCGGCTATCTCTCTGTGAAAACGCACCCCCAAAGGGGTCATCCACGCCTACCACCGAGCTAATCCCTTACAATATACATTGTATAACTACAATAGTTTGTGGACTTTTCCGTAAAGTAAAAAAACACTGTTTTGGGTTATTTTCACCAAAGAAATGTAGCAGAATGTAGCAAATTTAGGAAGAAAGATTATTTATTTGCACATTTTTATAATAGAAACAAATAAAAATGTGTTTTTTTTAAAAAAAATGTTTGGTCTTTTTTTATTTATTAGGCAAAATAAAAAAAAAAAACAACAGTGATAAAATACCATCAAAAGAAAGCTCTATTTGTGTGAACGTTGTATGTGTATGTGGCAAGTATTAAAGTGGTTGACCAAATCAGTTTCTCTGTGGCCTCTGTCTCCAGAAAATGAACCACCATTACTAGAACCAATATGATCCCAATATGTTATTGTTAGTGCAATTTATTTCTGTAAAGACTGAACAGAAGTAATTGTTTAAATAGTTTGCTACATCCAGGTTTCCCTCAACATAAGTGTTGTGCCCAGTTTTTATTTTAGTGATCCCATTGTATTTTTTCCTTCCATCACTGATGTACCTAAAAAAAGTTTGTATCCTTTCCTAATATTTGTGGTATTTGTGGTGCCTCAAGTCAAGGTGGGATTTTAAGGGCAGGAGTAAAGGGGATATCGAAGGTAGTATAGTAGGTAAAATTTATTTACAAAGTATGAATATAAATACAAACATTCATTGTGAAAATGGGTAAAGGCCCATTGTGCCAGTGAGAGAAGAAAAGTTCAGATGTGATAACAAGTGACAATATTGTGACTTGAGTTGATTTTGGTGATCCTGCTCTGCTGATTCTCATGTCAGAAGACCGGAATAGACGCAGAGGAGGTAACCAATCGGTTAATCCGACATGTTTCGGCCAACTATGGCCTTTATCTGTCACCGATTCTAAAATAATCAAAGAGATATATGGTATCAAGTAATGGCAATTTGAAGAGAACCGTAATTGTAAGGCAAAAGCGCACAATATGTGAGTACATACATTTTAGATATATGTCCACTTCCTAAGGTTGAGCCTTCCCAGAGTTTCTCCAGGAGCTACAGGAACAATATGCTGTGAGGGTGAGATAAGTAGTTGACTGAGTATACAAACAAAGGGAGCCAATGATTGACTAGTGAGTAAAGTAATAGTAATTACTTGCTGGGCAGAAGATTCTGGTCCAGGGATCCAAATTAGGATTGGATATATGTCAAAAAGCTTCCACAAGATTGGTTCTGAGATCTGGTAAAATATAGTAAGGTTGCCAAGAGTAGGTAATTTTATTAGAGTATGTGTGCATTTAACATAGAAGTAATTTGGACTCCTTTCCAGAAAAGTTTCCAGAGTGGTCCTTAGAAACTTGGTAGGAGAGATCTATGAAGGCTCTCCTCCAAGTAAAACTTACATTTAGATGTGGAGATTAGCAGGGTCACAGCATGAGGGCTCCGGGTCCGCCTTCTCCCTCGGTCAGAGAGAGACTGGCAGGCTCAGAGTGTTCCCCGGCCTATAAAGGCAGTCGCGCATGCGCAGTGAGCGCTGCGTGATGCTGTCTGGTATTGTCCATGCACGACGTGGAGTGTTTGTATTTATATTCATACTTTGTAAATAAATTTTACCTACTATACTACCTTCGATATCCCCTTTACTCCTGCCCTTAAAATCCCACCTTGACTTGAGGCACCACAAATACCACAAACATTTTTTTGGGATGGTGGCAGACACAACTATTGAACCTCCAGTAGATCCAAAACCCTATCCTTTCCTAATATATTTAGCAATTTTTCTTTTTGTGCTTTGACAGCACTGATAATGTTTTTGGCCTTCTTTTGTCTATTTCATACACCTATCTTTCAGCTACAACTCCTGTTTCCTTAAATCTCCTATATGTTTTTTTCTTCTATACTATTCTACTTACCTCTTTAGTGAACCATGTTGTTTTTTTCTTCCGTTTACTCTTACTAATTTGCCTGACAACAATCTAGTTGCTTCCAGGATGGTATACAGCTACTGCCACCCCAGCAAAATCCTGTCATTGTGAAACACACAAATATTTGTTAGAAAAGATACCTATTGTAAATATAATGAAGATGGGAATTTCCAACCATTGTATACCATTAAAGCAAATATGCCTATTTGGCTTTGCTCTAAGTTAGGAATCGCTGTTGGAAGAAAGAAAATGTATAGACTGATACAACTATACTAATTGGGGCCGTAAAAAATAATTTTTTTTACAAATTATATCTTTTTTTCATCACCAAGACAAAGTAAATCATTTTATGAATGGAGGTTAAGGGATTTGTTTTGGCATATACTGCATGTTCTTCCATACTTAAGCTTAATTTTCTCAGAACTACAGTCAAAAACAAACATTGATTTGATTCCTCTAATGATTAAAAAGTCAAATGAACTCCACCAATGCCTTAAAAGAGAAAAATGGGCAAAGTCCACTGTTGGCTGATGTCACTGAGATGCTCCAGACTCTGGGTGAGCTCCCAACAATATTGTTGGGATCTACCCAGACTCTTAATCGGGAGCTGGCTCAGCCTTGCAGTGTGCCGCTAAGAGCCTGAGCCAACTTCTCCTGTCCCCCCTTTCAGAAATACATTTCCCAGTGCTCCAGTCTGCACCGGAGGGGCAGAACAGAGAGCAGTGACTGTCAATGAAAACCGGGAAATGATTGATCAGTGGTCATACTGTTGCTTAGTTCTTGGGCTTAACCACTTGACCTCCGGAAGGTTTACCCTCCTTCTTGGCCAGGCCATTTTTTGTGATATGGCACTGCGTTACTTTAACTGACAATTGCAGGGTCGAGCAAAGCTGTACCTAAACAACATTTATGTCCTTTTTCCCCACAAATAGAGCTTTTTTTTTTGCACTATTAACAAAAAATGACCGACAATTTAAAAACAAAAAAAGCAATATTTTTTACTTTCTACTATAAAACATATCCAATAAAAAAAATTGAAAAAATCAAAAATCTTTATCAGTTAGGTCAATATGTATTCTGCTACATATTTTTTGTAAAATTCCCAATAAGCGTATATTGATTGGTTTGTGCAAAGGTTATAGCATCTACAAACTATGGGATATTACATTTTTTTATTAGTAATGGTAGCAATCAATGACTTATAGCGTGACTGCGATTTTGCGGCGGACAGCTGGGACACTAACTGACACTTTGGACACTTATGCACAGTCACTGTACTAATGACACTGGCTGGGAAGAGGTTAACATCAGGGTTGATCAAAGAGTTAAATATGTGCTTGACCAGTGCTTTACGACTGTGGGGAAGGTGCTCGTACTAGGGAAAGGCATGGATCGGTGTCCCTTCTTAGCAGAGACACAGGATACATGCCTTCTGTACTGACAGAATGGGGATCTTTCTTGTTTACATAGGAAGATCGCTGTTTTGCCTGTGTACTGAAGCATCGGAGGGTATCGGTGGACAGCAAGTCCATAGTACCTGCCGATCAGCTCCTGCTGTGTCTAACCACAGCGGGAGTGAGCCGGCGGCAGCATGCACGCACACCAGACATGGAGGTGCAGGATTACGTACTAGGTACATGATCCTGTGCAGCAGAGCTGCCTTGCCACTGTATATTTACAGTATATGGTCGGCAAGCGTTTAAGCAGTTGCGATGCAGCTACAGAGGTGAGTATGTGTTTTTTTTTTTTTTTTTTTTACATTCCGCACTTCTGAGAGGTCAAGTTCTGGGAAAAAAAAGTGTGGGAACTCACCCAAGACCCCCCACCTCAAAAATAAAAAAGTGCGCGTGTGTGTGTGTATGTGTGTATATATATATATATATATATATATATATATATATATATATATATATATATATATATATATATATATATATATATACACACACATACACACACATGCGCACTTTTTTATTTTTGAGGTGGGGGGTCTTGGGTGAGTTCCCACACTTTTATATATATATATAATTACATACTCCTTTTTTAACAAATAAAGTGCAACATTTATTGTAAAGTGACAGTTTACGAGGACAACTCCAAAATTCCAAAATTCCCATGCATTAAACAAATAAATATAGAACAAATGCACAGGAGGGCCAATGAGACTGACAAACAAAAAAGAAGACAGACGTTCAATGCCAAGCCCACTCCTAACGGCTGACATCACCAAATTCATTGTACCGAAGCCCCTCTCACAATCACTGGATGTCACTGGAAGACTGTCACAACTGGTTTCAGATTTTTTAGGAACCTCTGCGCCATCATTATAAATGAAATCGCTGAAACCTTCAAAGATCATGGATGCATTGTTGAGACAGAATCTCTTGCACAGCTTCTCCAGCTTTATCTCATCTTCAAACCAAGGACTGTACACATCGACTGGCCAGCGTTGGGAATTCAAGATGTCAATTTCAGAGACAAGAATTTCAAATTCTTGTGATGAAGCTGCAGGTCTGTTGCTTGCAGTTAAAGCATAAAGCCTGGAGCATAAATTATCCACCAAACATTGATAAAAGTGAGGGAGATTTATCCTCACTTGGCCTTTTGTACTCTCTGGATTGATGGTCACACCTTTGAAATTCCCTTTATCCATAGATTTCAAGACTTCTTTCAGATGTTTGCCAAGGCATGTCTTTCATGTCTGAAGCCAAGGCTCACACTGAGATGAGCAACTTGCAGACTCAGTATGTGATTTTTTTACTGGAAGCCTTGGAGAAGAAATCTATAATGCTGCCCTTTCGTTTGCTCATTTCTGTACAAATAAAAACAATAAATAAATAAAAATAATTTACTGAAAGAGGGTGGAAAGGGTGGAACACACATTGGGTTCTGCAGTAAATCTAAAAAAGGGCAAAAACCTTTGAAGCCAAAATGGTAATCAAATAATGTCCCAATAATGTAGTATTTTTGTTTTCCATTACTAAGATATATAGGTTTTAAGTTCTGCATGCATCTTGAACACTTTTTTTTTGCATATTACACTTTTTTTTTTTTTTTTTTTTTTTTTTTAGTGAATCTCTCATTTTAGTTTCTGGCATATACATTAAAGATTTTAATTAAATTATTAAATTTAAGTTCCCACAGTTCATTTTGATGCTTTCTTTCCCCTGGCTGTACCTGCTGCTTGTTAGCCTAACTAACAAGTTGGCCGGGGTGTGTGTAATGTAATAGGCTGCCTGTTCCTTGCACTTCACAGAGCAGCTCCTCACTGCACTTTGACCGATGGCGTCACTTACCCCGCAGCGAGCTGCACCGAGCTGCTGTGAATCATTCTGGGGGAAGCTAAAGGAGGACTACTGGCAGCCTACTGAGGCTGCATCTTTATCTTTTGCAGAGGCTTTGCTTCAAGCCTCTGCTCAGCCTCAGTATGCGGCACTTACTATTGTGAGCTGTGTCGGCGGCTGCTGGTTTAGCGCCTGTTACACAGTGGCGACTCTAGGAACAATATATAGGGGGGTACATAAGATACCACAGTCAAAATTTGGGTTGGGGGGCAATCATATTTTTCTCTACTATATCATACCACTGAAAATAAGTATATATAAATAAGGTTACAAAATGCCAGAGTAATGCAGTATGCAAAGATACCTTTTTATTGTACTAACTGAACACTTAAAAGACAAGCTTTCAAGAGTTTTCCTTTCTTCCTCATGTATTGCTTCAGACCCTACAAAGAGGAAAACTCTCAAAAGCTTTTCTTTATAGCTTAAAGCAATTTCAGAAAACAGTTTATGCAGTAATTGCCTCTAGTATTGGTGCCAGTTTAAGCAGTAATAAAGTCTAGTATTGGTGCTGGTTTACACAGTAATAACCCCTAGTATTGGTGCCAGTTTACACAGTAATAACTCTTAGTATTGATGCTAGTTTACGCAGTAAAAAAGCCTAGTAGTGATGCCAGTTTACGCATTAATAAAGAATAGTATTGGTGCCGGTTTACGCAGTAATAAAGCCTAGTATTGATGCCAGTTTAGGCAGTAATAAAGCCTAGTATTGGTGCCAGTTTATGTAATAATAACCCCTTGTATTGGTGCCAGTTTACGCAGTAATAAAGCCTAGCATTGGTGCCAGTTTACGCAGTAATAAACCTAGTATGGATGCCATGCTCTCAGCACGTTGAAGGTAGGAAAGAATAGTGAGACCTGCCAACCATAGTGATGAAAGTGTTAAGGCCAGCTGCAACAGCGGCAGTGATCTTAACACTTTTAACAACTTCATGGGAGATCTTTGTGATTTCCCCATTGGTCTCCTGCTACAGTACTGCACACCACTCCATCCAGGACTCCTTCCCCCCGCACCACACCACGGCAAAACTAAGGGGGAATGCTTCTACAACGCACCTCTCCATCCAGGACTCATGACCTTACAGCAGGTGTGCCCAACCTTTTGAGGAGCGAGGGCCACTTTAGCGACTTGGTAACTGGTCACCTGGCCAATAAGTGGAGCAATTTTTTATATAAAAAGTATAATTTTATTTACAAAAAATTGTGTAGACAAAACATAATATAAAATACATATATAGAAATCAAATGGGTGGCTAGACCTAAAATTACAACATCATGTGATGACCATGTACAATGTAACAGTGAACATGAGTAAACCTTATGGTTATTACACCGATGCGTTTCTGGAAGGTTATCCGTCTTCAGGGGTGTTTTACAGACATTAGTGAAATACAGAGTACCTATGACAATAATGAGTCAGTTACTTAAAGCCATAGACTTAAAATCAGAAGTGAACTGTCCAGTCTCTGCAGGATTGAAAGATAGTCAAACATGATCCCGGCAAAACTCCAAAGGGAAGAGAACACACAAGGAGAACCAACGAGACCACCCAAAGGAAGCGGAAACAGTCAGGACCAAAGATATTGCTGAAGTTAAAATAAAAGATTCTTTACTGCTAAAGATGGTAAATCACGACGGATAGTAAATAAAGCCCAACAAGGGGAGTAATCGTGCCACCTCTCCCGGGACACAGTCCAAGCCGAGAAGCATGCGGCTGTGGTAGAGAGCAGAGCCGATGCTTCCTGTATCGCTCCTGTCACAGGCAGAGACGGAGTACATTTGGTATCACTCCGTTTGTGACAGGAGCCGGAACTATACAGGAAGCATTGGCTCCGCTTCCTCTAGTGCCGGCTGAGTGGCTCTGTTCTTCATACACGCAGATGCCACAGATGGCTCACATACAAGGCCAGTGACAGTCAGTTGTGTAAGACATGGCTGCTAACGGGAACAGCATTCCTGCTGTGGAAAAAGTACGCCATGCGTTCCTGGAGGACTTGAGCCCTGACACTTCTCTTTTAACTATGAGACCCATATTCTATAAGGTCATACTGTAAATACTGTGATAAATATATGAAGCAGTGCTGAAAAAAATTAACTCAAAATCGTGAAAACACAAAAATGAATCAATATAATGACATCAAACTTAATAGGTGAAAAATGTGTATAAAAATCACACCAAATTGTCTATGATTCACTTGCTCCACCAGTGTCCCCACAATCATAATTCATAGTGCTTCCACCACCAGGTGACACCAAGTTTTAAATGCTCTTACTGGATCATGTGGACCATCATATTGTATGGTTAAATGCGTGTGTTACATCTCTTTATGAAGGGAAACTCCAAAGCACCAAACGTGATCCAGTTAGGGTTGGCTCATCAGCAGGATGAAAAATAAAAAGCATAGTGTAACCCATAAAAAACATTTATTCAAAAAAGAACAAGTGAAACTTGCAAAGGGAATCACATTAAGCAAATCCTTGGGCAATAGGGTATACTGTAAATAAACATTTGCTGATCTCTTCAGTACCTTCTATTGAAAATATTGAACAAAAAACTTTATTGTAAAAAAAGCAAACAATAAAACAGAGGGGCAGATGCTATGTTCATCAATAAAATTAAAGAAAAACAAAAAAAATAGGCCGAACAAACGTTCTTAAAATGTTTTAAACTAAATTCTACTAGTGTATGGCCAGCTTTATTTTCTTGCTAGTTGACTGGCTGTCTTGGGATTCATTCTATATGAGTATAGAAGAAAATGGAACTGCAAACATGCAATGATGAATAAACTAGATGTGAATGATTGTCTTATATTCAAAATTAAAAGAGTTGTAAAGGCAGGAAGGTTTTTTATCCTAATGCATTCTATGCATTAGGATAAAAAGCCTTTGTGTGTGAAGCAGCCACCCCCCCCCCCCCTTGAGTCCCCCTAATACTTACCTGAGCCCATCTTTGTCCAGCAATGTACATGAGTGTCTCAGCCATTTGGGACTCTCCCTCCTGATTGGCCGAGACACAGCAGTGGTGCCATTGGCTCTCGCTGCTATCAGTCAAAGTCAGTTGGCCAATAAGGAGAGAGAGGGGGCAGCTCAGTGTCTGAATGGATACATGGAGCTGCAGCTTAGTTTGGGTGCCCCCATAGCAAGCTGCTTGCTTTGGGAGAATTCGACAGGAGGGAGGGGCCAGAAACACCAAAGAGGGACCAGAGAAGAGGAGGATCCGGGCTGCCCTGTGCAAAACTAACTGCACAGAGCAGGTAAATATAACATGTTTGGTATTTAAAAAAAAAAAAAAAACCGAGACTTTACAATCACTTTAAGAAATTGCAGAGAACAGCTGCTGCAGTTTTGATTTCCTTCATTTAAATAAGATAGGAATGCATAGCAGGAAACCAGTGTGTAATGTATATTATGATATGTAACGATACTTAAAGTTTTATTAAACCCACATCATTAAAAACTATCAATACATGCTGTATTACATGCTATTTATACTCACTCAGTCACTATAGGAATCGTTTTCTGTATCCTGCAAAAAAAAAACTGGTGGATCCTGTTGTTTTCTATCCCCCCTCCTGTCCATGTCCCCACTGCAGTTGAGGATTTTGCAGAGCAGCGTTGGAAGCTAGAGTACATGCAGAGTTTTCATTGTTTTTCTACCTTGATTTCCTCCTAATCACATCTGAGCAGCCCATGTTACTATAGAGTCACACATACACTAAGGGAATATACACAGTGGTAAATGACAGCCTCCTCCCTCCCTCCTCCCCCATGCTAACCAGCTAAACACAATTGTACAAAGAAGTGGCAACCACCCCAACCTATAATTGGCCTTTGCAGTAAGGTGCACATTGAAGGGCAATGCACATCACAAGCAGACAAAAGATTCCCCAGCGCACACTTACTAGCGAGCCTGCAAAACAACCAAATTGACCCTGTCCAAAATATTATGTTAAAAACAGAGGGTTATGTTTTTTTCACACATTTGCAAAAATATGCATAAGCCACAGTGCCCATGCCAAGGTACCTCTGTATATACTTAGGTCCTAACTCAAAATGTCCAGAGCCTCCATAGTAGGAGCACATATAAGAATGGATAGATTAAGAGCAGGTATGCCTGGAGGAATCCCACCCCACCCCTCCTTAAAGGCACAGGGACACATTTGATTTCCAACAAGGGAAGAGGAGTCTTCCAGGTTCTGGGCCGCAGTATGAGGAGGCGCTACATGTGACATCACTTTGTCGCTGCCTGCCTGCCTTGTGTGTGTGTGTGTGTGGGGGGGTGCCAGATATAGGATCTTCCCCGGGTGCTAAATGCTCAAGGTACGCCCCTGCATGTTACACCCATATTTAGGTTGTAACATGCTACTAACTAAGCAGCCCCTGCAGTCCCCATTGCGACAGCGGGCCTGGGATCTTCTCCCTGCACCAGCTGTCACAATTTTAACAAAACGCGAACTTGCGGGCCTCCGCTCACCTGGCTGTGTTGTTTATTCAGAGAGTTCTGTAAATAGAACTGCAACTACTGTCAGCCATTATGGCTGATTTCTTGTACACTATATTGCCAAAAGTATTGGGACGCCAGTCTTTACATGCACATGAATTTTAATGGCATCATAGTCTTAGTCCAAAGGGTTCAATATCGAGTTGGCCCACCCTTTACAGCTATAACAGCTTTAACTCTTCTGGGAAAGCTGTCCACAAGGTTTAGGAGTGTGTCTTTGGGAATGTTAAACTATTCTTCCAGAAGCACATTTGTGAGGTCAGAAACTGATGTTGGACTGGAAGGCTTGACTCGCAGTCCCTGCTCTAATTTATTCCAAAGATATTCTATCGGGTTGAGGTCAGGTCCCCAAACTCACTCATCTATGTCTTTATGGACCTTGCTTTGTGCACTGGTGCACAGTCATGTTCGAACAGGAAGGGGCCATCCCCAAATTGTTCCCACAAAGTTGGGAGCATGAAGTTGTCCAAAATGTATTGGTATGCTGACACCTTAAAAGTTCCCTTCACTGGAACTAGAGGGCCAAACTTAACCCTTGAAAAACAACCCCACATCATAATCCCCCCTCAGCCAAACTTTACACATGGCACAATTCAGTCAGGCAAGTACTGTTCTCCTAGCATTTGCCAAACATAGAGGCATCCATCGGATTGCCAGACAGAGAAGCGTGATTTGCAGCTCCAGAGAAAACGTCTTGACTGCTCTAGAGTCCAGTGGCAGCGTGCTTTACACAATTGCATCTGATGTTTTGCATTGCACTTCGTGATGTAAGGCTTGGATGCAGCTGCTCCACCATGGAAACCCATTCCATGATGTACTGGTGTTATCTGAAAGCCACTCGAAGTTTGGAGGTCAGTAGCAATTGACTATGCAAACAGTTGGCAACTTCTGCGTACTGTACGTTTCCACATGCGCTTCCCCTGCTCTGTCAGTTTATGTGGCCTACCGCTTAGTGGGGTGCTATTGTTCCCAGTTGCTTCTTCTTACCAGTTACAATACCACTAACAGTTGACCATGGAACATTTAGTAGCAAGAACATTTCACAGCTGGACTTATTGTACAGGTGGCAACCTATCACGGTACCATGCTTGAATTCACTGAGCTCCTTAGAGCAGCCCATTATTTCACAAATGTTTGTAGAAGCAGTATGCATGCCTAGGTGCTTGATTTTATTCACCTGTGGCCATGGAGGTGATTGAAACACCTGAATCCAATGATTTGGAGGGGTGTCCCAATACTTTTGGCAATAAAGTGTTTAAACATATGACAGAGCAAGACGATATGGCAGCAAAGGCATTAAATGCAGCTAAGGAGTTATTAATACAGTAAGGGAGCTAGAGAACCCTGCACAGGACTGGTTTCCATATCATGTGTGTTGGCAGTAATATACTGTATGTAGCAGCACCCCCATAAGGGCAGCACGAGGAAGACTTTCCCCAAAGGTTGCCCTGACCTTCAAAGCCTCCTGAGTCCTGACCTCTGAAACCCTGGATTTAGACATAATCCAAAAAAGAATGCAATTGCAGAGACACCAGAAAGTAAAGAAAATAAGTATTTACTAAGAATTCTTAAGGTCAACAAAAAAATTATAATTGCAGATATATTTCAATCTCAAACGTTAGTCTTAGCTAGTATACAAAGGATATACAATGCTGGGACATTTGTCACGGGCTACTGGAGGAGTTTGGAGGCCAGCCTCCTGCCCACGGACTACGGGCCCTGGCTTGCAGGGTATCGCTGCTCTGTGTGGGGGTGTATGCTGGGGGACCCTTGGAGTACTGTTACTTTGAATTCAAGTCTATATCACCCCAAGAGACACAGACTCTGGGCCTAAGCTGCCTATTACAACAAAGGACTTCACACAATGAGAGACTAAACAGATGCTAACGACATAAGACTCAGCTATTGTCTACTGTGAGGATGTGGATTGACACTTATAATAAGGTTTGTTGAAAACAGAAAGTCTGCGAGCCCATATCTTCTGCTTTCATCTGTTTAGAGGTGGTGTGTGTTCATACTTCTAGGAATGCGTATTTGGCTATGTTTTGGGCTTGTTGTTTGTTAAGTTATTTATGATAATGCTAATCCTGTTTGAGCCTGCAGTGTCATTCACCCATTGTTTCTGTCCAATGGCCAGGTATGTTGATTATGTTTTGTATACAATACATTTGCATATGATGTAATCAAGCACCTAAGACTGTATATATTGGAAGTGAGTTGTTAAATAAAGAGTCTTTGTTTTATCCTTCATTGAGCTTAGGCTGATGTTTGGGGGGAATTGGGGGCCATAGTCACTGCATCACATGGGATTTGGGAGACCTAAGACGGAAATACTTGGTCGAAGTATTGGGGGTCCATTACAGATTGTATTTCCTCTTTTATTCTGTCAGGATTATTGGGGAGATTAAATAAAAGAAAAATGGAATTATTTAAAAGCCATGTATATTCAGTCCTATATAGAGATTCTGAACAGCATAGCATCCATCTTGTATAGGGGTGATGGAAAGTTCATATGTTCTTTTACAAGATGCCTTTACAGAGTCTACAGAAAATCTTTGTAAGTCTTTGGTCGTAAATAATGAGGCCTTTTTACATCTCATCAGTTAAGTGTCAGTTAGCCAGACACTATACCAGGCACTAATGACTTTTATGCTTATAATCTCATCTGTGTGAAATAATGAACAATAG